>NC_141756.1:42836173-43535340 GCF_982258835.1 Parasteatoda tepidariorum
AATTACAATTAACAAATAACAAGCAAATAATAGCTTTTTAGCACTGTTAGAATTTTCATTCTAAAATTGCGGAATATTTTTTACTTCTACGGTTTTGAAACTGTTTACAACTAGCAAGGTTAAAAAAACCTTACTAGAAAACTATTCGTTTTTGTTACCATTTACAAACAGCATGGCTTTAAAACTGTAAAAAGGAAATTTAATTGGATGGTAAAGTTAGGGTATGTTAAGCATGGACATAATGTTAGTTTGTGGTTGAGTAGTGTTATATCAAATGAGCAGCAAAATGTGGCTTTTTTGATTTATCAGGTGGTGACATCGATCGTGAGAAATGGAAATACTAGACTTTCTTAGGTTAAGCATTTTTATGGTGCAGTTATCTATGAGTGAAGGGGAATACCGTATTTTAATAGCCCAAGGTCAAAAAATTGGGGTAGGTAGGGCACTGGAAACTCTTAGTGTGTTGAAGTTAATGGAGGAAATATTGCAATGTCAACATGAGATTGACAGCTTAGTCTTCTCGGCTATGTACCCAGCTGCGAGGAACTAAATGGATTGATTAGGTGGGCCTAGTTAATGCTATAAAAATTTGGTTGTTTAACCGTATTAGGTGAAAGCATGCTATAAACGGTTTCTCTCACAGTTAGCAGTTTGAATACCATTGTAATTATTGTTATTTTACTGTTTGTTTGAATATGATAAAGTAATAATAAAAAATTTTTATCTAATATTTTTTTCCGAGAAATTTCAAACAGTGTGGAATGAAATTTAGAATGTTTAATATTAAATACAGGCTTACGGTGAAATGAAACTGCTGTGAAAAATCGTCAGGTATAGCTCTTCATTTGTCCTAAATAGTGGCTTTCACCACCTTTCACTCTGCATGGTTTCTTTTCTAAAAATATTTTTTTATTACAATAAAATTAAAGATTTTACATTAAGTCTACTGGAAATTTTTTTTACCACCACATGTTTTCTTTGATCTAACGCCCCGAGCACAAACGAGTTCTGAAACTATAAGTTGATGGCTTAATTCCCAAGAGATTCATTTTCCAATTGTCTAGATTCTTACTCGAGGGAATTTCAAAATGTCTGGGGTCTCAAAAAAGCAATTAAAGGAAAATAATACCAAATGCATTTTTAAACAGCATTTAAAGTCTGCTTATGATTCTTTAGTTGAAATTGGAACTTCTATTTCTGATGAATGCTCAGAAGCGACCAACTTTCGTCTTCTCGTGTTTAATTGTATCACCGAATTTGGATACATATTTTACTACAGTTGCCACAGAGTAGATTTATAGTTCGATGATTTGAATTCCAACGTTTAAAAAAATTTAGATGTTATCTTCTCCTTATGCTAAATGGTTATCCCCTATTAGATAGATGTGAAAGAACTGCTAGACAGTGAAAGTCAGGCTTGGAGCCATAAAAGAACAGACATTCTCCCTTTTATATAAATCTTCCTATGGCATTTATGGAAAATTAACAGTTAGCAAACAATTTCTCTTCACGTTCTTGGATATTCGTAAAACGTATGAACAGTAGTGGAGTAAATTCTGTAAATCATTTAAATTTAATGTAGCATAAAGAAGAAATTAAGTTAATAAAAATTATAAAACGGAGAGCAGTAAAATATAATTTTATTTCTGAACATGGTAATTTAACATCTATATCTTATAAAAGGAAAAACAAATTCTATTGCAATGTGTCCTACTGAAAATTGACCTTCTTAATATAGTAAAGATATAAATTGTAAATAAGTTAATTTTACATTATTTTAGCAAAAAGCTAAAAATTTAATCTCATTTCCTATGAATTGTGATTTTGACCTTACATCATAATTGCATGTTAATGGAAAATAATTTTATGCTAGTGTTAGCCAATAATCCATCCTAAAATATAAACTTATAATCTTGAACTGCTGTGACTAAAGGGCAGTAACTCGACTCCCATTGAGGTAAAGCAGGTTCGAATCCCAGCCGTGGCTGGTTGATACGAATTCCGCACCCGACTCACACCGATCATAGTGCAGACATAAAATATCTCCAGTGGTAAACGGATCATGGGCAAGGGGAGGTTTTCTTGGTTTTCCTCTCCACGTAACGCAAACGAGTGTTAGTTCCATTAAAAAGTCTCTCATGAAGGCTAATTTCTCCCACCGCTTGATCAAGGAGTTTCCTTTTCTTTTGGGGTGGGTTTAAAATTACAAGACTACAGAGTTGTATATTGAAAGTTTTAACCTCAGAACTGGGTGGGCTGTTCAACGCTAGTTATAAAATAAAATGAAACTTGTAATCTTACTTTACCAAGAAATTCTATTTATCTTATGAATTGAATACGCATTAATGATGCTATAAATATAATTGCTTTCCTATAAAATGGGATATATTGTTAAACTGCTTAGTGCCGTTGGCGAAATTAAAGTAATTATATAATGGTTTACTGGCTCATACCTTATGATTCTCAATGTATAATGCGCTCATAATCCTTTTCTAAAGGCTATGGTATAAACCTATAAGATCCACAATTCCATTACGTTAATCGCATCAAATACTTGAATTTAAAATCCTTTAAAATATAAAAGATAAAAAAACAATAATTAATTCAAAAAATGCGTGCGAAGATATAAAAAAAGGGGGAAAAATGTACTTTTGGGTTTCTTCTTTCCAACTTTTAATAGGATATTTTCGTTAAATGCTTTTAGTTTCCCATTTAAAGAATGGAATTTCTTACATTGGAAATGCATTCAAAAATATTACTATTGATTATTTTCAAGAATTTATTTAACTTTTTTCTATTTCTAAATTTACCGAGGGGTATTCTAGATTTTATTTTCTATTTTTGTTGAGCTACTCTACTTTTTAACAACGTTAGGGAGGAAAATAAATGCATTTTTAATAAAGCAATCAATATCCCAATGGAGCTACGGTAGGATTTTTATCGATCGAACTTAAGAAGAAAAATGTAATCATTACAAATCAAATAAAGCGCAAAATATTGCAAGTCCAAAATACCTCTTTCGAATCCAAATTTTCTTGGATGTTGAACAGAGAATAAACAGCTTGACAGTTTTGACTATTATAATAGCACCTACACACTTTTCATCCTCTAATCTTATTTTTAACGTGAAATCATTCTTTCCTAAATGAATTCCAGGAAGTTAGATTAGATATTTATAGAAGAAAGATCAAAAACAAGTTTCTGGCAGTTTTACGTCAACGTAACGACATTTATCGCGAATACCTCCCGCAAGCTCCAGAAGTTAACGTCCCATGGCGATTTAAAAATTTTAATAATTTAACTCCAGAGACCACCATCTGAATAGGGGTAAAACTTATTTACGTGGTAAATAACTTGGTTGTAACTACGATAAATTTAATAATTCTCGGAATTTCCCCCTTCCTATAAATAATCGTTATCCCAATTCTGCAACTCTCTCGAAATTCATTAAAGGAAAAGCAACTGATAACATGCGGTAAATGACAACTCAACTCAACCTTTAAGTTTGCTGTTTGATCGAGATTGGACTAAAATTGAGAGACATAGTTAAGCTTAAGATTGTCGACTTTCGCGATAAATTTTACAATTTATGCAATAGGGTTAATAAATGTAGTGAAATACATTCGACCATGTTCGAAAACTAATATTATTCTAACAATGTTTTTAGAAGACTTATTAATTCTTGGAATTAATAAAATTATAGCAATTATGATGATCATTGCATAAATATTAATTGCTCCAATTAGGTCGGATGCATGTTAATAAATAAGATGTGTTTTTCTGGAATTTCATTTTATCAACCACTTTTGAATGCGTAACCGTACATCAATTAATGTTGAGTACGGCTAGAGGTTTACTAGAGGTTAAATCAATGAATCTTCGAATTTCAATCATGGGTATTCAAAATGAATACCATATGAAAAATAACTAGCTTCCTCCTGAATAAAATATTTATTAACAAATTCTACAAAAAATGCCATTTTATTCAATTATTTTTTTAAATTTCATTTCATTATAATAAACTCCCTCTTATGTTATGGTTCAGTTCTTTTATTATTTATTATAAATTTTTTATTAAAATTTTTTTATTATATATGCACAATTATGAAGATTTTAAGTTTAATCAAGAAACCGCTCAACTAAATTCATTCTGTTACTTTGCTTTACTTATATAATAACTTTAGAAAGCGTTTGCATAGCGTTTGAACATTGATATATTTAAATTTTTTATAAAACTTTGTAATATTCCGGATCGAAAATAATTCTAAATTTAAAGGTATTACTTTCTAATTTCTAATTTGAGAAAAAATGTATGGTAAAAACTACCAAAATATGATGAAGTTAACCGTGTTTCTATCTCAATGAGAACACCAAAAAGAACAATGACTTTTACCATGGCGTTTTGTATCATTATCATATCATTAAGCATATTTTAGTAAAATTAATTATAAAATATAGTTTTATAATCTGCATTAAAATCTGAAATAAATGTTGAAAAAATTCGCAATCTTATCATGATAACTTAGCGCATAACACTATAAAAGCATTTATTAGGGTAATTTTACTTTTCAGTTTTGTATTTGCTACTAAATGTGTGATTATAAGGACCAGAATTTCCGAAAGCTGTTACCATTTTAATAGAAACCGCTGTAACGTAAATCTTATACTATAATACGAGGAATGGTTGCCAAGTCGAAAATCGCCCCAGAATTAATAAACTCCGGTAAACTTGGGGGTTTGGGGTTTTTGGCCACGAGGAATCGATTGGCGCCGGTTTTGAAGCGCTACGGTCGAGCAGTTCGGAGTTACAGATAGGATATTTTCAAACTTTATTAGTTCGCCATAATGGCTATAGATACTTTTCTCCACTCTTATAAATGTATGCTAATGCGAACCTTACAATTGAAATATTAACTTTCGACAACTTAAACCAATAATATATGAAGGAATTAATAATTTAATTGAAAGGTTCGCATTAGTTTACATTTATCAAAATTGGAGAAAAGTTTAACTTTTGTGTTAAAATCACCGTCAACAAAGTCCAACATTTCAACATTCGTCAGATTTCAAGCTACATTTTCAACATGCAGAACGCACCTCTACATGAAATTCTTCAAGGAGCCGGAATTTTGGAACAACAAGCGATCAACTCAATTCTACCCGCAAATGGACAACTAGAAGATACCGTCATTGTCAGAATGCTTCTCCATTACGCCGAACAAGCTTACCCGACCGTCAAAGTTGCCGTACTTCACCCTGAATTTGTCGCACGCTTCTACGTTACAACAGCGGATGGCGCTTATGAAGGAATGGCTCTTCTCAACGATATCAGCGACCAGAACAAGGCTTCCAACTATCTATACGGCGTTCAACAAGGATTCGAAATGCTACTCATTCCCATTCACAAGAGAGCTCAAATGGATAGAGGCGAGCACTGGATGCTAGGAATTTACGAAGCAAGCTATGGAGAACGTCAACTATTAGTCTGAGATCCAGTCGACAACCTGCTGCCCATCGATGCTGTTTTGAGAAAAATACTGCGACACGTTTTGAATACCGTTGTTACGAATGAAAAGCTGAAAGGATGCATCGTGAAACCTCGCAACGCTTACAACCACCAAGATGACGCGTCTTCCTGCGGAGTTTACATCGTCTTTTATGCTCGACAATACCTCTCTCATCGACGCCTTTTCCTGGACAAGAATTTTCAAGAAGCGGATGAACGGAAGCAAATTTACGAATTCGTTGTGAACAGTGTCTTTAATTGTATATTTTTTTGTTATCAATTACATTTTATTTCCTATGACTTTTCAAACTTTATACCTTTGTATAGAATAGTTCCCTTTCCAAACTCTAACTTTGTTTAGATAGTTTACAATGGTGCACTTTAACCGGTTATCTTTTCACCAATGGTTTCACAAATTTTCTTATGGCATGTATTGTTTTGATAAATCACAATTGAAAATTTAAATCTTCGAGTTAGCTTCGATACCTGTTTTCTCCGAGCGGAGCTCGGTCACCCGCTGGTGATTTAAATACCATATATTTTGGTTTTATTACAATAATTCTTCTTCTTTTTTTTAGAAATGTCTTTACCACACAGTACTACAATTTAATTATTTTTTCTCAAACCGAGATTTCTTTCTATTTTCGGATGATTTTACTCCTTTTGCAACCAATCTTTCAATTATAAGCAAAATGTAGTATTTTTGTATGTCGTAAAACATACCTTTTTCTTAAAAGATATTAATCTCATAAGTGCATAAAGTACATAAATAAAGCGAAGTTACTCAAACCATACCTCAAAAACTTTGCGCAGAAATATTTAAACAATGGAATGATGCTTATCTAATAAAGAAGTAAATAAGAATGCATTTTTAAAGTATTTTGAATAAGTGTTTGGCTTACACAACTATTATTAATTATTTTTTTCTTCTCTTTCTGCAGTTTGAAAGAGTTTTGAATAGAGTTTTGTCTACTAGTTTATAAGTTTAGTGAATAGTAAGTTTAGAAATTCTTTTTTCCTAAAACTGCATTATCAAAATATATTTTAAAAGTATAATAGAAAGCAGATAGGCATGTCAGGTATACAATGTAAAGAATATATAGGCTTTCGTGTTTAACAGCATTTCACAAAAAATAATATTTTCACATTTAAATTATATAGTTTGAATATTTTGTTAGATAACTTAATACAGTTTATTGAGGAATTCTTTTTATGTAAATTTTAGAAATGTTTTTAGCAATTAAAACTTTAAAGTGCGTTGATAATTGTTTATGAAATAACAAATTGACCTGTTTTTATGACCAATCTTAAAACCTATTTTCATTTTGAATTTTTTTTAATTTTTTTGCACTTGGGAATATTTGTTTCTATGCATAATCAATCGAATAAAATGACAAATCATTTATACTCCTTTACAATAATAATAATAATAATAATAAAATCATTGCACGGTTGAAGTATTTTTTTACCAAATAATACCGAAAATAATCTTAATTTTTCAGTTTTTGTGATAAATTGGTAGATCTTGACACTTAGACCATTTCAGTCAAAATCTCATAAGGTTTTGTAAAAAATCAAGACAGAACTTATTTCAAATGTTCCTAATCCACAGAACTTAATCCTTCAGAACTTCTGGAAAGGAACACATTAATGTCTAAGTAAACTTTAAGAGGATGCCATACCATTGGAGAAACTTTTCGTTGCAAACTCTTTTTCACCAACATTACTTTTTTTGAATTGAAAAAAAAGTGAGTTTCGAGAAAACTAAAGGAAAAGCCATAAAGTTTCAATTCCTAATAAAATGGGCTTGTTTTTAAAATGAAATATTTTCGCAATAAGTTATAAATTGATAAAAATGCGAGTGAAAATGAGAGTTGTCAGTAAATAGATAAACAGAAAATGAAATAAAAGACAAATAAATGAAACTATAACAGTAAAAAAGTAAGTAAAAGTGTGGCTACAGGCACTGTGAAAAAATTTAGTTTACTTCGTCATCGCAAATGAAGGCAACCATACACCAAATTTAATATAGGGAAGAAAAAAATATTTTAGGAACTGAAATAATAAAAGATAAAAAAAAAATGCTAAAATGCTAAAAAAATTCTTTAAGATCTTGAAAAAATTCACTAATATTTGTTTTAAATTTTATAAACTCCTTCCATTTCAAATTAAAATATTTTAGAATTGCTACCATTACTTAAATAGCTTAAGTGACACAAAGTTAATTAACTTATACGTAATTTATGAGCAATGAATTAGAAATGAGGCTTAATGTTAGTAATAACTTACGTGTTTCTTAAAATTTCGAATAAAACGGAAGTTCTATTTCTCCACAGCGAATTAAAAGAAAAAGATATATAAATAAATAATGAAATGAGAGGAAATTAATTCCTTTTTAGTAAATCTAATTAAATTAGTTTGGAGAATGAGGTAAAATTTAATACATTTAAATAGAGTCTTTATTACTAAAGTGATAATTAATGTTAAATACAGCGTCTTTCTTAAATTAATTGAATTGGAACTGAATAATAAGGACTTGATTAAATTTTGCACATGATTTAGAATCATAAAGAAATATAAACATTATTTCTATTTTTTCTTGTTTTATTTATTTTTTTCTTATCTGATATAAGAAAAAGTGTTATTATTTTATTTTTATAACAAATTAGATCCGATTTTTTTCTGTAACCTGAAATAATTGCTTTTTACAGTATTTTGGCATTTTGTCGCAATATTTAAAAACGCGTAATAAAAAGAAACTTTTTTTGAAATTAAAATCATGCATAATTGATCAGACAAAAATTGTGCTTCAATATATGGCCTAGTCTAAGCCACTGAGCTGAACTGTGAGTCATTAAAGCTGCTCAGTTTAATATTTTCCTGCATCTCGAATTTAATTGGAGTGCATCGATGTCGGATATTTTAATTTTAAAAATCTATTTTTTAGAGTTCGTTATTTTTTTAGTTTTACCAACAGAATAACATTGTTTGAAGCGTAATACTATAATTATTGCAGAGTAGTTGCAGATACTTTTGATTTTAAATAATAAGCATTTTATTTACAATGGTACTTCAAAGTAACATTTTAAAAGGGGAGAATTTCGATTTTTCTGCCCAACGTATGTTAAAATTTTAATTATTTTCTCATGTATATTAATCGCAAAATCAGTTTTTTTTAAAGAAAAACTATGGCAGTGAACTAAGTAGCTATCACTATTACATAGCTTAGTAGCTATCCATATAACGCAACTAATGTGAATGAATGAAGTTAGATAAAAAAAAAAAAAGGTTCAAAGTTAGAGAAGGAAAAAAAATTTTTGCTCTTTAAGCATCTTTATTTTTTATTTATAGTCTAATGAAAGAGTTTTTAGAACCTAAAGTTTCTAATACTCCTTGATTGCATTGCAAGATTTCGAAAGCATTTTAAACTGAATTCATGAAAAAAATTAGTTCCGATGAAAAAAAGAGAACTTTATCAAAAATTATAAATTTCTTGTCAATTATCAATGCATTTTTTTAAAAATGAAACTGGTACTCAATTTTCTGCTTAAAATTCTTTATAAGCAAATGTACAATAATTCGTTACAAACAAAACTATTGTAAAACTATTATATATTTATTAAGAAATGTTATCCTTCATTTACAAAAGTATACGCTTTTAAATCATTTAGCTAAGAAACTTTTTTCTCTAAAAGAGATGAGAAATAACGGAATTACATTATATTTCATTGAAAATTTAAAGTGTTGCCATACAGTTTTAAAATTTGGAAAGAAAAAATTCCTTGACAAGCTTTTCAGTGATCAATAGAATTTTATTTAACGTACTTTACACATATTATTATTATTCTGAATAATTAAAAGAATCGGTACGCAATGGTTTGGGAATTGCATGTGAAGATATCGAATAATAAAAGCGTAATCATTTTTACCTTATTTCAAAAGTCTCGCAAGTTTAATGAAGCATTTTTAATCGAGTCAAACGAGTTGATATTAACATTACGAAAGTATAAAATACTAATACAAAACACATTTGTGGTTTTGCTCTCCATTGTTTTTGTGATCTTGCTCTCCATTTAACGCAAATGCTGGTTAAGTGCATCAAAAAATCCTCCTCAGAAACAAATTTCCCCCTATACTTGACCCAGGAGTTCCCTTGTTTTCTGGATTAGGTTAAAAATTACAAAGCTACGGAGTTGAACATTGGAAACCGTAAGATCAAAATCGTGTCTGCTGTTCAACGATGGCTATAAAATGTATATAAATATATATCTTCCAAAATGATGTCTTAAGCTATCTTGACCTTCTTCTGTAAGAAATGCGTATTTCAAACTCTAATGTTCCAAAAATAAAATATAATTAAAAACTCGACAAATTTTTTTTTCTCTCGATGTTTTTTATTTTATTGTCTATAGATTCTCTTTTAGTAGTGAATTTATCAAATTTCAAATTATTCTGTTTACCTTTTCTTAATTCAGCATTTAAACGGTTAAATACTTTTTTCTTCTATAAAACAAAATAAAACACTTAAATACTTTGAAAATTACATTATTTTCTTTTAACAAACACGATCTTTATTTATATAGTTAATTATTATATTAATTTTTTGCATTTAATAGCGATTTAAAAAGACTGCAGATTAAATAAACATTTTTAATTTAAAACACGTATTTTCAATTTTATTCAATCAAACGTCTGAATGGCAATCTGGAAGTCATGAAATTAAAATCAACATCCATCCTATAAAATAGAACTCTTATCATTCTCTGGGAAACAGATTCAGTATCCAAATGAGGTCTGAAAGCCATCACCTGACGGCTTTATTGCTGAATGTACCACCTGAGTAGTACTAAGGCAAATTATCTCAACAAACAGAGCTTTTCCCTTGAGGCGGGGCTTATAGCCATGGAATGTCAATCAAATCAACTCTCCTGGCACCTCATTGGCGTAGCTGATCACATTAGCGAAGCTGGCACTAAATCTCCTCACGGCTTCCTGAGAAAATATATATTATGTACCCTCAAACAGCCACCTATCACATGCAAATGGGAATCTGTTTGATTTCCGAACCTGCTTTCAAATTTATAGTGCTGTTAGAATTGAATGTGACACATGCTGTGCATGACATTTGAATACATTATAACAAAGTCTCTCCATCAATCAAAGCTCTGTTCTTCACTTTTGTCTAAAAATTAATAAGTGTGGGCCATCATTCTGTGTTCATGATTGTTTTTAATTTTTGTCATTTTTTATAGATATTGTCATTTTTTATAGATATTTAAATTCAGCAAACTTATTTATTAGTGTTTATGAAACCTTTCTGATTACATAGTGAATTTTAGAATTGTTAGAAATCTATCATTAAAAGCACCAAGCATGGTTTGTTTTTATTCGTACTATGATGATGGGTGGCAGATTGTTTTTAGAGGAAAAAAGATTACCCATATTTTTAAGAGAAAAAAGAAATTTAACTTTTATGAATTGTACATTTATCCTGGTTTTTGCATAATTTCTACTTTGTCTCGCGCATTTTTGTGGTTTCTTCGTTAAAAAATCGCAAGCCAAGATCATACCAACTCCCGGTCATGTCTTTAAGAAAGCAATAAGTCTAAAGTTTCACTCCCTTGCTTATTAAACCATCTTTCTTTCGCCAAAGAGGACGGGGACATCATTAAACCCCTGCAGACAGGATTTAGTAAACACTGACAAAAATTCCTAATGAAACTATTGCTCCATTCAGTGGCAATTCAGTTCCAATATTGAAGTAAGCAACACAACAAGCAACTGTTTACAAACTACATCAATCAAAGTTGCCATTAAGAAAAAATATAAATATAAGTTTATTAATTTTAAAATGATTTATTATAAGCTAACTGTTTTTTTATTAAAATTTTTTTTTAACAATTTCTATATTTTTCTCTTAAAAAAACTTTAATTTTGGAATTAAATTCGCATTGATTATTTTTATTAATTACAATAATGCTTTCGTTCTACCTCATGCTGCTTGTTGATACTAGCAAGCCTACTTTATGAAACCAGCCAAATTTAAGGCAGATGGTGCGTCTTTTGTTTTCCAGTGGCGCCATCTATGGCCAAGAAAACGACTTAGGCCACACACGTGTCACAACTCTTTTATAGAATGACCCCATTCATACATCCCTTTATTCATCCGCAGATCGTAATTTTGATTTGACCCAGAAAGCGATTAATCTCCAATTCAATACCCCCAGAGGTATGTTTTGTTATGGGAAAGTGGAGGGCCTTATGACCCGACAAATTTTAAGTGCACCAGTCACCATTTACTGCTCGAGAACTCTTCCGCCGGGAAGGATTGAACTCACGACCTCTTGGACATGAGCCCAACGCTCTATCCTCCAGACTGTCCCGGTTCATTACAATAATGAGATTGTATAAACTATTCAAGCTTTAAAAAACTAAATATCAATTCCAGATTTTGATTGCTTCCTTCTATAATTCCATTAAATTTGTATTTAATTTATAAAATTCATGCAATCTTCAAGAGATAGTTTTAACTTAGTTTTTAGATTTTATATAGGATTACAAATAATGAATATATGTTAAGTTTTACTGCGATTTTATGATTCAAATTAGGGAAAAAAGTAATTTTTTTTTCCATCAAGCATAATCTCTAATCTAAATTAAATAGTTATTGTTAAAAAACAGGTTTAGTTTTTAATAAAATTAAAAATGTACCTTTCTATAGGGTACCTTTGAGCAAAGATTGCAGACTTCTTAAGACCTTTATAATTGAAAATCAAGAAGAAGAATGGTTTGTGTTTATTTTTACAAAAAATGATGGTTGGATTGCCATCTGTTGCATTTTGAGAACTCCTAAGTTTTTAACTAATCAGTAACGAGGAAAATAGCTTCTTTCCTCGAGTTATTAGACAGTGAAGATGGACATTGTAGGGGAATAATGGCTCTTGTTCAACTAGAACAACTGCATATCTGCTACATTCGCCAACGGAACAAAAAAAAAAAAGAATTAATAATAATAATAATAAAAACGAAATGGAAAGTTTTCACAGGGGCAAAAAGAAGAAATCTGAATCTCAAGAATTTTATAAGAACCTCTGTATTTTGAATGCACTTTTGAAGAAAAGACAAGGAGGCGGAAAATGAACAAAAAAAAGACGACGGGAGTCCTTGTGAAGAAATATTGTTTGGGGAGAAATTTTGTGAAAAAAAACGGCTCTTGTCCTATACATTTTTAATTTTTTTTTCAGCAGAGAAACTCTCTAATTTTGTTTTAAAATGTATTAGGGACGTAAATAAATACTTGTGGCATTCGTATATATATATATATACATATATATATATATATATATATATATATATATATATATATATATATATATATATATATATATATATATATATATATATATATATATATATATATATATATATATATATATATATATATACAGTGCACTCCCGATTATCCGGGCTAATCACCGGGACAGGTCGCACGGACAATCGAAAAACACGGATAATCCGAAAACTCCTTTTATTAAAGAAAAAATCGATATCAGTACAAAAAATATAAAAATTACTCACATTTGCATGCTATAAAACATCAAACTAGGAATTTTCCTTTTAAAAAAATGTGCAATGCGTCTTCGCCATTTATCGATACACATATTTTGCGAACCGCAGTAATGTCACCATAATCAAATCCTCCCATATAATCTAATAAAGTTTCCACAGAGCTGCAGTATGAGAAATTGTATTTCCCTCATTTACTACATCCTCTGCATAAGTTACTATCATCACTATTTGATTTAACAACATAACGATGTCTTCATCTGTCAAATACTGGAAACCAATCTTCTAAATTTTCTTCATCAAGAATTTCGAAACCTTAGATTCCTTTTGCTTGTTCGAAAATACTGTTATCATATTTTTCTTGAACATCTGAAGAAGATTGTTTATCAAGCGGTATGATCTCTCTCCAAGATCGTGATAACATAGACGATTTTACCCTTGACCATGCTGCTGATATTCCATATATCTACTGTAATCCAATAACGAATATTGCTTCCAGAAATTTTGTAGTGTTATAACTCCATGAATCAGAGCTTTTTAATTTTGAAAATGTTTCTCTTTATATTTTTTGTGACTCCGGAATGAGCACGGATAATCCGCAAACCGGATAATCGAGAGGGTACTGTATATATATATATATATATATATATATATATATATATATATATATATATATATATATATATATATATATATATATATATATATATATATATATATATATATATATATATATATATATATATATATATATATATATATATATAATTTAATTATTTTTGAGCAAAATTCTTTCATAACTCGAAAGTATTTCTGTTAACGCTAAATTTCTCTACATAAGTTAGGATGTAAATTAACGTGTCGTTAATTAAATACAGGGCAGTATCTCTCATAAAATTAGTTGAAATATAATTCTTTCTGGTCTAACTTCTTTAACTTTACTTAGACTTGTTTATGATTTTTTTTGTAACCTTGAATATATTTGTTTTATGTAACTGGCAACTTCCATGCGTGAATAGTTTGTTTATGTTCCGCAAGGTTTCGTCTTGGTCTTAAGTCTCTGTGTAAATATATAGCGAAAGAATTGAAATCTTGGAGAGAGATCCTTTGTGAGAGAATTTAAATGTACCACTTCAGAGAATTGATACTTGAAGGGTTTGGCTAACTCCGAATAGAATGGAAAGAACAGTTGCTATCGTACACAAATACCACTTTTCAACAGCCAATCAAGATTTCGTTTCCCTCCTACGTCACTTGCAGGTTTCTTATTTCCTATTGCAGTTTTAATTGTCAAGTCTTAGTTTTTTCCACCACTCAAAAGTTGAGCTTGTGGTGAGAAACATATTGAATTCTTTTTTTTGTAACAAATATTCGTTAATTATCTTCTTAATTCAGATAAGATAAAAGTTTTATTTCAGCTGCAAAAATATCAGTTGAAATAACCAACTAATTTAAGATTTTATCATTGCTATTATCTTTTGCTCAGATGGTAACGGCCATTCATGTACACGGAGTAAAATTTCTGATAAAATTACCGTACTACATAGTACTGGAAATTCGGCTTTCCGGAAATTCTGGTATTCAAAATTATAGTTCCAATAATCAGACATTTAGTAAAAAAAAAAAAATAACAAAAAAGAAATACAACAATAAAACGTAAATTAATCCACAAAATAGTTATTATGTCATGCTCTTATATAAAATTTCAAAATTATAAAATTTTATCACAAATTACGGAACCACATTTTATTCTTAATTTTACCAAAATCATTGCCAAAGAGTTTCATTAATTTAATGATCTTTTTTGTATTCTTATAGAGCTAGTAACACGTAAAATTTTACCATGTTCTGGTAGTGCTGACCATACTTCTTTTCTCAGAGTAGAATGGTTGTTTGTTCTGATGTTCCGTGAAAAGTTTTAAAAAATTGAAAAATATCTTCGATATTGTAATCCTAATCATGATGCCCAAAGAAGGAGTGGTGTTATTTAGATTACTTAAACATTTCACTTTTCGATCTGCTATGGCGCCAAGCATTTCCTAATTTTTAATTTAACGGTTTTTGAAGATACCTGGCTTATGAAAATAATCAATTTTCTCTTGCACATTTGAGTGTCCTGTTTAATCCGGACATCTAGAAAGACTGATTAAGATCAATCATTGTCCTTGAGATCCATTTTGTAACCAGATCTCGGTAGACGCACTAACAAAAAGCAAGATTTTCCTTTTTTGCTCTTGAGTTCATTAACCGAATTCCGGACATTGACTATTTAAATAATTACCGATGGAAGCAAGGATGAACATAATTTCTATGGTAGTGGTGATCATCATTTTCTCTCAAAATTCGAGATCAGGTTCCGGAATATTACTGTGTATCAGATTTGACTTTATTACAATTAATAAGGGACTTAACGCTTTTAAATCTTTAACCTCATCCTCAAATATCTGGATCATCTCAGTTAGTCGTAGTGCTATCGAACATCTTAGGTAATAAGTTGGCAATAAAATAGCTGTTTCAATTCTCAACACTCTTAAATAGTCTTCTCATCACCACAACATGTATTCCAATGAATCCTGTCTCATATTCGTCTCTATGGTAACGGAATTGCTGACCTCTTGTACGTGGAAGGTGTCGCTGATGTTTTAGAAGTTTTATAGTCATCAAATACCTCTGACCACTCAGATCTATGCCGAAATGAAGTTTTCAAAACCAACTGTTATGAAACACACTTTTGACTCATTTCTGGCATAACAGGCAAGCTCCAGTTAGCTCCTATACTAACAACGCTACTAGAGTAACCCAGTTCATCATTACGAGTCTAAGTGGACACATTAAATAAATTTCGTTTGGTTAGAAAATTTTTTGATGTGTAGTAATAATAAGTTCTTTAAGACCTCTCCTCATCATTTCTTGATTTGTGCAGGTTTTGACAGAGATGACATAAATTTAAAACCTCTTCCCGATGATTTTTTGAAGATTCATAGTCTCAGGGACTTAATCATGAGGACTAAATCATGAGGAACGAGTCATCATCATCATCATTTTTATTTATATTACTCTATTGATTTTAAAGCGGGTTGAGTACGAAATCAATATCTTATTATTTCTACTTAAACAAATACACATTATTGAATTTCTATAGGTAAATATACTTTATACTATGAATAAAGTACGCTAGTATTTTATGGCCACATTTCTTAGAAAGTTTTTTTCTTGAAAATGAAGTAAAATTCGAAATGCAATTTTTTCACTGAATATCAAATGTCCATTATATTAGTATAAATAACCAAATAATTAAAGATAATTGCTTGTTTTTTATTAAGACTTCATTAAAAACATAAACAGAAAATTAATGAAAATGAGGAACAGGACCCTGAATTAATTTTCTATTTCCTCCAGATCCGTCACAATTAATCCTTCATCGCAATACGTGAGTTAATCGAAAGCAATTTATAATTGAAAATAAATTTAAGATTTTTTGTTAAATATGCTTTTACTGTTTCGCATTTCATAATTAATTGCTTCTTTTGTCTCGGATATAAAATCCTTCTTGTTAATTATGCACATTTTTAATTTCAAATTGAGTTCCTCATCCTTTATTCTAAAATTTACATGTTTTTTAAGAATATTAAAATTTGGTTGATTCTTGCACTCAATACAATAACAAGTTGTTTTTTTTTACTCAAAAATTATTTTTGAAGTAAATTTGCATTTGAATACAGCATAAAAATTTTGTTTATTTAAGTAAGAAGTACTTTTAATTGAAATTAAAACTATGCCATGTTTTTTTTCTTTTTCTGTTGAGTAAACAATTTTCAAGACGGCTTTAATCAGAAAGACGGCTTTAATGGTTTCCCGTCATGCGTTACTGTATATTTTCTTTTATGAAATGCGCATAAAGATAAGTTTTTAAATGGAACTCTTAAACTAGAAAGCCTATTCCTCGAAGAGTCTAAAAAATAGTTGTATATCAATTAATTTTGATTAATATTTTGATGTTATGAAATTTATATATAATATTTGTTCACAAATATGACCATCCATGTTTTGACCTAACAACAATATCAGGAAGCCGAATTGTGCAAATTTGGAAAAGTACTTGACAGTGCAAACGTCTAAATTCAATTTTATTTAGCGCATATTTTATTTTATTTCATTTCATAACAATCGTTGAATAGCCGTCCCAATTTCGGGTTCACGACAACTAATGTTCAACTTCGTAGCCTTGTATTTTTGTATATTCTCCTGGAACAAGTATTTGAGAAAAATTTGCCTTTGTGGAGGACTTTTCATTCTAACTAACCCGCATTCGCGTTACATAGAGAGGAAAACCATGAAAAAAAACCATGATTAGCTTGACGGTGATGGGATTCTAATCCATGATACGTCGACCACTGACGATATTTTATGTCAGATCTGTGGTCGGTGTTAGCCGGGAGCGTAATTCTTACCAAACAGCCATCGGTGGGGTTCGAACCCGGTTCACGTCATTGGAAGTCGAACGCTCTATCCTTTGAACCCCCACTCCTCTATTTAGAGCATAAGAACAAGTTTTTAGCATGAGTTTCAACAAGCTCTTGACTCTCCATTATTATTACTTTTAAACATTTTTATTTATATTTTTCAAATGATTATGCAAATAACTATCAATGGTTGTATATGTAACTCGCAAGAAACGCGTATTACTCTTAGGAAAATCATGAGGTTTTGTGAAAATGAAAAGTGCTTGTGATTTAATTCTTTTAATAATTAAAGAATCACTCCAACTCTGCATTAACTAATCTCACAAAAATTGATATTTTTTTAAAAAAAAATATCTAGAAATCTTGAAAAATTGGCAGTTTTTTTAAAAAATTTAATAACTTTAAAAGTTTTATTTTTCTATTCTAAAACATATTTTTGTTTGGTTTTTTCTATTCTAAAACGCAGATAATTAAAGAATTATCTATTAATTTTAACTGAATATAACAGAAAGATATTATATATAATTTAAGATTAATGCTTTGTTTCAAGCGCAAGGCACTTGTCATTTTTTTTTCTTGGTAAGAGAGCTTCGAAAAAGGTTGAAAACGCGCCATGGCAAATAAAAAGCGCTATAACACTGTAATCTCTCCTTCTTCGTTGTCAGGAATAGCATTATAACCGACTTCTTCTCTATTGTATTCATATAATAAAATTAAGAGACTAAACTATACAGTCATTTTACCAACACTAATTTCGTTAGATAATTTTAATAAATAAATAAAACTTCATGCAAAAATTAATAAACTAATGTTGCTCAAATCAGGAAATTTGGGTTTCCGTCTGAGACAAATTTTCGTACGTGTTGTTATAGTTTTTTCTCGTTTGAATAAGTAAACATGATTACTGAAGGCAAATAGTTTCTATCAGGAACCAAAGAAAAAATGATTAAATAATAATTTATTTACTTGTTATATTATCGTTTTTAAAAAAAGTCAAATAGCCATAAAACATACAGTATTCAAATTATTAACTGTGAGAAAAATAGTTTATTAAATGTTTACATCGACAAACAAAGATTTTATCCACTCAAACTACGCTCACTTTATAGTTCGTCGAGGGGGGTAAGTAACTTAGCTGTAACCGAGAAGCTAATCAGTCATTTTCACGACTGATAGAATGGTACTTCGAACACTAGCAAAGACATGTTAATAATTCCTATATTCCTTCAACATATGAATTATTTATAGTCCCTTGCACTCCGAAATTGATGCTCATTATCATTAGAATACATTCGAAAAAACGAAAAAAAATTTAAATCGAAAAAAGTTTAGTATTTCCCCTGGCTTACAATGGATGCTACCACTACATAATCTAATAGTCCTGCATATTTACTGTAAAATGTTTGAGAATGGCACTACTACAAAATTACTGCAGTTTACAAACCACAGTAATTTTGCAGTGTGTATACCTCAGAAATTCTGTAGTGGAAATGACCAGATCACCACAGTCCTTAAATCGCATTTATTTTTAAAAATTTTCAGTTTATTTTTAACTGGGATTCTTAACAAAAATGGATCCTTTATTTTATTAAAGCACTTTAAATTATTTTATAACTTCTATAAAAAGAGGGAAAAAAAAGAATATAATCTTACGAAGTGTCGCGCAATATATCAAACTTCATTGACAGTTACTTGAGGACGCAAAGCGTATACAACTCAAACCAACAAATTTAAGTTTATTCAAAATACAAAATAAGTGCACTTGTTTCATTTACATTGTTTGTTTTGAGTTGATGATTAAAAATGACAATGTTGTCCAATTAGCAAAAACGATTCGAAAATCGTGATATTACGAATACTTAATTTACAGAATTGCATACTGTTCGGAAAGCTTACTTAATAATGTAAACCTTCCAGACTTAATTTTTAAAATATTTTCTTATTAATTGTAAAAAAAAAACTATTTCTTGTTAAATTTACTTTAATCAAAAGCAGTTTTGGAGTGTAAATTACTTTGCGTTTACAATTTGAATAATTTGTTGAGAGATTAGAAGCATAATTTAATTTGCTTCTTTTGATACACGTTCATGACGTTACTTAGAAAGAGTCTTAATATTTGTAGCAAACCAAAAAATTTATGTTAGATATGTTTATCAGTTACATAATTTACACAAAATATCATAATTAAAAAGTTAATTAATAAAATTTCAAAAAATAATTAAAATTGAAAAAAAAATCTGTCACTTTTAATAGAAACTGTTGAATCATCCCAAAGCAAACCAAAGTTCATTTCGAAGAAACAATCGATGAATGGAGAGATCAAAGTAAAAGAATTTTCCATCATCTTCAACAAATCTTTAGACAAAAGAAAACAGACACAAAAGGGGGATATTAGAAATCCCAAACCATTTGCAGCTGCGCACTGCGTAAAAATACAGCGGAATGAGAAAAGTATTAAAGTGCGACGATAACGGGGCCAAAAAGTATTAAAGTGAAACAAATGCCTTCTTTAGAAATCGATAGAGAAAATTGTGGAAGGAATCCTTTTCATATTCGAAATCCTCCTTTTCCTTCCGCTCTAAGAACAAAAATTTTGGAAAACTTCTCATCTCCTACTTTTACCAATCACTGAAACACCCCCAGCCCCTCTATGAAACGTTTTCGTTATTACTGTCTCCACCCCCCAATCAGAATCGTTTTGCCATCGGGGAACCATATAATACGGACTACGGGAAACACCGATTTTCTGGAAACGCAATGGGTTAAAACTCGTTTCGGTTATTGATAAAAATGTCAAGAGATGGTCATTATGCAGAAGTGGGGGCTCCTGAATTAACGAGTATTTAATGAAGGATGTATACGCTTGGTGGGTCCCTTTAATGCATTAGCGCCCTCTTTTGCTTTATGGGGGACCTTCTTGCTTTGCCCCCTTTCTTTTCCAATCCTTTCAAAAAGATAGAAGCACAATTGTAACATAGAAAGAATCGAATCAAGTGGGAATTGTAATCGGGAGAAAACCCAAAACCCTTGATGAATGATTGTAAACGTCTCTGGCAACATTAAAGATTCTTCCTTAATTGCCTCCAGAGATGGTGCGTGTAGAGGTTTGTCGGACAAGTCTAAGATTCTTGTATCTGAAGACGTACCGTGCGCTGAAGAAGTAAAAGGGAAAGATTCATTAAGTTTTCCACTTTTATCGTTTGTTTTACAGTTGACTGCTTCTAGATTACAGTGCTTAGGATCTTTGATTTCAGCTCTTTCGTTTTATTTCGGTTTATTTAGTTTTTTTTTTCAGCTTTTCCGTCAATTTTCGCATAGTTTTATTTTCATTTTCTTTTATGACTTTCCCTTGGGAGTAACATCTATTCATCTATGAAACAATTGATTTCTTGTTAGGAGTTTCTGGGAAATTTCTTTAGTTCTTCAGGATGAAAGAATTCTGTCTAACCAGAAGATATAATTTCCTTCTTTATATCTTAAAATTTAACTGATAATAACCGATTCTTGGTATTTCGCAGATGAAAGTCATTTTATTTCGTTGCTTTAACTGATTACTTTGAGGTAGACTAGTTATAATTATATTTATTTTAGAACTTTGGTGTTAACTCTATTAAACACTTATTGTTAGGTAATGCTGTAGTTGATTTGGTTAACTATTAAACGCAAAATTTGAAAGTTTTTACCCAATTTTTACCGAAAAGTTTTTACCAATTCGGTTAGAATTTTTTTTATTACATTACTGTTTTAAACGCTAATAAATATTAAATAAATATTTATTAATAAATATGAATATTAAATAATATTAATTAATAAATATAAATATAAAATGAATATTAATTAAATTTCTAATCTAATTCTAGAGTTTGGGATGGGAATATGATGTAATTAGGGAAAATGATGAAATTTTTTTCTCAAAGCGTGAGAAAATAGCAACTTTTTTGCCTTTTTTCATTTTTTGCACAGAGTTACTCAGCAATAAAAAGCTTAATCACTAGCTAGATGACAATATAATTATTTTTTTGATTACTTTTATTAGATTTATAAAATCCTTTTTAATTGTCATCTAATTTGTTTTATATTATTTTAATAAAGTTTTTTTCTATGTTTCCTTGAGAGATGTCGAGTGTTAATGATGTCATTTTTTCCCTAGCATTGAGAATAAATTACGAATCTATTTAAATATTTTAACTCTTCTTTATTTGTCTTGTTTTTTTAATTAATAATATGCTGAATATAATGCATATTTATAAGCTTTTCACACAACTCAATCTATGCATTTTTAGGTAATCTAAGAATAAATACGGAGACTTGATGTTCCGAACACTACTTAAATGATTTTTATCAAATTATCAAGATGGATTTTTTTTTACTTTAACTTTAATATATAACACATATAAATAATGCCACAGAATTAAATGAAAAAGGGGGGTTTAACACAGGTCAATAAAAATATGACAAAGACTTATCAATGTAGAGTGTTTACTTTTCAAATCTGCAGTATCAGTTTTGCATATTTGATTGAAGAAACAAATTTGATTACGCATTTGAGGTAACGAAAAAAATCTTTGCAGAATGCTCTACTGTTACGTCATAGGTACAAAATACAAATGCTATTTCAGGGCTTTAACAAAAATGATTTCAATTAAGAAATTAAATGCAATATTTTTAGATGAATCACTTCCTTTAAAAATATTACTTTTAAATATCCATTTAAAGTATGTCTAATCTGTATGTATTGTAAAATATTCAGAATCAAGTAACGGCACCATTCATATATCCGTACATTCGCCAATATACGGATAGGTGTATCATCCGTAAAATACATTTTATCGTAAAATCCTTTTTTACAGTAAAATATTGTACTGTAATTTTTAATGTATTATTTATTTAGTTAGAGTGTTTCTGTGATTTTACGGTAATTATTGAAGTGAAAATTACGGTACATCAAATTTTTGTTCCATAACATGCTCCGGTAAAAATTATCCGAACCTTAGGTACTGATACTTTTAACCGTAATTTGGTTCGGGAAACGTAAAGGAGAATAATATAAAGTTTGGCTCGTTGCGAAATTGTACCAAATACTAGTAAAATTTTTCAAAGAGAAAGTTATTTACTCTCAAAGCATTAAGGAGCTTATAGTTTCTATGTGATAATTGTCTCAAAAAATATTTAGATTTTTAAATAATATTGATTTTATTAATATTGATTTCGGCATATTGATTTTTAATCAATATGCCGAAATATGTTGAATACCAATATGCTGAATACCAAATATGTTGAATACCAATATGCTGAATACCAAATATGTTGAATACCAATATGTTTTAGCTGGATCGTAAAAACAGATCCTTCCTGTTTTATATTTTACTTTTTAATCAATTCAACTGCCCTCTGAAGCATACAGACAATTCACTTAAAATTGTTTAATTTGCAGGTGCAGAACCTTTCACCTTGGTTAAGATTTCATAGGAACTTAAAATATTATTAACACATGAAAAAGCAACATGCCAAATCAAACATGAATATTTCTTACTTCTTTTATCATAAAAATATTTAAATTATCAGCAAGTTTGTTTTCTTTGAAGACACAAAATCCTATTCAAGTACGAAAGTAGCTAGTTAGAAATCAAAATTTTATTTCGAAATATTTCTTTTCAAAAAAGAGACTGTTTTTTTTGCAAAATATTGATGAATAAATAATTTGTCTTTCGAAATATTTTTCATTTGTACGAAAGATGGGGAAAGAGAAGTGTTTCCGTACAAAGTATCACTTGTTTTGTTCCGCAAGGTTATTGTTTCCCTTCAAGAGATAAATTGCTTTTAAAGTATTTTATTTTTATAAACACTCCGATACCTCAATTATTTCAAATAAATGTATTAGACTAAAATAGACAATTCTATTTTTTGAATTTATGTTGTCCCAAGAAATTTCAAACATTTGTTTACAATTTATTTTATCGTATTTGATACAAATATACTTTTCTTCTCTTGGCATAAAAAATATAACATTATCAGCAAGTTTGCTTTCTTAAAGGATACAAAATCCTATTTAAGTACAAAAGAAACTCGTAAGAAATCAAAATTTTATTTTGAAATATTTCTTTCCTAAAAAAAATACTTTTTTTTGTAAAATATTCGTGATGAAATTTTTTTTTCGAAATATTTTTCAACCGTGCAAAATATGGGAATGGTGAAGCGCTTCAGTACAAAGTATCACTTCTTTTGCTCCCCAAGGTTATTGTTTCCCTTCAAGAGATAAATTGCTTTTAAAAGATTTTATTTTTATAAATACTCTTACTCCTCAATTATTTCGAATAAATGTATTAGAATAAAATAGACAATTCTTTTTTTTTTGTTGCTTTTATGTTCTCCCAAGAAAATTCAAACACTTGTTTTTTATAGTAACCAGAAAGAATTGACTCTAAATATTTATAAATCTAGAAATTCAAAACATAGTTTTGACTGTATTAAGTTTCTCTAATGATGGTTTTCCTGAAAGCACCTATTTTATCTCGAAGGAAATAAGTAAAGAAAATCGTTCCAATAAAAACAGTTGCAAACTCTTTCAGAAATAAAGTTTAAATGCAGAATTAATAGTTCAATTTCAAACACACATATCAGAATAATTTAATAAAACATAAAATTAATCTATAACTCATCATTTATTGAACAAATACAGCTCTGGGTCATATTTCAACTCTTTTCTTTTTATGTAAGTGATTCATACGTTATTACACATTATGACAAGCGATTTGAAAGTACGTTAATTTAAAAGAAACTAACGGTTCTTGAAATAAAACTATTTTAAGAACAAAATATATATGAAATTTATTCTGAATATTGATAATTTACCAGCAAATCTTATAATTTGATGCGATTTTCACAAATATACGATTCAAATATATATATATTTATTATTAAAAATCCTGATGTATTTTACTACTCTCCTGTTATGTATTTTCTATGTGTCATTGAAAAACATATAAATGAATTCATAATGCGATTGATTTAAATTAAATATTTATAATTCAAAGATTTCGCAGTTTCGCAAGACGTCAGGAACATATCTAAAAAGAAATACGTGAATAATCATAAATATATTTTATTCTATAACCGGCATTAAACAGCCGACTCAATTTTGTGCTTACGACTACTAATATTCAACTCCGTAACCTTGTAATTTTGAATCTAATACAGAAGACAAGGGAATTCCTGGATTAAGCTTTTGGAGAAATTTGCCTTCGTGGAGGACTTTTTAAATGGAACTAACCAGCATTTGCGTTACATGGTGAGGAAAATCATGAAAACCACCCATGGTTAGCCTGATGGAAAGGAGACAATAACCCATGAAAGGTTTACCACTTAGGATATTTTTACGTCAGCACTGTGGTCAGTGTGAACCGGGTGCTAAATCCGTTGCTTACTGTTATTTCTGAGATTCGAATCCTGTTCACCTCATTGGAAAACGAATGCTCAGTTCCCTGAGCCACCACGGCTCAAGCATAAATATAAATACATTTAAAAGAAATGACCGAATTCATTGCCTTAATTGTTCTTTGGCACGCTAGTATCAGAATCTCCGTAATTGTGATGCACATTGAAGGAGGTAGCATCTACTCATTTGATCTGCCAAACTACAAAAGGATCAGCTAGGATTCGAAAAGTTTCCAAAGCGATAAAGATTCTCGGTCAGATTGTCATTTTCATTCAGAACACGGAACTGGAGTAGCAACTTGGCTCATTAGACTGCTGTGAATTGCTAAAAGACCTCCAGTTCAGGTGATTAAATTTTATTCCACGGTGAATTTACAATTTACAACATCGATCCATTATTCGCGTGATATATAGCTTTATAGAACAGAGTTGTAGTTGTAATTAATTTACGTCGGCTATTGGGCTATTGGCGACGGTCTGGGAAACATCCCTGAGGATGATCCGAAGACATGCCATCACAATTTTGATCCTCTGTAGAGGGGATGGCACCCTCGCTTCGGTAGCCCGACGACTTGCACGCGAAGTCGAGCACTTTACGGTAGAACAGTTTAACGAGGGCCAATGCCGCACTCCTTCGGTCCCAACGCAGACTAATCCAAGTGGTCACCCACCCGCACACTGACCGCAGCCAGTGATGCTTGACTTTGGTGATCTGCTGGGAACCGTGTCTTAACGATCAGTTCACTGCTGGACATTTTATAGAACAGAGTGATAGTGCCGACAGTTGCGAGACAGTTTGCATGCTCGTTTCCAAAAAATACCGCAGTGGTCATATATCCATTGAAGTACCACTTATTTCATTTGGCGGGCAACGTAGACCTAAGTCCCCGTTAGTGTATCCCGGGGAACGTTTTCGAAATTTTTAATGTATTTACGAATAATGTATTTACATATCTATAGAACTTCATTTTATATAGAGTCCGTGCCAGTTCAGATACAAAGCTAATCTAAAATTTACAAGCATAGGATGAGAATGCGAGACAAGCTTGAATTGCGAAGCATTTCGAAATCTTATACAAATATTTCAGCATTTTTCAAATTCAAATTTTTAATAAATTTAAATTTAAATTCCTTTCTTTTCGTCAATTGTCAGTTGCTTGTTTTTTTTCTGCAATCATAAAACTTAGATTTCTTGTCTTCGAAAATTAATAAAATTAAAATGATTGAAGACTGAAGTACAATGCATGAAGTACGTTAAAATCCTGCTTTATCAGCATTAATATTTATTTGATTATATTTATTTTGATGATTGAATGTATCACCCTTATTTTTCTTTTAAGATATAGTCCACTTAAACACATTTTATTAAACACGTCAAATAATAAACTTTATTCCAGAATAAATAAGCATTTAGTTTTATAAGAGGTTATGGAGCAAGTTTTGACAGAGTGAAATTAAATTTGATAGTTTGTTAAGGGTTGTGGAGTACTTTTAATATTCATTTTATAAGTTTACTATAATAATAATAATTTTAGTATGTTTTTGAAATCTTTAAAAAAACTTAACATGCTTTTAAAAACTTAATTGTTTTTTATGCATTAATACTTTTATTTAAATATTCTATATAGCAATGTACGTATTTAAAAAAAACCTAGAATATTCTTCATTTATTTAATGGAAATATGATGATAATAAAATACGTCTTGCTAAACATGAAAGCAAAAAAAGTAAAAAGCTAAGCAATTAAAAGATGCCTTGTTGCTATAAAATGGGCCATTTTTCTAGAAACACAAGAAGAATTGACTTAATACTAACGAGATCAGTTAATTAAATATGATGAATAAAAAAATTCCTCACAAATAAAAAAGATGTCGTTGAAAATGAACAGATGTCACTAAAACTAAAAATAACTGACTGCAGATACAAATAAAGATTTTTTGACTCCAATGTTATCCGAAACTGTTGAAAATTCACCTTTAAGTATGAAATCAAGAACTATTTTAAAAATATTTTATTAAAAGTAAAACAAACGCGTAATATATGTTTAGCAAACTATTAATAATTTTAAAATGGCATTTTTACAAATTTATGCTTATAATAAGTTTTAAACTCTTTTTTTTTAAATCTTCCGAAAGCATAAGGCACTACGCAATTACCCCTTTTAATATACAAATCTTGCAATACCTGTCAAAAATTAAGTTGAAGAAATATATATATTGTGAGTCTCAAACTATTATTTAGAGCCGTAGTGGCTCAATGGCAAAGGGAGTTCGTCTTCCAATGAGGTAAAACGGGTTCGAATCCCCGAAATGATTGGTCGATACGGATTCCACGCCCGACTCACATCGGCCACAGTGTTGACGTAAAATATCCTCAGTGGTAGACAGACAGATCATGGTTTAGTGTTAGCTTGCTGTCAGGATAACCATGGGAGATTTTCGTGATTTTCCTCTTCATGTAACGCAAATGTGGATTAGTTCCTTCAAAAAGCTCTCCTCGAAGGCATATTTCTCCCAATACATGATCCAGAAGATCTCTTGACTTCTGGATTGGGTTCAAAATTACAAGGCTACGGAGTCTAAAATTAGTAGTCGTAAACAAAACACAGGTTTAACGAAGGTTGTAAAAAAGCCTGATATTTAACTGAAGATAAAACAAAAACGCTATCAAAATCTAGCGTATCACGACTAAGGAAGTGGGGACTGAAAACATCAAAACCAATTTCTTTACCGCAAGAGACTGGAAGAGTTGAAAGGTGGCTACTAGAAACACTTCTAAGTTTCATCAAGCAGGAAAAGTGATTTTGGTATTTTCGCCTTAGATTTTCTTACCGGTGGTTTGACAAATTCCGATATCCATTTTGTCTATTTTCTTTTGTAGCTTTGTTTGCTTAAGATTAATTTGAGGTTCATAACTAACCTTCTACATTGAACCCCTTCTATGATGAAGTATTTCTAAGTTTAGAAAACAGATGAAAAAAAGTATTTTTATAAAAACAATTTGTAAGTTAATAAAAATGAATTTAGTTAATAAAAATGAAATATTGATGCTTTAGATTTTCATACCGGTGGTTTGACAAATTCCGATGTCAATTTTGTCTATCTTTATTTGTATCTTCTTTGTTTGTTTAAGATTAATTTGAGGTACGTAACTAACCATCTACATCGAACCCCTTCTATGCTGAAGTATTTCTAAGTTCAGAAAACAGATGAAAAAATGTATTCTTACAAAAACAATATGTAAGTTAATGAAAATGAAATTTTAACATATTTACAAAATAGTTGTTTTAAAACTTAGAATCCATTTTGTAAACATCTATATAATTGTTAGTTTAAGAATCTTAGAAATAGAAAGAAAAAAAAAACATTCTCGCAAAATAAAATGAAAAGACTAAGAAAAGTATTTTGATTTAAAATATAAGGAAATGATTAAATATACAGAAGTTCTTTTAATAAAAATATAAAGTTTTAGACTTGTGAAAAGAAGCAAAATAATTTCCCGAAGAAGCGATAAGTTAATTAAGCATAAAACGGGAACAAATGTACTTAAAAAATAAAACTTTGTAAACAAAATTAAACAAAACGTTTTGCTCTTGGAAATAAGAAGATTTCATAAAAACGTTGAAAATCTGAATAAGGAATCAATAAACATTTTTACAGAAACGTTTTAAACTGCTTTGGGCAATTTTATTGCAAAATTGAAATGTGAGATTTTATGTTTAGTTAAATGTCGAAAAAAAATGCGATTGTACGTTGTTTTTAAAATGGATAAAATGCTGTATTTATTATTGAAGGAATATATTTAAAGAAAATATATGATGAAAACAATAGATGAAATCTATATTGGTTCCTTTTAATTATTTTTATTTTCCCTTTTCAGCTATATTATTTTTTAAACTATTTTATCCATAATAGATAAGTTGAATAAATGTTTTTAAGCTAAAAAACTATTGATAGAATCTTAATCGATTTTTAATGAATTATTTTCGTTTAATACTTTTTTTCTTTAAGCTCATGATTGTTGTGCATGTATTTCGAAAATAAATAAATTTAATAAATGATTTTAAGCTAAAAATTATTTAATGGCATCTAAATTTATACTTATTAAGAGTTTTTTTTTTTTTTTACTTAGCACTTTCACATTTCAGGTCTATCATTGTTTGGCTCTTATATGCAGATCAAAGAAATGGAATAAATGATATAAAGCTAGAACACTTCTTATCACATGAAATTAATTTATTTTTCATCAATTTTACTAAATTCTTTCATTTTCACTCTTAATATTGTTATGACGACTTTATCCAGTATAAAAAAAATAATTATTTATCTGAAACTGCTAACAAAAAAATTTTTTTTAATACTTTATAAAATTTTATCTTTCAATCACCAGTAAAATCTATCATACGATTTCAAAATAATCAATAAAACATTACTAGCCACTATTTTACATTCTTCCAAGCAAAGTTAGGCTTAGTTTTAGCTTTAAACTCAATTTAACACTATCCTTTATTGTACCATTATTACGATATATTCAAGAAGATATGAGTTGATATATTCTTCGATCGATTTCTGAAAAGAAGTAATTTTCAGATTTTCGAGCTTAAAATTTTAAATTTTAATTAAATTCACATGAATTCAAATTTTATTCATTTGTAGAAATCGGAAAATAATTTTTTTGTTTCTTTTAAAAAACAAAAATTTTTAGTTACTGTAGAATAATTACATTGAATAATTAAAGGAAATGTCGAAATAATTTATTTTAAACAAAATGTTATTTATTCCTTTGTACATATAAAAAATATATCGTTAAAAATATTTCAACTCAATTAAAATAGGGGTTATGGAATTAAAATATACGAAGCATTAGAACATATTTCAGGTATGTTTTTAATTTGTACCATCTTTTTCTCGTGAGATTTGAATGAATATTTGCTTAGCATAATCTTTTTGTTATTTTTCAGACATTTCATCGTTTGATTTTTTAAGCTTTATTATTCCAGTTGTTTATTTGTCTTATTAAGAAAAATGAATAGTTTTGTGTGAATGTTTTTATCATTATTATTCTCTATTTTAATCTAAATCCTCAATTTTAAAGATGTTCTCTTTAATACTTTAAGCATATTTTGCAGCTTAAAGTAAAATTGAAAAAATATATGCTAGAAAAATACTGCACCTGAGTATTTAGAAATAATTTAAGGAATAAAAGGAAAACAAATATTCGGATGCATTTAAAAGTTGCATTTCGATGCATAAATGCATTTTTTGTTAAAAACACTTCTTTGTCTAAGCAAATTACTATTTTGTTCAACTTAATTATGAATTTTTAAAACAAATATCGTTTTTCAGATTTTAATACGGTCATGTTTAGTTTCTACAGTTAAAGTTTAGTAACTATAAAATAAATTTATTCTTTTAAATTTTGTTTCTGCTGATTTAATAACTACAACACTTTACAGCACTTGTCAAATTAATTTATCTTCCTCCTAATTTCAAGTTTGAAAGGAAATAAGTTTAAAAATAATGAATCTTTTTTAAACCGTTCACTCATGTAGTTAAAGAATGTCTGAATTTTCAAAATAATATAGTATAGTATATAGGATAATAATATCTACTCGAAATATTCCATTGTAAAGCTAATGTACTGAATACGGTTTATAACTACATTTTAAAATGCTGGAATAAATGTATTCTATATATAAAGCGAATACAGATAGCAAGTTTCGATAAGGGTAAATATGAAGTATGGTCTATATAAATAAAGATATATTGAATCAAGATAACATCAAATAAAAGCTTTAATCTAGACAATAGGCATATTTTAGTCCTTTGCTATACACTAAAATGCTCAAAAGGCAGAGATATGTTCGTAAAATACTTTTTTATATTTGTGGGGGGTGAGCTGTTATTGGTGATGTCAACCTTTGTCTATGTAAAGGTACCCCGACGTAGAATCGAGTTAACATGTCTTATATATTAGTGAATTGGAATTGTATTTTTGTAGTGATAGATACACTACAGTAGTCCCCCACTAGAATTATATTTGTAATAGCATACCAATAGTTGATTCATTGCTGCTTTGTGAGAAGCCGGGAGAGCTGTATTAAGATCACCGTACTTTTTGAGTGCAGATTGAGAGAGATGTATTGAGTTCACGATCGTGGTGGCTCCTGTGTTGCCATTAGCAGTCGAGTGAATATGTTGTACGTTGCGCATGATCGAAACGGAGTTGCAACTGCATGAGGAGGTGGATAATGTCAGAGTCCCAAGTAGCAAGTCAACTCTTCAATGTGGACCATGCATCGAGGTTGCATGTTCAGATTGAAGTGAGAGTTGCTGCCAAGATAGGCGTGTTCAGATCGAAGCGGGTGTTACTGCCAAGGTAGGCGTTTTCGCAACACGTCCGAAGGTCACCAATGTGGGGGTAAGTTGTTATCGACAATATCAACCTTCGTCTATGTATAGGTACTCCAACATAGAATCGAGTTAACCTGTCTTATATACTAGGGAATTGAGATTGTATTTTTGCAGTGGTAGATATACACTACAATAATAATTAATTCTTTATACCGTGAAAGGTAGTATAAGATTATACAAAAGTATTCCATTTCGAGAAAAGATAAGATTCAAGATAAGAAAAAACATAGAGTTCACTTACTACATACTCATAGATTCATTGTCAAGATGCAGTCATGGAAATTTACATGTTAGAGGTTGCAATCTAATCATTAAAAAAACATACAAATACAAACAATCATAAACCGGTGAATTAGAGTTTGGATTTGATCAAATGAAATCTATTGGAACCAGTTTTATTCGGCAATTAAACTGATTTTAAATATTTCAATTCTAACTTAATTGTCAGCATCGAACGCATCTTAATACTTGTAGTTATCATTGTTTTTTTTTTAGTTTTTAATTTTTTTTTATTTATATAAATAAGTTAAATATTGATTTAAGACGCATAATGAGAACTTCAATTTCATTTCAACAAAGGATTTTATTTCAATTGGAATTAATTTCAATTACGATTTTAAAATTATTGTAGAATACGCAGTATAAATTTAATAACGATAGTAACGGTAGTACGAATAAGTATAGGGATGACAGTTCGAAAGAAAATTGGAAAGCCACTTCGAAAAAGAATTGGAATTGTGATTAGAAAGAAAATTAGATTTGATTTTTCAAAATGAAAGAGAATTGGAATTTCAACTCAAAAGAGAATAAGAATGTCAATATCTTTTTACAAAGAAATTTTGCGTTCATTTATTGCTCGTTTATTAGATCATCACTTTTTGCAATTTTATACACGCCTTCCATCACTAGTCATTAAGAAATTCTATAAACTTACTCAGTTAATCAAGTTTTTTTTAAATTTTTTTAAAGTACTAAAAAAATCAACTTTTGTTTATAATAATAAATTGATTTTCTTTTCTTTGGCAAAGCATTTTAACCAAGGAAAAAACTACAGTTTAAATGCCATACACCTTGAAACAAAGATATAATTTCAAACTATCTACAGTCATTTTGCCGTAAAGAATTATTCGGGATTTAGAAAAGCCAAATAACTAAAAGATTTTCAAAGTTATTAAGCGTTTTAAAAAATTGCAAATTTAGTAGCATTTTTCCAGTTAGATAAAAATAATCAAAATCTATGCGTTATTTTTATTTTTCGCAATTTCTTATGAGCCCAGATAATACAGAATTAGAGCAAGTCATAAAATATTAAAAAAATTAGACCACAAAGCCTTTCATTTTCTTATAACTGCGTTTTTTCTCCTTATTGACATTTCGCGCTATATTCGGAATAAACATAGAGGGTGCTGGAAAAAGATAGCGTGAATTTTACCGGACAGTCATGAGTAACTGTTATAAACTTACAGCAGTTATGAAAATAGCACATTATTCGAAAAAAAAACGCATCATTTCATGCGACAACAGAGCCATTTAAAAACACCCTTAAAATTATAATTAAGTATTTCATCCACTAGATAGTGTATTTGACAAGAAACAAATAATTTAAAAAATCCCTTCTAGGCATACATTAGAATTGTTTACTTTTTTATTACTGATATAATAAATTTGCTTAAATAAAACCTTATATAAAACTTCTTATATAATACAGTTCATAAACCAGTTGAATTAGCTTTTATTTCTAATTCTGAATGTAATATATATACTAACATATAATGTTTTTCTTTTAGTAATAACGGGTAAGCCTTATTTTCGAAGAGCATTTATATTAAAAGAATAGAAAGATAGAAGAAAATAGTAGGAAACCGCATTTAACTTAGAATGGTTTCGTATGTTTAAAAATTCAATTTGTAATATCTACTACAAGTTTTGCATATTATTAAGATATTATTACTCGATATGATTTTTCTTTCACTTTTTCCAAAAAGAATATAGGTTGCAAAACACAGATCCAACATCATTAAACATAAAATTACGTGAGAAACCAACATTTATATTATTATTTAAATTTTTATTTTTTAAGAAAATGAGGTTTGCAAAACAAATAGGTCCAAAATAATCAGAGTTGAAATTGGCAATAAGGATACACTTACTCAAGATAATGACGTTTATTTTACATCATATTGACGCTATAGTTACTTTTTCAACTTTAAATTACAAGGTTCGCAAAACACGTAGATTCAAGATCATTGAATGTGGTATGACTTATCCGAGATACAATATTAACTATAACTAATATTTTCTTTAATAAATTTTATTACCGGCGTTGAACAAGCGAGCGAAAATTTACGACTACAAATGTAGCCTCGATTTTTTGAACTTAACCCATAAACCAAGAGAATTCATGGATCAAGCATTGGGAAAAACTAGTATTCTTGGAGGACTTTTCAAACTTTCCACGATTTGACCGACGATAAGTGAATTCTTACCCATGATTCATCTATCACGGAGAATATTTTAAGTCAGCACTTTGGTCGTTACGAGCAAGAAATAGAATTCGTATCAAACCCGGGCCACCTTATTGCAAGGCTAACTCCCTAGCCACTCATCCACTAGCATTGCGTGATTGGGATTCCGCAGAAAAAAAAATCATAAATGGTTTCCTTGTACAAAAAGTTCGGGTACCACTGTTGTGGCGAACCGAGGCTATTTTGTGGCAACTGCACTACGCAGAACTACATAGACGTGGTTGTGGGATGCTATACGAGAAAGCAAAATATCTCAATTTTATTTAGCTTAGCATTAATAAAGAAGCTGGACAGAAAAATTAACTCATCTAACGACATTAAAGTTTTTGTTGTTCGCCGAACATCCAGACTAATGAGGAAGTGTTTTTGACAGGCATGAGCATTAATGGTAATTCGTTTTAATGAAAAAAATGTACAAAAAGATCTACAAAATTTCTCAAATACATTTTGAGAGCGATTTTGGAACAATTGAAATAAGTTTCCAGAAAAAAAATCTCATTATTTATAGAATTATTTCTGATCTTGTCGAATTCCTAACAAATTTTAAATATTTCTTAAGGAAATAAAATTGGAATATCTCTTTTTGAAATTTAAAAAAGAGAACATGAAAATATTAATGATTATTCATCCACTGAGAAAAAATAAGTATTGGAAAACTACCAGAAAAAGGAAAAATTTACCGTGTTTCTGGCTCCAAAAAGCTTGGTAAGTTTTACCAAAGCATATAGATTACCAACATTGCACCAAATGAATGGTTTAAATGCCAAATAATTTAGCTTTATAATCCAATATAATGTTTTTTTTTTTATTTATATTTTTTTTACCAAAAATACCATTATAATACAGTAAGATAATTTTACCAAATTTTTTTTTCTCTGTGTAGTAATTATTCCATACGAAATAAATAAAAAAAAATCGCACTATTTCTCAAAGAATACCTGAATAAGTTTTTGAATGCATTGTGTGCATCCAATTACATCAAGTAAATATAAAAAAGTTATTTATATGATAGGAGGCAAGCGTGTAATATTGCAATAACCAATGGGATCCTCTCGTAATCCATCTTCTCAGTGTCACGCTACTCTTAAATATCCAATACGATACATCCGAAGGGGAAATATGAGAAGTTCCGAAGAATGTGACATCTGTCACCTCTTTCGTTATCCCGAATCACCCTTATTTCCATTTTCTCTTTCTTGATCCCCGGAAAAGTGTACGAGTGAAAGGAGGTCAGATGGACAAAAGAATGAAAAAAGAAGAAAATGGAGAGAATTCTCTTACGCAAGCTCCACTTTGCTTGACCTCATCTGTTCCTCTGCAAGCATACAATTGAATAGAAGTTTCAGCTGCAGAGAAAATGCGTGAAGATTTAGAGCTCTTTTAAGCCAGCTGTTTCAAAGCACAAAGAATTTTTTTTTTTATTCCTGAAAATATTACCCTGAAAAAAAAATATTTCTTTGATGAATGAAGGAGCAATTTTAGCTGAATAACATAAACCTGAAGGCATTTAGAATGATATGTATATTTTGAATCTTGTAATTCTGAAAAATTGTACTTGATAATCAAAAAACCACTCAATCTGTTTTAAAAATAAGTATTAATAGATAGCAGTATTTCCAGAAGTCAATTTTTTAGAAAAAATCACTAATTAAACTAATATAACTATTCCTCTATATTTTTTCCTCGTCTATGAAAAATTTAAATTTTATTTTCAGTTTATGCATCTTGGCCTTTTAGTGATTTAAGGGAAAAAAAACTAAATCTGACGATATAGTTTAATTCATTTCAAGTAAAGTCAAGTAAATGATTTTAAAAATTTCTGAAAAAAATATTTATATGAAAGAAACATGGTTGGACGTTATTGAAACAAAAATTATAAAATAGCAATATAGCCAAATAATATATTAATTATCATAAAAATTATAATAAGATGTATGTTAATAAAAAAAGTTTTTTTTAAACGCAGTCTTGATTAATTATTTTTATAAATATCCATGTGAATAATTCAAAATTTACAGGTTCATGCAACTACGCTTTTAGCCTAACTTAATTTTCCAGTTTAAAGTTAAAAGCACTCGAGAATGGACAATATCAACTTATCTAATCAAAGAGAGGGCAGGAAAACACTATGACTGTTTGTTTACTCCGTTAATCGCATAAAAAAATAAAAATAAACAGGTATGGTCACAAACAAGAAAACATTCCATTCAAATCTAAAACCCATAAAGGAACCATCAATATTTTACTTACTCACCTCTTAAGTGGTACAAATAATAAGACTGTATTTAATCAAAAATGAACACCAACACTCAATATATATCGTATAAATTTCTAATTAATAGAAGTGAGAGCAGTAAAACAAGGGCAAGTTAAGTTCATCTGTAAAAAAAAAGAAGAAATAAAAATACTGATACAGCTTACTAATTTCCTTGTTAAATACAAAATATAAATGAACTTATACGGATCTAAGGCAAGAAAGCGTTTAAATCATATCTCATACATATAAATAAACAATGAATTGTTTTGCCACCTTATATTTCAGTTCCACTAATAAAAAAAATTTGCACTTCATAAAAAGAAAGGGCACCAACACCTAATACTCACTGAGATAAATTCACCACTTCAGAGATGAAAGCTATAGAACACGGACAAATATGATTCAATTACTGGAAGAAAAGACATAAACATACCGATACGGCTTGTTAATAACATCATTAATCACAGAACATGAATAAAAATAAAATGTGGATAAGTGCAATTTTAAGTCGAATCACAAACACATAAACTAACCACGACTTTTTCACCTTTTAGCACTAAAACTAGTATTGATAAGGAGATCGTTAAAACTGATAACAGGCACTGCATATTTAGCTAGTTTCTGCAGTTTAAGGATGCAAGTTCAATTTATTAATATTAAGTGAGAACAGAGAAACATTCAGTCAGTTTACTAATAACTTCATTCAGCCTTGAAAATAAATTATCAAAATCAGGTCTGAAAGCTTACAGGAAAGTCCACAACCTTAAAAAAAGAATTCAAAACATCTTAACGACCCATCAATCCTTTTGTGACCCCCTCATTCTTTTGGGTTAAAACAAAGACGTCTTCGTCTGAACTGAGCACCAGAACTAAATATTCAAAATTTTAGTATTGAGCTCTAAACTTCACTGCCTAAAAATAAGAGCACTGGTGTGTTTACTTTTATAGTTACAGTTACTTTTATAGAGGAAAAGTTTAGCTTACTTTTAAACTGAACAAATTTGTAAAGCTAAGCTTAACTTTTGGACAACAGGGAAAGACTTTATTAAGCGATTCATCCGGATCTTCTCAGAAAATATGACATTATAATTCATTGGAATTATAAATTTTCTGAGAAGTTACTTACCGAGTCCTAACTTAAGTCTAACAGTTTATAATAGTCTTCGAAAACACATTGAATAAAAATTGAATTATTTTTTTTTAAAATAACAACTTCAAGTTGATAATTAATTTCATCGCATTAATTGCAAGTTATTAAAGAAAGGCATATTTTTAAGTTTTTTTTTTCATAATACAGCCACAATAGAGAGTCTGAGCATCATATATTGACTTTATTAAAAATTTGAATATCAGTTAATAGGGAATAACACTTAAATTTTTAAATTATAAATTTTATTGCATTATATGGTTATAAGGAACACTTAAAAAGTAATTTACATAAAACACGCAATAATAGGATTTCGTTTTTTAGTTATAATTTTATGTTTACTAGTATAGATCAGTAATGTTAACAGAATAATTAATATTCTATAAAACGCTAGAATTGAGAGACCTGTATGAGGATTTTGAGAGACCTTGATAATATTTGGCAAGAATCGCTCTGTGCTCAAATTTTTTTTCCCCTAAAGTAAAAGCAATATGTATGTGAAAAATAATTCGATATCATGGCAAAAATTTGTTATTTTTAAAATAAATATAAAACTATATAATGAGCGCTTGCGCTGAAAAATAAGGCTAATTTTCCCACCATTCTCAATTCTAATACAAAAACTAATCATGCCTAAACTAATAATGTCTTTTAGATCTTGTGTCATGAACCTCACTTTCAAATCATATATAAAATTTCATTGTTGTTATATCTATAAATTACAGAGTAAAATAACATATTTTATTGATATTTATAATATAGAAAAAAGTGGCAAGTGGCATAAAAATAGACGAACATTTATGCTCTTGAGATTCAAGCAGTTGTTTTTTCTAAGAAAATAAGTTCTAAGAGTAAACATGATAAGCATGACCTTTAATTGATTGCTTTACTGAAAGAGAAAACTTTCATGGAAAGTCTTGTTTTCTTTTGTTTTTTGAAATAGAGAAAAACTATGTTCAGGTAAACCAAGAGTTGAGCTCTACACTCTGAAATTTTCAAAGTATCAAAACAACCATGGTGGATCAGGGGATAGAGCGTTCACCGTCCGACGAGGTGAACCGGATTCGAATTCCAGCGATGGCTGGTCGATATGAATTCCGCACCTGGCTCGCAGCAACCATAGTACTGAATAAAATATCCTCAGTGGTAGACGGATCATGAGTTAGAATCCCTTTGACGTCATGCTAACCATGATTGGTTTTCATGGTTTTCTTCTCCATATAACTTTTAGTAGGGATTAGTTCCGTCAAAAAGTTCTCCACAAGGGCAAATTTCTCTCAATACTTGATCCAAAAAAACTTCTTGTCTAGAAAGTATAAAGCGCTACGCAATTACCCCTTTTAATATACAAATTTTGTAATACTTGTCAAAAATTAAGTTGAAGAAATACATATATTGTGAGTCTCAAACTATTATTTAGAGCCGTAGTGGCTCAATAGTTAAGGGAGTTCGTCTTCCAATGAGGTAAACCGGGTTCGAATCCCCGAATGATACGAATTCCACGCCCGACTCGCATCGGCCACAGTGTTGACGTGAAATATCCTCATTGGCAGACAGACAGATCATGGGTTAGTGTCAGCCTGCCGTCAGGGTAACCATGGGAGATTTTCTTGATTTTCCTCTGCATGTAACGCAAATGCGAATTAGTTCCATCAAAAAGCTCTCCTCGAAGGCAAATTTCTCCCAATACTTGATCCAGGAGTTCTCTTGACTTCTGGATTGGGTTCAAAATTACAAGGCTACTGACTTGAACATTAGTAGTTGTAAACCCAAAATTGAGTCGGCTGTTCAACAACGGATACATTTGTTTAAAATTTCAAGAAATTTTAATTTACTAAGGAAGAGGAATCATATCTTGCCATAAAGGACTTCTCACTTAGGATTTGGTTTTCTTAGTGCAGCTGTTAAAAGTATGACTTATTTTAAAAGATGAAAAAAAAAAAAAGATAAGTGGTCAGTGTGTTTCGATAGTTTTGCAACACCCTGGCTTAAGAAACTCATCCTCTCACTACTGAACTCAACTGTCCAAGGGGAAGATAGGAGGGGGAAAAATTAAGTATGATTTTTAATTCTTTTTATTTTCTCAAATAAACTAAAGGATTTTTACTCTATTTGACTGTTTTTTCCGACACATGTAAAATGCAAGAGATCATCACCCTATCACAAACTGTGAGATATAAAACATGTTGTATTTTAGACTCTCCATTAATTTTTGTGACAAAATTTCTAATTCAACTACTTTAAGCCACAATTTTAGATAGGTAATTAAAAAGTATAAAGTTATCTGCTTTGCGATTTCAGATAAGCTTCCTTGCGTTTATGATATCACCTCTAAAGCATTTTTGGCTAAACTGAGAAATATGTAGTTTTTAAATACTTGCTCCAAAACCACAAAATTTGTAAATTTATTGCTTTAATGTTTTAAGGAAAAATTCATACAAGTTTTAAATAATATCAAGCTCTATTTTTTTCTAATCTAATAAAGCAACCCAAATATTTTCTACCTTTTTTGAAAGGTATTGCTCTGTCTAATAATACTATATAATCAAAGGTTTGTTAAGTACAAAAAAATATATACATACCAAACACACATAAATTAAAAATTTAGCCTAAAATCCAAGATGGCGAGAGTAGAGACCTCTTAAGAGGACTTACATGCGTTTTCGAGAGATAAACAAGTTTTTGAATTAAGTTGAGACCAGGAAGTAGACTCTATGGTAACCCGATTACTTTCTCGCATAAAAATAAAAATATCTTTCTTCAAGTTTTTAAAGAGAGAAACTAAGTTAGAGAGGTGAATTTTAGAAATTTCCCTTAGTAGCAAATTGATTGAAGCAATCTTGATTGATTGAAGCAAATTGATTGAAGCATTCTTGAGCAATTTTTATTTACCCTAAAACGTAGCAAAAAATAAAAGTTAAAAAAAAATCAATCTTAGAAAATAACTGAAACTCTTACTTAATATCATTAATATCTTTGTTTCGGTAGCAATAGAGATTCCCTCGATGCTTGGTTAAAATAAAACTTTTAAGAATGCAATTTCTCATAAATAAACATCACTAAATATATTAATTGTTTCAAAAGCCATTAATTTTATGTTTCAATCTCTCGGCCAATTATCAGATTTTAAGCTTTTCCAACTGTCTTCTTAATGAAGAACATAGATTTCAGATTTTTCAATACACAATTAATTTCCCTTCGTTGTTACAAAACTTTGTTTCCAGTATATTTAAAATGATATTCACGCAAATAACCATTTTTTAAAAACAATATTGGCAAATCGAACTTCCTCAAGAATCTTAATGTTCCAATAATTACATCGGCGATATTTTAATTCCCCATACGTGACACTTATACAAATCTAATTTTGGGGCAAGCATTCAACTCTATGGCACCAATCAATACCTGTCTTTTCAACACATCCCTTATTAAATGCATCTGTTCAACATTAGTGTTGAGGGAAGTCAATTATACCATCTAGTTTCGACAGTCCCCTGCGTAGCATTATTACCACGCACCAGGGGTTCACCTAGTGTCTTGACAGCGTGATACAGCGCAGGCAATAACGAGAATGGCTCTAGTTTATCCCAGGAAATGTGTCCATTGTATCTGAAGGAGACACAGTGCAAGAATTCAACTTGAAAACAATTGGATTTATTTTAAAACGAATGAGGGCCCCCGATAACAGCGCCTCCAGTGGTGCGAGTTTGAGATTTTATTTGTGTCATTGAGTGATTAAAACGGATTTAGTAGTGCCCTTAAAGCAAACTTTAAGAGCCTAGTGGGAAAGGAGGGATAGGGTATCAGTGGGGTCTTCGTTCTTGTTTTATGGTCAGTGTGTGAAAGTGGTCTTAAAGAGACATCTAAAAAGGGTGCATCCAAAAAGAGAGAGGTGAGGTGCCTTCAGGGTGAGGGGATGGTGATCGAATGGCGCCGATCATACTCTAAGTGGGAAAAGGATTGAAAGATTCGACATTCGAGAATCGTAACGTTGGAGTAAAGTGCTTTTATCCGGAATCAGAATTTTACGAGGTCGCATTAAAAAAAACGGATCTTCTCTGAGTTGCACTAATTACGTTTTAGGTAACAACGTTTCTATATTCAGTTCTCGTTTGATAATTTGCATTTTCTGATTCACTTTCTTTTATCTATCATTATTAATTGAAACTAAGTGAGTGCTATATTTACGCCAACTTTCATTAAAAATAGCGCAAAAAATTATTGGAATCGACAATTGTTTACATAAATAAATGCCGTATTTTTTATTTTTTTGCTAAACATTTCGCCTTTTTAAAATACATAATCATTCATACATGCAAATATAAAAACTAAATGATATTTAATGAGGAAAAAAAAATATTATACTAATGCTGATTACGGTAGATGTTGTATTTTTTTCATTATTATTTAATCAGCCTAAATTTATCTTAATGAGATGCATAACAACAAAATACGCAACAAGCATTAAAATAATAATAAGTTTCGAAAAATAATTTCATTTATCTTAAGTAAATATTATTTCTTTTTCTCGAAATTTTATTTCCTAATAATCATCTGATGTAAATAAATATTAAAGAGTGTTAATCGCATAAGAATGAAAGTTGAAAGCGGGAAAATAAGAAGTTTACCAAAGGTTAAAAGGTTAAGAAAAGAATTTAGGAAAAAATAAAACATTTAAATAACCTATAAACAGCTAAGTATTGATATTAAAGGCAAATAATTTTCAAATGTGATGCTTTATAAATTATTTTAATGAGTGACATTTGGAAAATTCCTGACACAATATATGCTTGTAACAATATAAAATTACTTAAAAATGATTTAAAAAAGATTTAAAAATAATGTAAAAATAATATTAAAAGAATTTAAGAAATTATTTACGACTTAATTAAGAAATATTTTACGATTGACGATTTAATTTAAGAAATATTTTACGACTGCACCTGCATGGAATCAGTCTTTACAATAATTTGAAAAGTTTTTGGTACTAATTGAAACATAATGATATTATAAATATTTAAAAAAGTGATGTGATAATAAAAACTTTAAACCAACCAATCTTTTTCTTCCACATTGTTGTAATATTTTGTTTTCTTATAGTATTTAACTTATTGCCAGTGTTTACTCAAAATTGTTACAAATGTCAAGAAACTTTTGTCATAAAATGCATTTCATGCTTTTGCAAAGTTATCACTAAACGTTCCAGATCCCCATCTTATTAATGTGATAACTCGAATGCATAAAAAGATTAATATTATGGAAGTGGAAAAAATTTACAGCCTTTAAATAGTTGCTGAACCAGAATAATGCGCAACTCGAACAGGGCAGAGATTATGAACAGAACAGTTTGGGTTTGAAAGTAAATGCTGTTTGCCTCATGAGTAAGGTGGTATTCAAAGCAAGGAAAGTGACTCAACTAGTTTTATGATGTAACAAGATTTGCTTTGTACGTGTTTGAGAAAAGTAAAACCTCTTAGCAAGCTTCAGAGCCGCTATTGGTTTATATTCAGAACATAAAAAGACTTTGTTTTATTGTTGGTTAACTTAGCTGAGTCAGAAAATGAAAATCCGATTAGTTGTCAATTTTACTGCTTTGATGACAAGTAAACTTAAAAACAATAACAACTTCAGGAGTCAACAGGACACATTGTTATTGAAAAAATATATTATGTATTTTATATTATAAATTTAATATTCGCTTCACAAAGGCTGAAATGTTTTTATAGTGCAATAAATGAACTTTAAAAACAATGTAGACTCTATTTTTACATTTAATTTATTATTATTATATTTTACATCTTTTTTCTTAACATAGAAACGGAAATAAACCATTTGAAGTTTTGGGATGTAATTCTTCATTTTATTCGCCTATAATGTATTTTTAAACATTTTAAAGAAAATTTATATCGAAAGTATTAGTTTTTTTACGTATTTTTGTTATTTCTGTATGTTTTTGAGAATATTGTAAAAATGATATGGGGCAAAAGAAAAAAAAATGGAGCTAGCAAGTAATGTATTTCTTAAACTAATATTTATTGAAAAAATATGTCACATGCCTTTGTAAGATATTCTGGTATGTTTGTATTGTAGAAGTAGATTTTGCTGGAATATCTGCCTTTAAAAAGATTAGAGTAAATAAAATGTGACATTTAAAAATCGAGAAAAGTCAATAATTAATTTCTTTCGCACAATTGTATTTTATTCTTGAACTATTAATCTTCTAAAGGATTTCTTATAATTCTTGGTATTTTTATAATTTTATTAGAAACTAAGAAAAATGAAATTCTTATGAAGATAATTTCGCTTTGTAGTGTAGGAGAGAGATCCAATTTAAGAATATCAGTTTCTTGAAAATACTATTCTTTTTTAGTACATTAAATAAGCAGCTTTATTTTGAGAAGACTCTCAGAAATAAAAGTGTTACTTTTGACGATTTTGCGACCCTTGAGCTGTATTTCGCTAATTTTGAAAATTACTTCGTCATGAAATCACGTGGTTTGTTAGAAAACGTGGACTTTCAAAAATATGACGAAAATGCTTTTCTAACTCGGAACGTTATTGCAGTGCATTGTGGGAGATAGTTAACTGGAATGACGAAACTAGAATGATGATTGGGTGATGGAAACTAGTATGACGACATAAACAGACCTGGCTGTATGGTTGTCAAAGATCTGACTTTAAACAAAGAAGATTCCGGGTTCCTGCTTCGAGCATGGATGTAATTTATTCATCTGTCCAAGTTGTTTGGGTGACGTCTTATAGTTTGCCCACGAAAAAGTGAACAACAATGTCATACGTTTGATACCATGTGGCACTACAAGTGCCTCATGGTATCAAACATGGTATAAATAATAATAACAAGCTATAAATAAATAAAATAAAAATAAGTAATTATAATTATTTATAATTATTTATAATTACTTATTTTACTTAATTTATTTTTGAAAATTAAAAAGGTATGATAAAAGATTTCCTAACTTTTGGTGAAGCCCATGTCATTGAAGAACTGGTGATAGTCACTTTGACAAAGTGCTCATTCTAAACTTTAATCAGGAAATGGTTTCGTCAAAATCGAAGAAAGTTTTGCAAGATTTCTGTATCTATTTTTCATAGTGAGTAGTTTCTTAAGCTCGGTTGTTCAATCAAGATTCTTTTTATGCTTCTTAAGCACATATTTATTTTCAATTCTTAATAAATATCTGTTTTTAGAAAGATTGGAAGAAGAAAAAATCAGGTATTGGTTATTATTTATTTTCAGACATTTAATGCGCATCTGAAATTTGTGAGTTATATTATGCTTTGGGTTATTATTTATGCCAGTACTTTTTATAAAAATCATGTTATAAAATATACCGGAAAAATAGATAACATCGATCAAATCGGAAAAAAAATGCCATACAAAAACATTGAACGAGATTCGACAAATTTCCATAGGAATACAAGACGCCAACTAAGACATTTATTCTTAAAATGGACAAACGGGGTCTATTGCCTAAGGGATATTGATGTGACACTGATACCCAACATTGTGTCACATAAAATAATTTATAAGGAGAATAGTTTTTCTTTTATGATAGAATATATAAGAAAAAATGCAGTAAAGTATCTTTCGAAAAAAGTATTCTAAAATTAGGAACCACCTTTTTTTCAAATATAACTCTTACGTTTTCAAAATATTTTTACTTTACTAATAGTAATCCTTCAAGTTAATTACTGATTGAAAATTTGCTATAATTTATGTACAAGAAAAAAAATTTAATGTAAAATATCAAACAGACTTTAGTAGTAATTCTTATTTATTATCTGAAATATCGCGACTTTTTATTTAATAATTATTCATAATTTATAATCCTTTTATAATTAATTATAACCCCTTAAAGTTTGCTTTTGTTCAGTATTTACCATCACCATCATTTAAAATTAATGATAGTATTTTTTTTTGGCATATGAATTTCTTTTTGGAAAAATGTAAAATAATTTTGGTCCAATTAGCATTTAACTAGTTAAAAATTATTAAATAATTTGAATTTCAGATAAATACTCCAAAATAATTGAATTACTGGCATCTTTTTAGCATCAATTATTGAACTGGTTTTTGGTATAAAAATTTTTTTTTTTATTTGGAATGCGAAATATTTATTTATTTAATAAAAAGAAAATTCTAGTTTCGATTTTTGGAAAATAATTTAATTTAAGAGTAAAGATTCCAAAATATTCATTAAAATGCTTTATGAAAATGTTTTAATTTCTAGTTGCGTAGGTAGATTATTTTCAATTAATGTAGAAAGTTATTGTGAATGCAAAATATTTTTTTTGTATGGCAAAAAATGTATTTTTTTCATAATTGGCAAAATTAGAATACAAAATTGGAATTTTGTTCTTTTTTCTATGCTGTTAAAATTTAAGAGCATTCTGTTTAAAAAGTATTCATTTTATAACGTACTTTTTTGTTCTTCATATTATTTTAATTGTTAGATATTTCAATGCTTTGCAGAATGCTGTTATAGTTACATTTCAGGAATTTCTTACTGAAAATGATAGAAATTATTTGCTTTTTCTTAAAAAAAATTTTATGTCTTCTTTAATAGCAAGGGCGTAGTAATGTTCTTAATTTTAGTTTCGCAAGTAATTTTTTTAATTAATGTAAACAATTATTGAAGAAGACAAAAAATTTTTGCTCTAGATTTACCCTTTAGTGTGATGCTAACAATCAAAAATTCTATTCTTATAGAAAAAAAGCAAAACAATGTTTTTAACCCATTTTAAATATGGCATTACTATCTTTCAAAATGTTTAATTATTTTAAATTTAAAAGTAACTCATATATCATCAGTTGTTTCATGGTAATGATGGGCAAATCATGACTATTCATTGTCTAGTTTTAAGAAATGAATAAGCCAATGAATGATTAAAGTACGACATGGAAGATAAGTGTCTCAAAATGAACCATCGAATAACCTAATAGCCTCATCAGATGGTTAATTACGTCAGAGAAGATTACTGCTACACAATTGCCAATCTCGAACACGTAGATGATTTATCATCCGAGAAATTTCCTTTTACTCATCCCTTTTTTTCCCTAAAAAAAGAACGGTTTTAATTCAACTTTCTCCGTTTTTTTTTATTTTGCTAAGAATGGGATAAGAAGTTTTAATCAATGTAATTTGTCTTATAAAAGGAGGCAAGGAAAGTTTTTTTTTTCTATCTGCTTTTAAATTTGCCAAAAATGTTATCAGTGTTCTGAATACTAGAGATAATGAGTAGTCTCGTGGTACAATTTACAGAAATAGCAGAGGAGGTTATGTTAGACATCTTAGATATTAACATTTTATTTTGTTCACTTTTTTTTAATTCTCTTAAATACGTGGAGGGAGTATATATTTTAGAAGATTCATTTTATCTCCGAATATCTGTTTTTAATGAATGCTGCTGTAAGTATAAATCATAGTTAAATAAGTGGTTAGCATTACAGAGTAAAATATTTCATTCTTTTTTAATGCATTTGCTTTTTTATGATTTTTTATACATCTTGTGAGGAAATTTTTTCCCTGTCATTTCTTGTAGGAGTGCGTAACTTTAATGAGCATTTTTTAGAAAAATAAAATATTTTCGAATTTGCCACCATAACAAGTATAAAAACTATATTTAATGTGGTATTTTCGAAAAAAAGAATAAAGTATTAAAGATAGTAAATATGTATATATATTTAAAAGGTAACGTACGTGGCAAAATATTTTCTGAATTTTTAAATTCATTATATATTATTTAAATTATTGCTAAATTCAAATAATAATTCAAATCAATTTTAAATAGATAACCTGACCTTTACAATTGTTCTGATTTTTCAATTTTGTAGTAGTTTGCATTCTGTTTTAATAGTTTTTCTTCGAGTATTTTCCTTGCTAAGGATTATTTTCTGAGTGATTCGTTCTTGAAAATGAGGGAGTGAGTTTTAATAATGTAAAAATTACCTCTTATTTTTTTCGAATAAACGCTTAATTTGTTTTCAATTTCCCATTATAAACGTGCAAAATATGGTCCACCAAGAACGCATTCAAATGTTTTCAAGAACGCAATAAAATCATGCTGCTTCAGAACTGATTCCAATTATTTTTCTCCTGAGAAATGGTTGTAAAAAATATCTTTTTTATATCGAGAAACGAAAAATTCAAAGGAAATATACCGATAAAACTAAATATACCGAAAAACGAAAAATTTAGAAGTGGGTGTTAATCACTGCATCATATGCATCACACTGTGCAAAACACGCAATACGTTTGTTGAATAATTTGAACAAATTCAAACGAGAAATAAATATTGAAATCTCAAACTATCACTTTGAACATACATTTAGAATAATTTTGGATCCAAAAATATGCACATACTAATGAATAAAATGCCGCCAGTGTATGGGGCGGTAATGTCATCCAACAGGGTTACTAAGGGAAAAGTAGCTGCAAATCTATGTTGTATAAGGTAAGCAATTTAATGAAATGTTTTATTTTAATAAAATATCATATTTATGCTAGCTTTGTTACGTAGCTTACTTCTTAAAAAAGTTGAGAAGACCATGAATGCATTAAAAAACGAGCTAAAAGGTAAATAAACATTTTCTTTCATTTTTCATTCTTTTTAAACAAAAATCTACTTCTTCAAAATTATTAACCAAACATAGCATTAACTATGTGTTATGATAATTAATTCAACGTCACAAGTATACTAGAATCCCTTTAAAAAAATTGCAAAGGTATAAAAGAATGTTTTTATTGTAAATCTTTTTAAGAATTTTTTTTTTCAATTATATACTTTTCTTATAATATCACTCAAACCATCAAAACATTCTTCTTATCCTAGTTGTAATCAGCTTCTAGATTGTTTGTTAAGACTTGTTTCGCAACGTTTGCTTTTTATTTCCTACTGGAGTTGTTACGTAATTTTACTGACTGGCTGAATAAATTGAAAATTGTTTAATTTTAATTGTTTTATTGAAGTGGATGATTAAGTTTACTTTCACCTGCATTACTTTAAGGACAGAAACAAAAGCAGTTTGTTTCTGTTGCTTGTATGAAATAAAAATTATTTTGTTTCAAATTCTTATATTTTATTTTTCAATTTCATTTCATATCTTTTTATTCCTTTTTTTACCAATTCTAAAACATTCTTCAAAAATAAAAGAATTCCCTTTCAAGAAAATGCGGTGATTTTGAAGTTGATTTGAGATTGACAGATGTAAAAAAATACACCTGAGGTAGAATATGAGGTTATGTTTTTCTCCAAAAATAACCTCACTAATATACCTCGATTTTAATCTCATTCACACCTCACAAAATCAACTTTATATATAACTGAGAAATAATTTTAGTTTAGATCCGGGTGAAATTATTCACACCTCAAATATGCGTATTTACTTGAAGTGTAGAAAAAATAATCCGAACACTTCAAAAACAACATCCCTAATCTGGTTGCTCTAAAGTAGGTTTCCACCAACCTCAAAACATCCTTTAGTGTGAATAAAACACTTTCATACATCTTGATTATACACCTTGGGAGGTTGATATTTTAAGGTTGTTTCTTACATGAACTTCGAATAAACCTCAATTTAACCTTAACACCTCAAAACAACCTCAAATAAACCTCAAAAATACCTTAAATTTCAGTAACGGTTCATAAGTCTATTCTAAAATTTTTCAAAATTTTATTAAAATGTTTTCCAAGTCACAAATGGGAAGAAAACCTTTTATGCTAATAAACAATCTAAAATTAACAATTCTTACAAAAAAAAATTGCTTGCTTATTAACAAATCTGTGCAATATTCGCAATAATAAATGTAGGTAGCAGTAAAGAAACAATGTCAATTTAGTTAATAATGATGTCACATTAGCAATGTTGTCTCATGAGTTTTAAATTAAATTATTATTTTTAAATAAATGATTCCGTTCATTCTAATAGCATTCTAAATTACGAAAATATGCTATCTGAAAGAAAGATCAGAATACGAAATTCTGGAAAAAACTGTCGAGCACAACGCAGAAATATGTTATACCGCATACAAATTTCACATCTTCAGGACCCTCTCACGTAGGAATTAAATTGAGAACGTTATAATACATCTTCCAAAAAACTCCAAAACAGAACAAACTAACTTTTTCTTGTTAGAAACAAAGCTATTCCACGCAAACATGCTCAACTATTTAAAAACGCTCATTTCTATTTGTTAACTAAATTCTGTTCCCCGCCACGTGACTTTGTGTCGAAATATCTTAGAATTTGAAACCAAAATAATTACTTAATACTAATGTCTCATTAGCAATGTTGTCACATGAGTTTTGAAATAGATGATTTCTTTTAAATAAATACTTCCGTTCATTCTTATAGAGTTCAAAATTGCGAAAATATGCTATCTGAAAGAAAGATCAGAATACGTAATTCTGGAAAAACTTGTCGAGCACAGCACAAAAATATGTTATACCGCATACAAATTTCACATCTTCAGGAACCTCTCACGTAGGAATTAAATTGAGGACGTTATAATACTTCTTCCAAAAAACGCCAAGACAGAACAAACTACCTTTTTCCTTGTTAGAAACAAAGCTATTCCAGACAAACATGCCCAGCAATTTAAAAACGTCCACTTCTATTTGTAAACTAAATTCTGTTCCCCGCCACGTGACTTTGTGTCGAAATATCTCAGAATTTGAAACCAAAATAATGCAAAAACAGAATTATGAGTGAAAAAATCCATTTCAAAGACAAGGTCGGCATATTTATTTGACTTCTCACGATATCTGCAGCTAGGAACTTTACTCATGTCAGTGTTGTCATTCATAGATTCAAAAATAAGGAATAAGAACAAAAATAAATGCAAATTTTCTGATTTCCTTTGCCACGCGCTGAATGAAGTTTCCTTCCGATGCTAGAAAATGTATTTGGACTGATTTTTTTTTTCTTTTTCTCATGACGACTTTTATTATTGTCTTCGCTTCTTCAAAGAACTAGTTTGAATTTTATTTCGCTCTATAAGAGCTTGAGCATATTATTTTTTTTTCATTTTAGTTTCTCATTCTGTTCATCTTTTCATTTCTGGTATATCGTTACACGCTCTTTCTGCCTTGAATTACAATCTTTTTATAAATTATTCGTTAGGCTAAGAACCAGCGACATCTGTTTCGTCGGTTGAATCTGGCCTTCAGGGCATTTAACTCACACTTTCTTCATTTTTTAAAAAAATGTTTTTTTAATTTAATTTATATGGTAATCAGGTGTGATCGAGAGAAATTGTATATAAGTCTTAGGTAAATATATTCAAGTAAAGATGTTTTCTAATTTAATTGGAAGTTTTAGTTTTATTATTCTCAAAGGAACCATCACAAATCTTATGGAAATTAATTCTCCGTCAAATGTGATGAAAATTTAATATGTTGTAGTGCTGATCAAAAATTATCATTGACGCAACGTCCAAACATGGAATGTTTCCGAGAAACGGATACACGAACATAAATAGTAGTTTTTAATTCTATATTACTATCACGAGATTAGCATCAAACCAGTGCGAACCACGCGGAGGTTGCCGGATCCAATTTTGTCCATGTCATAACCCTTATAAGAGCGGATTAATTAAACACAAAGATACTTGGATGTATACAAATATATATGGGTATGAATAAACATAACTATACTCATCAATTATTTGAATATTATTTGCATTTCATTGGGGAGATTCATTCCACCAAATATACATTTTGGTAACTTCATAGCTATTAGCTCTAAGCGATGCATATTCTGAAAACCAATATAACACTCGCAATGTGTGCGCATAGTACCCATTGTTCAATGATGTGCGCGAGAGCGCCTTAATCACCTTTCAACACAGTGACCGTTGCCTATGTTTTATGCTTGAGGATCCGTACTTCGAAAACTATCCACTTTTGCACTTAGTGTAAACGAGAAGAATGTTTTGGTATTACAACACATTGCAATAAATAATTAAAAGCAATCAAATGTCTAACTTGAGTTTCATTGAAAAATACATCCAATGTTAGATTCAATGAAAAAAAAAAGCATGGCATATAAGACGGTTTTCAATGTTATATTTTTCTTTTGTTTTTATTTTTAATCCTAATCATTTTATTCATATTATGGCATATTCTTAAATCTGCAAAACTAATTGTTTTTTAAAATTTACCTTGGCATGTTTTTCTTTGGATTCTTCAAATCAGTCAGAAGTTTCTAAATGAAATCTTTGAGGTACTTTGAAAAGCAATTAAATGTTTTGTGCAGGTTGGTCTTCATTTTAAAATACTTTTTTTTCAATCTAAAATTAGTTTTCAAACTAAAATTTATTTCATAAAAGGTGGTTTTTAATGTAATTTTTTCATTGAAAATCAATATTTTTTAAAAAAATATTTGATGAGAGAGCAAGTTAATATTATGTACTTACAGCCAACGAAAACAAAATTTAAAATATGGAAAAACTTGTATTTTCAAAATGTATTTTTAAGGGTATTCCTAATAATTTTGTTGAATATTATGATTAAATGTTTAAGTATGTTAATTATGTAAAATGTTTCTAAATATACACCGAAATGCATTTAGAGTATTTAAAAAAAGAAGTAAATCGTGTTTTACTTAAACACTTAATTAAAATAGATTTTCAGTGTAAAGTACATTCAGATAAAAAATGGTTTTAAATTCAAAATGCATTCCGCAAAGGCTGATTTTCAGTATTTTTCCTTCATTAAAAACCACTGTTTCTTTCTTTTTTTTCGACAGAACTAAAATTTTGTAAACTAACAGTAAATTATCTTAAATAAGGAGAAATAAGCGTTTTCGAATCCTAACTTACCAGGCTTTTCTTTTAAGAACTTAAATTTCGTTGATCAACTCAACACCAAAACTTAATACTTAATACTTAATAATACGTAATACTTAAATAAGAACTTACTCGTACGTTTAAATAGTACAAAAAATGAGAAACAAATGCAGGAATATGAAATATTTTAATAATTACTTTGCAATCTTAATTTATAATATTGATATAAGCTTCACAGTAAAAAAATTCTGTATCAATTTTGCTGTATAATGTTTGGCATTGTGGGTGCATTATTCGTAAAATCCATTTTTATTGTAAATATTATACCGTAATTTTTACAGTAATAATTACCTTAAAATCACTAAATCACTCTAATTAAATAAATATTTCTATCATCAGGTTTATCAGGTTTTTTGACCAGTGACATGTTCTGATAAAAATGAATTTTACGGTAAAAAGTACCAGCACCGGAGTGCGGAACTTTTTACCGTAATTTGATTCGTAATTTTCTTTTTATTAATTTTTTTTTACAGCGTAGCTCCTTAACTGCTTGTTTATAGGGACAAAAAAGTTCGCTTTCATGTATGATTCTGTTTCATTTATGTTTCATATATTTTGTTCCTAGGCGCATGAGATGTTTGTGTTTTCTTGTTTGCAAATTAGTCGAGGAGCAAATTTTAACTAGTTTATAATATGGATCCCGTCAGGAATTACAGTTTATGTCGATATATAGAAATCGCATTGGTATAGATATATGACTAATTTCTATTATACAGTTGGTTGAAAAGCAAAATCTTCTTTTTTTCTAATTTAAATTTTTGCTCGTGTTTTAAGTGTGAAACTTTCATCGTCACAAATGCTAGAATTCGAATTTATGTTTTATTTAAATTTGTAATAATTTTTGTAATAATTATTGAAATTTGAATTGAAAATATGGAATATTTAAGTTGAATATTTATATCGAAAATTCATATTGAATTTCAGCAATTCTTATAATTATTACTATAGATTATTTTCATTGTAATATTGAATTTAATGACTTATAGTCATAGTCATCATTTCAAACACATTGAGAGTAATCATGTCTACACACATAGGAGAAAATTTCCTATTATGCTACACAATTTTAAAAGTTAAGATTAAATCACATTAGTTATTGAAAGTCTATTATTAGATTACATATTATATATGTGATAAGTTTAAACCAATATAATTTGGCAAAAACGTTAGTAAATATAGAAAAAGAATGTAATATAGGAGTGCTAAGGTATTACCAAATCAAAATAAATACCTTATCTCTAATTGTATTGGACAACGGTTATATATTATTTTGGTTATGGTTACATATTATTTAGTTCTTATTATTATGGTATTCATGGTTATAAATTTTCTGGCAAGAAACAAAACGCGTTAAACGTAGCAAAGCATTCAATTGCCTTTGGTTTAAAATAATACACTTCAAAAACGAGCTTAAAATCAGTACAAAGGAAAAGTTTTCATACTGTAACCTATAATCACTTATCAATCAATCGGAAACTTTTATCCAATCATGGAATCTTTACGTACCACATATATTCTAGGCATAGGCACATATCCACTATTTTTTTAAATCATGTTTTTGTTAATTTTAATTTCACTTGTTACAGTCAATAATTTTAGGACCATTTACATAAAAGTTGAATCTTAAGTGACGATAAAGTGTTGAACTTTTTTCGATTATGAAATTTTGAAATTTATTAAAAAGCACGTTTTAATAAGAAATAAAGATTCTTTTTTCACCACTTTTACCCTTTGTATTGGCATAAATATTACTACACTTAAATAATGTAGTACGCTATGAAATGAAAACAAATACGTCAATGAAAATGAGAACAAATATAATTTTTATCTTCCTTGTACTCGTATCCTATTTAGTACTTCTTTTGCAACTGCAACTTTATATGACGCTTCTCATGCATAACAATGTTGTAGGTGGGAAGAAACAAATTGGTCAAGAGAGACAATTCTAAACGCTGTCCTTGTTCCAGAACACGAAACTGCCACAGCTAATCCCCATACCCTATCACCGCTAAGAGGATTGCTTCTGACAGAATCCTCGTGTTCCGACAATCTCCAATGACCTTCTGGAAATGCCCTTGGGGTGGATGAAATGACCACTGCCTGGACATTACTTCATTAGTTCCCATTGTTTTCCCACATCTGTTTGGTTTCTTCATTAAAGACTCCCCTTGAGGCAGATCCAAGCCCATGGCACTAAACAGCAATTTGATAGGTGAAGCAAAGCCTGTATTGCCTCCCTTTGTGTTTCTAACATTGAATGATTGGATTAAAGTTGCAACAATTGTTCGTGCGATTGAAGACCCCGTGTTCAGCAATTTAATACCCATAGAAGTAATTTGTTCTATTGGAAGCAGTTGAAAATAATTAAATACTATTGGTGGCGGGATAATTCAGGTGTCAGCAATTTTTGTTAAAAAGAAAGAATATAAAAGAAGAATTAAAACGATTATTATTAATTTAAAATATTAGATTAAATATATTAAACTAATTAATCATTGGCATAAATAATTTAATTAATAATTTATCATTTAATAAGGGAAATTCAGTTTTTAAAAAAGTTATTAAATAACTTTTAATAAATGTTTTTCAATGTTTAACTAAAATTCTGATAAACATGTACCAGTTAAATATTCAATCTGTAAAAAAAATGCGAAATTCCTGAATATAGCAGTAATTTTAGACTTTATTTAATATACTAGTCATTATTTATCATACTAATTTTTCGTAAGTTTTAAGATCTCATATTCATATCCATAGAAGTAATTTACTCAAATTAAGGCAATTACAGACAATTTAACGTCTTTTGTAGTAAGATAATGATAATATGATCACTCAAGGATATAAAGGAGAGTATGATGTAAATTGTTTCAAATTTTAATTGATAATATAACAAAACATTTAACTAATTAACTACTAATAAAAAATTTAACTACTGATGTAATTCTAGAATATTTGAATAGATTTTTTTTTAAATTAATTAGCATCTTTTAATGGTTAGGTGTCAAAGTTTTAATGTTTGAAGTAAAATATAGTAACAAGTGTAAAGATAGCTGTCTAAAATTAAATGATTCCGGCAATTGACAATTTTAATGATTACTTTTTTATTACTTTTTGGCTATGTGGCGGTTTCACATTTCTTCTATTGCAAATTTTAAATATAAACGAAACTTTGTCCCGGAAAAGTGAAAGAATTATAAATGTGTTAGCGTTTAAGCCAGACGCTTTGAAATTAGATGATAAGATATTTTATCTTCGAAAAAAAATTCACTGCTAATGAGAAGGAGTAAACTTCTGAAAATTAAAGGCGTTTTTATGGAAATAACTTAAATCAAAAGCATTAACAAAAATATTACAAAAAAGACATTAAAAAAAACAGTATATTTATAAAATACGAATGATTCCACATTAGAGCAAAAAAGTTACAAAATTTTAAAATCTGAATTGTTATTGAAAAGAGGAAAAATTTTACACACAAATGATTTTATCTAAAAACGAACAAAAATTGTTCGTCGAAATATATTTCTATCTATTTCATTTAAAATCCAATATAAATTAATTGCTAAAATATATTAACGTACAAAATTATTAATACTAATTGCTAATTCTGCTATACTTATTATGTATAAACTTTAACAAATTACGATTTCTTTTATTGAAAGTTCACACCAATATTTGGCGACATTAAAGATTGCGTAAGTACGCCAATTAGCTTCACAGGGATTAATTACAAAGTTTCCCTCTGAAAACATTTTGATGTAGAATTTATCCTTTGCACATCTTTTCTCACTTAATGTGATTGCCTTCATCATCATTATAATTTGATTGAGAAACTAACTTTGTTCAGATAGTAAAAGGTTTAATGATTTATTTCGCAAATTGCAAGGAAGACGCCGTGTTAGTCAAACATTGTTATTAAGAAAGTGATAACATTTATATTAGCTCTAAAACTATTAAAAATGATAGGAACACCTAATGAACACGTTAATTGGAAAGTGGATAATTTAGTTCATTACAATTGAATATTAAATAATTAGAGTAAATTTTGATACGATAATTTTGATAATTATTTGACTAATCAAAAGTCTGTGTAGAATTTTTTTTGTTGTTAAATTTGAATATTTGGATGAATATTTTATAATGGTTAGCAGACTTCGGATATTACATGTAAGGATTCAAATTATATAACTAAAATGTTTTAATTAAGAATTTTTTTTTTACCGGCGTTGAACAGCCATCGTGTTTATTTTCTTATAAATATTTTTTTAAATGGGAATGAAATACCAAATTATGTAATAAGCGCATGAAATAAGTAAACAATTAACATTAAATTCCGAACATATTTTATTTTGAACCAATCTAAAGTACACATAAATTTTTGTAATAAATATATTTTCCAATGAGTTGCACAATCGGTCTTGTCGATGAGCAGACTTAGTGCGTTCTCCAGAGGTGGTATCCACTCTTTCAGGACCACCACAATGGGTGAGATACCGTTGGTCATGTTAATTTGGACGTCTAGTTTCTGCCACACTAGATGGCAGCACCGAGACTCTATTTGGATGCACTAGGAATTTAATTTTGCCGGAAATGCCGAGAGCCAATGAGGCACTCCAGGGATCTTTTACATGCTGCATAATCATACGACATGGCCGCAGAGGATTGTCTGCATCCCGAAAATCCGGTGTCTGGGTCGGGGATCGAACCTGCAGACTTGGGCGCAGAAGGCCGACGACAAACCAACTGCGCCACCCAGTCATGTGATAAATATATTTCTCGTGCTATTTACATAATTGATAATTGAATTACATGAATCATCATGCTTTTTCATATAATAGATGGTATAAAACATTTTAATCATTTCATCAAATTTACTTTTAAATCTAGTAATTTTTGCAAATGATAATAAACGGTTTAATTTAAGATGCACGCGAAATATTGAAAGTCTTCATCCAGAACATATTTTACTTAAACAAAGAAATAATTAAATGACATTTGCTCTCTTATTATATAACTGTTAAATCAATTATATGAATCATGATGCTTTCAAATATGATATATATTATAAATACATATTTATATTTACACTCCATCTATCTCATCATATTTGTTTTTAAAATTAATATGCATATTTTTAAAATTAGAATGAAAGGTGTCATGTTAAATGCGCATGAAATAATGAAGGTTTTAATGCTTCATTTAAAACAAACTTTACTTTAGAAAAGAAATAATTATATGATACATGTTATCTTAGTATATATTTGATAAGTGAATCAAATGAATTACGATGCTTTCACGTATGATGGATATTATAAATACATATTTATTTTTACATTACGTCTTTCTCATCATAATTATTTTAAAATTTATACATACTTTCAAAATTAGAATAAAAGGTGTCATTTTAAATGCGCTTGAAATAATGAATGTTTAAACATTTCATTGAAAACAAACTTTATTTTGGTAAAGAAATAATTACAGAACGTATGCTATATTATTATATAACTGATAACTGATATACATGAATCATGATGCCTTCACGTATAATGGCTAATTTAAATACATATTTATCATTACATTACGCCTTATGAAGTGCATCAAACCGTTCGTTAATTCCCTGTAGAAAGATAAACAGCGAACCACAAAGCTGCTTCTAAATCCAATAAACCATTCAAAACCATCGTGGATTCCACCCAACAGTTCCTGAAGCTTTGATTTTCACTTAAGCATAATTGATTCGGAACCGCAACTCCTATGGATTTATTCGTTCAAAACGGATAAACAAACAATTGCACTGTCACTTTAGTTCGGATGCAAGAAATGGCGAAATTGCAGTTCTCCCTGTTGGAGGAAAGAAAGATCCCGAAAGGCAAATACAACGTGTTCAAATTGCATGTCGGTACTTATTTATAGAAAATTGTACTTTTGTGTAGGTCTGGATTTGAACAAACTGAATTTTTGTTTTGAATTGAAACATGTTGTCTTCGATAAAAATAATGTAATGCATTAAGGATTCCTTTCATCTTCGAGTTTAAGTAAATTTTTTCAATTAAAGTTTAAATATAATGAGTACCTTATAAATAAAATTTTAAGGATACAATTTTAAAGAAATATACAAAAAATAAAAAATCAAGGAAATTTTGAAGAAAATCATGACATTTTATAGAAAGTGCTTTTTAACCCATTGTGAATTAAACACAAAAAATAAACTCAATGCTTAAATTGGCTCATGTTTACCAAATAAGTATGTATAATATTGAGCTAGAAAACTGGTAAAAAAGTAACAATAACTGTATTAATACGGACAGAGAGTTTTTATTAGCCGACCAGGTGGCCGGGTGGGTGGCGTGCCTGACTGCGGAGTAGACGGTCGTGGATTCGAATCCTGCTCAGGGCATGGATGTTTCTTTCTCTCTCTCTCTGTGTTCTATGTCCTTTCTCCTTTATGAGTGATTGTGTGAATGTGACCCGCACTATAAACGGGTTTGTGGTTGTGTGGCGTGGGTGGCGCTGCTCCACCGCCGTGGACAGGTGCCCACTGGGTAACGAGAAGAGAGTAGCAGTTCAGGGATTTCTGAGGCCAATGGGTCTATGTCCCAAGTGCCCGCCATTAAAAAAAAAGAATATTTATTATATCGGAAAAAACGGCTTTTTCAGGTTATGCGAGCGAACATTTAAATCATTAACAGAGAGTAAAAAATGAAAAAAAAAAAATAAAAACGGGTCATCCTGAATATGTTTTGGTTAAAAAAAATTGGATTATTAGGTACTACTTTGAGAAAAAAGTATAGTCAAAACTATTAGAATATGGAGAAATTTACCATGTTTCTTGTTCTACAGGAGTACTAAATTGTTTGGTGACTTTTATCGAAACGCTTTGGTAAAGAATTTGCTAAAATTAAAAATAAAATATGGTTTTATAATGTGTGCACTGTAAAAAGAAAAAGAAAAACAACCGGAAAGGTATGGAATATATGGGGCTACTATGTAGTTATTAGAAACGTTTCTTAATATTTCGGAAACCTCTTGCGGCGCTATGCTGATAACAACGTCAACCGTTATCTTATCGAAAGGTACCTCACGATAAAATTGAGTTAACGTGTCTTATATTCTAGTATATTGAAATTTAATAGTTGCTGTGGTAGCTGTGTTGCATTACTCGCCCACCAGAACTGTATGAGCGATAGAATTCGATGAATGAATAGCAGTAGTTGATTCATGGCGACTTTGCAAGAGACCAGGAGAGCAGTATTAGGATCACTGATCTTTGAGTGCTGGTCGAGAGAGCTGTGTTTGAATTACAGTTGGGGCGTGATCGCTCCTGTGTTGTAATTAGCAGTGGAGTGTGTACAGGCCTTTGTTGTGTGCGATCGAGAATGAGTAGGAACAGCGAGAGGAGAACAATGTCGATGTCATAAATAGCAAGTCATATAAATTTTTTTTTAATTTAATTTTAACCCCTGCGCGTATTTCAACTTATCTTTGTAATTTCAAGTTTCAAATTTTTATAGTTTATGCGCAGCAATACAAATTCAAATCAGTATGTTTCAATCCAAATTAAATTAATATGTTTCTTTCTCGCATTGCACTTAAAATTAATAAACATTTGTAAATTTTTTTTAAAAGTTGCCTCCAACTTTCGGAAAATAATTCATTTTAGTTTTACGTTTTCTTAATAGTTCGAACAACTTAAATAAATTAAATTCTGGTCAGTAATTTAACTTTATCTTGTTTGAACTTAAAAAAAGGAAAAAACTCCAGAAGATTATTAATGTTTTGTTATTTTAACTTTGCTCTCACTGTGTTAGAGAACAGATTAATCTAAAACTCACCAGGTTTAGGCGATATTGTATGTCAAGATCCATTCACATCTTGCTTAATAGTCCATCCGAGTTTTCCGTGTGGAATTGATTATACAGTTATTTTCAAAGTTATTTAATATAGCGGAATTTTCAATAAAGTAAGATTATTTGTCTTATAAATTGTTATAGTTCCTTTATTATAACTACGAGTATTTGTAGAAATAAGGGCATAACTCATTCAGATTTAAATGTTGTAAGGATTATATTTATCACTATTTTCACGTCTATCTTTACTCGAAACCTCAGTCACAAGTTTGACACACCTCGGAGTAATAGAGTAACTTTGGTATATCTCTAATGCATGGAATGATCACTTTGACAACCTCACTAGAATTTTTCATGATTTCAAAAGATTTACCAAACACTAGAATTCAAATCAATGATCAATGATTCAAAGTAGAAACTCAAAATTATGTCTTCTATAGTGTGAACTTTGGTGTTTGTTCAACAAATTTCTGCCAACATGTTGATATATATTGGACATTTTAACTGTCACATCTTTAAAAAATCGTCCAGAAGTCTTGGATAATCACGATATCGTTCCTTTGTCCCATCGTAGATGTCTAACTGTTATCAACCAAGTCCAAAGGTTGTATATAAAAAGGATCTAAACAGCAAGACTGACCATTTGAAAGAAAAAAAACTATTAGAAATTCTGTTCTATCATAGAGATTAAATTTCAATCTTCGGATTAATTTGGAATCATTAATTGGAATTCTCAAGTGGTATATTATCCCCCAGAGCAGCGAGATTAAAGTGAAATATTAAATAACCCATCGATTCTTACACTAGACTCATTTGAAAAATACCAAAATTCACTTCCAGGTTGTTAAAAAATGCATCAAATTTGTGGCAAAGGTGACAAAATTAAGTTTGCGAAGGTGAAGCTAGAGAAGGATATATTCGAGCAACACTAAAGTCTAAATCAATTATTTCTTACTTTTCTAAAAACTCAGACTTAAAATTTATAGGAAATACATAAGAAAAGTACCTTAACAATACAGTAAAGAAACAAATTCTAATTCTCGACGTGCAATCACCTTCACGTGGTAAGTCCCGGATCATTCTAATCTAACATAATGAGCGAATCACTGCAATAAAAAAAAATTAAATAATTGATTAGAATTTCAATCAAGCAAGCATAAAAAGATAAAGTTTATTTATTAACCGATCTGTAGTTTTAACCGACTTGAAAAAGGAATTGAAAATTGATTTATTAAGTACGGTGCACAAACAGAATATATTAACTGTTTTCAAAATTTTATTGCGTTGTTTTCATTTTAAGCACAATCGACAACTTTTCAACACTAAAGCATTCCGCAAATAAATATTTTTTCTACCCACTCTATATAGTACATATTTTTTCGTAGCTATCTGAACAAGTAGGGTTCTTTTTAATGTGTAGAAATTTACACAAGAAGATATAAATTGATGGGGATGTAGAAAAAAGTTAATGTAAGCTTAAAAAATGAGAAATGTTTTTTTCACTCTTTAAAACACTCTTGCCTTTTAAGCTATTACTTCTATTGACTCGTACAAGGTATCATTTAAATATTGAGATTTTCGGAAAAAAATTTCCTTTTTTCCCAACTGGAGATTGCATTGAATTTTTCCGCAGTCAACAACACACTTAAACCACATAATCATTATATATTTTGACAGTTAATATAGCAAAGATTGCTTTATAAAAAAAGTTCGGTTGATTCTAAGTAGTTGTTTTTGGTTGTGGACCCTTCAATTATGGAAAGTGGCGGAAATGCTGCTCAAGTACGAAAAAAAAATTAGTTGACACGTCAGGAAAAGATGTATCGATGATACGCCAGTGTCAAAACTGGGTTAGAAAAAATTTCGAACCGGCAATTTTGATATTGAGAAAGCACCTTGTTCTGGAAGGCCAGATGAAGCTAATGAAGACCAAATAGCGATAAAAATTGATGCAAAGTGGCAAATAACAACCCTTGAGGTCGCTGAAAGATTAAATTTATTGAATTCGCCAGTTCGTGATCATTTGAAGCAGTTAGGATTTAATCTCAGAGCTTGATGTATGGGTTCTTCATTTTCATACGAAAAAAAAAATCAGTCAAAATCAGCCGTCACGTTGATGTCTCTTAGTTGTTTCTCAAATGTCAATAAAATGATCTATTTTTTCAGCTCATCATCACTGAGGGCAAGAAATGGGTTGTCTTCAATACTTGATATGAATTTCTATAAAATGTCTTATTATTTTTTTAAAATGAACAGGTCAGAATCTCATCAGAATCAGATTTTTAGCCAGCAACAAAAAAAAGGTGCATAGAATCATGCTAATTCCCGAAAGATGACAAATAAATATATAATTCAATTGCCTAAAATATTTATTCACTATAAAAAAAATTATTTTTCATTTTCAGAAAAAAAAAATTACTTTCCAAACAATCGAAGATCAATGAAAAAAAAAACCTAGGACATAATACTCCGCTTGTCCAATGTGATATACTTAAATAGTTACAAATCAAACTTTATATTCCTTGTACATAAGGTCATAAAAATTCTAAACTAATAGCCTCATAATTTCGAAATTATAGTCATATTTTAATCAGCGAAAAAAAAATATTTCGTCAGCAATGTATCCAAAATATTTAAATTTCAATCCATTCCCCACCTCCCTCTACCACGAAGAAGCATTTTCGAGGTCATGCAACTTAATACTATTTGCTACACTGAAAAAAAATGTATGGTCAAAACTTCCAGAACATAATGAAATTTACCGTGTTTCTGGCTCTATATGAGTATCAAAGAGCTAATTGGTTTTTATAGCAGAGCTATGATAATGATATTGGTAAAAATAATAAAAAATATTGTTTTATAAAGTATGATAAAACTTGGTAGTGTGGTAAAATTTCGTAATTTTATTTTATCTTGAAATATGGTATAAAAACCAGTTATTTGGTTAAATTTACTCTTTAGTTTTTCTATTATTTATTAAATGGGTGGTAATAAGGATTGTAATTTTGAAAATCAAAATTTGATGCAAACCGTTACCATATGAACAGAGAAATTGCAACGTTAATGGTTTAAATACTGTATTTTTTGGTTTTATTATTCAGAATTATGCTTTTATTTATTTTTCTTGCCAGAAATGTCCTTAACATACTTAGGGAAATTTTATCAGAATTTAATTTTCAAATGTTGAAGGAGCAAATGACATGTTTGGCACTTTATTTACTTTGAAGTAGATTTGAAAAATTACATGTATTCAAAATCTTATTCACTTTGTATGAATATTAAAATACTATGATGCTAAAAAGAATTTATTATTAAGAAATTGTGTAAAGGACATGCCATTTAAAACTTTTTGTTTACAATAGTCAAGGTTAGTATTGTTTAAGTCTTACTTCGTTTGATGGTAAAAGTGGTAATTCGTTTGGTGGTAAAAGTGTTTCATTAAAATGGGCAAGGTAAGAAATTATAACGAACAAAGTAAAAGAGAATTTCATTCTTAAGAACTTAGATTATAAATTGCAAATAAATGACGAAAGATAAATGGTTTTGTCTGAAACTCAAATCAGTTAAACATAAGAACAACTCGAAAAACATAATATCACTTTATAATGTATAAAATGTTTAGAGGAACAAAAGTAAAAATTGTGTTTGATCATAGGAGTATCAAAGAAAGTAAATGGAAAAATCTAACATAACCACTAAAATTGATCCAGACACTTTTTTTTTATTTATCACCTTCATCAAATATTTTTCCCTGCTGCTTCCAAAAAATTCTATTCCAAAACCCAATTTTTTTTCTTAATGTTGAAAAACACTCTTTTTCACTTACCAGTCCTATTTTTATGAATTCAGATCGATGCTCGATATATCTGAAGATTTTAGAAACTAATTTTAGATAGTAACATAGAGAAACTTTAAAGGCATTCCTTCTTGAATTTTAATAAATAGTTCAGAGAAAGTTTAAAGTAGATATTTGCGAAGCTGTTGGTTGTTTCTTTCTAATTTAGAGTAATTGAATTAATTCAACCTCTTTCAAAAATGATTTTATATGTAAGTTATGAAAATGCATTTTTCTAAAAAGTGTTTATTTATACTCATGAATTTTTCTGCATTGCTTAAAAAGATTCTTAAGTAGATATTTGAGAATTAAATTGTAAGTTTTTTGATAATTTAATGTAATTAAATTAACTCAACATCGATAGAAATTATTTTAAGCAATGAAATGATAAAAATATATTTTTCTGAAAAAAAGCAATTATTTATATAAAAAATAATTATTTTACTTTTTCTGAAGAATATACTTTGCTCATAAATATTAATGTAAAATACCTACGTTTTTAAAATTGTTACCTGTCAGAACAATCAGAAGCCTTTACGTAAGATGGATTTATCATGCTCATGATTTAACTTTGAGATACGATTTAATTTTATATTTTATTTTCAGATCTTAAGTATTTTATAAAATAATGATTCTGATGACTAGTAATTTAATCAACCCAGCATGTTTCATTGATTATTTTATGCAGTAAAGATATGAAAACGATTTTTATTAAAGAAAATTTACTTACGAAATTTTTACTTATAGTAAGTTATTCTCGAAAAATATTTTTATTTATAAGTATTTATATAGAATATATAAAGCTTGTATAAAAGAAAAACGGACTCCATCAACCCACCAGATAACAACCGAAAAATAATAGCTTCAGTAGCGCCACAACTCAGGATAATGAAAGGACGTAGGAAGAGTGCTCCGTTGATTATGTGCAATTGATTAACCGGTTCACATGAGAGTATTTAATGTGAATGTTAAATTTATGAAGAAGGGTAAAGGACATCCAGAACAACAGTTAAACGCAGTGTACTACAGGGTCTGTTTACAACGTTCTTTTATTCCTTTACTGTCTCTTGCAGACGAAGTGCTGCACAGATATCACGAGTCGTAGCACTTTTAGTATTACTGAACTTATACTGATACAATTTATTGTTATAATTTATACTGAATTCTTAATTCAAAACAGTTAATTTCTTCACGTTTTGCGCATTTTACAATTTCAATGGCGTTGCTTTTTAAAATTTATCTTGAAGCAAAATTATCGTTCCAAGTCTTTTTATATAATGGATTAAGACATTTAAAACTTCAGATGTAGGAATGGTGTAAAAATACATGCATATTAAAATTAAATTTTTTTATCCGTTAATTAATTGAGTAATGAAGAAATAAATAATAAAGAAATCGTTCAATCAATTTTGCAATTGTGTGCAAAAAATTTGTAATTTGCTTAAAGCGTTCAAATAATGTATTAAATATGCAAAAGGTGGAATTATCATTATCGGATTCCGAATTTTAACCACTTTATTGATAAAAGTTTTGGGGCCATATTATTCAGATTACAGTTCATATTTTTGAAGGTCAAAAATCAATTCCGTTGAGTAAATAAATCTTATTTCTTTGCAAAGTTTTGAGACTTATTTACTAATTGAAAATATTTTTGCCACTAGTTAGTTAACATGTTTAAGAGACCCTTGGGCCATTAAAACTTGCATCATGTTGCATTAAAACTGCACCTGATACATGATAATCTGAAATTTATTAAAGTGTTTTGGTTTTACTTTATTTTACACATTCAACGTCATTCAAGGAGTATTTACACAATTTGATCATAACTTTTTATTATATACAGTGGTCTAGGTTAATAGTTACTGAAGATCACTTAAAATCTGACCGTTGCTTCAAATATGCCTACTGCGCATTGTTTTGCTCTAGCAGCATACATGTTTCATTCATTTCACTATTTCATTCATTTCGAATGATGCCATGCGAATTGGATAATCAGTTATACTCAGCTTGTGGTTGACTTCTCGCATCTAAATTTATAATACTGAAGGATGAAGTTGTTTCCGTTGTTGTATTTCTGACGTTATAACGCATGTTCAAGTTTGATTATAACTAATACTTACAATAAAATAATTGTAAAAAAGAAAAATGCGTAAGAATTTGTGCAAGTATGGTTCATATTATCAACAATTTAGTTCATGCTATTATTTAAACTTATGCTTAGTCTTAAAAAATAAATAAATTTGAGCATTTATTTATCATTAAACATTTTAGGAATGCCGATGTCGTGTATCTTTATTTTTAATGTAAATCATTCACCAATATATTTTCGGTGCCCTGATTTTCAAATTATTTTTGACTATATTTGAGGTGTTGATTTCCAAAGGTAAATAAGTTTTTTTTTCTGTCAGCTCTTTGTAACTAAGTACGAATTAAGCGTAGTAAATTAGCGAACGATGTATTTTCATAATTCCAAGAAAACAATACAATTTTAACTTAATTTTTAATTGATTTTAAATATATTTCGGAAAGTTGATTTCATTTTTTTCACTATAAATGTTATTTTTAACCATTCTTTTAGCAAAACAAAAATTAGTATATTTTTAATTGGATTTAGTGTAACCATGTTAAAAATTTTAAAATTAGAAAGATGTTAAAAATTGTTTCAATACTTGATTGAGCACACCAAATACTGTCAAAAAGCGATGATTTAGTAACAACGTAATAACTAATACTAGTAAAATATACTTCATTTAAATATGAATTTCTATGAGTGCTTAAGCAAAATCAGGACATGAAAGATTTATTTTGGACCTAAATTTAAAACTAAAATTGTCAGGCGCCTTTTCCGAGAAGTAAATAATGTTTTTGATTATGTATTGTTTTAACTAATACTTTTTAACCGTTCTCTATGTCTAATATCTATCGTTAGATCCCACCAGTTGTAGATAAGTTTCTAGTAGTAAATGAGATTTGGAATCTCTTAACCAAATCTTAAATTTTTTTTTATAGACGATATAGATTTTTTTTTATAACTTAACGAAATAACATTGCACACAATTTTAGCATACATAATTTAGAAGATTTTACTATAAATTTAAAAAATTAAATCAGCTTTATACTTAAATATAAAAAATGACAAAAGTATAGTACTAAAGTTAAACAAGGGTAAAACAACTGGCTTGAAAAAGTTTATATTTACAAGTAATAGGTTGTCATAATTTATGTTTTGTCTAGTTTTAAGTGATGTCTTGTTCTAACTTTTTTGCTAATTGGAACTAAGGTTAGCTGTAACAAGTAGTAATCAAGCAAAAAAAGCATTTCAAAACAGTTCATTCAACTTAAAAAACTTATAGCACATCGAAATCAAAAATCAATGAGTTACTTAGTTTCAGTATTGTAACCTAAATGTCACATTCAGTGATTTGCTTTTATAAACTCATTTTTGCTTCATATGCTTCCATCTTGAATAATGAGGATGCAAAATAGGTGATTGTTCAACGATCAAATCTAGAATTCAAAATATTAAGTTTTTATAAAATACTATTTTAAAACCACCTTAGAAAAAAAGTTATTTATTAGTGTACTCTTAACATCAATTTCATGATTGATATTATTTAAGAGAATGGTACATAGTATTTAATAGAAAGTAAAATTAAAATGGAAGACAAATGCCTAGATCATATTTCTATGTACTTGATCTGGCTATTGGATAAATTTGTTACCATGGTTTTTCGAATTTAAAACTAATTGTTCAAAAACTTTTGTACTTTAACTTGGTGCTCGTTGAACCCTTTTCTGAAGAAATGAATAAGAATGACTGGAAGTCAAAATGTGGTATAAAAAAATCTAAAACCAAAAATAAATTTAGGTATGCTTCGCTCCTTATTTTTTGATAGCATATTATTGGATATGCTGGAAATAGATGGGCATTTTAAACCGATTTCCTCAGTAAATACAACGTATTTTGAAAAATAAAAGCAAAAATCAAATGAACAGAATAAGTCTCTTGATTTCGTCACATAGTGTAAAAAACATGGTTAAATCGAAAACAAAAAACATGGTTCAATGAAACAGACGTATGGCAAAGAAAAAAGATTCAAGTTTCGTGAATAAAAAAAAATCCTCGCAACGAAAATATTGCTTTTTATTATATAAATTTAAGAGTGTGATTTGAGTAAAATATTTTTAAGGCTAAAATTGCATTTTTATTTTACGTCTTTTTATTTAATGCATTTTTATTACTTCTAGAAACTTTATAACTTTTTTTAACATTTTAGTTCATACTTTTTTCCCTTTTACTCAATTTCTTTCGCATAAATAAATAAATTATTCCATTTGAAAAAACTCAGAGAGACATAAAGAGATAAATAACAAATGAATATAAAAAAATATATAGACCTGAACTCACAAATAAATCCCTAAAATTGAATTCGAGCTTGAATTCCTCATTAAAAAAGCTATGAAAACCGATGAAGCAAAATAAGTATCTGAGAACAAAAAAAAATCCAAAACAATGCTAAGAGAACGATCCAATATAATAAGGATGCAAAAAGTCGAAAACAAAATTCCCTCCAAATCGATAGTTGAAGAGAAAAAAAAAAGTAGTACATTCCAAGAGACAAGAAGCTAAAATATCCTTCATAGGGGGCGCGCGATTTGATCATCCCTCCACAAACCCAATCACTCGATGGAAAACTCTAAGTTGGGCATCCACCCCATTTCTGAATCCTTTTCTTGATTCTGCGCACTCCCGGCGAACTCTTCCAGCGTTTGGAGTCAGCACATGCCTCAGATGATTCCAAGGATAGTTCACGAACAGAAACCTCAAGAAAGCTTTAATCTAGGAATGTTTTTACATGCGCAAAAAATGTATTGCTTTATTAGTGTTATCTGAAACTGATTTTTTCTTTTTTCGTTCGTAAAGACAACCATCGAAGTTAATTTGCGTTTTTAAATGTCCCTCGGTAGAAGAACTCCAATTTCAGATATACCGCTATCAGAGAATTAATATATGTTTGAATTATTGTCAACAATAAAAACTGCTTTAAATTTATGTGCATTAAATGTAATTTTTAGAATCATTTGAAAAAAAAGTGTAAATTGAGACATGGTGCAATATAAAATTTTCATGATGTTTGATCTCTGCATTTTGGTTAACTTAAATAATTAGTCCTGAATTAAAATATAAATTTTAGATTTTTTTATATTTAAAAGGTAAAACAATTTAGTGTAAATATTCGTGAAAAAAAATCTTAAACTGAACTGTTTTCCATGCTTTCGTGATGCTTTTTACAAAGATTCAGGAGTAAAGAAAAAAATCCAAAAATATAGTTGAGTTAAAATTAGAAAAAAGCTTCGCATTATCAACTACATTAGTGTAAAAATGTTGAAAAATGAAAATAAAGTTTTAAGTATGAATATGGGATGTTTATTAAGAGCAAAATTATATTTGATAATGATGTTAACTGCTTATGCAAATGCAGCCATAACTGAAACTCAAAGACCAAGTACTCGTGTGGTTTCTACGAAATATGGATCACTAAGAGGTGTGATTGTGACACTGTCTCATAAACATTTACAACCTGTTGAGAAATTCCTCGGTGTTCCATATGCTGGGGTTCCAACAGGTTCCTTACGATTTATGCCCCCAGTGACACCCCCACATTGGAAAGGTGTTCGACCAGTTGATAAGTTAAGTCCGGTATGTCCACAAAAGCTACCAAATATATCAAACGAAACAGAAGCATTAAAAAGGATGCCTCCAGGACGATTGGACTATCTAAAAAGGTTATTACCATTTTTAACCAACCAAAGTGAAGATTGCTTGTATCTCAATATTTATGCCCCCGCAAATGGTGAGTCATTTTGAATTTAATTTTAATAATTTTGAATTAATTTTATGTGTCTGCTATTAGTATCTCAATTTGAATTTTATTTGAAAAATAATATTTGTGAGAGGAGTTTTAATTTTTTACATACACGGGGGGGGGGGGGGATAAACCAAAAATGGTGTTTTTTTGTGTTTAAAAATTTATTGAAAATCATATTAAAGAAAGGTTTATATTTTAAAAGCTTTTTTAACATGAGTAATATATATATATATATATATATATATTTTAAGAATTTACTTGATTCAAATCAAATAATGCTTCTAAACATACTAGATTAAATATATTTATTCAAAAACTGACTTTTTCAAAAATACCACATCATTTCATTCATGCTTGAAAAATGAAGATTCATGAATGAAAATGTGTTAAGAAACTTGAAGATGCAGTACTTTAAAAGAAAGCATTTATTATATTTTAAACTTGTTATTAATTGTTTTTAATTTTAATTTTTAATCCTGAAATAATGTTGTCTTTCCTGTTTTGATTTTTTTACTGTGCATTTGCAGTTTCTTTATAAGATGTCTTAAAATAATATTTTTTTTAAAAAATTGTTATTACATTTAAGTTCAATTATAAAAAAAAAATTAAGCTGTTACTTCAAAGATTTGCAGACAAGAAGTTTACGACCCTAAATAAAAAATGTAATAATAATGAAGAAATATAATTACTTATGGTTACTTAAATAGGGCTTTAAGTTTCCTTATATCATTTTCAGTTAGCATGCCATTTTAGCTAACACTGCATTTTGAAACTATAAATGCGATGATAAAGGATGCTTATATATTTATAAGAATCAATAGAAAAAAATAATAATTAATATAATGAATAAATGCCAAAACTATTTATGAAATTGTTTGTGGAATACTGACACTAATGGTGACCTTAATGGCGCAAATGTAATCGTAATAAAATGCAAAAATAAATTTTAAATTTTCAAATATCTTTGAACTATTTTAAAGCAGCTACTCGAACTTGAAGTTTAAAAATATATTTAGTTTACTCAATAAGAAAGAAACGTTTTAATATTTATAATATATCAGTGAGATGGTTTAAAAAGAAACACAGTGCATTTTCTTTTATTCATATCTTAGAGTTTTCTGAATAATTATTTTAAGAACTAAAAGTAAAATATTTTTTTATTATTGAGATAATTACAGGTTCAGAGTATTCTGCAAGTAAAAAAGTATTTCGATTAACCTTAGTACATTATGAGTAGTTTATAGGAAAATAAGACAAAGGTACGTTATTTAAAAATAATACATACAAAAGTTTTATACATAATTTAATTTTAGAATATTATAGATATGCTCTGAACATTTATAAACCATTTTGAATATAATTCGTTTAATATTGTTTGTAGTAAAAAATGTAATCAGTATTTATTGTTATTTTTAAACCATTAAGTGTGGTTTCCGTTTTTTGGGGATTTGATCCACACTAGCTGTGAGAAGCTCTTCCATCCCTCCAATTTTGGACAGATGGGTATTAGCTTGTCTGAATTGTAAAGATGGTTGATGCGCAATACCGGCAGCAATGTTTCAATCATGCTACTGGTCAAAAAATTTTGAAGCCTTAAACTTTATGGTTACTCTGTCCTTTGATGTGCTGTTATGGAAATAATTTGATTTATCATTATTTTTTTAATTTTATTTATTAGTTTTCTTTTACGTTCTATGTGTTAGAAGAGAAATTCCCATAATTTTATGTCTTATTACATAGTTTTGCTATATGAAACGAATTATCATTTTAAATATTTTAAAGCATTTTTGACTGTAGTAAATCTTATTCTAAATTTTTATTTTATACTCAAATTTTTTTAAGAATCATATTTACTTGAAATTTTGCTATTTTACATAAAATAACTTCTAAAAATGTGCAATATTTATCAGTAAGGAAGGTTTGAAGTGAAGAAATTCAATTTAAAGTTACATAAGAAATTATTGTAATTCCGTTAAATAAATTTATTTCTATTTGCTCATAAAAAAAAATTCCGTTCAATAAATTTTCATAATAACTTATATTTTATCAATGACAGAAAAATTTTCATATTTAATAGTTCAAATGAAAGGTTTCATATTAAAATTATAATTAAAAACTCGTGTAAAAACTCCTTTTAAAAAATTGAAATGCTTATGTAAGAAAGTTTCGTTTTCATAATGGGGATAAGAGTTGGTTGAAAGTTTTGCATTATTTACAAAATTTCATCAGTTTGTCTAATTTACTATCAGTTTCTACAATACTTTGTTCAAAAGAAACAAAGTAAAGTATATTTAATTTATTTGATTGCAAAAAATTAAATTTGAGAATTTCAAAATTTGATCTTTATTCAAAAATAAAAAAGATAAAAAATGCCTTCCTCATATTGCACGTTGCTGGAAAAGTAATAAAGAATAATGTATCATACAATCAATGAGATAAATACAGTTTTTAATAATCATAAAAATGTTATATTAAACTTTAATGAACATATTGATGAAGTAAAATGATTTTGATAAACTATTTTTGTATTATTCATGCAATGTTTCATTTAATCAGCGTACAATTTTAGAAAAGCTTTAAAAATTATTATTTTTAAACATAAAACAATATTAGAAACAATAAATAATATTCTTATTTTCAAGGAAATATATTGAATTTATTACATCTATACATTTTAACTTCCAGGAAAGTAAATAAATGAATATTTTAAGTAATATTATTTCCTATATAATATCTTGTATTTTTTGGGGGGATTTGTATAATTTTCTATCATAATACAAAATAATATTTTTTGCTATAAAACATATTTATTTTTTGCATTATTAAATACTAATTGCCAGGTTTAAATTTACAAAATGATAAAGATTTAAGTTTTAGTTGAGGCAATCAAGCTGCAAAATAAACATTAAATTTAATTATATTCATATTTCTTAAAATAATATTTTTGAAATGCTTTATTTTTACAAATAAAATAGAAATTCATGTTGCTCATCAATTTTAAACGCCATTTAAATATTTAAAGACTGATTGCAAATTGTGTTAGGTTAAATATTTATCAATTGTTTTAGAAAAGGAAAACTTATCGCACAGTTGATTCAGTTATATATATCGTATTTTAGAAACTAAAGGCAATTACTTCTGAAAGGCTTACACTTAATGCTCGACTGATTAAAATAGATAAATGGATACTATTCTAAGACTTCACGAATGGTCAACTTTGATAACCAATAAAAGGTTATTAATAAAGGTTTGTTACGAACGATCATGTATGATGCAAATGATAATAGTCTCATTTAGAATCTGGATATAGCGTATTGTTATACGCTATCTCACTCATTTTATTGTTTCTATGGCTTTGCTATATTTAATTACGGCTTGGATGAAACTAAATACATTGTGATCCAGTTTATTGATATTTAATGCATGAAAAATAATTAATTTCGGAAACGTTTGTCGAACATAATTTCATCTAATTAAGAAACTATAATTCAGTTAATTCTGTTAGTGGAAATGGACATTATTTGATATAAATTTCAATTAAAATTATTTTAAAAAAAGTTTAAAATTTGTTTAAGAAATTGCTATTTTTTAACTTTAAATGTAAGAGATATAGCCTAATGTAATAAATGAGAAAAGTTTATAATTACAAAGCACTAACAAACGTATAGGCTGAACAATTAATTTAAACAATTGTACTTTTATACCTGATTTAAAAGTAATAGATAAAGTCTCTTGTAGTATGCGGGGAAAAATTAAAAATTCATAGAAAATAAAAAATATAGCGAATATATCTGACTAATATATAAATAGAATATATAACTAAATAGAATATAAAAACTACGCTAAATATACAAGTGTATATGGCATAACATGCTTAAAATGTTTAGAAAGAAGATATTTTTGGTGTTATTAAAAAGACGAATGTATTAAAGTCTTTTAATTTCATAATTAAGTTTTTAAAATAATTCATAAGTTTTAATAATTACAGATATTTGTGATTTCAAAAAACAAGTGGGAATATATATTAAAAAGTTCAGTTGTGGCGATATATTAAATTAATTTCTTTGGAATTCAAATCATATGAGTTCCAGTTATGTAAATGGAAATGTTTATGAAATTTTATTTAATGTTAAATCAAATTTTATAACTGTATTCTATATCTGCACTGAGAAAACAAACTGTGGTCAAAACTACCTGAATATTGGGAAAATTACCGTGCTTGAGGCTCTATGGGAACCCCAAAAATATTCGGTAATTTTTACCTAAGCGCTTCGGTAATGATTTTGGTAAAGTTAACAATAAAATATAATATTGTAATACGTGGTAAAATTTGGTAATTTTTTTTATAATTCGGTCAATTTTATCATTATACTTTTGATCATGGCATAAAAATCCCTTATATGGTATATTTAATTTTCAGTTTTGCATCTTTTGCTAAATGCGTATGGAAGTGTGCCATAATTTTGAAAATCAGAATTTTCGGTAAACAATTATCATATGAATAAAAAAGTATCTACTGAATGGCTCAAATACCATATGATTAACCAAGCAATACTTATGAGTTTTACCTAGTAATGTCATTATCATATAGGTCATTTTTAAATTATATTTTATCAAATGACATTACATTTACTAACCAGTGGTGTTGGCTTTAGTACAGTAATCCCTATTTGTGGTAATATATGTTGAATCAAGATCATTTTTACATTCTTTTTATTTACATTAGCTTAGGAATGGTACGAATTCTGAAATTAAATGAATTTTGATTTTAATTTTAATGTTGACATATTTAATAATTTCAGCATTTTTTTAATACTTTTTTTAAAAAGGGCATTTTCCATTTTTGCAAAGTATTATTCTGTTTCTTAGTCTGACTGTAAAAGCATCAAGACATTTTTGTTTTCATGCTTTTATCATTTTTTTGTATTTAATATACTTACTTTTAGCAAATATTATCCTTTCCAACTTTTGTTATTCTTGATTTAAAAAAAATTATTTCTGGATTTATTTGAAATAAAATAGCTTAAATATATTGAAATTTAAATATTGTGATTAAAAAAATGCTTAAAGAAACAATATACTTTCAAATTTCTATTTCTAAATATATATATATATATATATATATATATATATATATATATATATATATATATATATATATATATATATATATATATATATATATATATATATATATATATATATATATATATATCTGCTGCTTATAATATTACATAAATAAAGGAAAATAAATTTGAAACGTATTTGTTTTCGAATAGTTTCAATTTTTTGCTAATCAACCGTATCCATATTCCCTATTTTTTCAAGGGGGGATGCCGAAGATCTAATGCTTAGATTTTACTATTCAACAGAAATTTAAATTTATCCTTTTTTACTAAGTATCTCCAATTGAAATTTTATTCATATTAAGATCCCTTTTTAACTAATAACCAAGATTAAATAACTGAGAAAAACTGATTTAAAATAACAATGGAAGAGAAACAATAGAATCGCTAGTTCTTGAATTTTTCTTATTTTTTTCTAAACAAACGAAGCTTAAATATATTATTTTAAACACTTTTTTCTACTATATATTTTATTATATGTGTGCTGCTAAGAAATCATAACTATTATCTGAAAACAAATTAACAACCAAGCGCATATATATTGCAATAAACACTAATTTTCATTTAACTAAAAGTGAAAAATGTTCATCTGCAACTATTTCCTATATTTTCTTTCAGATAAATAAACAAAATTTAATCCGTTTTTTATTATCCAATGTCCACTTTATCATATGACATACCAGTTGACTGTAACAGAATTGTTATTCGAAAAATAGCTAAAAACTGAAACAAAGTATTTTTAAAGAAGGATAGAAGGATATTCAAAAGAATAGGACAGTGGAACTCATATTTTATGATATATGTTTAAGCTTGTTCTAGAATACCTGACAAAACAATATTTACAAAGCTTCAAATGTTCAAAACAAAATGTTATTTTAAACTACAAGTAAAGAATAAAGTTGATGTGTAAAAAAAGAACTCTTCTACTGGCTTGTAGACAAAGAAATCCTCCCCATTATTTGTAATTGTCAAGTACAGTCGCTCAATCGATAAGGAAAAGCTATGTACTATTTGTCCTAGCTATGGACAGAGTGGGGTCAAAGCTAAAATAAATCATGTCTTTAGCTGTCTTCCCTTCATATTATGATGAAAGATTTAATACGCCCATAAATTATTATTTTTAATAGTTATAAGGTCGAGAAAGGCTATATAACTATTTATGAAAAAAATTTTATTTAACAACAAATGAAAGTGTAATACTTTGCGCTATCAAAAATAAAAATTCATACATTTTTATTTTTCAAACGCAAATGTGCTAAAATATTTCCATTAAAATTAAATCTTAAGACGTAAAGCAAATAAATTGTGAAATAAAACAAAAATAAACCATGTTTTAGCTGCTTTCTCCTCATATAATAATGAAAGATATAATACTTACATAAATTAATATTTTTATTATTTATAAAGTTTAGAAAGGCTATAGAGCTGCTTATGAGTACATTTTTATTTGTTAATTTCAAATTGATTGAAACTCATATTATTGTGCTAAAATATTTCCCTGAAAATCAAAAAATGAAAAAGTATTCCTGAACCTTTTGAAGAAGAACAAAAATAAAACAGTTTTCAGCTGTTTTCTCTTCATTTAATGATGAAAGATAGAATATTAGCATGAGTTGATATTTTCCGAAGTGAAAATGTCTGGAAAGATTTATAAACCTTTATTATTATGCGTTATATACATGCTTCAAGCAGCTTTAAGCCTTTTTTATTGTACTTAATTTTTTTCAAACTCTATTAAACTACTTTTCAGTTAAAATTAAATGTTAAAGATGCAATACAGAACTTTTATAACAATGCAATTCAAAATGATACAATACGATACAATACAAAATCAATGTATTAAAAATGCATTTCTTTATTTTCCTTTCCTTTTATATAATTATAGAAGATTTAAAACTTTTATAATTTATTATTTTTAACAATAAAAATGGCTAGAAAACCGATAAAAACACTTTATAAATATAAGTTATGCATTTAAAGTCATTTTAAAACTTTTTTATTGCCTTAAAGTAATTTTTCTTTTTATACAAAATCACTTTTCAATTAAAATTGAAAGTTTGAATTTCAATGCAAAGCTTTAGAAATAAAGCAAAAACAAATATTTAGCTGTCTTTATATTTGATGATTAAAGATTTATTATTGGGATTCTAATTTAGCATGAATTAATATTTAGAGTAGTCAAATTGTCCAAAAATTATAAAAATGGCTAATAGAATGCTTTGTAAACATAAGTTCTGCGTGTGTTTAAAATTATTTTAAATCTATATCGACAAATATTTCTTTGTCAAAATTGAAATTTAAAAACATGCTTAGCTTTACAAATAAAATAAGAATAATTTTCTGATTTTAGCTGTATTTCTATCATATTATGATGAATGATGCAATGCTTTCATAAATAATTTCTTTCCAGACGCAGGAAATCTAGAAAATTCTAGAATTCTGAAATAACAGTTAAAAAACAAATTTCATTTATTTTTATTTCTCTAACTTGAGTGTTCCAAATTGTCAATTTTGCAATAAAAAGAATGAATTTAAACGCATTTTTTTAAAATCGTAATTTATATAATTTCAAGCTCTAGAATTAATTTTTAGCCCTCTTGAAAAGCAAAATTCTAGTGTTGTCTCTAGGAATATTAACTTCCACTAGCCGTCTTTAGTGACTAGCTTAATCTGCCTTTCATAGAATAAAATGACATGCAAACAATTACTAAAAAATCTCCTCTAACTACTTTTCGAATTTTTAAATTTAACTATCTCTCAGGATGTTTTTTAACTTAGTTTGAATTAAGATAACAAAAAATCTATTTCATAAATTCATACAAAATATAGGATTGAACTATTATATTTGAGATTTCGCAATCGACATCTATCTAATTCTTAATAAATCTGTTCAAACCTGTCTTCGTAAAGCCGCAGTAGTTGTTTATGTTTACACACTTTTGTGTTTCGACCATGTTTAGGATCCTTACTATACGACTTTAATAATATCTTACAATAGAATGATAAAAATAAACATATTTCGTACGAAAAAAAACAGCAGAACTTTCATTTCTAGTTGTATGTAAATTTCTTATTAAGAATCTGTCTTTATTATTTGCTTCAGTAATAGGCAGCAATACAGAAATATTTACTTATAGCCTAAGTCTGTAATTATAAATGCGCATTTTGAAAAAATACGTAATTTTCAAAATAACTGCTGCAGTTGCTTTGAATTTTCAAATTCAATATTGGAGGCTTGAAGCGGCATTATATTTAACTTTTCCTCTGAATTGATTTATTTTTCCTGCTGGACGACAATTGAAACAGTAAATAAAATTGTAAACAAATTATTTTATAACTGAATATAACAGTTAAAATAAATAAACTATTGAATAACTGAATAGAGCAGTAAAGCTTGTTCTATGAAACGTAAGCTTTAGAGATATTATTCATTTTATCAAAATATATATTTAGCAAGTTGCATCGTAAAATTTATTATTTTAAAAATCAAACAATCTTTTTAAAAAATCTGAATTAGAAATATTTACTTTAATTCGTATAAAAGTGTTGTTTTCTTTATTCATTTAAAACAAAATGAGTTGTTAAATAGCTCTTAAAATACTTCATGTAAATAAACTATTGTTATATGAATAGTGCGCTTATTACTTATTTTATGTTAAACATTATTTTTATGTTGAGCACAATTAAGCAGATATTAGCATGAATATAAATTTTCAGTTATCAGGAATTTCTTAAATAATTCAAACTAAATATAAATAAATAAGCATTAAATTTTTTAAATAATTTATTTTAATTTTATGCTTTAAAATATTTAACACGTTTGCAGCTTGTTTAATTCTTAAGTTTAATTGTACAACAAAGGTGTAAGTATTTACTGTTAATGTTGCGAAATAATAACATAATATAGAACATAGCAGTCTAACTAAACTTCACAACTTACCATATCATCAGTTGGAACTGTCAGCCATTATTTACAACTTAATATCCCGGTTTTAAGATGCAATTCAGACTTAACCAAATTCCGAGCACTGACGCTTAGCATTATAATTATGTCAAAACATCTGCCTCGCGATGCGTTAAAGTAACAATGCTCATGTTATTATCCGTAAGAACATAAATGTTATTTAATGAAATATTGCTTCTTTTTAAATTGTCTTATATTTATAGATTATTATTATTTTTCTTAATTATAAATATTGCTTTGATATTTACAAATAAACACTACTAATTGGAAAAATCTGCTTTCAAAAGAAAATATTAAAATATTTACACTGATGAAAATTTTGTAGCTTAACGAACCATAACATCGTTTAAATTTGCCTCAACCTTATCACAACGCTAATAAGTTAAACCATATTCGATAGTTCGATACTGTTGTTAAAACGAAATATAAATCCATTTAACAATTTTTTAAAGTTCACTATAAAAATTTCAGGTCACTTTTTTAGAACAAAGGCATTTCCGTAACATCCTGTTGCATGAAATGGCGCCAGCATAAGTTAAAAGTCATGGAGTTGATGGCTGAACAATTTTGAGGCCAACGGAAATGTAGTCAACCACGCACACATGCTAGTTTTACTTCCTCTACTTCCTGCTATTAGTAGTTGGGTGGGCCTCAATCCTCAAATGAGAATTGAACTCCCGTTTACATATTGATATTTCAATTCCTATAAACCCTAAGCAATCGCGGCTTCATTTTTTATAAATTATAATATAAAATCTATTTAACTTATCAACTTTTATTCAACTTTTAAAAGACTATGTTAAACAGGTTTTCCCAGTTCAAATCCAGGTGGTAAGCGTATGCCTCTTTGCTAAATTTTTTAAATTTTTTTCTGTATTAAAATTATGAGCAAATAGTTGAATTTTTGTTAAATATTATTATCACACGGAGATACAGTACTCTATATCGTAATTTTTTTATGATTTGTTTTTGCAGTGTAGAAACTTTATCTACATTATGGTTCATGGTACTAATATTATAACTCCACGATGCTAATTTAAGTACAGCACAGAAAAATCCGTATGTTTTCCTAGAAACTAGGGTAAACTAACCAGTGAAGTAACACGACCCAGTGAAGGAACATTTCATATATATTGATTAAAAATAAGAATTTGACAGTGTCTTTTTTAGATTGATTGGTAACAATAGCTTACTGCCAAACAATAGGAAGTCATCTAGCAATATTTTGGATTACCTGGTCAAATAGACTTCTCTGGAAAAATATTTGAATCTGTTATTATCTCTGCAACACCTTGTTTCGTTGAAAAAATTATAAGGTGATTGTTTGTATTTATATGTTTGAAGTGGAATTAATTGCATGTAGTAGTCTTATTTTTCTCACTGTGAAAAAGAGAATTCAAAATATAGTTATTGAAGTTACGTTTTATTTTTTTAAAGCACCATAGCATAATCAAGTACTGAGATAAGGGGGTGTTTATTCACTGGATCACCAAACGATGAAAAAACAGTGAAGGAACAAGTGTTCCTTCATTGGGTTTTCTCCCAGTTAATGAAAATAAAAGAAATTTTTTAATTTTCTTGTACTTTTAGTCATATTATGCATCAAAATTCTGTTTAAAAGACAAAGAACAACTTCTAACCAGTGAAGGAACAGGCATGTTCCTTCACTGGATCACCAAACGATGAAAAACCAGTGAAGGAACAAGTGTTCCTTTACTGGGATCATTTCCCAGTTAATGAAAATAAAAGAAATTTTTTAATTTTCTTGTACTTTTAGTCATATTATACATCAAAATTCTGTTTAAAAGACAAAAAACAACTTCTAACCAGTAAAGAAAAAGGCATGTTCTTTCACTGGGAATACTTCCAGTGAATGAATAGTAATGTGTGACACATGATTTTACATGACTCTAAGATAAGTAATTCTGCTATATAGAGGACAACCGAAATTTTGTTAAAAATTGTATGAATAATTCCGGAAATAGTTTCAGTTTAAAATGTTAATTTAATAGCTTAATGTATGAAAAAATTATAATTTATATTTATTAATGGGATGTGTAGTTACATCAAATGTTAGGCAACTTAATAAACTATGTTTACAAATCGAAAACTAATTAAATATAATCATAAAAATTTGAATAGAACATTTTTTCGCTGGCTTTTGCACCAAGAACTCCTAATAAGCTATCATTATAGGATAGCAACGTGATTATATAATTTATAAAAACTACTTTACAATGTTAGAATTTAGAAGCAAGCTCCTCAACAAAAAACCGAGTTAAACAGAAACGATACTCAATTTCTTCAGAAGCTTGAGAGGAAAATCCCTCAAGATATGTTTTAATTTTAACGCAGTAATTTTAACGCATGTAAATTTTTAACGCAGCATTGACTGAAGAGTCTAATATCGAAAATATCCAAGAGCCTGAACTTTCTCAATATGGAAGAAGTACGTATTAAAAGAAGACCACTTGGTTAAGTTAAACTTAGGAACAGAAGCTAGTATTGATAATGAATGCATCATAGATATCGAATTTAAAATGAGTCCTCATGCTGATCATCTCTTAGTTGAAAAAAGAAATGATTCTATAAGCAAAATCAGTACTTCTAAAGATTCTCTAGATATAAGTCAACAAGAGATGAATTTGCCTCAAACTTCAAGACACCTTTCCCTCGTCTATTTTCGAGAAAGGCATTCTAGAAATGTCGTTGAAAAATCAGAAGAAGTTTGGAAGAATCATTCACATTGGCCAAATATTGATGATAAAAAGAAATGTCAAATAAGAAGAAAAACGAATAAATTACCTAACTTCGGAGAAATGGCAAAAATTTCAAGAGGCTGAAAGATCTAAAAAAAGTTAAAACAAGAGAACATGGAAAAGAAAAAGAACGAAAAAATACTTAAAAAAGACAAAAAGCTTCAAGAAATAAGAGGAAAAAGAGTAAACAAAAAGGTGATAAAATAATAATGATAATAAACAGCATCGGATGACACAATGATTTAGATTTGACTGTCAAATTATAAGAATGATTTTTTTTATTTATTTTGTATTTAACATCACTTTAATTTCGAGTTCATGATTACAGAAAAAAGTTAGCATTTTACAAGTACTTGTATGTTATAATTTCACAAATGGTCTTGTTTTTATATATTTGTATGGCTAAAAAATTCATAAAGAGCATTAAAAAATAACCAAAATTAAGTGTTCCTTTCTTGGGCAATTTTTTGTTCCTTCACTGGTAAGAGCTGTTCCTTCACTGGGTCATCTTACTACTTGTTATTTGAACCTCCAAAACTTCAAAACAATATTATGTAAGTTCTCTACAATTTTTTTGCATAGTTTGCAATTAGTAACAAATATGTTGACACTGTCATTTAACTGAAATTACGAATTTTGAAATTAATATGATTTTTTGAAAGGCAAGCGAAGCTTAAGTGCTCCTTCACTGGTTAGTTTACCCTATATGTGATTATTAAAAAAAACGAGGAAATATTTTTTTGCGAAATGTATAATCTCTTAGTATTTAAATTGAAAAAGTAATTTACCGCTGTTCAAGATGTCATTTTGTATCTAAGCTTAAATTTGAATGAAGACACCTTATATGAAATATAGCTTTTATCAAAGTTTAGTGATTATGAAAATTCTTTGCACCTGTGTTCCATTTACTGTGGATTGTGACGCGTTCCATTTACTGTGGATTCCGTTTACTATGGATTGTGGCGTGTTCTATTTGCTGAGGATTTCATTAAACTGATATATCACAAATCAGACGACTTTTACGGTAGGAATAATTTTATTCATTTAGATACTGATCTATCTTAAAATTTTTCAGCAATTACACAGGCCTGCGATGAAAAAAATACAAAGGGTCTGATAGCTGAACTTAATGTATTTTTTGGTGCTGAAGTGGAAAATAATAATGAAAAATTTCTATCACGTCACGTTTTTTAGAAAAATTCAATTTTACTGGAATTTTTATGAACATTTACCATAAAAATTAGAAAAATTCAATTTTACTGGAATTTTTATGAACATTTACCATAAAAAAATAAAGTTTTTGAATTTCTATCCCTTCTTGACTGACCAGCATTCTACTTTGGTCAAATCTACAAAAGTACCCCTCTATTACTACTTCCTGTCACCGTTCCTCTCTCTGTCGCAATCTCCCTCTACCAATAGCGTCACGAGAATCCTTATCTAGTTTCGCTGACCTCTCAGAAACACTAGCAAGCGTAATAGGGAGTCATTTTTAAGTCTTCTTTTTTCTGTGCGTTTCGTGAAACATGGCTTCGAGTTCGAGACATTGTGAAAATTTCCCAGATGACTTTTGTTATATATGCGGCGAATATTGTGTTATTAAAAATCGAATGAGGAACATTACAGACTATGTAAGACAACTTTATCTCGCATATTTTAGCATGAAACTCGGAGATCAGGACAAATCTTGGGCACCTCATAAAGTTTGTGTGCAGTGTCTCAATGATCTACGCTTATGGCATCAAGGAAAGAAGACTACTTTACGATTTGGGATTCCTATGACGTGGAGGGAGCCCCAAAACCACTTTGATGATTGTTATTTTTGTTCCTGCCATGTTCGTGGGTATAACCGAAAAAATCAAAGACTAATATCTTATCCTGATAACATTCCATCGGCCATACGCCCTGTTCCTCATGGACCTGATGTGCCTGTGCCTTTGCCTCCAACTGAATTGCCAATCATCTCTTCAGAGTCTTCAGATTCGGAGCATCCAGAAGTTCAAGGCTCCGATATCGAATATAAGCTTTCCGCAGACGGTTCTCCTCAGCCCTTCTCTCAGGTTGAGCTTAATGATCTGACTAGAGATCTTGGCCTTTCGAAAGAGGCAGCTGAGTTGTTAGGCTCCAGACTGAAAGAAAAAACTTATTGGCCAAAGGAACATCTTCTTATTGGTACAGCAATCGTGAAAAGGAATTTATTAAGTACTTTGATGAAGAGGAGAACTTGGTCTATTGTTCTGATGTTCCTGGATTGATGAGCAAATTTAATGTCATCTACAATAAGGATGAGTGGAGGCTGTTTATAGATTCCTCTAAAAGAAGCCTCAAAGCTGTTCTTCTTCATCATGGGAGTCAGTATGCATCAGTACCAGTTGGACACTCAGTATATTTAAAAGAATGCTACGAAAACTTGGCTCTCGTCCTGAACAAAATCAAATATATCGACCACAGTTGGAATATTTGAGGTGATTTGAAAGTTATCTCCATGCTTCCTGGTCAACAAGGGGGATTTACAAAGTACCCATGTTTCATTTGTGAGTGGGACAGACGTGTCAAGACAAAACATTGGGTCAAAAAAGAATGGCCGAAAAGACAAAATCTTGACCCAGGCACAAAGAACGTTATTCGAAACAGCTTAGTTGATCCGAAAAAAGTATTGTTACCTCCGCTACATATAAAATTAGGTGTAATGAAGCAGTTTGTCAAGGCTGTTCCAAATGATGGCAATTGTTTCAAATATCTTTGCAAAAAGTTTCCAGGTTTATCCCAAGCTAAGTTGAAAGAAGGAATATTTGTTGGTCCAGATATCCGCAAACTCATGAAGGATAAAGAATTTGAGACTAACATGACAGAAACGGAGAAAGAAGCTTGGGTTGCTTTCAAAGATGTTGTCAATAAATTTCTGGGTAACTACAAGGATCCTGATTATAAGGAAATCGTAACGAAAATGCTGGACAAATTTAAAACGCTGGGTTGCTCCATGAGAGTAAAAATGCATTTCCTTCACTCACATGTGGACTTTTTCCCTGAAAATTTAGGAGCAGTCAGCGAAGAGCAAGGGGAAAGGTTCCATCAAGATATCAAAGATATGGAGCGTAAATATCAAGGAAGATGGGACAAGAACATGCTCGCTGACTACTGTTGGATGATAGCTCGGGATAAACCTGAGATTAAGCATAAAAGAAGATCATCAAAAATAAGTTTCAGAGGAAAACGAGTATGTACTTAAATAGAAACTTTTCTCTTTTGTTTTTTGCTTGTTTTGATTTTTGTTTGTTTTGTTTTTTGTTTCAAACTTTTATATACACATACACAATATTTGTTATTCTAAGTCAATCGTCAATTTTACGTCAGTTATCTCAATAAAATATCAATAAAAACAAATTACAATGGTATGTTGGTGATTTTCTTCTAGAATCTGGTGTAAAAAGTTTGAACGCAAGGAACTTATTGTTTTTTTCTCGACCAGAGGTGACTTGTGCTGTCTGGTAACAGTATTTTTTATTCATTTTAACCTTTAAAAAATTAGCTGATAGCTCAAAAATCAATTTTCTTTCACAAGATTAAATTTTACATAGATCAAAATGAATGAAGAGAACAGTTGCCGGACAGTACATGCAAAATTGTTTGAGAGAATTCCCTTCCAAATAGGATTTTAGTAAAAACATTAATATCGATTTTATAAAAAATCCTGATGTGATTGGGAAAAATGAAGGTCATTTTCGAAATCAGCACATCAAATAACATATAAATCAATAATAACTTCTCTTGTATTTTTCCAAAAGTTCAATTTCGCAGGCTTGTGTTATTAAAATTATGCATTTTAAACAACTAATATCAAAAAAATTTTCTACCTCTATGGTGAAAATAATTTAATACTATGCAATAAAGGAGACGAATGAAATAAGAATAAAAATATGACCACCGAAGCCGACGTCCTCAGGGGGTACCGGCCTCGGTAGCCATAAAAACAAAACCATTTCTAATTGAGGGAGAAGCAAATGCCTAAATTAACTCCCTCAGTACTCCGATGGTTTTGTATAGAAGTCCAGGAAAAAATATGAAATGCAAATAGCAAATTAAGAAAAGAAACTCAAACAAAATCATCAGAAAAATAAAAACTCACTTAGTCACAGGTCAAACATCGATTTCACAAGCAAGCCGAATGAAAAGAAAACACTAAAAACTAAAAAAAACAACCCCCTCTATTACAATGCGCAGATGGAGAATAAAATGAAAGAAGTCAAGAGAAAGAAATACGCAACAAATTAATAGAATGCTTAACTGGGGCTGCTCAGTTAAGATTTGGATTGCGCCCTGTTAAAAGAAAAAAATATAAAAACCTAGAATTCTTCAATCATTTTTTTAATTAAAAAATTAACATTACAAAAATTAGAAGATAAATCATTATTACTCAAATTATTTAAAAAATTATTCACAGCTTCCCGAAAACTTTCAACATTATTGCAAATATTTAAGAATAAATTGCCTCTTAATTCTTAATGAAAACAATGTAATGTCTTATTTTATACACGAAGCAAATTACGAGGGGTTTTCGAAAAGTAAAGATACTTTACCGATAGAAACAAAAAGAAGTCTCTGAATCCGTTAGCAACACGGATTATGTCATTGGCGATTTACTTCTTCCTTCAGGTTATTTATTATTTTTATGGTGAACCTTGTTTTAGCAACAAGTATTTATAACGCCTGCGTAAATTCAGAATCCAACCAGATGCCAGGTGCAATCGGTAATACGTTTTCTTCGTGAAAAAGGTATTCAAAAGGCAAACTATTTAAAGCAAACGCAAGTAATAACTGACGAGCGAAGTTTTCTTAGTACATGTCAACGCTCAACCTCACACAGTGATACAAACCAAACTGCTATTTAAAAGTTTCAAAGGCAAAAGTTTAGATCATCCGTCATACAGTTCGGACCTTTAACTCAGCGAATTTTATTTTCCTCTCTACTTGAAAAAAACAACTTGCAGTGTAAAACTTTTACGGCACTTGAAATGTGGTTCCGACTATGGAATAGAAAAATTTTAACCCAGATTTAACAAATGCTTTGACAACGATAGCAGTTGTGTCGAAAAATAAAACATGTACCAGTAAGTAATTCATAATGCTAATTTAATCAATTAAAATCTTTTCAAGTGAATACACAGCATTGCATCTTTACTTTTCAAAAACGCCTAATATAAGAAGAAAAATTTCTATTTCCATATGTAATAAACCAAATCAATTTACATAAAAATAACCATTTACAAAGCTTCATGTTAAATGAATGTAAATGTGTACCATTTTCTTACAATAAAAACAATCATATGAATTCTTTGAAGCTTATATAAAATAGTTCTACCTAAAACATTTCATCACTTCCTGAAAACAGATGATTTATTCGTCTCAAACACATTTATCATTCTATTTGTTTTGTTGTAAGCTTTTACTCCGAAGCATTCCATTGCATAATGTATAAAACTTTGTAATAAACCATTTTATTTACTTGAATATCGCCAGAAATACAACTTTTTAATTAAAGGAAATTTCAAATCTAAAAATGTGCTTTCATGTTTAATGGATTCGAAACTAGAAACATAATACGCCTAATAAGCACGTATTTCGAAGCAGAGAATCAATAACTGGAAAAAATAGAGAACCCTAGTGAATAGAGAACATTTTTTTTCGAATGAGCCTCTTTCGCTTCACCGATAAAGAACACAATTCCTGATAAATGAAAGTTACTATTCAAATGACAAGACCTGCCATTAGATGTTTAATCCTGCGATAGAATCTCCTGTAGTAGGCTGACTTAGTTAATGACTACTTTCATCTAGCGAAGAAGAGATTTTTAATGAGGTGGCAATTAACCGTGTTTTGTTAAAGGCAATTAGGAATTATTGTTCCAAGGATTACTGAATCTTAAAATGGAAAATTTATTGTCTTATTAAGCTTAAGTAGTGATTACAAAATGTAGCAGTTTTAGATATATGTCAACAAAAGCTGAAAAAAATACGATTCTGTATTGAAGATTTGAGATAAAATGAAATGAAAATACTGATTTAAAAATTATTGTGTAACTGCAATAATTTACCGTGTGTTTAAAAATACGACTTAGTATTTACGATACCATTTTTACTTTTATTACATTCATTGTGCAATAATTATCTGAGTTCCTTTTTTAAGTTTTAAAATAAGCAATTCTTATTTTTAAAAATCTCTAAATTTTATGGTATTCGGAGATTGTCAAATAATGGCTTTCATATAAATTTAAAATTGCTATTTTTAAAGCTTTTTAGAACATGCGTAATGGATTAATCAAGAACGTTTTGGTAATGTTAATAATGCTTGTTGTTTTTTTTTTTGTTTGTTTGTAAAGGTTGGTAATGTTTCTTTTGATTAATTTAAAAAAAATAATAAAAAGATATCCAAAAATATGATTAAAGAATATATTTAATATAACTTGTCTACCAATGAACATAACAATACTGAGGAATAATTTATTTTATTTTGTTGCATGAGAGTTTCTAGCACATCATACTTTTGAATTGCTGATTTCAAATCAGCAATTGATTTTACTTTCCAAAGTACGACTTTTTTAAATGGCACTTACAGTCTATTTTTTGTCGAAATGTATGAGTTTAAGCACGTTATGTATAGCAGAGGGTTCACGTAAATGTTTCGATAAATTTCTAGAGGAGTTGAGCACATCTTAAAAAGTAAAATTATATAGAAACCTTTGTCATAAAATGTCATCATGTCCTGCTAGGGGTGCCTCCCTATTTCAAACTATTCCTTTGCGTACTTCTGAACCTATAATTATAGAGAATCACCCCTTGCCTCATGCGATGACATTTCCAGGCAGGGGTTTCTATTCAATTTTAATTCTGATGATGTGCTCTACTCCCCTAAATTTTGTAGCTACAATAAGGAACCTCCCTATCATATAAGACTTTTTTTTACCTTGTGCATTTTGACGAAGAATAGATTAAAAGTAATTTTTACAAAAAAAAAAAAAAAAAAAAAAAAAAAAAACAACTTGCAGTTTTTGAAGCGAAACTAATTTTAGATTTGAAATCCTCACATCCAAATTAAACAAGACCAAGCATATAAGTAAACGAAATAGAAAATTTGTTCCCCAGAGTAATAAATCTAGTTTAATATTATGATAGAACATATACTCTTCTGACTCATACTGGATTTGTTTATACATTACCTTATATGCATGAGCTAATTATTTTTCTTCTGTAACTTCTAGCTATATTTTTATTTACTTTATTTTCTAAATCTTCTTTTCAAACTAGATAGAACTCTTAACACATTATTATGCTTTGAATTAATATTTGTTTCTTTTCAATATTTATATTTATAATAAATCAATATGTTCACTAAATCTATAAAATAGAACGCGTTTTAATAACATGTTCAATTAAAAAAAATGTACCGATCTTAATTGCATTATTAATTGAAAATACTAATCTTACACTTTCTACAAAATGGTGCTTAATTTTTATTTATTTATTTTTTTTTCACCGAATAATGAAATTTAAGGGTAAAAATGTGTTAAATTAAGTAGATGCTGTTGTATATATTTATTAAGTATGCTTTTTTGATGCTGTATAATATAATTTCAGCATTGCTTACATTGCAAAATTGCATTTTTGGTAGCTCACTATATTAACAAAAGGTAAATAATTATTGCTGAATAAATTCTGTACATTTGTGCAAAATGATGCAGTTCTAGTGTTTAAATTTTATTATATTTCAACAGAAATTTTTTTTAAGCATCATAACATATTTATATGTTGCAGTAATTCAGGGCCTGTAGTGTATAAAATTCAAAATGTTTAGGTTTTTATTAATTTTATTTACTATTAAAATGAGTTTCTAGAGCAGTTTCATACGCTTCTTGAGCACGTTCTTACAAACATCTCCCTCATATTAAAAACATTTAATAACGTAAGAAAAACGGTATTTTTTTTGCAACGTAAGCAAGTAACCAAGTATAAGAAAAGAAAATAATACCAAAATAGAATAAAAAGAAAACACATTTCTCTTTTATTCTATTTTGGTAGTTCCCCGAAAAAATTCCAGATCATATTGCAATAAAAAGTATTGACGTCATGAGTACAGCATCCATAAAATTTAAATTACTGTAAAATCTATTTTACCGAAAAATCAGTTTTTACCGCAAAATCAATTTTTACCGTAAAATCAAATTTTACCGAAAAATTTCATACTGTTAATTTTGCCAGAAATACGTATTTAACTACAATGATTAAGTTATTTTACTGTAAGTATTACTGAAAAAATCACAATATATCAGAATTTTTACCCTGTAATTTTATGATGAAAATGTATTTATTTGTAAAAGTAGTGGAACTCTGAATGCTGGTACTTTTTACCGTAATTTGATTCGGATTTTTATTTCCTATAAGTACCAAACTACTTTTTTATAATGTTGGTATTTTATTTTGAATAATTATTTCAAAGGCACTACAGCAAAAATATAGAACACTCAGAAAAATGTCCTTATTTTTTTAATTCCTCAGTTTAAAAATTTCATTATAGTCAATATGAAAACACAATAACCAAAAAAAAAAATAAATAAAACAGTGAAGTGAAATTTAGAAGTTCTGATGTTTATCAAATAAGTATTTTTCACTAAAATAAAACACTGAGTATATATTTTGATGAATGGTTTGACATTAAATACTTTCAGAAAACCTTTAATGACGTAATTATGAGGGATTAAATGTTAAATGATTCGCATATTTCACAAAAAAAAAATTTGTGGCGATGTTCTTGATTTATGCTCATGCGTTCCTGTTTCTGATGTTTAAATTATTTTGGGTTGATATGAGAAATTAATGCTCGCTCGTACGAATGTCTTTTAATGTCACGAATATAAACTAATTGAATATTTAGGAGATCTAAAGGAAATATTTAGTTAGACTGAAAATTTACTAATGCATCGATATAATAATATTATTTGTTTCGTAAAAAATATATATTAATGATATTTTTCAATAATTTATTTAATTTTACTTAATATCAGTTAGGTTTATTTTCTTTAGAGTCAGATAAATAATTTATCCTAATTGAATTGTAATGGCTGAGATGCTAGAAAATTAAGTATTATTTCAATTAAATAAAATAAATATTAATATCACATTCAAAATCACTTTTAATGGAGATGACTTATTTATAATTTTATCATTGCGATATTATGCCACTTTTACTCACGTTTTGAACTCAAAACAGAATTTTTCGCCTGTTTGCATTGTTTAATATAATTCATATTGTGGAAAATTATATTTTTATTTGGATTTAAGACGCATAGAAAATACAGAAATTTAAGGAATAAAAAGTACATCATTATTAAAAATCAAATAAAAGTGTTCAAATGTCTAATCATATTATAATTTAATTAAAATTAACTTACAAACTCACAATAACAAAATTTCATCTAGTATGTCTTCAGTGCTTGATTTTTTTTACTATCCAAATTATAAATCTTTCTGTTATTTTTTTAAAAAAAAATTAACTTCTGAATTAAAAATTAAAATAAGATTTAAAGGGCGTAGTTTAAATTTAATCTCTTAAAAATGAGTAATTTTACCCCAAACTCTCAATCTATCACACAATACGAGAATTATTTTCAATCCCGGATACCAATGTTGGCCCTCACTACGCTCTGAATATCAACTAATTTGTAATAAGTCTTCGTAATATGTTTGTATGTTTTTAGTTGCGTAATGAGAATAACTATGTTTCAATTTTCGAATCTCTGAGAACTGTTTTCACTTATTTAATAATGAATAATTTCCCTTCCCTTCCGTTCTTAATAAAATTCTTAGCTTAAGCTTAAATAAAATTCATCTCAATATTCTATCTGTGCTACACAAGTGTTTGATTTACTAAGTATTTTTTCTATTTCTTATGAATTGGTGTACACATGTTTCTAAATTAATGATTTTTTTCTTATATTTTATTGTAAAGGAGACTGTACTCATTTTCATGAGCATCTTATTTTTTTGTAATAAAACATTTTAATGTTATTTAATGAGTTATGTATGGCATTTCACTTCTTTACTTTGGAGAAAGTAGTTGGCACCATTTTTGGGGTGGAGATACACTAAATTATTTACAGAATAGGTGAAAGGCAGTCTATATATTTAAAATAAATTTTGAAAAAATGTCACAAAGGAAAAGTTGAATACAAAATAAGAAGTTTTTTTTTCACTTCAACTTAGCATCAGCTATACATTCCAGAACAATCTTGCAGAGATAGATTAAGAAAAAATACGTAGTTATTCTGTAACTTACAGTGGACATATAGAAAGTACATAGTTTTTTCAGAGTTCATACAAAATAAAAATTTTGCAAATTTATATTGATTTGCTTTTAAAGAGTGAGAAATAAGTTTCGTTATTAATGATTACAACATTAAAACATAACATAACAAATAAACAAAGAATAAATAATGTATACGGACTTCCTACACATTTAAAACGTTATTTTTTTATGTGAATGCATTAAAATCCCTATAGCCTAAAAACAATTTAAAAAAAAAAGTGAAATGACACAGATGAAAGTTTAAGAACAAAAGAAATATTGCTTTTTTCCCCGCTTTCAACTAAGCATCAGTCATGTGAGCGATTACAATCTAGTAGCGATAAGTTTTTTAAAAAAGCAAGAAAAAGGGAAATAATTTTTCGTTGAAACAAAGGAAATAAAAGAAACATTATAGAATGTTGTGCCAAGGGGCTTGAATTTCATAAGATTCAACGCTCTGATAAAGTTTATCACAGCGCTTGCTTGGATATTTTCCAGGATATCTCCTCCTTATGGAATAATCTTTCTTGAATGAAAACAGATAGATTCAAAATTTCATATGCATGTTTTTTTTTCCTTAAATTATATATTCCTAAATAAAAATTGATCGTGTGCTTTTGAGAGCTATAAATAAATTCTGATTTAGACGGTTTGCCGGAAACTAAAAATTAATTAAATAAATGAATTGATGGTCGTTAACACAAGCAATATTAATTTATATTGGCAAATGTTTATTTATATTTTATTATTCTTAGCAACTTGACACACATTCACAACTGATTATGAACTGTATTTCACGTATTCAAAATATATTTCATAGATTCGAAATATTACTTATTTGGTCTTTTATATTGATGAAAATTGTACTGTCTTACTGTATTAAAAACTAAATGTGCATGTTTATATATTAAATTTTTTTTAACTGATGAAGAATATTTTTTTGTAATTACAGTACGTACTTACGTACATATTACTTTGTACGCATTTGTTACGTTTTGTACGTTACGTACGTATTTTTTTGTAACTATAGTATGTACTAGTAAGTTAATTAGGAAAAACCAGTCCTTTAAATATGCCTCATTTCCATGAGAAGAATAAAACTATAAAAATTAAGTTATTTTTATTCTCTTACAGAAAAACTAATATCCAAATATATTTTTAATTTCACCAAAACTGTATGGATTATAATAAATCAGGCATGCATGGAATTTTGGAAGAAAATGCAACAGCTGTTTTTTAATATTAAAATATTTTGCTCGCCTCCTAACGAGCTGACCTAGGCAGTAGCAGGGCTAAAGAGAATACAAGGGCTAGTTCACTCCGCTCTTAGAGCTGAAGCTACGATTTCCCTCCTCATGACGTCACTGTGTCTACAGATCTCGGAGATCGCAAGCAAAGATATGATAACTTTGCATCTTTCTCTTGTAAAATAAAGTTAGACTTTTTCTGGTTATTAGCCTTCAAACTTTACGAAATTAACACATTATTTCCGTTCATAAACATAGTTCAAAAAAAACTTTCTTGGTTATTATATTAAAAAAATACCATTTTAAACTTATAAAAATGTTTTGCTAGTTGGTGAAAATGACACGATAAATACTTTATTTTAAAAAGTTCAGTTTTAACTTTAACTATTAAGAAAAATGGAGGCATATATCGACACTTTTTTTATCTACATATTCTTTTCTAAAGATAAGTTAAGTTAAATTTAGAATCCCTGATTTTAAAATATGTCGTTAATAGCAATTTGTTCATACTTAATCATTAGGAAACATCAACCTTAAACGCTAATTACTGAAACAAAATAATAATTTAGGTTCATAATGACATCAGAAATTTTACAATTGTTCATAGATATTTAAATTTACGATGATATAATATATAGATATTTAAATTGAAGAGAATATAATTTTTTAAAAAAATCATAAATATTTAGAATAACTACATTAAAAAATATGTTATGAAATTAGGAGAATTTCAACTATATACTATATATTTCATTTATACTTTTTACTTACATTTTAATTTTCTTTGACTTTATCTATTTTTTAATTCTTTTCATCTGCCTTTCTTTATTAAGTAACGAGGCGGTTTCTATTTAGATAATGAATTTTTATAAAAGTTCTTTGCGACAGAATAAACGTATTCCTGTTTTATATTAATTGTGTCATTTCGGAATCCATTCTTTACATAGTTGTTCATTCACTTTAGGGAACACGCGAAAAATTATACTTTTTCCTTGTTTTTATATCAGAATTTTTGCAAGTTGCAATCGCGCAAACTGGCATTTCGATAATAGTTTTAAATTCTTGTAAATTCACTGCAAAAACTGAGGAAAGTCATTATAGAAAATAACAAATGTCTTAGAATATCTCGCAAAAAGAAATGATCCAATATTAGTTAGAGCTAGTAAGACCAAACGCTCCGTTCTTGAAGTAAAAGTGCGAGCTTTGCGCCAAAGTGACGTCACTAGAGTGACGTCGGAGGATCGGCGCGGCAAGAGATACTTCAAAGGAGTGAACCAGCCCTTCTATTTTCTTTAGCCCTGGGCAGTAGACGATTCCCAGCAATGGCTGGTTGATACGAACTCTGCTCCTGGCTTACACCAACTACGGTGTTGCCAGGTATATCTTCATTGGTAGACGGATCGTGGGATACAACCTTTGTTTCAGTCTGGCTAACCACAGGAGATTTTCCTCTCCGTGTAACAAATTCTGGGTAGTTTCATCAAGAAGTCCTCAATGCAGGCTAGTTTGTCCTAGTGCTTGATCAAGAATCTCCCTTGTCTTCTAAATTGTGTTCAAAATTGCAAGGCTATGGAGTTGAACATTCATTATTGTAAGCTCAGCAAGAGGTCGCTTGTTCAATGTCGGTTATGTAATAAAATAAAATGAAATTTGATGGGTATATAATAGATATTTTACTTTATTCTTGCCTATGTATAAAATATTAAAATATACATGCCCGATTGGAACTTTTGAGTGGAAATGTCGGACGATAAAAATTTTGAACCCTGTCATACAATGAAATTAAAACTTTTATTATATCTTACTCCTATTTAGATCCCTTCTGCTTGAGAGATGAAATTTAACTCTCGCCCTAAAATTAAAAAAAAAACTAGCATATAATTAAAATTTAAACGATAAATATCAAATTGGAAAGCTTTTTTTATGCTTCATTGTACTTTATAAAAGAAAGACATCAATATAAAACAACATAATATTTAGTATCCCCATTATAACGATTTATTTTCTACAAGGTTGAGTTAATACCTACTGAAATCTAAACTCCAATTATATCTTACGTCCTTTCAGTTTTCTTCGAAAAGCGAAGCATGTAACTAAATACACAATTTTCTCTTGGGAACTCTTTCCCGCTGCTGCAAACACATCAATGCTTCGCAACATCAATATTTCAGTCGTTGTCAGCTACGTCCTGGCTACCTTCTCCTGATAGCTCTTTTTAACGCCATTGATTTATAGCGTGTCCGGACTTGTTCCGTCAAGCGGTTTATTTTCGTTAGAAGTATCAAATGAGTTATTTATTTTTTTAAACAGTATACTGTTTTGCATACGTCACCCAGCAGGGTGATTCTGCTACTGTTATAAATCATCTGTCTATTCTTGTAAATGATTTACTTTCGCATCGTTTTGGCTTTTCTGTTGTTGTCAGGAGGAAAGGTTATTTGTTCGTAGTTAAAGTGATCTTGGTCTTTTGACTCACTGAGAGATTTAACTGATTTATATAATATGCATGGCATCACCATGTTTTTATTTAGTTTGGCGATGTAATAAGTCATTTTAAAAGGAATAATGAATTATGGCGGCGACGTGAGTTACCAACTAATGGTTTCATGATTTTAATGGATCGCATGCTGGTTTCAATGCATTGTGTGAGAAAAGTGTGATATATTTATGTATTCTCAATTTATTAATCTCACGATATATCATCTTTTGAACATACGTAAGTAGTAATATAATGAAGTTTTATTATGGCTTAAAGCATATTTAACATTTATTTTGGTGTTGAAAAACACAAAATAAATTGTCGCGCACTTAGAAGAGAAACTATTGAACTAAAATATATATTCCTTAATTTAATTTTGTTTTATATTTGAGATATAGCGTGATACCTAATGAGTTTCTGCTCAAATTAATTCGATTATTATTTAAATATATGTTTCAAATTGTGTTCTAAGAAAAATAGTCAGCAATAATTGCCGTGACGACAAAGTTAAAACAAATAAAATGTCTCCAGAGAAGGTTTACTGTTTAAAGCACAAAATATTAATATAGATTATTTATGATTTTTTTTATAAAAATAGCATTCATTATTCGCAATGTTGCTGGTTCACTGTAAAACCACCGGATCAAATTACGGTATAAAATGCTGAATTTCGGTTGCATTATCAGCAAAATCCATTTTTACCGTTAAATTTCATACCGTATTTTTTACCGTAATACTTAAAATTAAAATTATTCCTTGATTTTACTCTAACTATTTCTGTAAAAATTAAGTTGTATTAGATTTTTGGTTCTGTAAAGTTTTAGGGTAGAAATGAAATTTACGGTAAAAAGTTCTGGCATCCTTAGTGTCGGTACTTTTTACCGTAATATCCGGAATTTTTTATAATGTATTCAATAAGCAATATTAAGTTGTAGAATGAGTAAAGAAACTCTCAACGGAATTTAAAAAAAAAGGAATAATGGAATTTTAAGGATTAAAAGAAATTGTGGAATATTTTAAAACAAAAAAATATTCATTTCAATTAAAAATGTTCATAATTTTAGTGAAAGATATTACTTCGAAAAAAAGAAGATGATTGGTAACTGATAGTTTGAATGTTTAATTGTAATATAATTTATATTCAGTTTATTTGTAATGTAATTTACTCTCAGTTTATAGTGTAGTTTATACCCAATTTATAATCAAAATTTTCTATTTGCATCTCATAGGTGACTCAACAAAAAATCCGCATTCCTGAAATTGTAACAAATTCTTTTATAGCTTTGGCGATTCTGATTTTGAATTATGCTTGTTTAATAAAAACCATCAATAAATTTACGTTTTTTTAGAAGCTTTAACTTATTTTTATATTTATGGACAATATATTGGTGCTATCAAACGCTTTCAGTCAAAAATGTATCGAAATTTATTGATTTTGATTTTGGATAGGTTTGGGTAGAAAATTCTCCTTAATACACATTATTCTTATTGGACAAACACAGGGGGGGGGGAACTATTTTTACGTCAGAAAAAACTTGAGGTGAAAATACACTTTTAAGCTTTGCAACCTCTCAGAAGGGTAAGTGTTTTGTAGCAAAATAATAATAATAATAATGTCGGTAGTAAAAATATTAAGCAACTGTAAATAAACTTTAGGTTTTATTGTTTTACGTTTAACAGTACCTAATAAAATCCAATACTAAAGACTAATAAACAATATGGCTTTTATAAAAGTTTAAGATTATTTTACTTAAATGCCAAATCATCTATAAAATCCAATATAACCAATTTAGAAAATACTTTACTGTTAGTAAAATTTTAAAATTTTTGACATGAATGTTTGTTTTTCTTTCGCAATAGAGTTTTAAATTTTATTGTATTTAATCTTGTTATAAAGCAGTTAGTTATAAAAAGTTATTCGTTTTCTTCATATGTTTATATCTTTTTATTATTTTCTTGCCAGGAAATAAATTCTACATAATAGGATAAACAAGTTACATTTAAATCAATAAAACACATTACTTTAAGTCGTTTTATTATTCAGTTAGGGACAAAGTATTACACAAATCGAATATATTACTATTATTGAATTAAAATGTTCTTTTTAGAAATCACTGATTTAAAGTTTATACATGCCCTTGCCCACTTAAGCGATGCGTTATGAATATTTAAGATCTAATCTGCATTCAAGGATTTTATCAAAATATGATTTATTAAGAGCCCCAATCACACCCTCAGCCTCATTCCTCATTTCACAACTCCAACGGCGCGATGATGAGTTATTTTTGAATTTTACGGCTGTACATTTTTATTATTAGTTGCATAACTCAACAGCCCTTTCCATGTTGTGGTTCCTTTAATTTGCATAAACTGAGCGAAACTCATGCATGTATAATAAATGAACTGGCAACGGAAAGTTTCCCAGTGATTCTTCAACGGCAGTAACTGAATTACTGTTGTCTGATTCCGAAGAAGAAAAAAAAATAAAGTATACTTTCGAATTCAAAAGTAGTGAAGTTGCGGATGATGAATAATACGAAGAATACTTAGTGTTTATTTTTTGTAGCTAAAATCTCTCTTTGTTTTCCAAATGATAGACTTGTTTTTCTTATCTATATTTTATCTGTCATTTTTTGGAAGAAACGTAAATACGTAATTGGATTTTGCTAGAAATGGCAATGGTCGCATACATAGGTTGTTTTTAACTAATGTACGGAAAATGTTTATTCTATGTCACTCAAAGAATTCTTTTTAAATATCAAGGGAAAGTAGAAAACAGAAAATATTGTTGTTTTCTGAAATACTATTGTATTAAAAAATATTTTCACTCATATATTGTACTATATACAATATCAAACCTTATTACTTACATATTGTAAATTGTATTTTTAAATGATTTTTATTTTTACCTTTGACACAAAAAGTAGTAAAATTGCGAAATATGAATTATGTCACGAATACTTAGTGTTTTTTTTGTCCTTTTCCTTGAAATTGAAAATTACGTCATTTTCCTGATAAACGAGTATTAATTTAATTAGTTTGATAGGATGTATTGTTAATTTAATTTTGTTTTATTTATATTATCTGCGTAAAAATTTATTATAAGTAAATTTTCAACAGCATGTAAAAGCAGTTTTTTTTAATATATTGTTGAATTTAATAGCAATGAAAAATTAGAGAAATACTTAGATTTTTTTCATGTTGACAAATCTTTAGTTTTTGTTTTCTAAATCATATTGTGGAGTAACTACCACTACGGAAATTAAACACCAATTCACTGGTATATAAGACATGCTAACTTGATTCAATCAAGAGGCACCTTTTGATAGATGAAGGTTGGCATGATCGATAACTCCGCCCCCCCCCCACACAGGTGACCACCGGACGTGATTTGAACACAAAGTAACGCCCACTTCGCAAAAATCTTGACAGTAACGCCTACTTCGTTGGATGATCCACATTGAACAGCTGACTTGCTACTTGTGAATGCGACATAATCAACCTCCTCACGCTGTTGCTACTCAGTCTCGTCTCGATTAAACACAACGTCAGCCTGCATACACTCAACTGCTAATAGCAACACAGGAGCGACTACGACTGTGAAGTCAATGCACCTCTCACTTTCAGCACTCAAAAAAACCCGGTGACTCTCTCTCCCGGTCTTTCACAAGTACAGCAACTAGTGAGATCCGTTCATCGAATTCTATCCCAGATAAAATTCTGGTTGGGTAGTATTGTGGCGTAACTACCGCTACGAAAATTAAACATCAATTCACTGGTATATAAGACATGCTAACTTGATTCAATCAGGAGGTACCTTTTGATAGATGAAGGTTGGCATGATCGATAACTCCACCCCCCACAATATATTTGCTTTTGAAATGTCTAATATTTCTGGAGAAACTTAAATACGTAGGATTTTGCTTGGATACTCTTGTTGTTCTAACTGGTGTAAGAAAATATTCTATGACACTAAAAAAAATTTTTCTGTTACAAGTGCAAAGGATGAAGAAAAAAAATAATACTTTATTTTATTCGTGTAACTAAGCGTAAACGTGTCTTCCAGCTTCAAATTAAGAGACGTGTTTCTTACCTTATTTTAACAGTAATTTGTTGTAAGAAATTGCTTAAATAATAAATTGGAGTTCTATTCATACTATAATTCGTGACAGAGTAACTGCATTTTATTTATCTCATTTCATCAGGTTGCAATAAACTAACTTTTTATTCAAACATTTTACATATTTGAAGGTATGTTTTATATACGACGCAGATATTGTTTAATAATATAAACTTAAGAAGTAATTTTAAAAATAATTAAAAAATATTATATTAGAAGCTTAATTAATTTTGAATTCCTTTAAAAAAAACAATTCAGTAAAAGTAAAGAAAAAATCAGTTTTGCAATTCTATCATGATACCTTAGAGCATGACAAAAATCAATGTTATTCATATAAATTTACCTTTCAGTTTTGTATTTATTACTAAATATGAGGTAATAAGGACTATAACTTTTTAAACTGGAAATTTCCATAAAGCGTTATCATAATAACTGAAAAATTACCTAATCAAAGGTTTCAAACCGTATATTTCGGTTTTATTTACCACAATTATGTTTTTTTCTTTTACCAGTAGAGTCATAACCATGCAGTATGGTGATTTTGCCAGAATATTTTTCTCCGTACGGGGTAATTGAAAATCATGTGTCTTTCTAATCTAAGAATTTAACTGCCGTAAATATATATAGATAATTTTCAACTGACCATGTTATAATTTTACTTTTGGAATTCTTTTTAAAGATCACAGTTAATTTCAAGAACTAATTTATATATTGCTTTTAAAGCTAATTTATCGGTGGGAAATACAACAAAATATATTTTTATAGCATTGAAATTAAAATTTTTATAATTAAGTTACTTTGTACATTTAATTCTTTGATAGTAAAAAACAATTGTTGCCAAAATTCAAATTCAAATTACATTTTAAAGTTTTTTCAGGGACGTTTTTTTACTTTTTTCCCTTTTCGTGATAATTATTTTGTTTAAATGATTCTAGTGTAGTATTTGTTTAAGGGAATATGACCGCAATGTAATATCATTTATTACTTTAAAAATAGGCTACGAACGAAACCATTTAAATATCTTAGAAAATTTGCTTTTTGTAAACGGGTTTCATGATTATTAGATACTTGGATATCTTTATCTAAAAATTTCCTTATTCAGACGATTTTGTTCAAGTATCTGTGGACCAAATGATTGTAATGTTTGAGGAAAAAATGAAGCTTCTTAATGTTAAAAGGAAGTTATTTGATGCATAATATTATTAAATATAAGTTCAAATTTCGTAATTTAACTATAATCACTTTGACCAGGATAAATTATATGTATCTCCAAGCTGCTAAAAAATGTTGACCATAGGCATGATATTAGTTTCAAATTCACTAGTTTTAACCGTGACTTATAAAATTAGAACATTGATGAGATGGTGTTGATTAAACTATCGCATTGGATGGATTAATTTATCGAAAGATACTTAATTTATTAAAATAACAATACATGGAGTTGTAATACAATGTATCAAGTTGTAAATAAAAATTCTTTTTAGTCACAAAAGGTATTCAATTTTGTATGTATGTATGAAATTTGTATGTATGAAATTATGTATGAAATTTGTATTCTTCAGCTGCCAAATGACACTAACAACCATTGGATAAAACTTAGTATTATACAATTGTAGTCCATATTGGGAGTTAAAATTTTCTGTTCGAATGTTTATATTAAAATAAAAAAACAGGTGACATAGATTACACTCAGAAACACATTTTCTTCTCTTTTCTGTTGCAGGAAATTTCTTAAATAATCTATAATACGCTTGCATCGCTGATATCGAATCTGCAATTGGTTTCGCTCTTCATATTACAGTTTTTTAAACAAATTTTAGCCTATTGTTGGACAGATCATAAAAGAGAAGCCCTACAAGCCACATATGACATTTCCTGGTATTAGTTCCTATGCAATTTTAATCCTGATCATATTCCCTAACTCATCTAGAAATCTGTATGAGAATTTATATTTATGAGTATAATTAAATTTATGAGTATTATATTTATGAGTATAATTTGCGAAAATAATTAAATTCTGCTTCCCAGTGCTATCAATCTGCATAATTATTGATGTTTGTTGCAATGTTAGGAATGTGAAAAATATAAATTTAATGGTTCAAAATATAAATGAAATTTAAAAGAGATGTAAAGCATATTAATGACGCAATAACTTGTTATTTTCAAAAGCATCAGTGTTTTGTTTGTCACGCGATTAAGGACCATTACAGAAAAAAACTTTTGAATGATTCGTGTTTCTTGCATTAAACTCTGTTGTATTTTACTACACATATTCCATATTAGTAGCCTATCTGATGCATCCTTTAAAATTACTGTTATGTTTTCCATAATTGTATATCGCTGTACAATTATTATAAGCTGGATGTAAAAATTTACTCAATAAATGGTAATGCATCGAAATTTATTTTTTTGACATTATTATATGAATCATCGATTAACTGATCATAAGCAAATGTTGTTTAGATAATAATAATAAAAAATATAAAAGTCATTTCAAAAAGCAAATTTATTAATAAATAGTAAAATATTCAGTGAATTGGTAAAACTTTTTTCTCAGCATCATATAGAAAATTTTGTTAAAAACGCACATACAAATAATCCATTTTTTGCCACATACTTTTTTTATTTTTATTTTAAAACCAATTAGAGAAATTAGAAATTAACAGTTAACTCAAAACCGTTAAACCAAATTACGTTATTTTCGTAATATTTCTCAGAGAAGTTACTTTTACAAATTAAATTATTCTTCAACATTCGCTTTTTCGCTAGCCAAGCAAAGTGTCATATGATCTATGATAAAAATAAATGAACTAAAAATAGTTCAGCAAATTCCTTTCGAATTTCTTTGATCATCCAAATGAGAGGAGGATATTTATGCCAGAGATTACTTTTACTCATTGATGCCAGAAAATGGGCCGATTCAACTTAAATTAACTGTGTTCCACTTTTGTTTCCGCTTTGGCGTTAAGTTAAAGCGACAGGAAAAGGAAAAGGGAATTGAAACAAAAGATTCCAAAAAGGATATAAAAACCAATTGCCCTTAAGGTTAGAGATCATAAAATGAAGCATTTCTACCTCTTCAAAAGACAATAAAATGGGTGAAAACAAGTCTTCAAAGAATTGCAGAAGCACCTAAAATCTTATTTTGCATTTAGCGAAACATCGTAAAGCTGTATAATTGATGATTTTATAATTTATTTTTTTGAAATCTTCAAACATAAATTGAACAACTTAACTATGAATAAATATGTACTGTACCTGCTACCTGATCATCTAAAAGCAAACTCTTTAAACAAATTATCTTTGCTACAACATTATATATATATAAATATATATATATATATATATATATATATATATATATATATATATATATATATATATATATATATATATATATATATATATATATATATATATATATATATATATATATATATATATATATATATATATATATATATATATATATATATATATATATATATTGTTGTAGCAAAGTATCCAGTAATTGTATCTCGTATACAAAGCAACATATATCAATACAATAGGGTTAGAAACACCCAATAAAAATGATACGAAAGCAAATCATAACAAGCAAAAAGCACAAAAATGTAAGAAAATAGAAATAGTCAAATAAATACTCAAGAAAAACACAAAATAAAACATAAAAAGTAACATATAAAGCTAATAGCCAGATCAAAAATAGTTTTTATTTTATTTTATTATATAGCTTTTATATACGTAGTTAACTATGCGTAGTTAAAAAAAAAATTAAATTTTCTTTGTAAATTTTTTTATCTATTGATTATTTTTTTCCTTGACACAAAGCCCTCACAAAAATCAGTTTTTGTATTGTTGTTATTGTAATCATTTTTTTGAGCAAAAACTATTCTTACCAGTTGTTTATAAATTATCATTTTTGCCATAAAAATAATAATTATTTCTTCAAATTCGTTACATGAATGTAGAAATAAAAACATTGACTTCCCAAGGTAACAGTGTACTACTTGTTAAGGCTCTGACGTATATTTAAATCGAATATGCAATTAGGAAAGGAAATATCTAGGAATGTTTGAAACCTGTCTTGTTTTTAGAATTATATATTTCAACAAGTGCAAGGCAATTAAAATAGACCTAAATATTTGAAACATGTTTAGGAAATTTAAGTACCATTCGAATAGAAAAAGATTTTAGTGTTATTGACCTATTTCAAACATGATATAGTATACTTATCATTATTTAAACAAAGAGCAAATATCTGACAATACATCCTTATTTAAAAAGTTGAGCTGTTTTGTACACTTTCAATTCATTTAAACAGTTATTCTATATTAAAAAAATAACTAAATCGTAAAAGACATAAGATTCTAATAATCGATGAGGATTTACGTTGCGAAATTATTTTTTAATACTATATGTAAAATGTACTATCTAGTTTTGATATAAATGCATATATATATATATATATATATATATATATATATATATATATATATATATATATATATATATATATATATATATATATATATATATATATATATATATATATATATATATATATATATATATATGTATCTTTTAACTTTTGTCTTTGTACTAAATATGTCCTAAATAATAAAATTTAAAGTTTCCTTCAGAACAAAACTTTTTTTCTTTACATAATTCAATATTGAAATGCTACTCAAGACACTACTAAATACTTGCGAACACTTTTTAAAAAACAATCTGAATCCTTTTAGTCTAGACTGAGTCTGAAAAGACGATTTTTATATTTTTATTGCGATTAAGAAAAAGTTTTTGATTTGCATGAAATTTTTTATAAAATTCTCATTTTTATTTATTCTTTCACGATAATCGATAAATAATTTACTTTAGCAATAAATAGATATTTTAAGCAAATTTCAAATAAAAAAGTACCCTTTCTTATTCATGTTATAGTTTTTATATATTTTGTGCTTATAATTGTTTCGTTATTAAGTTTTTTTTATTACGTTTTCAATTAAATGATGTTAGATGAATTTTATAGAAATTTCTTTGAAGTTTCTGTTTTATTGGTTGATATACTCAAATGACAAAAAAAATGCGTTTGCAAGTTTTTAGAAAAATGTTATTTTATTTTATTTCCTATTTTCTCCTTTTGTTCAATTAACTCTTTCCTGTTTATAAAACTCCACATTTTCATTGTTATTACCATAATTTACTAAATATTTCCTAAAACATTAGAAGTTCATATTTTAAATGCTCAATATTTTTCAAAAAATTGCTATTTGAAAATTATTCCATAATAAAATTTTTTTTAAAATTTTTGTTCTGTGTCGAATACTCTTTTAATTTTATTATATAAACTTCATTAAAACTTTTCGTTCTAATGAATAATTTTAGGTGTGTATGAGTATCTTAATTCACTTCTCTTTTTTAAAAAATACTATTGTCTCTGTTGCTCTGATATTATTCTATCTATAATATATTGAAATTAAGTATGACTTATCATTTAATTAAAATACACTACTTGCAAATTAAAAACTTTTTTTACCACTAGTTTCAACAATTCTTAGAGTTATTCGATAATATGAATAAACTAGATTAAAAGGTCTAGATGTTCCAACTACTATACCTGATATAAATTCGATTTCTTTCTTTGTTCTTTTATTATAATAAATCATTGTATACTTTTTAAAGTTTCTAAAATTCACTTTATGTTTAAGGATAAAGTATGAGGTATTTTTAATAAACTTATATTAGTTTAATCTTTAAACTTGTTGTAAGATGAAATAAATAAATTAATGCATTAAAAATCCAGAGAAGTATTAAAAAATTAAACGTTTCAAAAATGAATTTATGCACATGAACCAGAATACATACATAATATTAGTTAAAAATAATTACATAAATTAGGTATTCGTAAGCAAATTTTAGTATTGTACGTAAATAATTAAGAATCATTTCTCAAAATAATTAATTTTAAGAAAATTCAATTCCTATCTTAGATTATTGAATAAAAGACTTAAAATGGATTAGATATTTCGATATAAAATGTAATGAAGAAATGTTATATAGATAAAAGTCTGTTCAAAAAGCAAATTTATTAATAATATATATATATATATATATATATATATATATATATATATAGTATATATATATATATATATATATATATATATATATATATATATATATATATATATATATATATATATATATATATATATATATATATATATATATATATATATATATATATACACTACCGGTCAAAAGTTTGCGAAAATTTTGAAATCTACGAAAAAATGGTCTAAATTCAAATGTTTATAGAACTGCGAAAAATCAGTCAAATTGCATGCAAATTTGATATGTTCTAAAGTGAATCCTCTACATTTAGTTACATATGATCAAATTTCAATACTTTATTTTTTGCGATCTGAATCCAGCTTTTCATCATGGGTTGTTTCTATGGTGGAAAAAGTTGCTAAGTTTGAACACTTGCCAAACATGCAAAAAAAAATTTTTGTACTTTCTGTTAATGGAAAATAGTTATTTGAACCGTTCTGTGTAAGCCCTCAAAATTTCAAATCGTTTCGATTTGTTTTGACAAAGTTATAGAATTTTGAAAAACATGTGTACTTTTCTCAATTTTTGAGCATCCCACATATGCAGTCTATACTTCTTCTACCAAAGAGCTTTTTAATTTTAATGTTTTCGATATTTTCAAGTAATTAATACTGATTATAAAACAAATACTCTTATTCATTATTGTAACTATTATTGTTTATATTTATTGCTTATATGTATTAGTTTTGTTGTGATATTTTTACTTTACATTAAATTAAAATAAAAAGTTATAACAATAATTACATAAATAATTCTAAAAAAATAATATCAATAGTATAAAAAATTTGCATTTTTACTAAACTATTTTATTTACAACAGGTCAAATATTTAACATATTCTTATTCGTATTTTGTAATTAAGTAAATTAACATTTAAATCTTAGATTCCTCGAACCATCCACCTTTTGCTTTTATTATAGCCTTACATATGCGTGGCATTCGATCGAACAAACCATTAATCACTTCAAGTGATATAGAGTTCCATTCCTGTTGTAAAATGTCCCATAACTGATTTCGATTCGAAATATCAGAGTATCGTTTGCAAGAACAAACAAATTTTCAATGAAATGTGACATTTATGAGATATTGTTTTAATTATATTCATAATAAATTCTTTGTAATTGCAATAATGAATAAGAATATTTGTTTTATAATCAATATTAATTAGTTGAAAATATAGAAAACATTAAAATTAAAAAGTTCTTTGGTAGAAGATGTATAGAGAAAAGACTGCATATGTGGAATGCTCAAAAATCGAGAAAAGTACACATGTTTTTCAAAAATCTATAACTTCGTCAAAACAAATCGAAACGATTTGAAATTTTGAGGGCTTACACAGAACGGTTCAAATAACTATTTTCCATTAACAGAAAGTACAAAAAATTTTTTTTGCAAGTTTGGCAGGTGTTCAAACTTAACAACTTTTTTCACCATAGAAACAACCCATGATGAAAAGCTGGATTCAGTTCGCAAAAAATAAAGTATTGCAATTTGATCATATGTAACTAAATGTAAAGGATTCACTTTAGAACATATCAAATTTGCATGCAATTTGACTGATTTTTCGCAGTTCTATAAACATTTGAATTTAGACCATTTTTTCGTAGATTTCAAAATTTTCGCAAACTTTTGACCGGTAGTGTATATATATATATATATATATATATACAATTCAGTGTTTACCTATATTTTACATGTCAAATTGCTTGCACATTAGTTCTGTAAAATACTGATTTAATTGAAGATAAATTATTGATTCATAAATTATTTATATATAAATTATCTATCGATCTTATTATCGATTGTATAAAGCGCATTGCAGTAAAAAATAATAGAATGTCTTTGAAGATATAACACCTGAAATAAAATCATTCCTAAAATTACGTTCGTTAAATACGTTTCTGATAATGGATATTGCTGAAATAAATTAAATATTTGATTCAAAATATCCACTGAAAGCAATCCTTTAGTATATTCTATTCCTCAATTCTTTCCTAATCACTTGCTTACTAAACTCTTACACACCAGGGATAAAAGTCTAATTTATACACTTAATATATCTTTTCTTTGTGAAGTATTTACTTAAGCAAAAGATATATGCACGCATGTTGGGAAATTCAGTACCACTTTTCAAATGCAAAGAGTAGCCAGGTGAATAATTAATAATCTCTAGCCTGAATCATCGATTTCTGATTTGTATTAATAAATCTCTGCCATACACAACTAATTGGCTCCGAGAGATATTTCGAAATGTAGAGATCAGTAGCGTCATATCAGAGCTTATGATATAGTTCCTACGTAATGGAAAAGAGAGAGCATAAGGATTGCAACCGCACTACACTAATGTCTTTCTGTCGTTGGCACGCGTGGTTGGCGAAGAAATGAGATTCGTCTCGCTAGCTATGTTTGTAATTGTTCCAGACATGGCACTTTTCGTCAGTGAATTATGAATCTCTCGTGATGAATGATGTAGAGTAAATCGCCAAAGCTTACGTAATCTCTTTGCACCAGAGCTATTAAGCTAGAAGATAAAAAAAAAATGTTTGATAATTTTCATTGTTGAATTTTACGTAATCTTAAGTTTAAAAGTGATTTATGAGTAGGAATTTGGATAGCGTCATGGAAAATGTAGTTACATAAATTAAACAAATGAAAAATGATTATTATGCGCATTAATAATGGTTTTACACGTCTAGTTTTCTAAATAAAAACAAACAAAAGCTTAACTAAATTTACAAAAAATTTTAAGTTTTCAATATCAAATATGAACAAGTGTTCGGAAACGTTTTTTACCCCCAAATTATTTGGATTTTTAAAAGCATATTAAAAACATATTATAGTATGAATCTATATAAATAATTGATTTAAGAAAAAATAATTCTACAAATTGGAGATAAAAAATGCCATCTTGAGCAATTATTTATACCTATTTGTTGTTTTTTAAAAAGAAAAAAAGCAAAAATCATCTGAGAATTATACACTGTTTTTATTATGCAACTTTTATTTCTTTAATGCACATATTGTAAGGATATTTTTTTATGGAGGTAAAGTTTAAATCATCAGATAAAAAATAATGCCATAAATATGTGTTTCTGTTTATTTGACACTACTTGCGCTTCTTCAAAGTTGTTTTATTTTTATTTATACGCAGCCTATATTTAACCCTGTTTCATCTGCAGTATGATGACATGTCTAGAAAAATGTGTAATACTTTTTTTTATGTAAAACTTTTTACCAGTTATTTATGACTTTTTTGATAAATATTGTAGCTGGAAAACGTGTAAAATTATTCGTCATTGCTGAAATTTTCGTGACAATATGTCTAAAAATGATTTATGAGTAATTACTTGGATAGTGTCATGAAAACTGTGGTGGTATAAATAAGGCAAAACTAGAAAAAATGTACAATTTTAAAATTAAAATAACTTGATATGTTTATGTATTTCAATGGACTGTTTTTAAACCTTATGTGTGTAGAGAACAAAAGTTTTAAAAATGCGCATAAATGAGCATTATACAATAAACATTTTTGGAAGTAAACATATATTAATAGGTATTTTTTGAAAATTAGTATATAGATTATGTTCTAAAATTTGTTTGCAGCCACAAATGCTTTTAAACAATAGTTATTCATCTTATTTTTAAATATCATATTTACAACGCATGTTAGCATATTTTCCTTTTTTCTTAAAGGAAAAAGATATTTTGAATTCCTTTTTTGAGAACAATTTTAAATGAAGCACCTATTACATATATAACTTTATCACATATCCCACATAACCACATACCCGCAAATCTAATGCAAAACGGAAATCTTAAAATAACAAAACATAAACGAACTATTATTCAAATCATTTTAAACTATGCTGAGTTTTAAAGATGATGTTCGTGTTTACTGCGCTTTGTTGAACAGACATGAACTCTTAGTAATGCATGTTGAAGCAAGAAATTTTCTATTTGCTTTTAGTAAAAGTACTAGTCTTATTTTCGGAAGGAGCTTCAAATGAAGGAAATTGTAAGTTTTGAGTTTAAAAACTACTCATACTAAAATTTAATTTTGTGATTAAAGATATATAATGAGCATTTTTCCTACGTTTATTATATATGAATAGTTTAATTTAAGTTTTTCACATTTGTATATTAAATCTATTGCTCTTTGAAAATAAGAAAAATTTAATCTAGAAATTTAATTTGAAGTGTGCGCATAAATTATTAGTATCTTATTATGTTTATTACATTTTTCTACTGTACGTTTCCCTCTAAAAGTGTACTGCCAATTTTAATTTATTTGAATCAAATTATTTGTGTTTATCAACTACGCCTATTTTGTAATGAATATGTTTGATAGATAAAATAGTTTCTGATAAAATAATGAAGGGTTTTTAAACAGCTCTTATGTTCGACCACTTAGAAAAATTAAAATACATTATATTTGATTAAATTTGATGCATTAGAATCTATTTCACCATGAATCTGACGCAATGATCATTAATTTTATAGACAGGCAATAAATAAATTGTAACTAAGTGGATGTTTGTACTTAAAATTTATGTTTTATCAATTTTTTTTAAAATTATCTGCACTATTTAATTATTGCGATTTTCGATTTGCACTGCTTATTTCTAACAAACCTGCAAATTTTTTAATTCCATCAGCAGGATTTTACAGAAAATCGAAGCATAGAAAATGCATTTTAGAGTACAGATTAACAAGGGTAATAAAAACACGTATTAAAATCTGCGAAATACATAGATCAGTTATTGTTATTTTTAACATTGGAGTACTAAACTCTAAATATCACTTAAATGCTAACGTTTAGGTGATGTTTGTCTTATGTATTTATAATTTTCAAGAGCGAAATATGATTAAAAGATAAATTATTACCCCCAACTTTTTTCCTTTAAAGATAAAAGCATATAAGATAAATGCGAAATAAATTGTAACTGCAATTCAAACAAATCAAATTTAAATCAGAAGTGCTTAACTCAAGACTTAAAGGTACAAAAAGGATTGAAGCTCCTATAAACAAGCTTAAAACTATTTAAGAAGACACTAAGTTTAATGAATCATGAATTATTATGCAGTTTTTACAAATAAATACTTCATTACTTGAAATTCAAAATAATAGGGGGCTGTGCCCCCTGCTCGCTAACGCTCGCCAACCCCCAAAAATTGCTACGCAAGCTCATATGGTTTGCTTCGCAAACCAAGCTCGCTTCGCTCGCTACTAACTTAGGTACATTGCAAATGCACAAAATTCTAAGAATTCAAAACAATCATTCAAATCCATATAACAACTTTTTTTTAAAAGAAAAATTACATCTTTTTAGTAAATACTAAGCCATTAAAACAAATGACATGTAATTCGTTAAACCTATTAAAAATGTGCTATAGTATAAAATCTTAAGATAAAATTTCTAAAACTGATATCTCTTTAAAAAAGTTAAAATTTTGGCTATAATTAAGTCTATTAAAAATTGAAATAATTGAATTGCAATGGAAAAACCAGCATAAACAAAACATTGAATTTCGGAAGAAATCTCATTTGGTGAGAATGTCAAAAAATTGTCAAAAAATACAAAATACTCTTGTCAAAAAATACAAAATAAACTGACCTCATATAAAACTCCAAGGACATCGAATCAAATAATTAAGGAAACTACTATCACGTTTAATATAAAAGGAAGATTTATTAACTAAACAATAAAATTACAGCATCGCAGTTCCAAAAAACAAATCTCACACTCACTCAAAAAAACAATTTGCATTCTAATTAGTCACCATAGCAACCAAAAAACTCTTCTCGTTACCATCTATAAACTGATATATAATAAATAAATTATTTAACAAAAAATACGATGCGCATAAGCACATACTATTTTACACTCTGGTTATTTCAGTTTCCGTTTTTAGAAGCGCTATATGTTGAGCCACCTAAACTAAATTTGGCATGTGACATTTTTAGCTGCAATCATTGGTTGATTTTCTAGCGTTGCCATTCGGGGAGTTGTAATGAGGCTTTTTTATCGCCGTGTAAGAGAAATATATATATAGATGACTATTATTGGCGTAAAACTATCCATGCACTAATGCAAATGAATATTATCAAAAATATGATGTTTATAATCACAAGTAATTGTTGTTGTTGTCGTCGATCCTGAATACACAATGGGTGCGATTGTTCTCGTTTTCCAGTAAAGCCATCTATGGTCAAGAATTCAACTTTTGACACACCCATATGTCACACCCGTTTTATAGAGAGGGACTCATTCATACACCCATTCATTCAACCACAGATCGTAGTTTTTAACTGAACCAGAGGATGATCAAACAAGTACCATTCAGTACTCCCAGATGAATAATTTGTTATGGGAACATGGAGAAATTTGTCACCCAACAGATTTAATGGGCACCAGTCACCATTTATTAATTTAGGCCGACTGGGTTCAAACTCTCGTTCTCACGAACATGAGCCAAGCGTTGTGCTAACCAGGCTAAACCTGCCCCATCACAAGCGTTTATTAAATTTTACTCAATTACAATTTGTAATAGCGGGAACATTTAAAAATTAAGACTAATAAACTATTCAAATTTTTGAATCACTACTTTTATAAACAAAAAAGAAGTTAAAAAAGCTAAAGGGTGATCAAAAAGTGGTTAAGACTAAGGTTAATTACTGAAAAAATGTATAGTCAAAACTACCAGAATATGGCATAAAAAACATTTATTTGTATAAATTTACTTTTCAGTTTTATATTTCTTACTAGAGGGGTGATAATAAGAACTATAATTCTGAAGGACAGAATTTCCTGTAAGGCGTTATTATATGATTGAAAATATTACCCAAATAATGGTTTAAATACAGCATATTTTGTTTTTATTAACCAAAATTATGTTTTTTTTTTAACCAGAAGTATATATTTGCATACATGAAAATAATTTTAAACACAAGACAATAACTTTATCATTTTTTTCTCTGTTATATCAATTAAGAATTTTCAAAGAGCTTTCACAAATGAATAATTCATTGCGGAAAATCTGAAATAAGTTTATCATTGCACCTAAAACTATTCATGCATTTACATAAACGAATATTATCAAAAAATGTAATACAGAAAAATGCATAAATTTTCCATACTGGATTTTCCCTCATTTAAAATACATTTTTACTGTGTAATGTTTTATCCAGCTTTCACCCTAAAATTAAGCTAAGAACTTTGCTTTTGCTCGTAAATTTCTAACTTTCGCCAAGAGACACAGGATCCATTAGCGAGAACGGCACAGAAAACTACTTGTTGGAAGAAGTATTGTAAGGCAAGGACGAGTCACGAAATAGTAGAATTATGCTCAGAGCCCCAGAATATTACCCAGAGAAAAACAGAAAAGAAAAATAAATAAGGTGAGAATTGCTGTGAAAAATGTTGGCACCGGCGGATAGATGGTGTACTTAAAGAAACCCCCAAATTACTCCCAGCGTTCCAAGGGAGTCTAGTCTGTTTAGAGATGGTTAAGGAAAGTGTTTGAAAAACTGTTTTGGTAAAAAGGGTAATTTAGAATTTTTCTAGTACTTTGCTTTTGTGTATATTGCAAGATGTGTCGCGAAAGTAAAACACACTCTGGTTAAGTGATTTAAAAAAAAATCTAAACAGTGTCCCATTTTTTTTATTTTATTTTACTTTTAAATACATTCGGGAAAAAATTCTCTGTTCGATTTAACAAATTGAGTACAATGTATTTTACATTATTAATTACTTGTAAATACATATTTATCTTAATCGGTTATTTTATTGTACTTGATTTTGTGTACATTGCAAAACGCGTTGCGAAAGTATTCTGTTTACATTCTGGGTTGAAAGTTTACATTCTGGGTAAGTGATTTAATAAAAAATATAAGCATTATAACATATTCTTTATTTCGTTTCTAAGCATATTCCGTCAAAATATAGTCTGAAAAAAATTCTCTTTTGTACTACTCAAAGAAATTGAGTGCAATGTATTTTATATGATTATTAACTTGTAAATACATTTTGATCTTAATCGATAATCTTGGCACATTTTTGCTTAAAACGTGACAAAATTGAAGTCCTCACTATGTTACTAACCTAAGCAGTACTTTGGAGTGAAAAGTATTTGTTACCATTTAATTATCTTAATATAAAATGCTAAAAAAATATATATATAACGATATGCAAATCAAACGTGAAAGTACAATTCTACAAACATCTATTTTTATTATTTGGTAAACGTTTACATGATTAAAAAATTACCGAAAATCTTATACGCTCATATATATTCTATATTGAAGTTAATAATAAAATGTTTTCAAATGAAATAACAAACCTACATTAATGTATAAAATATATTAGTACAGTGTATTAGGGAAATATAACTTTTCTAACGTTTTGTTAGTTTTGATGTTTTACTAAGTGAATTGTTAATATTAAACATTAAAAACTTATAATTTGCTAGACATCCATTTAAAAAACTACTTATATTTTGTATTATAGCTTAATAACTTTTTATTCATTCTAAAAATTCTTAGTTTATAAGATACTTAAAGCACAATAAAATATTCATTTTTCAAATATTATTTTTTACTATCCCAATGTGAATAAATTTTAAACATTGTTAAAATAATGTTTGTATATATATATATATATATATATATATATATATATATATATATATATATATATATATATATATAAATACACTTCTATTTTATACCTCTGCTTGAAATCTATAGTACTTTTACCGTTTTTCTTCCCATGTCACCTTCCCGAGTTTTATAACTAGTAAACTAGTAATTAATAACTATTTTCCTATCATTGAAGATATGTTTGACCTAAGAATAAAATTTTTAATGTTCCATAAATCAAAAGATTTTTTTTTCATTTGTCACACCTAAATTTCAATGGCTAGCTATAGAACTTAAAAAGCTCTTAAAACAATAAATTACTTTTCTCGCCACTTCTCTTTTTTTCCTTCTTATTTTTAAGTATGTAAAACTATATTTTTTAAAAGCTCAGTTATTATTTTATTTCAAGTATATGAGGCAATTAATCTGCATTTAAAATATAAAAACAAGAATATGTTTTTATTTAAATAAAAATGCATTAATATAAATGTACTTCCAAGAGTTACATGGTTCATTCCATTTTTAAAGGTCAAGGATAAATTGAGTTAAATATTGCTTAACTCCATTGAGGCTTTCAAATCGTAAAAACTAAAATATTATGCATGAAATTAAAATGGTGAGTAATAAACTTTTAGTACCTCCTGGCGCGCATTGTGTCACATGTTGCTCTATGAGGCACTCTTTAAAAAAGAAGCAAGGAAGCAAAATTGCTTGAAGTAATAAAAACCAATTGACCGCGAGTTTCGCCTCATAAAGGCTTTACAAATGCTATACTCAGGCAGGAGAAAAAAATCGAAAAAATGGCATGAAATAAAATGGAGTGAAAAGTTTACTTTTATTGAATAGAAGAAATGCTGTTTTCAATTTTCTTTCATATACCTTTGGGAGATCATAAAAGTGTTCCCTCAAGATTTAAGTAGTTGTCTTAACATGATTTCAAAATGTACAGGAGCGAAACTCATCAATTCTAGGTATGAAAATTTACAACCACAATTTTGCAGGTTTTCTTTAGTGTTTTATAAATATTCTTCCATTAGGAAATGTTTTAGAGTTACGGCAATTTAGAAAGGCACTATGTTGTAAAAAGTAATTTAATGATGAAGTAAAAGTACATGTTTTTGAAACAACATTAGTTTTCTTTGTTTTTAAGTGTACTATACTTATATCTGTGAGTAAGCCTTGTCTTTCCGCATTAAGCTCTGATTTTTATTGATGTACTAAGCATAAATTCGATATTTTGATTTCATTAAGAAATCGACACAAATTAGTTGTGCTGAGCCACTATATATGGAAAAATAATTGCATATTTTTCGGGTGTGCCAAAGATAGCCGAAAAGAAGAAATAATGAATGGAGATGTGCTTGTGAGATGGATTTTGTTAAAGAAACTAGATATTTGTTATCATAAAAAACTAAACGTCAACAAAGTTTGTTGACGGTGGTATTAGTCACTGAAAAAAAGATACAAAGCAATATTTTAGTATATAACACGATGAAGCAACAACGACCAACATTTGCAACAACAGTCTGAAGACGAAATTATCAGATGCCCGTAAAAGTTTCCTTTAAAATTCTATGAAAACAATGTTTCGTTGTTTTTTTCCTGCAGTGCCATATGTTGAAGAGCTTTGTCAGACATTTTGACACTTTGTGTGAATGAAAATCATAGTTTTGGTGTAAAAAAAGAGGATCGCTTAATCTACTTGCTAAATAGCTAACTAATATATTTATAGAAATGTGCGGTTTATATAATAATATGAATGTTATATAAAGATTTTTTATTGTACTCAGTTTAAGTATAACTTAATAGATTCTTACAATTTAATTTGTCACTGTAAGTCACTACGTTTTCAAAAACTGTTTATATGCAGACTGCAATTATATTCATACATAGAAAAGTATAATAGATAGTTGCTGCGTATACTGCATAAACTATAACATTTCAGTTTATCTTTTCAGAACCAAATTAATTTAATTATTTAAAATTATTACTACTTTTTTAAATGTATAAAATGCTTTTTTTAAAAAACTCAACAATGTTAAAAAGCATTTTCGCTAGGCTTTCTACGCTGTAAAAAGGTTTAATATGTAATTGCCGCAATTTTGGTGTTGAGATGAACTAAAATGTTTCGCAAAACGTGTAGTCAAAATTTTTATTTAATTTTTACGGCTCCAATTTTATTTATTTTCCTATTCATTGTTCGCTTGTTTTGTTTGTTTACTGACAGCCCACATTTTCATGGGAGTCCAAATCAATACATGACTTCTTTCAAAAACATTTCATTTGAAAAAAAGCACATTTTTAATAATATATTTACAGAAATTCTTTCACACAATTGTTGTTTAGTCAAGTTTATATATTTTTTTGCACGATAACTGCAATTCAGTAGTTTACCTCTGCACCAAAAATGGCTGAAAACTACTAAAATTCTTTTAGTGTATTATGTTAAAAAGTTTCTAATCAAAACCTGAAAAGTAAATCCAGTATTTTATCAATTTTCTTACTTAAGTTTTGGTAAAAATGGACAAATTGTTGTCATTAAAAAAATCCTTCTTTTTAAACAAAATAAACAATTTAATGCTAATTATTCTAACGTGAATTAGTTTTACATGTTTACTTCAATTAACATTTTTAAGAGTTCATAATTCGTCGAACAAAAACAATAATTACCCCTTATCTTTCATTACTGCCAAAAAAACTTTCAAAAATAAAGAAAAAAAAGTGACATCCGGGCATTTTTGATTTTAACGAAGTAAACGATGTTAGAAGAAAGTGACACGAACGCGAATAGAGTTTAGGGCACCACGTCGCAGAACAAAATGACTCATTAGTAAGCAAGACGGCTCGCAAGTAGCTTCTAATGACCTTCCTAACGTAACCCTAGCTGAATTCTTGCTCGTTAACTGAGCCCCTTGCTGAAAGGGAGCTTTTGGTCTGACATCAAGCAACAATGTTTTGTAGCTAGAAACGTGGACAACCTCGAAAGACTTTAGTGAGATTAAAAGGAAAAGAATGGATGTAATCTTTTCAGTTTCGGTCGAAGAAAAGACTAAATGAGTGCCTTGTTATATTTCTTCCTTCTACATTTTTATGTCAAGGGAGTCTTAATTAATTTTGTTTTTCTTACTACTTTCTGAATTGCAATGAGATTTTTATTGAAAAGCATCATTCAGAGAAATTGAGCAATTTATAACAAAATGTTTTATTTGTGAAGAAAGCGACTGCGATATTATGGAATATTTTGAAATGAAAACTTACATGCTAATGAATGTTTCTTTGGAATGCAGCGTTTTTATTTTTAAGCATATTTGTATGCAGCTGTAAATTTAATTTGTTGATAGAAGCAAAAGACAGAACAATTTAGAAAATTCAGTTTAAGAAGCGAATTAAATAAGTGAAATGTACATTTATATTACACCTGGAAAAATATTCATTAAAATAATTAAGTTTTAATTAATTCTAAAAGTTATGAGGAGCTTAAAAGTTAGTCGAAGAAAAGGTATAATGAAGAGAATATAACCTTATGTAAAATAACTTTTAGGTAATATGAATTTGAAGTTACAATTTTAAATTAAGATTTATAATTATAATATATATTTATTCTTAACAGACACATTGATATTTTTCTCTTAGTTGGAGATTTTTTACATTTAGAAACAACACATTTATGTAGAAAAATGACTTTCGTCAAGTTTTCAAAATTTGAATCAGGGTAATATATTAAAATAAAAAAAATTCTTCAGTAATTTATATTTATTTGAAAAGTTTGTTTGAATCAATACTTATATTTTTATTCGAATCTGAATTATCTAAAGTAAACATGATATTGTTTACTACAGAAAAAATTTCAGAAAATTGAATTAAAACTAAGTAAACAAAATATACATTAATTATATTATCGAAAAAAAAATCTTCTGATTAATCTAAAAGCTGTAGTGATCCTATTTTATTTGCAATTATGATACATTAATTATTCTCAAAATTATCAAGGCTTTTTCTAATAGCTAATGATACTGATTATTGAATAAAAGTCATAAAAAAGAAATTTGTGGCGAATAACACTTGATTGTTTAGAAAGATATATTTATTTCAGATTTCTTTTTATTCGAGGCAATTAATTTGTTAACTTTAATTCAGAATCTACCATTGCTTACCGATGGGGCTGCTCTAAATTTTAAAATTGCTACATCCACAGTTAATTATTAGCAGTCTTATTTAAATTTTGACATATTAACAGTGTGCTAAGTATGTAGAATAACATACAAAACATTTTTTTTTCTACTTTGATAGGATTATTAAGATACTTGTCATCGCTGTTTGAATTTTTGGCTTAGAATCATTTAAAGTCTAATTTTAGACTAAAACTTGTCCATAAACATTGTAGATTGGTAATTGTGTCTAAATTATACTACTATTTTATATTAAATACGAGATTATTATCTCTGAGATATATTTAATCAAAATATTTTCGCCTTAGTCTACTTTATTTTAATTAAAAATGAAAATTATACTGAACATACAAGTTGAGAAGCATAATATATGTTCCATTTAAAATGTGTAAATAATACTTAAAAACAAAAGAAATTTGTCTTCTTTATTGTATCAAGAATTATTCGATTAGTATCTCTTATAAAATAGCATTATCTTATTCTATAACATGGATAGAATAGAAATGAATAAATAACTGTGAATCTCTTACTAAGCTTTAAGCGAATTCTTACCATTCATTTCCATGAAATACATCATAGCAACACCCCAAACACCCAGTCAAAACTTTAACTTCATTGCTTATTTTAAATGCATAAAACGCCCGGGGAGACTGAAAGCGAAATAAATATAAATCCAAAAACTCCCCCAGAAATAAATTTTATTCATAACATATTACGACAAAAATCCATTTGCACTGCGCATTCCAAGGGTATCTAAAGAATGCAGAAATACCTTTTCAAAACGGATTTTAACTCTGTAATGCCCAGAGTTTTGCTGTCACGAAAAAGTGATATTATGCATGTAAACAGATTTTAAAAACGAACAGGGAGGTAAGAAAAGTTTGGACGAAGTTTGTGTTAATGTGTTACGCATTATTGAAATAAGCCCTAGCTTCCTTTTAAGGGACTCAAGTGAAATAAATGATTTTTCAGCGCCCCATTGCTCGGAAAGGATTTTAATGACTAGGTACTTTTGCTTGCTTTCAGGCCTTTTAAATGCTTTAGCTTGCAACGGGAGCAAAAAAGAAAAAAGCAATATATAAAAAGGATAAGAAGTTACAAGAAACAAAATGACGCATAAATTATTTGTTTTGAAATTTAAGTTTCTTTTGTTTCGCTTCGCATTTTTTTTAGCTCCTTATATAGTTTTATTTCCACTTTTTTAATCTGCCATAAGGCAAAGAAAAAGTTTAATTATTCATAATACATTAAATATGAAATTTAAATTGTATGTTTTTTGAGTTTACAAAACCCTTATAGAGAAACCCAAGATTAAGAACATTTAAAATTTTATGCCACAAATTATATTACATAAGTTTATAGTTTTAAAGCTTACTTCATATCAATTTTAGAAAGATTTTAATAATTTATTTTTTTATTTTGTATTCAGCCCTTTTAAATATTTATGCTTGGAAAAATAAAATTTATTTCGTGAAAAGGGAAAAAAATACAAGAAACAAAATGACGCATAAAATATTAATTTTGATATATAGGATTTATTTCGTTTTTTTTTTTTCGTATTTTCTGTTTTCTATGAAATTTTATTTTAGCTTATCATTTTGACAAATTCTGTCATATAACAAGTCTGCCATTAAAATATTCTTGAAGTAATGAACTATAAACAAAAAAATATAAAAATTGAAAGTTTTTTTTCAAAATTTTAAGAAATGGTGAATTTAATCTCCTTTGCGACTAAATACTATTGATGAAGTTTTATAAAATAAAATTTTAAACAATATTTCATAACACTTAAAGTGAAATTATTTTGATGAATTTTCTGAACTAGGTATATATATTTTTTAGTGTTTATAGACCTTTTAATGCTTTAGCTTAAAACAACACTGTGATGCCACAATTGGCATTACATATTTATTTTCTATCCTTTTAAAATATCTTTCATTACTTAAGCTGATTTTTTATTAATAGAATTATATTTTAAATAAATCACAAACTTAATCTTTTTAAAACGAACATAAAATATTAATTTCTTCTCTTCTAGATCAATGTAACGCATACTTTTTTTATTTCATTACTAGGCAGACGTATTAATTCACTGTCGTCTATAATCGAAAACAAAAATCTATTTATAACTTTTTATTCTAATATTCCAACGGCTAAATGTTTCGGTTGCATGGTTGTAATAATTCACATAAATTTGTTGGCGACTCGTGATCGCCAAGGTGTTCTTTTAAACCCAATATTGATATGCTGGTTGGTTTTGTTTTGGCTATGTTATAATTTATTAAATCGCCAATTTTGGATCTCCTACCTATGCTTCTGTGTCCGTTGGGAACAAATTGCATGTACTTTTTAAATTTGGCTTTTGATTAGGCAGGTTGTGGGGGATTTGTCTCCCATGGCCTGTCCTTATTAATATTATTATGCAAAATTGATTAAACTGAAATTCGTATGGATAATATGTATATTTGGTATCTCGAGCTCTGCAAATATAATAAATAAAAGCTTTTTATTAATTCTGATCCGGTTCAAGTATTATTTTCATCACCCTTCTGTTTTCATCATCTTCAATTTGTCAATATTCTTCAACTAGTCCACTATACAAATACAAACTCCAACCTCACCTGATATTCCATCATCACCAACATAAATTGGCACACTGAATATTCCTATCTTTCACCATAAACACTAATAAAAATATATTAACCGAGAAAAACAAAAAACAAAACGAAGCATAACACATTTGCTTTGCAGTGTAAGCTTTCCCCACTTTTTGTAATATTTTTGGGCTTTAAAGCATTTCTTTTCCAAATTTCTGCCTTGATTAAGTCATCGTTACAGCAGTTTAATAAATTGTTAGAGGTAAAATATATAAATTTGAAATTTCAGTCACAAATATCACATCAATATAATGTGAAATTAAGTGCTGCTCAGGATATTACAAAAAATATTTAAAATATAGAACAGAGATAGAAAAAATATTTTAAATATTTAAAAAAATTATCTTATAAATTATTAGTATTTCAGCTCAAAATTTAGTATTTCTGTGTGTGTTTTCTAAAAATTCTATTTAAAAATAAAAATTATGACATATTATGACTGTAAACATTGGAATTTTATTAATTTTTTTCAAAAAGGCTACATACTAGAATTCACGGAAGCATTATTTACTTTGAAAAAGAGGGTGACATTATAAAAATTATTCAGAATGGGCAGTATATATAACTCGAAGTTTCATTAAATAATTTCAAAATAAAGCAAATGTAATTTCTGATATTTCAACAAAATTACTACGTTTGCAAAAAGCAATACTGAAGTAAACGACATAATTGAAACTTAGATAATGATATTAGCTTCATAATTATTCAGAAGCAAATATGTATTCAAAACAAAACTGTTATGAAAACTTCATTTGAATGTATGAAAATTTCCCAGATAAGTACCGTTATCTTAGTATTTTACTGAAAACTGAAAGTAGATTAAATGAATGTGAGAGAATAGCCAAAGGTCCGTTTTTTTAAGTATATCTCTAGTATATCTCATAATAACATACGCCTATTGAATAAAATAACAGAAATAGACATAGTTTGAACTAGAATTTTAGGTATAAATATTTATTGTATATCATCTAGGCCAAATAAAGTATCCTACCTCAGTCATATTGAAATGTTTGCTAGTTAGAAAGAAATAGCAGTTTAATCAGTCTACTTTAAGAAACGAAGAAAATCCTTAACATTTTAAGTTCCTTTCTTTGAAAGTTCTTTTCTTGTGAGGTCACTTAAGTCATTAAGATCCCTATTACCTTTATGCGTTTGAAAGTTATGGATTGCATTGTGCAATGCTCAAGTTTGGTAAATGATCTGTATTTTTTAGAAGAAATAGAAAAAAGTTTTGTTAAAATATTTGAAAAAGAAATATATTTTCTAATATTGAACTACAGATTCAGTTGCAATATTAAGTAAGTGGAATAAATTTGTACAGGAACGCTAACACCTTACCGTTTACACTATAAAAGTATTCATTTAAAATATTTTTAGTAAAAAAACATTAATTTTGAATATTTTTAATAAAAAAATATTAATTTTAAATATTTATATAGTTTATTATGATTTTTATCTTATCAACATTTTGTGTTAGTTGCAGGTGGTGTAGTAATTTTTTTTGTTAACGGATAAAAATATATTCAATTTCTTCTTCTGCCTATTCAAAAGCTGGAAAATGTTTTTCTAAAATAAACATCATGTTACTACTATTCAGTTTTAACTTTTTGATGCTATTATTAAATTTATATAATTATTATCGTCTTTTTGTAATTATTAACATCAAATTTTCATTTTGTATTTATTTCATTGATAATGCTCAAAGTATGGGCGTGGTACATATTTAATAAATAACAACAACTACTTCATAATTATTTTACATCTTAATTTTAAAATTACATGAAAAAATTTCTATGCTGATTTTAAATCCTTTTTTATTATAAGCTTATTTAAGACAGATAAAAGTTAATAAAAACTTATTATACGAATATATTAAATATGAATGATATTTGACAAATCTTTTAAGAAATTTAAAAGAAAATTGAAAAAGTTAAAAAAGTTACTATTATCTTTTCAGTTATCTTTATTGCTGTTCTACGAAATTAACTAAATTGAACAAATAAAAATGTACACTTTATTAATTGTTTATGATTCTTTTTACCCTTCTTCATTTGCTTCAGTTGTTTGCGTAAATCTAAAAGTGATTTCAGCAAAATTTTGGCAGCATCTGCATCATTTACTGGGATCCCATGCAGCGCTGAAAATTTCTCTCCTTTTCCTTAAATATCATAAGAAGTAACAAAACGAGAACGGGGCGGAAGGAATAGATACATATCCGAGATACATTTCGATACAATCTTTATATCCCTCCGTCGCGCTTATGCCATCTCTTAAATGATTTTGCTCTTTTTCCTGCAATTTCTTACTTTTTGTATGCCATAAAAGAAATGACGCTTCTAAATTTTCAGTCAATAGTAACATTAGTCGTTAAAGAAATCGGTCATATTCCTAATGAATTATTTGCTATGCTTTACATATTTCTTTAGACTTCAGTTCCAAAGTATCCTTCTAAAAACTAAAAACTTCATAAAAACAATATTTTAAAATTAAAAAAAAATCTTTAATTGACAATAAATAAATATTTGCTTCATATTTTATGCTTCCAGAATTTTATGCTTGAAAATAATATAAATCAATTATTACTTGAAAAAGAAATATAAATAAATCATTTTTAACTTGGTTTAAAGTTCTCAATAAATGCTTAATACAGATAAAAGCTAATTTATGTTTTACTTTATTTTTATAGTACAGTTGAACTAGATTGCCTACTGATTACCAAATTTAAGTTTTAGAAATATGTTTGAGATATTTCTAAAACAATTTTTCAGTATTGAAAATTTTTCTGTTTATTTTCTAAGTGTCAAAGTATCTTTATTTTACAATATTGATCTTGAATGCCCCCCTAATGTTCAACAAATTACTTAATAGTTGCTGCGTTTTCGTTCTGAACATACCATTACGTTCTTTGAAACTTCATATTATTTTGATCATTTTTGAATAAAATCGTTGATCTGTGTGAAAAAAGTCAATTTATCTATTATACATATTCGATCAAATTGAAAAAAAAATTAAATAAAGCTGCTTAAATATATTTTTGTATTGATATGAGTCTCATTAAGAAGAAATTGATCATGATATTTATGATACCGTTATCGTTATCATTTATACATTCTACGATCATTATTATTTAATTGCTATAGTTAGAAATGTATTTCGCCCCACCACCACTTGTTAATTTACTAAACTAAACAAAAGACATCATTGACTATTAATACTTTATTTTGTTTCATAGTTAAATTTATAAACATAGCATAATAGATTGAGAGTCCAATCACATCCCTTTTGCTTAGATTAATGACTAGGAAATGATTAAGCAGAAACATGTAAGACATGTAAGCAATGAAAAAAAATGTACAATGAAAGACAAGTAAAAACAGGGTAGTCGAGGGGGAGATAGTAGCTGAAGGATACAAAGCAGGCCATGTATTGATCTGATAGTATATTTTGTCCCGGAAATGCTCATAAAAGCGTCTCCCTATTTCAGACACTACCTTCTTCAAGTGGTTGCATGGTTTCTTACAGTCAAAATTTTCTTCCAACTGTTTCTTTTCTTTCTTATGATCTGTTTCATCGTTCTAATTTTAACGTACTGAAGAAGAGTATTATTGCTTTTATTCAATATGTGAAATTATTAATGGTATATTAAATTGTTTAAAAACAGCAATAATGCTATTCGTCAACAATTGTGTTATCACACTTTCTTTGATTTAAACTGTTAAGAAAAAGTTTTATATTTTTAAGTATTTTGTTTTCCTCCAATTTTATAGGGTTTGTTAATTTATATTTAAAACAATATTATTACTGATTTTCTTCTATGTCTAATAATACCGCTACATTAAATTTCTAATATGTCCGAAAAGAAATATTTTATTGGAAATTTTAAAGAAAATTGCTTGCACTCCTGTTATCAGAATAATAAAACGGAAATATTTTTTAAATCGTATAAAAATCATGTGTTTTTAATTCTCTGAAATTATTTTTAAATATGCATCTTTACCTTTCTTTTGAAAGGAACCGAGAAAACGTGCTAAGCCACGAAGAGCATTGTTTTCTACTACGTAAAGAGTTTAGGAATATTCATTTGTATTTTTAAAGAGCTTATAACTTAAAGTCAATGCTATAAAATCTGACTAAATACGTTAACTGCAATAACATATTCAGCGCATTGATTTACGTTAAAAAGAATTTAAAATGTTTACGTATTAAAATCATAAAATAGAATTTAGTTCTAAAAGAAAAAAAAACTAATTCTTTTCTCTTTGTTAAAGTAAATTAAAGGGTAAATTTTTTGTGTATTGCGTATATATTCACTTAGATAATTAGTACATTAAATAATGTTCTTCAAACTATTAATCCAAGAATATTTAATCAAATACATTACCAACATTACTATTATAAATTTATCGTATGAAATAATCAAAATGTAAATAAAATACATCCTTTTACATTTTTCAATATTAATTTTAAAAATATCATTCATTTCATAATAAAAGATAACGTCTATATTTTAAAAATTGCTAAACATAAATATAAAATATTGAGTGAGATATAAATAAATATATGTGCATACAAACACATTTCATTATTCTCCATTTTTATACCTTCCCTTTATATGCTTTTAAGTTTAAAGTCAGTATACTAACCTTCTTATAGGAGACTTACTTTTCACAAGCATATAAATTAGGTTCCCTTGACGCTTTTAAGAATTCCATATCTGTTCACAAAGCCTTTTTGCACATGTCCGTCTGATTCCCAATCTTCCATTTCTAACAAAGGACTCTTCCAATCCTATCGTATTAAGTGCAATTTGTAGTCCACGGAGGAAAATGCTCTGAGATAGCACAGCGGAGTGACATAAAAATAGAGCCCGTAAAACTGAATTTTTGGTAGCAATGTTTTGATAAAACGTTGTGCTTAAGACCAAGTTAATATCTTTCGGCAGAAAGTAAATATTCCTTTACGACTTGGTCACAGGAGTGGTATATGGCTAAAAAGCTTTCAAAAAGAAGTTTTTGAATAAGTTATTTTAGTCTTGCGATATTTTTTGGTTAAATTTCAATTTTGAATTCTGTGTAAATCGGGTGAAATATTAAACTTTATGGCACGAAATTTATCTTGATCTTTTTTTCAACATTTTGTTTGTTTTTAAGATACATCAGACAATTTTGTTTTTAAAATATATTTTTATTCTAAAAATGAAAAGATAAAAAAAAACTAGGCTTTTGTTCTCAGTCAAAAGAAAATGATGTGATACTCGAGGGAAAAAAATCTCGTGACACTAGTTTAAAGCTAATCATTTCAGCTGTTGGATTTCTTCGTTATTATTATTATTATTATATACGTTGACAATAGTGCCGGTACAAAAAATGGTAGTATAACGATAGACCTACACTGTAAAAAAAATCTGGATCAAATTACAGTATAAAGTACCGACAGTTTGGGTGCATTATCCATAAAATCCATTTTATCGTAACATCCATTATTACTGTATTACTGTACATACTGTATTACTGTACATACTGTATTACTGTACATACTGTATTACTCTACATACTGTAGTACTGTACATACTGTATTACTGTAGATACTGTATTACTGTACATACTGTATTGCATTAGATACTGTATTACTGTACATACTGTATTACTGTACATACTGTATTACTGCACATACTGTATTATTACTGTAATACCGCATACCGAAATTTTAAAAGTAATATTTTTTTAATTAGAGTGATTCAGCGATTTCAAAATACTTATTACTGTAAAAACTACGGTATATATCTTCATATTTTATTTATTTACACGGATGTTTTTGTTTCGTAATATGTTCCAACAGGTACTTTTTACCTTAATTTGATCCGAAGTTCTTTACAGTCTATAAAGGTTTGTGCCTAGGACAGTACTAATAAAAATTATCATAGTAAGTTGCAGTTCATGTAACTAATATCTCAAATGTTGGTATGTGTTTCATAAAATCCTTTAAGAATACATTTACGTTGTAGCTCCCAGGATTTAAAACTCATGTAGAGATATTTTTTTTCGTAAATTTTACTCGGAATGTAAACATTTAATTTAAGACAAAGGACTTATTGGTAATTATACTACTAGCAACTGTTAACAGCAGCTGGCTCATGCAAAAAAGTATTTACCACTTTCATTAGCTTATTTTGTTACTTGATATTCTCCTATCATTACTAGTATTTATCAATTAATTATGGTGAAAGTAGTATGTACAATAAATATTTATATAAATAAGCTAAAAGAAAAATATGACATACATATATTTACACATGCCTGCTAACCAAAAATACGTCCTGAAGGGATAATTTTACCTGAGTGACTAACACAGATTTTAAAAGCTTCATGTCAGATCTGAAAAACATAAAAAGCATTTGATATGAAAAAAAATCAAGATTATGAAATTTGTTGCATTTAATTGCAACTTTTGTTAATAGCATAGATCTATAACGATTATTCTAGAATATTTTATATAGTTTTTAGAATTATTTAAATTAATGTTAAAATTGTTTGCTAATAGCTTGTCCATTTAAAAAAACTCCCCTAACCATTCGTCTGGAGTGGTGTTGGTTACTATGGTTACGAGGTTTAACTATTTCAAATAAGGGTGTTGAGTCATTATTTAAAACATGTTTTGACTTGTCTCGGGGAAAGAAAGAGAATCAGAGGATAAAGAAATCTCCCCCTTTGAAATGCTCTATTTCTTGTTTCCATAGCAGCAGACGGCCTCAGACTTCGTGGTGAGGGGAGTTGTTTCGATAGACAAACTACAGTTTACAAACTTTATATCAAAATTCAAACTGTGCACGTGTTCTCAATTGCTCAAATTGTTTAGAACATGGATGAGTTTCATTGACAACGGTATTTACACAGAATAAAAGATTTTTTTCCACAATTTTGAAATTGTGTCTTAACGTTTTTAAACAACTACATAGTAAAAAAGAAATTAAGATCAAATTGCAATAAAAAGTACCATCACTTTGGGTGGAATCCCCTATAACTCCCTTTTTATAGTAATTTTTATTTCATTAGAGAGTTTCTCTGAATTTACAGTAATCATAACTGTAAAAATTATGGTATATCAGATTGTGTTCCGTGAATTTACTAGAATTATTTTCTCCACCAAGAAACTAGAATCTTTTTGTGCATACTTACATGCTTTTCTTTTAATTTTCCAAGTTTTCCACTAGTAATTAATTTTTTCATGGATCAACAATAATTTTGAGCGTCTTACTTTATTTTTTTTTAATTCTGAGAAAACATTTGCTCTCAGCTTTTAAAAAATTCACCTTCTGAACACTTTCAGATAAATCTTCTTAACATTACACCTTAAAATCAATACTTGGAACTGATGTAAGGGTGCAAAATTTATACAAAAGTAAGGTATATCACTAAAAAGTGTGTATTTTTTAAATTTTGAACCAGATCATCATGTAATCCAGTTAAAGAATTACGGCTATATGGTGTAACTTACATTATAATATTGATGCAGTAAATTTTAATAATATTAAAGGATCAAGAAGCCCGAAAATTTCTAGCATCACCTATAAAAAATATAGTTTAATAAGTAATGCTTTAAAGCAATATTAAGTTACATCGAGATAAAATACATGTCTTTCAATTTGTCTGCTTGCGTAATAATTAGAAATAAAATTACTATCAATCTTTTCGCTTTGTCATTTAATACAAGTAATCACTGTATGGATACATAAAAGAGACAAACATATTGCAAAAACTTTAAATCAGCAATAATAATCGATAAAGCAATAAAAATGAATAATTAAACTCTTTTCTTTTCATTTTAGTTGAAAGAAACGCTTTAGCAAACAAAAGATCTCCCTGCGATATAATGAGTAAAATACCCTAGATAATGAGAAAAACTCACTAAACAATGATTTCAAAAGACTAATATTGTGGAAAAATAAGACATTAATAGCTAGGGAACGATAACATAAAAATAAAAAATCACGTTTGGTGAGGCATTTGGAAAGATTTATTACTTGAGTATTTCTGCTTCCATAAATGCGACCTCCATAAAACGCTTTTGCAATCATTTGCTTTTGTTCTACTTCTAAATGAATATTTTTTTCGAAAAAAACAAAGATAAATTTAAAAACTCTGCTAAACCCTGCCTTTCATTTTTTCCCATTTGCATTAGTTGAAGTCTCAAAAGATACATACAATTTATTTTTATGAGTTATTTTTATAAAGAAATGCAGAACAAAAAATTATTTATTTTCCTGAAATTTTTTATGATTTATTGATTTAATTATTGGATTTTTTTTATTTCGCTTTTGCGAAGTACATATGAAAGAACCTTACAAAAGAAGCAAATACTGTTATGATTTGTTAATGCAGATTTTAAGGTATGACTCACTTCTATTAAATCCGTGAAACATATTTTTTGCCTGGATCGAAATGAATTATAAGAAATAGTAATTGAAATTTCCCCAAAAGACTAAATTTAAAAAAAATGTGCACCCTATTTGGATCTAACTTAGAACATGTACGATATGCATGCTATTTATGGCTATAATATGACGCAGATGAATTGAAAAACTGTCTGAAATGTCGAGACACTGATGTTCGATCACCCTTTGAGAGGTGATCGAACCTGATATTTCCGGCGCAGTTTTGCGGTAATGTGCAAAATTTTTGCCTTTCTCTCCCTATAAAAGTGAACCACACAGATTGAGATTAGCAGAGTATGATGGTTAAGCAATCAAGCTCAATGACTTTAGGATAATTCTGCGCCAGAATGATAGAGATTTTCCTCGAAAAATTCTCAAATGCATAATATATTGTCGATGAACCCTTGGAGACGAATTTATAAATGTAAATTCCAATCTGATTCCCGTGCGAAGTAAATTTTGATCTGAATCTGATACTTTTGAAGAATTTATGAACAAAGCGAACTAACTTCTAAAATTAAAAGTGAACGAAAAGTTTCGGTAACATATAGAATGATAATTTTTAGAAGTGATCTTCCAAGGCTTCAAACACTCTAACAATCTAATAAAAACCATGCTCTGTCCATCATGAATCACATATTTTCAAAATCTGAAAGTCATTCTTGATAATAGGAATCAGATTCCCCTTTAAAACTTAGATGTATCACTAAGACTGAATTGTTGAGACACTTGTACCGGATCTCTTCAATTTATAATCAGTTGCAAAAATCACTTGAGCTCTAATCGTGCAGTTTGAAAAGTTTGCTTACATGTACGATATTAATTCAGAAGCGCTGTATGTCAACAGTTTTCGCGAGAAATGAAAAGCAAGCACCTAAAAAGTAAAGAGCAGACGGTCGATAAAATAAAGTAGAACATAATTACCTGGAAGGATTTGTTACAAAAGACGCTGTCAGATTTTAGCCATGTATAATCATAAAATCGTTTGGAATTGCAATACTCATCATGTCTTGCGATAAGTTTATGTTGTCCAATATCATGGATTTCTGCCATCTGGGAAATGATCCAGCATGACACATCAGTATGAATGACTTTGGTAAAGTTATTTCCTTTCAAGATTCTTTTCGAAAGCAAAAACAAGTGGAAGCCCTTGGGAGAAAGATATAGACTGTAAGGTAAATGGTAAAATATTTCCAACGACACTCACTAGTTAATTCCATATAAGTTGTGAAGAATTTGCTAATTTTAATTATCGTAAAACAAGTAGGCCAAACGTATTTCGATATATAGATCAGATTGAAAATTTTGATACACTGTTGAAAAAAAAATAATAGTGTAAAATTAAAAATAAATAAAATTATTGTAGTTTTGAAACTGTTAAAAATAGTAAAATGTTCATAAACAGCCTAATGATCGTAAGCAAAAGTAGCCAGAATGAATAATGGATTGAGATATATTTTTTGCCAAAGTTCTACAAAGTAGTGCAAAGTGCTCAGTACTATTTAATTAATAACACAAGCAATTGTGTTAGCTTAATGAGATGGATCACTGATAAAAAAAGTATGATAAAAATGAAGGCTTACCGTGTTTCGGGTTCAAAGGGAATTGTTACTTGTACCGAAGCACTTTGGTGATGATTTTGGTTAATTTAACAATAATATCTGGTTTCATAAAATACGATAATATTTGATAAATCTGTTAAAATATGGTCATTTTATTTTCTCTAATTCCAAGGAAAATTCGCATTAGGTTTGCCATAAAAAATAACATAGATTTTTTCTATGGGGTTTTGTTGATGGTAAAATTTTACTATATGCGTATGGTAAATTTTTGCCATAACGTATGACAAATTATTGCTATATTCGTATGGTAAATTTTTGCCATGCTTATAAGGGAAAAGTGTATGGTATAATCTTACAATAGGTATAACTAAATCCCACTAACTATATCCTATGGTTTTTATATAGCAATTTTTGCCATGAAATTATGGTGTTCTATAGTTCTTCCAGGTATTGGTGCTTTGTGTATATCTTGACGTCGGAGTTGCAGTAAAACACGATTGTTTCCTTACTGGTGTCTTGCCATATATCTATATGGCAGGACACCAGTAAGGAAACAATCATGTTTTACAACAAATCATGTCATACAAATTTCTATGCTAACCATAGACGTATTTTGTCTTACCATATAAATGCCATATGAGTTTTTATGGTTACTGTAGACTTAAAGTTTCTTGATACATAAATTTCTATGATTACAATTTTGGTTATCGTAGATTACCAAAGGCATGCTTATGACAAATTTTCTTAAAGGGGTACAGTATAGCATGGCATAAAAATCATTTATTCGGTTAAATTCACTTTCCAGTTTTATATTTCTTACTAAATGTTAGGTTTAATGAGCTATTATTTTGAAAAATAGAATTTACAATAAACAGTTATAAACGAAAAATTGCCAAATGAATGGTCTAAATACCATAAATTTTGGTTTTCATTTTACCAGAACTAATTTTTTTTAACATAAATATTATTGCCATACAGTACAGTAATTTCCCCAGATTTAATTTTTTCCGTTATAATGTCAATAATATTTCATTGAAATAAAATACATTTTATTTTACTTTTATGAAAAAATACTACAGACGAAAATTTGTAGACTCTTACAGCAGTTTTCGTTGTTCACAATCTATGTTAAAATTGAAAAAGAGACGAAAAGAAAGTTGAAAAGATGTATATAATTCCAATTATAAATATTGAAAGAGTGTAAAATATAAATAAGCAATGCAAATTTTTAACTTGTTTGTAATTTCTTGTCAAATTATTACCTTTAAAAATGTATTTATGCATAAGCCTAAAATTTGTTTAGCTCTACCATGCGTGAAACAAAGTTTAGGAGGAATATTCCAATCCCTTTAAGCAACTATATTACCATTTACTTATTTATTTCTTGCTTTTATGCAGTACTTGAGTTTCTCATAATCTATTTACGAACGCAAGTAGAATTGTTGAAAAAATTGGGTTCCTTTCACCGTTAATGGTTACTGAAATAAAAGTGAAAACTGTTTTGGAAACCATTAGCAGCCGCCTAATCTTATTAAATACTCGTCAGTTGGTGCCACTACAAAAAAATAGTTAGTAGAAAAGGAAGTCAAAGCTTTGATAAAAGAAAATAAATAAAAAACAAATATATAAGTAAAAACGCGGATTTTGTTATTTTCTGACAAATCTTACATACGTAAAGAATTTTCTTTATCTTAATAAGATTTTCTATTTTTGGCCATCAAAAGGTGTTTATTTATTTAACTCTCAATCGTAAAAGTTTATCAAAATACTTCACTGAGAAATAAATGTTTTGGTTATGAAATATTTTTAGCGTGCATATTATTTATGCAAAAATATCTCATCATTATCTTATTCGATAATAGATAAAACTGTACCATCAAACATAATTACAAGAGATGGATATATAATGAGGTAATTTAAAAGCATACTTTAATTTTTCACAAAAATCATTAAAAGTTATGTATTAAAAAAAACAACTAAAGTAACTCATTTTCGTTTTTTACTGATAATATTCCTCACGTGCTTAAACTCTATGTAAAACACATGTAAACATTTATTTTCATTATTTATTTTTCATTTTATAATAAAACTTTTTCGACATTTGGCAAAGAAAGAAGCGTTTCTTAACATGGTAGAGCTGGTGCTGGGTATTTAATGTGGATTGTGTCCAGACGTATTTATTTGGAAAATTAAGGTTCTTATGATTATAACTCTTATTAACATAAGTTTAATTAAAAATACAGAACTTAACAGTAAATTTAACCGAAGAAATAGTTTTTATGCCATCCTTACGTCATCAGGATAAAATAACCAAAATTTATTGCATGTTATAAAACCATATTTTATCATTAATTTTATCAAAATCATTACCAAAGCGCTTAAGAAATTACCAGGCTTTTTGGTGCACTCGTAGTGCAAGAAACGCAATAAATTCTACCTAATTATGATAATTTAGTAAGTTTCCATTAATCAATCTGGTATTATCAGAGTCAGGCTGTTTTAATTACTTTTCAACGAAATCCTATTCTCGAAAACAAAATTAAAATTGTTTACTTGTAGTTTTTCTATGTAAAGAACTCCCCTTGTTATTCATCTGGAGTGGTGGTGGTTACTTTGGTTACAAGATTTAACTATCTCAAGTATTGGTTGGTCTATCTATTAAAATTTTAATAATTTCCCATTTCACATGCATAATATTTGTTTTTGTCTTATTTCTTCTTAAATTCCACACTTTCAGTAAAATATTTTCTTTTTCTTTTTTTAAATATGATGTTATTTAGGCTGGAGTGGAGCTGGACCAGTGTCCATGTCCTGGGCTATATGGTTAAGGATTTTTCATAACCTAGGTACATGCTCAGGGCTTGGAGGAAGAAAAAAAAGGAAATCAGAGGAAGAAATGCTCCCCTCTTTGAAAAGCGCTATTTCTTGTTTCCATAGCAGCAGCCAGCCTTAGACTTCATGGCGAGGAGAGTTGTTACAATAGACAAACTATAGTTTATTAACTTCAGATAAAAATTCAAACACTGTACTTATTATCAATTTCTCAAATTGTGCAGAACATGAAAGTAGCAGATGACAACGATATTTACCCAGAAATTATTTTTTGCAATTTACTTTATTTCTTAGATTATATTTTTAAGTAGGTTGTATTTATAAAGTTGAAGATAAATAAAATTACGGAATAAACATGTAATTTAAAGTAATCACGGTAGAAAATAATTTCCAAACAACAAAAAATGTGTAGTAAAAATTAAGACAGGATTCGTTAGTAAATACGTAACAATTACATTTCTTAAACAATACTTCTGTTTCGACTCTCGGGACTTATAATTTATTTCTTGTTAACCAAAAAAAGCATGATTTGATAGTCTTCTTGTGAAAGAAGCTAAATGAACAATTACTATATCATTTCTCAATAAAACACGATATAAATTCTTAAATTTCAAAATTTTTTAAACATCCGTTATTTGATAAATCTCGCTGCCTTCAATTTATTTAGATTTATAAACATTGCAAACTAAGACACAGTAAAAAGTATTTAAATGTTATAGAAAAATTTTAATGATTGATAAAATAGATACAACAACAGTGAAAGCCAAAAAAATTGTACAGTGTATAGAACTGAGTGTAGCTAACAATACATTTGCTAAACAATACTTCTGTTTCAACTACCAGAACATATCATTTATTTCTCGTTAACCAGGAAAGGCGTGATTTGATGACTAATGTCCTGGCACATGTAATCAATATTCCTGAGAGAAGCCTTTGACAGGGTTGATTGGGCACTGCTGCACATATTATGATGCCTTTCAACTTGACATGCTTCAGCTTTGTTTTGACTATTACTAGCTGCATCAAATGGATTAGATTCAATCGATCAAGAGCTCTAATTTCCTGTTGCTCAGTAAACGCTTATTCAAAAAGTTAGCAATGCAAATTATTCGTTGGGCATATTATAAATCATATATTTTTAATATTGAATTAAATATAGTTTAGATCTTGCATCGCTATCTGAATCTATGTCATTTGCTGCTTTTAAGTATTTTGACAGGTTATTTGATTAGAGTACAGAGAAAGAAATTCTGGGAAACGTACCGTACTTCTATGGTATCGACATTTCTCATAAGATAAGCATAATTCTAATAATAAAATCAAAATATATGATATTTCAACCATTCATCTTGATATTTTTCTGTTCTGTTTGGCTATATTTCTGTACGTTCGGTATTCCGGCATCTCAAGTTTTCAAAATTATAGCTTTTATAACCACATATTTAACATAAAATACAAACCTGGAAAGTAAATTTAACCAAATAAATGGTTTTTATTTCATGCTCAATCATAAAAAATATACCAATTTTTAAAATATTTCCTGTCAAACGGCACATTCGTAAAACAATATTTTATTGTTAATTTTACCAAAAGACTTTAAGAGCTTCACCGCGCTTAAACCGCTTTTCCGTAGAGGAAGAGACTATAAATGTTGCCATATACTGGTAATTTTGCTAAAAAAAAATTTCTGAATATAACAATGAATTTCAAAATTAGTTAAAAATGCGGCATAGATTAACTAGTGCAAATAGTAATCTATGGAGTGTATGCAAAAACAGTTTATAATTATAAGTTTTACTTTAAGTAAATAATTTTTAAATATAGTAGTATTAACTGTACTACAATATTTAAAAATATGATATTATATGATTTAAGCAGTAATGATTTAAGCAGTAATGCAATAATTCATAAGGATGGGAAATCATTCTTAGGAAATTGTCTGGCCGATAACGAAGGCATTTCTCGGATCAATTAAAAATATGGAACAAATAACGGTATAAATTACCGGTAGTTTGAGAGCATCATCCATAAAATCCTAAAATACACTTTTACTTTAAAATATTATGCGGTAATATGTATTTAACTTCATTGCAATATATGTATTTAACATCGGTGAAAGAAAAAAACAGTTTATTAGACATATCAACAACAGTATTTGCATATGTTTCAAGACGATAATGTTTAAAACGTTCGACGCGCATATTCTGCTTTAAATTGTGCATAGTATACAGCTGTTAATATGTTCAATAAAGTGTTTTTTTCTTGCACCGGCAGTGACGTCATACTTTGTTTTTCGTATTTTACTCGTAAACTATGGATCGTACAGGAACGCTTCTTTGGGCAGTTTTTATGCGGTTGTTTTGGGACACCCTGTACATATATATATATATATATATATATATATATATATATATATATATATATATATATATATATATATATATATATATAGCTATAATCAACCAACGCTTCTTCTCTCTTTATTTCAACCTACCAAAATTTTTTCGTAATTCCGTCTTACTTTATTCTTAACAAATGACCCATCAGCCGTTGTCTTTAACCATTATGATGGTTTATTTTATTTAACAATAGCGGATAAACACCCCACCAATTTTGAGTTTGCGACTACCAATGTTCCCTTCCACAGCCTTGTACTTTATGAACCCATTATAAAAGGCAAAATGATCTCCTGCATCAAGTATTGAGAAAAATGTGCCTTCTTGGAGGAATTTTTAATGGAACTAACCCATATTTTCTTTACACGAAGTTGATAATCACTAAAACTTCATATGAACTAGCCTGACGGCGAGGGGAGTCTTACCCATGATTTGTCTACTACTCAGGATTTTTTACCTCAGCACTACTGTTAGTACTACCCAACTGTGGAATTCCTAAAGAATCAGCCATCTTTGGGTTCGAACCCGGTTCATCTTATTTAGAGGCGAATGTTCTCTATCCCTCGAACCATCAGGGTTCCTATTATGATGCTCAAGTTATTGCAATATCCAGAAGTCTGATAATTCTTTGGTTTTACCATAAAGGCCAAATGGAATCATAAGAGAACTTTCTCTTAGCCAATTGAAATTATAAAAAACATCTTTGTAAAAACATAGCCTTTACCAAGCAACGTTGGTAAAAGCTGTGTTTTACCCGATAACCTAGGAGTAACTAAACGTCAGGTTCTTTCTGTAGCATTTATAATATTTATTTAGTTTCTTTACTTCTAAAATTTTTCGATTTATCAAAATATTATCATGCGTCATAGTTGTTAATATTTTTTAAACGATCTTTCTTGCAAAAAGTAATTTGTCTTCATGATGTTTTCTGATCTTGGTTTCACTTTCATAGACTATAACCATCTTTGTTTTTTCAGTCAATATATTTTATCGTCAACCCTGTACTTACGATTTATTGATGTTTAGAAAATTATATGGTTGTAAATATCGCAATCAAAACTAAAATCACAAGAAGCTTTTATTCCAATTAAGATTATATTAAAGTAATATATTATTACTCTAATTCTTTTTTTTTCTGCAGTAGATGTAATCATACAACTATTTTTAAAATAAGTTGAATATTTATGTACTTCTTTAATAACTCATGTTTGTAAATATGTTTTAATACTAAATCATCAATTTGCGAAATCATTTAAGCAAGGCCTCATAATAAGAGCGGCTATCTAAAGCCCGCTCTGTGTAAACATCTCAGCATTTCGAATCAAATGATGTTTTGAGAAAACTGAACTGTTATATCATCTGCTGTATGTTTATTTACATAAGAATTATCTTTCTCAATGAATAAACGATAAATTATTCTCGGAAGTAGTCTGGAGAAAATTAAAGATTTGGAGAGGAATAAAGAGATTATATTCAGCTTTATAAATTTTAATACCAAGAAACTCTATCTTTTATAGCTTTATACAAATAATTACTATAAAATTAATATATTTACTAATAATCATTAATTATCCAGTAAGTAAAGTAGAATTAGTGATTCAAATATATAATTAAGTCAATATTTTTATTTAATTTGCATTTCATTCCTTCGATTTGAAGATATTCTATTTTTAATCCAGCAATGTTATTTCCAAATAGTTAGTTTTTAAAAAATCTCACTGTATTAAGACAAGTTTTTTTTTAAATTTCAGCTGATTAGTCAAAATATGTTATAATTGAATTTTTCCTTTTTTCCATTTACTTTAATTTCAAATTTAAAAATATAGTTCTGACATTTGCCATCCCCTAAAAACCTCAGACAAGAAGATACATGGCATTATTTTTTTTGTCAACTGATCGGCCATCTTTCCGACTTTCAGAAATCTGCAAAAAAAATAATAAATAATAGATTTTTAATATTTTATCGAATAGTATTATTTAATTAATTCTTTCTATTATCTTCTATATAAGTTCTTATTTTGCTTCTATTCAAGAAAGAAACGAGGAAAAGTGATTTTTGCAATTATTTCTCCTAAAATTTTCTATGTGCTATTTAGCTATCTATTTAGCATTTTAACATTATATATATCTATTATATATATTTTATATAATTCAATTTTTTACATAGGGTTGATAAATGAGTGCAAAGCATTCTTGGGAAATGTAATACTGGGAAATAATTACTTGGGACTAAATACTGGGGGTTCCGTGTATAGCTGACCTCCAGACCGGGACATCTGCTCCTGCACCCTAGAGCCCAGGGTCAAGAGAGCGCAGATGAGATGGACACAGTAGGCCTTGGCCCTCTATGGGCTGTCGTGCCACTAGTTTTTATATATATATATATATATATATATATATATATATATATATATATATATATATATATATATATATATATATATATATATATATATATATATATATATATATATATATATATATATATATATATATATATATATATATATATATATATATATATATATATATATATATATATATATATATATATAAACTGCTGTTTGTAGAAAATGCAACACCATGAAAGAATCATCAGAATCAAATGAAATTTAATGCAGAAACGACTTGTACTGATACAAATAAATGATGAAATTTTCAAAACAAAAGAAACAAATTAAGCGTCCGAAATCAGTATTTGGTGCAGCCACCACGCGCTGCAATAAGTGCTGCTATACGACGTGGCATGGAGTCAAACAGATGTTGAATATCTGCTTGAGGAAGAGAATTCCATATCGCTTGTATGCGCAACCAAAGTTCGTCTTTGGAAACTGCAGGACGCGGATCACGAGTGAGACGCCGACCAACCATATCCCACACGTGCTCAATAGGCGACATATCCGGCGAATAAGCAGGCCAAGGAAGAAGTTGCATGCGTTGTGCTGAACAGAAGTCTCTAACAGTCCGCGCAACATGTGGGCGTGCATTATCCTGCTGAAAGATAGCTCCAGGGATGCCTTGAAGGAAAGGAACGACTTCGGGCTGTAGCACTTCACGGACGTATCTGTTGCTATTGAGATTACCCTCAATTCGTATCAAATTGGATCGTCCATGATACGAAATCGCACCCCAGACCATAACTCCGGGTGTTCGACCACTATGTCGTTCAATAATACACTCAGGAAGGCAGCGTTGACCGGCATAACGTCTAACACGAACACGGCCATCATGGGTCCACAAATTGAAGCGTGATTCATCTGAAAAGACAACTTGGTGCCAATCAGCTCGCCAGTCTCTGTGCTCAAGAGCCCACTGCCGACGCAGCCGTCGATGATCCGCCGTGAGGGGAATCCTGTATAATGGCACCCTTGCACGCAATCCACGGCGCAGCAGACGACGACGAATTGACGAAGCCGACAATTGTACACCTGTAGCAGTAGACCAATGTGCTGCCAGCTGCCTGGAGGAAGCTGTGCGATCATTCACCGCCATGCGGAGCAGGTGTCGATCATCGCGCTCTGACGTCACCTTCTGTCGTCCAGTGCCTGTTTTTCGAGTTGTTCGGTGCTCGTCGGTCCACTGCTTCCAAACTCGCATCACTGTGGAACTGTTCCGCTGCATACGAGCTGCTATTGCGCGATAGGAAAATCCTCCTTCTCGAAGGCCGATTATCCTCCCTCGTTCAAACTCCGTAAGTTGCTTGAATTTCTTATTCTTCCGTCGTGGAGGCATACTCAGGTTTCACTAAACGTTTGCCACTAACAAATAATCATAGACTATTTTCAACGTCCCGCTACAGCACTTTATTTATACGCTTTCAGCATCAATTCAGAGGGCGCTGCGCGCGCCACGCACGCGCGATGGCTCTGAAACTTTATTAATTTGCATAATATTCTATAATTGACATTTGCTGCGAATTTCATTTGATTCTGATGATTCCTTCATGGTGTTGCATTTTCTACAAACAGCAGTTTATATATATATATATATTTCTTATTATTTCAACCTTTTGGATTAATCCTGTTATAATTTTCCTAACGGTTTCATGTCAAGTAATAACTTTTTTCAATAAAAATAACTAATCTCACTTAATTTACTTAATATAATTATTTATAGTTATGCAATTAAAGCAGTTTACATGGTTTTTATCTGTCTCTTAGTGCAAATGAAGAAAGTTATTCTTTCCTAACTTAAAAGAAACCGTAGTGCATTAAAATCCAATATGAAAATGGACACTGCTTATGAAATCCTTCGAAAGAATAACTTGCTACACTATATGTTCCTCAGTAGAACTACAAAAATATACATTATAGCATTCATGCATTTTGATCTTGACCATTCAGTAATATTATTCTATAACTAACAGATCTTCCAATAAGTCTCTGACCTAGTAAAAAAAAAAGAAAAAAACTAACAAATAATTCGATTTCTTTTCGTTAACTTACTCTCTTCGCACCTAAATTTTCAATGTCTCTTTGCACCAAATTTTATGTAGAGTGATTTTTCTTTGGTCTCAAAATAGGTCTCAGTTTTGGCAATTACTGCCCTATTTGAACAAACTCTCTCCTCATGGCACGTATTTTTGATGTTTGAAGAATACCAGTAGTAGCTGGCTTGTAGCCAGCTACTATTGTATACAGTTTAACCGTCGTTTTCATCAACTTGCGACTAAGGGCATTGTCTTATTGAAACAGCATTTTTTTAAACATATGATGCATTTTTTATTTCTTCACTCAATCGTTCCAAAAAAATGCAGTGGGAAATATTTGCTATTGATGGTTTTATCTTTCACAAGATGAACATAATAGTAAAATCTGAATGCATAATCGGAACATAACCATAATCGTTCCTTATCCATAACTGCGACGTAGCCATAACCTTAACATAGAAATAAGGGTTTTGATGTGTTTATTATTAAAATGGATCATTGAAGACTCCTGTTTAGTAATACAACAAGTTTAATGAATCAAAAATATATACAAAAAATACAAATCACGGACATAACATCTCTAAACGAGCACAACGTATGCACGCTCATACCAATCTAAAAAGAAGAAGGAGTTCTTGTTCGTCTAATCGTCCTCCCTGTCACAAGTTTTATTTTTCCCTTTTTATAGTTCCAAATTTCACTATAGCCATCATCGTGAGAGAGACATAAGCGTGACGTAACCTGATTTTGAGTTTTTAAAGTCATTTTTGGGACATTTTCACCTGCTTCTGTCTGCTTAATGACAATATCTCTTATTCTGTCTTGTAGCAGTGGATCCATATTCTATCCTATGTCAGATGTTCTTTTTATATCTCTCGAATCTTGAGTTTCAAAAATTGCTGTGAATCTTCCATGCGTTGTTCATATTGGTCTGGTGATGGTAAACGGTAATCCTTTCGACTGCAAGTTTTCATGTAAATTTGCAAAATTATGTTCTTTTCAGCTTATTTTATATTATGGTCGGCTTTTTACAGTTTATTTCATAAAAAAATTAACCTCTCGCCCTGAACAACTGCTGAGTTTGAGCGATTGAACTTTTCCATTCAACAACTTCTAAAACATTATAATTCTACATTATTGTTATTCAAGAAGTTACTTTTTCAGTTTACAGAATTAATAATTACCACATTTGATTATTTTATATCTGTATAAATTGTTTTTATTAAGTTTTAGAAGTTTGATTAAGTTAAAATAGGTTAGAGTATCGAATATGTAATAATATGCCTCCATATTTAGTTTTCGGTTAATTTGCACTGTATTATTGTTTTTTTAATTCCAAAACTTTTAATAGTGAATTACTGAATAGCTTTGCAGTGCTGTAAATTTTAGCATTAACCATAATGCGTTAAACTTTCTAAATCAATAAAGCAAAATTTGCCTTTGTGTTAAAATTTCGTTGTGGAACTAACTTGCACTTTTGTTACAAATATATGAAAACAACACTGGTCAAAAGTACCTCTTAATTCGTCTACTACTCTATATATATACATAACAACATTCTTGTTAGTGCCAGTTCAAAACAGTATAAATAACTACCAAGTGCCTTTGGGATTTGCAATGAGTTTGTTTAATCAGCAGGTTGGTTTCCTTTGACAAACCATGGACTTTTTTCACGAATTGGGAGACATAATGATTTAAGTCAAATTTCATTATTGAAATCGAAACTGGTAACTAATTTTCACGCAAGAACATTTAACTCTTATTTAACATTTATCGAGCTGGATAATGGCAAGCTAGATAATGCCTGAAATCGTATGATTTCATGTTTAATAAAGAATGTCAAATTAACTCATCACTTTACTAATTTTGATGTACTACTTAATAATTTTGATGCCACTTTACTAGTCTTGATATCTTTCACACCCATGTAGACCTTAGACAAATATAAAAACATGTTTTACTGTCGTTACTATTTTAAAGTAAAATAGTTTTGATTTATAAAAACAACATCGTATTATACATATATATATATATATATATATATATAATAATGAACACTATAGAAAACAGAAATAAATAGATTTATTTAGGAGTAAGATGGCAAAATTCAAGAAAGTTGCATTTTTACAAATTAAATAATCTATTATTTTCTTTAATTTATTCTCAAATTTGTTTGCTTTACGTTAAGGAATGTCACGGGATGCAGTTTATTCAGCATTAAAAAACTGAACTGATTCACTGGAGGATGAAATAAACTATAGTATGAAAATTAATTCTCGAAAACAACTTTACATATACACAGCAACTGTTTATTTTTTTTAACATGATTTCTTTATCAGGCTTAATTTATTCTTTTAGGAATATTTTCCAATGTTTAAATTTAGATGTAAATTTCCCCGGCAATTAAATTGGACACACACGGTTATGCAGAAGAAAAAGAAGTAAGCTTTTGCAAACGTACGTTGTTTGTTTATTTGAAAGATAAATAATGCATTTTTAAAGCTTATGTTTGGCAAGACGAGATTAAATTCTCCAGCATATTATTTGAAATAAACATCAATACCAATTTAATTTTCAAACGAAAAATTATTTTGCATTCTTATTAGTTTGATTTTAGGTAATTAATACTCAAGCATTTTTAGCGAATCTCCGTCTTTTTCAATTTAAAAAATTACCTATCTGTTTTTGGATATATTTTTAATTTAAATATTTAGTCTAAACATGTCGGAAAAAGAATATCCTTGAAAACAAAAGGTAATAGGAAACGTAATTTTAAATGAAGAGAACTAACACGTTTTATTTAAATTGCACATTAAGAATGCAATTGTTATGCAGAAAGGTTCAAAGATTCAAAATTGCAATTGCTAGCAATCATTTTATGTAATAGTTTTGTAAAGACATGTAAATTATAAAAAGTGTGAATTTGTCATTACGTAGCAAAAGTCTGTGTTGGTTATGCTCAAAAATTAGCTGTGCGTTTTCATAGCCAATGTTGTAAGAAATGCGTCTTTCTCACCTGATAATAGAGTTTAACAATAAATTTTTATCTTTTAACTTAATTGAAGGTTGAATAATATTTAATACGAAAGTTTAAAAATTGGATGGTTTAATTATATTTTTATTATATATCAAGGGCCGGGAGAGCCTGGTTGGTAGGGCACGGGACTCCCCGTGTAGTAAATGGTGATTGGTGCACGTTAAATCTGTCGTGTCACAAAGTCCCTATTTTCCCATAATAAATTATACCTCTAGGGGTACTGAATTGGTCATTGATCATCCTCTGGTTCAGATCAAAATTACGATCTGTAGATGAATGAATGGATGTATGAATGGGTCAGCCCTATGAACAGGTGTAGCAGAAGTCGAATTCATGGTCAAAGATGAAAAAACAGAAAAACACGAACAATCACGCCTTCATGGTCTACGACAGCAACAACAATATATTTCTGAAAAGATATATATTGAAAAATCTAGTTCAGTTCTGTTGTTTCAGAACTACATTATCCACTGCCTTCGCGAGCTGTTAGGAGGTTTAATATTTAATTATCATTTTAATATATATTAAGGAATTAAATATCATTTTATAAGCGAGTTGCAAAATTAAAAGTTTTCACAACATATTTTTGTTAATTTCCTGAAAAAATATGTACATAAATTAGTTTTAACTAAATGTTAGGAAATATAATTAATATTAAAATATGTAGGACATTAGCATCCTTTCCACTCCAAAATTTGGTTTAAATCTAATTATTAAAGCATATTACTTAGATATTTTACCAATGCTCATTTAGCTAGTTATAATTCAAATACCTTTTCTAAGGAGGTCTGTTTAAGAATGAAGTAATCAGTGATTTTAAAAATTGAAAGATCTTCCTAAATATTTCAATCAATTCTTAAAAATAAATAAGTAAATAGATACAAATTCAATATAGATACAAATTCAAATATTGTGTTACTTTAATTCTTTCAATTACATACATTTGGTCATAGACATTATGTATGATATACACTCTTTACTGCCTATAGTGTTTTTACAGACCTTTTTTTGTAAAGCTTTATGTGAGGGGTAAATAATGTTTCATGAGCAAATTAGAAGATTAATTAAAATTTAGAAGACCTCATAGTACATTTTAGCTCTTTCAGATATAAAATTCAGCGCAACGGTTACAAGCTAGGACAGAACTAAGGAAGAATTAAGAATTGTGCAGTTACCAATAACCGGAAATGCCATCCCAAAATACCCGATAGGGATACCTCGCTATTGTGAAATGACTGTTTGAGCCCAATTTTAGGGAACTTTTATTCATCAGAAACATTATCATTTACATATGTTAGTTTCATGTTTTATTTCTAATCATTTTTCTTCGTTTCCTAGTACTATAAAAATGACACTTCAACCATAGTTTGATGACTTATGGTATAAAAAAAACGAGACATTCACATTCAGTGGATGCCTACTCACGTAAATGTGTCAGGTAATGAAATTACTGCCATGCTGGCTGAAAGGGGCTCCATGGAGACTTTGACTAGTCGCGACTCGCTCACTTTCCAAGAAATTTCTTCTGTGTGGAACAGAAACTTCAAACAAATATGGCTTACTCCCCCTGCTCACCACTGGTATTGTAGAAACCGCCCCGGTTGCATTCATCAGTTCGAGGGGGATCGGCCAGATATGACAGTAGTTTCAAGACTAAATAGTGGGCATCTTAAAGGAATGACTTTTAGCTCCGGCTGCAAAATTTTTCCAACCTGCAATAAGTGTCATTCAGAGACAACCTCTCTGGAGCATATCCTGGACTGCCTCGGTCTGAATTTGGAAGATCTAAAAGCATCTCCACTTCTTTTTATTGACTTTGCTAGAATGCATGAACTCATGGACCAGATCTAGCTGTTGCTTGGTCATTAAGGATTAGTAATAACAACAACATGATTTATGGTTAAAGAGCTTTGTTATCGTTAAAGAACTATAATGCAATTATTTTATTTCATTTCATTTTATGACCGCCGTTGAACAGTCGACCCAATCTTTGGGTTTACGACTACTAATGTTCAACGCCATAGCCGTGTAATTTTGAACCAATCCAGAAGACAAGGAAACTCCTGGATCGGTACCCTCAGAGATATTGATTTGTTATGGGAACATGAAGGACTTTGAGACTCGACAGATTTAACGTGCATCAGTCACCATTTACTACACGGGGAGTCTTCGACCAGCGGGGCCCGAACCCACGAACTCTTGGACATGGGCCGGGCACCCCACTGACCAGGCCATCCCGGCCTAGTAGCGACAATTTAATTTTACATAGATTAACTAGCAGCGTTACGTTACAGACTCAATGGATGGACGTCGACAATAGCAGTAATGAACTTAATGTTGATAAATTAAATTGCGACCTAAAATGCCCACAAACGGCCAGTTCAAAATAGGTAGTTCCCTTAAATTATAAAGTAATGCAAGATATTTTCTATAAAAAGGATACATATTTCGGTTTATTTAATTTTATGCTAGGCAGCGGCATTATAAATAAAATCTGAATATCGACTGCTTTTTTTTTAAATATTAAATATGTTCCTTACGCGCTATAATTTTATTCAATACCTAATTTTTATTCTAAGAGGGATCTGGCAGACATTTAACTCATGCATAACTTGGGATCCTTATGATTTGATCTCTATGATCGATTTACATCAAATTATTGAAGAAAAGAATCCAAAGAGCAGTATTTTGACGAGGAATCATTAGAAAGGAAAGAACCGGAAGAAGGGGTACGACTATAAAATATGAAGGAAGATCTTTCTTTTTCTTCCTATTCTCCATCAACGAGGCGTTTAACTGTAAGGTCAGGTATTAAAGCGAAGAAATTTGATGGCGTCTGATGATGGTGATCATCATCATCAACATCATCCCAAAGATGTGTGACACCCTTCCATGCGTGGCGTCACTTTTGAGTCGAAGCCAGAAGAAGACGGTTGTTTCTTCTTTATTTATTTCTACTTCTTTCTCCTTTCTTTTATACATACAGATAAGTACTTTTCCTTTGCATTGTTCTGCGCGTAGACATCCTCCATTTTTTCGATCCTACTCCTTTTCCCTCAAAAAAAACGAAGGATAGAACTGTTAGGATTCCAACCTTTGTTGGAAAGCTGCGGAAATGGGGCATATTTGAGAAGAAAACGGGAAAAAAAAGAAAACGAACGAAGTGAAAAAAAGGGTTCGAAATGGATTTTAAATCGAAACAAAAGCTTCATTTTTGTTTTGTTTTTACAATTGTTTCATTCAGTTTTTCGTCACGTTTTAAGCTCCAAAATGCTTTCCATATCTATTTGATTCGGCCGAGATTTATATAGAATAGTATAAGTTTCAATACATTATTCTATGAAAATAGATAGTTAAAATTAATTTTTATTTGAAAAAAGATTGAATAGACAGGTAAAAATATTTGTTTACTTTTCAAAATACAGAAACAATATTATTCGAATTCTAAATTTGAGAGCAAGTTCTGCTTTCGTTTCTTTCTTAAATTTTAAATCAAAAAAGCAGTAATGCCTGATTGTAAAACACAGAACTTATATCAAATCTAAACACAAACCAGCATTTGTGTTTGTTTTTATTATTGTTTCTTTCAATTTATCGTGTTTCAAATTTATAAAGAAAAATTGAAAAGCTATTCAATCCTTTGGGAAATATATTTCTGAAAAAGAAAACTGCGAAAATAAGTTTTAAACTTGGAAAGATCAATCTAGGGTAAACTAACCAGTGAAGGAACACTTAAGCTTCGCTTGCCTTTTAAAAAATCATATTAATTTCAAAATTCGTAATTTCAGCTGAATGACAGTGTCAACATATTTGTTACTAATTGCAAACTATGCAAAAAAATTGTAGAGAACTAACATAATATTGTTTTAAAGTTTTGGAGGTTCAAATAACAAGTAGTAAGAAGACCCAGTGAAGGAACAGCTCTTACCAGTGAAGGAACACAAAATTGCCCAGTGAAGGAACACTTAATTTTGGTTATTTTTTAATGCTCTTTATGAATTTTTTAGCCATACAAATATATAAAAACAAGAATATTTGTGAAATTATAACAGACAAGTACTTGTAAAATGCTAACTTTTTTCTGTAATCATGAACTAGAAATTAAAGTGATGTTAAATAAAAAATAAATAAAAAAAATCATTCTTTCTTATAATTTGACAGTCAAATCTAAATCATTGTGTCATCCGATGCTGTTTATGATCATTATTATTTTATCACCTTTTTGTTTACTCTTTTTCCTCTTATTTCTTAAAGCTTTCTTTCTTTTTCAAGTATTTTTTCTTGCTTTTTCTTTTCCACTTTCTCTTGTTTTAACTTTTTTTAGATCTTTCAGTCTCTTGAAATTTTTGCCATTTCTCTGAAGTTAGTGCAAAAGGTAATTTATTCGTTTTTCTTCTTATTTGACCTTTCCTTTTATCATCAATTATTTGGCCAATGTAAATGGTTCTTCCAAACTTCTTCTCATTTTTCAGCAACATTTCTAGAATGCCTTTCTCGAAAATAGACGGGGGAAAGGTGTCTTCAAGTTTGAGGCAAATCCATCTCTTGTTGACTTATATCTAGAGGATGTTTAGAAGTACTGATTTTACTTATAGAATCATTTCTTTTTTCTACTAAGAGAGGATCAGCATGCGGACTCATTTCAAATTCGATATCTAAGATGCATTCATTATCAATACTAGCTTCAGTTCCTAAGTTGACTTAACCAAGTGGTCTTCTTTTAATACGTACTTCTTTCATATTGAAAAAGGTACAGGCTCTTGGATATTTTCGATATTAGACTCTCTTCAGTCAATGCTGCGTTAAAAATTTGCAACATGTCTTGAGGGATTTTCCTCTCAAGCTTCAGAAGAAATTGAGTATCGTTTCTGTTTAACCCTGTTTTTTGTTGAGGAGCTTGCTTTTAAATTCTAACATTGCAAAGTCGTTCTTATAAATTATATAATCACATTGTTATCCTATAATGTCTATAATCCTAAAAGCCAGCGAAAAAATGTTCTATTCAAATTTTTATGATTATATTTAATTAGTTTTCGATTTGTAAACATAGTTTATTAAGTTGCCAAACATTTGATGTAACTACACACCATATTAATAAATATAAATTGTAATTTATTCGTAAATTAAGCTATTAAATTAACATTTTGAACTAACATTATTTCAGGAATTATTCATACAATTTTTAACAAAATTTCGGTTGTCCTCTATATAGCAGAATTACTTATCCTAGAGTGATGTAAAATCATATTTCACACATTACTGTTCATTCACTGGAAGTATTCCCAGTGAAGGAACATGCCTGTTTCTTCACTGGTTAGAAGTTGTTTTTTGTCTTTTAAACAGAATTTCGATGTATAATATGACTAAAAGTACAAGAAAATTAAAAAATTTCTTTTATTTTCATTAACTGGGAAATGAACCCAGTAAAGAAACACTTGTTCCTTCACTGGTTTTTCATCCTTTGGTGATCCAGTGAAGGAACATGCCTGTTCCTTCACTGGTTAGAAGTTGGTTTTTGTCTTTTAAACAGAATTTTGATGTATAATGTGACTAAAAGTACAAGAAAATTAAAACATTTCTTTTATTTTCATTAACTGGGAGAAAAACCCAGTAAAGGAACACTTGTTCCTTCACTGGTTTTTCATCGTTTGGTGATCCAGTGAATAAACACCCCCTTATCTCAGTACTTGATTATGCTATGGTGCTTTAAAAAAAATAAAACGTAACTTCAATAACTATATTTTGAATTCTCTTTTTCACAGTGAGAAAAATAAGACTACTACATGCAATTAATTCCACTTCAAACATATAAATACAAACACTCACCTTATAATTTTTTCAACGAAACAAGGTGTTGCAGAGATAATAACAGATTCAAAAATTTTTCCAGAGAAGTCTATTTGACCAGGTAATCCAAAATACTGCTAGATGACTTCCTATTGTTTGACAGTAAGCTATTGTTACCAATCAATCTAAAAAAAAACTTTCAAATTCTTATTTTTAATCAATATATATATGAAATGTTCCTTCACTGGGTAGTGTTCCTTCACTGGTTGGTTTACCCTACACGATTTTTTTTAATTTCAGAACAAATCAAAAATGTAAGTTAGGATAGTTTAAAAAATAATATCAATTTATCTTTAATTTTATGATATCACCAGAGTACGCTAAATCCATTGTTGACTAAAATTATTCTTTGTTGTAGGCTTTTTAAAGGATCCATGTGTCACTTCTTGAATATATTTTATTTTTCAACGCTAAGTCATGTTTAGTCTATTTATAAAATATTTTCCATAAGAGGAAGTTGAGTCGTGGTGGCTCATGGGATAGAGGGCTCTTCACCCAATTACGTGACCTGGGTTCGAGTCCCAGCGATGGTGGGTGACATGAATTCCGAATCCGGCTCCCACCAACCACAATGCTGAAGTAAAATATCCTCAGCAGTAGGCGGATTATGTATTAGAGTTTCCTTTCCGTCGGGCTAACCATGGAGAGTCTTGTGGTTTTTCTCTCCATGTAACCCAAAATACAGGCTAGTTTCTTCTAAAAGTCCACCACGAAGGTGTATTTCTCCCAATAATTGATCCAGGAGTTCCTTTGTCTTCTAGATTGGGCTCAAAACTACAAGGGTGCAGAGTAAACTGGAACGACTACATTGGTAGTCGTAAACTCAAGATTGTGTCAACTGTTTAACAACCGTTATAAAATAAATTAAGAAACGAAGCCACGGTGGCTTAGGAGATAGAGTGTTCATCTCCCAATGAATTGACTCAGGTTCGATACCCAGCGGTGGCAGGTTAATACAAATTCACCTCCGTGCAATGTCTTTGGACCTTTCAAAGAAAAAAAAAGTTCATTCACAGCCTCATAGCATGCAGATCTATTTTTTTTCTTTTGTAATACTTTATTTTAAAGTGAAATGAATGCATCCTTAAGAATATTGTAATATTCAAAAATTTTGATATATTTTCGGTAGTTGGTTTCTATTGGTTCAATCTTTTTTTAAATTCTTGATAATTTTTGGTATAATGTTTAGCTTATATTTTTCCACTGAAGTATTTTCATTTTTAAATTTTCATGATCTACTAACGTATCCATTAATATAATTAACTTCATATTAATTTTTATTATTAATTTATTGAAATATAATACATGCACACTTAATATTTTAAAATTTTGAATACTTTTCTACATGCTCTTATGTCTAATAAAGTTTTTAATCATTGCCAGAGCTTTTAAGACACAAGTATGTTGATAAGCAAGATTATAAATATTGAGTTGTAACTATTTTTAATTTTTATGCGTCGAATTTATTATTTCAATTAGTAACACTCAACTTCATTGATTTTTCGCTTAAATTGTTGAAATGCTAACTATTTTTTATATTTTTTTAAATAATTAATTTTTAAATGTCAGTAAAATTCAAAGCGATTGGAATGTGTTAACAGTTAGAGAAGAAAATTGAAAGTACGTCCCGAAGAAATATTTTTAATACAGAATTATTTGTCACAGATTCTTTCATTAATCAATTCTAGGAAAATTCTTGGGAAGCAAGAATAAAAAAAAAATTAAATAAATGCAATTACTCCTACTTATCTTTCGAATTTAATTCGCGGGTATTTACACTTTTTTTTAAACCCAATATATAATTTAATTTCAACTTAAAACAGACACTATTTTTCTTAAGATGTTATACCGCCAACTAGTTTCAAAATAAACTAACAAAACAATCTTTTCATTTGGATTCATTCTCCACAAGCTGAGAGTCGAGAGTTAATTTGCATTCGAAATCCTTTTGACTTCAGGTATTAAATTTTTTCCCGAGGGATACTTTGATAAAAGAGATTAAATTCTGGTTTGCACAGTTAATTAAATTATACATCTTTGTTATTGTGGAAGACAGAAATACTTTAAGAGAATCTAAGTTGTATTTATGAGAGTCACATCATTCCTCTGTTTATTCTATTCCGTGGAGTTAAGAGCTTATATGTGAATTTAATTTATTGATTACACTTTTTTGGGAGGAGTGTTTTTATTTAATTGAGCAAAAGTGAGCCTTATTTAGTGAAAATTGGCTTTTTCAACAAAAATCCAAAATGAATTAATGTATTTTGAAATAAAACTATGTAAAACATTGTTTATTTTTTAAAATTATAAATGACATTGTTATTGTTATTTTAATGTTATTATATTCGTGTTTAGGGAACCGAGGAACATATTTATAGAATTATAAAAGCTTTTTTACAATATTTATTTATTTAATTAAACTTACATCCCTTAATTCCTTTACTAAAAAATATAATAAACTAAGTAACTGGTAAATAACAGTAATTCTTTTGTTAAATAAACCAGGAATTAAAGGGTTAAATAGAGCGAAGATGTTTCAAAATTAATGAATTTTTATGTATTTAACTGTAATCTGGTACGCATTCTTTTTTTTTCTAAAACTATAAACTATTCATATTTTTACCTTCTTTTAACGTCAAAAAAACTACATATAGCTTTGTTTCAAAATAAATAAAACAATTTGTTTTTTATTCTACACACATAAATTTAGATTCTGCACATGCATAAATACATAGTTCGAAACATAGTATTTTTCGAAAAGTTAACCGTTCTTTTGTTTTTCTTATTGTTGATGCTTTGAATTATGATTTATTTTATGCATGATGAATTTGTTTTGTTACATATTTCCTTATGCGACAAACAATAAGCTGAATTCAACTTCGTTAAGAAAGAAGTTCTTTGGTTGCAATTGTTTTGCCAACTATTTACATAATTTTCTAAACTAGCATTCTAAATAAATAGCGTATGAGAAATTTTTTTCGCAAAATTATTTGCGATATCTCTATTGGAAGCTAAACATTACAACCCTATTTTTTTTTCAAATGATTGTGATAAATATTCTCGCCACTGTAAGGATACAAGTGGTAATGTGCTTATGACTAAGTCATAAAAGATGCACTTGTACTAGTTCAGGAGAACATACAATAAAATACTCGTCGAAAGTAGAAAAAAAAGTAAGCAAATGAAGGAGGTAAAAGAGTTTTCATTCTTTTCTGTTTCAAACGTCCAACTCTTATTGTATGATATTGTATTTAAGTTTGCTTTCTTCCTAATGTAAACAAAAGTACTTTTAGTTTTGAAAGGTAAGAGACAACGAATTTGATCTGCCCTCTTTAATTGCAGCTGGTAGAGAGGACCAAAACAGGCTACCAGTGTGGCTAAACACTACAACCACATTTTTTTATCAGCTTTTTGAAAAATATTCTTGCCACTATCAAGAAATTGGTGTTAATATGCTTATAACTGGGAATAATAGGTTATCTAGAACAGGGATTTTCAACTTACATGCGGCCGGGGGCCGCAATTAAAAACACCAGTCAAATGACGGGCCGCAACTTAAAATTTTATGTAGGACTCTTTTATGTTTGAAGGAACATTAAATATTACGATCAGATTTTTATTAAAATTTTTCAAATATCACACAAAATAACAAGCATTACAAATAATGCTTGCTACGCATTTTGAATCTTCTCTTAATCAGAAACTTAGTGTCAATTTTTTTTTCCTTTAAATTTAATTCTGCGATAAATTAACATTATAGCAATAACCAAAAATTCTCGAGCATCTGAAATTAATTTTTTTTTCTTTTCCACTCATACGATATTCAATTCAAGGAATTTAAGTAAAACATGATATTCATTCCCTCTTTCATGCGTTTTAAAGTTTACAAATGTTAATAATTTCGTCCAAAATGAGTAGTTTCAAAAAGTTAAGGGGGAGAATTTCTTCGAGAAAATTTCTGATACACACATGCTGAATTATAGTTACTGAATACAAAAAAAAAAAAAAAAAAAAAAAAAAAAAAAAAAAAAAAAACGAAATAAAAAAGAACAACATGCACGATTATTTTGAGAAATAAATTTTTCTGCATCGTTGGTTTGTTAAATTTCACAGAAACGAAGAAATTAGGTTTTCATAAGTGAAAGAAAAGTATCCGCGAGCCACCAGTTGGTAACCACTGATCTAGAACAAGCTAAGGAAAATTTAAAAAAAAAATCATTAATATTGAACGATGAAAAAAAAAAGGAAGGGGTTAAAAGACTTTTTATTTTTCCGTATTTAATGACTGATAAAGCGCAACTTTTTAGAGTGATATTGTATTTTGTTTGCTTTCTTCTTAATGCAAACAAAAGTTCTTCTAGTTTTATAATGTAAGAGACACCAAATTTGATCTGCCTTTCTCTATTGCAGCTGGTAGAGAGGACCAAAACAAGCTGCCAGTGATGGTCTTTATTCATGGAGAATCTTACGACTGGAATTCAGGGAACGCTTACGATGGAAGCGTTCTGGCAAGCTTTGGAAACCTTATCGTTGTCACCATTAACTTCAGGTTGGGTCTTCTTGGTAAGTGTTATCTGTCTTCTTCAGAATGATGAATGTTTTCAGATGCCTAAGATTTTGTAAAGGGCAGTAAATACGCCAATGCAACATTCTTTGCAGAAGTTGTATTTTTGAGGAAAAGCAAGCAAGGAAATGTTTAAGATGATTTGGATTTTTTAAGAAAGTCCATGATTTCTGATTACGGAGATTCTTTAAGTTTTGAGATTTTCGAATTTTTAAATGCGGGTTTAAATTTTTTAACTATCATATAGCATCTTCTAGTATAAATTTCTTTGTAAATGCATAAATATATAATGTTGTATTTATACATTTACATAGAAAAATAGTCTATCTCAATGTTATTTATTTTATAGACAGCGTTTGAACTTTATTTGATTTAATGATTTTTCATGATTAGGTAAAAAAGATTTTGGCATCTTAGATCGATTTCAAAGAATTGATTCTAGACAATTTTTTCCATCCATATCCTCACTTTTCATGTACATTTTCATTATCACACTGAGACGATAATTAAAAACTTTTTATTTTCATAAATTTCAGTCATCATAAGTCATGTTCAGTCGTCATGTTTTATGAATTTCAGTCATCATTTCTTTTATTTTTACATAGTCGATATTTCGCAAAAAATATTTTAAAGTTTTCATAAAGTTTTCTTAAAGTAATTCATTTATAAACTCTCAATTGAAATGTGCCCCATTACAACATGTACAAAATATATATTTATAAAAAATTAAAATAGATTAATTATTTACTGTGACAGGATTAAAATCAGATTGAGCTCTTTGAATGATCATGGAAGGGGATGAAACAGTTTTTTCTTGTTATGGAATCTTTAAAAAGTGTCAAAATGCATTAAAAAAATTTTGGTAAATGCATTTAAAAAAATTTCGTAAAATATTGGTACTGAGGCCTTTTTGCTCTCTAATTTTTATTTTTATCAAATTTAAATTAAAGAGCTAAAATCAAGCAATTATTCAGTTTAATTTTATCAAATAATTTAAACCTAATATTTCTAACTATACATTTGAATAGTAGAAAGGCTTTTCGAATTCCTAATAAACAATAAGTTGAATTATTGACTCCATCATTCATTTTGTTTAAATTCAATTTTATATAAGTACATTTTCGAAATCGAATATTGTTCTTAAAAAAATTTGATATCTTAGAAAAAGAAAGAAATTAGTTTGATACTTGAAAGGATTGTAAAAATGCCGCCAAAAAAATATACCCAATGTTCTTTAACGTCATCCAAGAAAACTTTAAAAACAGTTCACGTCTTATAAGACAAGTATCGTTCTGCAACCTGATTCCTCTAGATCTCTCGATATTTTTTAATTTTTTTTAAAGCATGATTTTCTAACATACCAAATATTTCCGTTTAATATTCTTCAATATATCTTTAAAAAACACATATATAAAGTGAACGAAAGTTTTCGGGAGCTTTTGGCCTTATATGAATACTTTACTTTTTTCATCACTCCGTTTATATTGCTTATACCTTATCGATAAGTAACGACAGTCGACCCAGAAGTTAAGTAGTTTTGTTGCTAGTTGAGAGTAAGATGATAGTTTCCTAAATGAACAATGTATACTGAGTGAAAATAGACTGTGCATTTATAATTCTTTTTGATTTTCTTTATTTTCTTTGTATCTTAATTCGCTGATCATTTTTGAGAAACCCGTAGGTGTGCTTTGCTTACTCAGTATATTCTCAGTTAAAATGTGGTGAATGCATAACATTTGGATCCCGCAGTGGACTGATCATTAAGACACGGTTCCCAGCAGATCACCGAAGTCAAGCATCACTGGCTGCGGTCAGTATGCGGGTGGGTGACCACTTGGATCTGTCTGCGTAGGGACCGAGGGTGTGCGGTATGGGTCCTCGTTAAACTGTGTTACCGTAAAGTGCTCGACTTCGCGCGCAGGTCGTCGGGCTACCAAAGGGGGGGCATCCCCTCTGCAGAGGATCAAAATTGTGATGGCATGTCTTCGGATCATCCTCCGGGATGTTTCCCAGACCGTCGCCAATAGCCCATTGTGCAGCTCTAGTGCGACGTAATTTTACAGCAACAACAACAGCATAACATTTGGTTATTATCAGGAATAATGTTGGCCACAAAAAATTTCTTTTTATAAGAGAAAATTCATGTGATATGAGAGAACAAACATTATGTGATGTGATAGCGCAAACAACAAGTGATGTAAAGGGAAAAAAAAAACATGCGATGTGTAAGAACAAACCTCATGTAATGTGTAAGATCAAACCACGCGTGATTTGTAAGATCAAACCGCATATGATGTGTAGGAACAGCACGTAATGTGTAAGAAAAGCCACATGTGATGTGTAATACTAAACCACGTGTGGTTTGTAATGTCAAACCACGTCTGATGTGTAGGAACAAACTCATGTTGCTGAAATAAACCCATATAATGAGTAAGAACAAATTCCATGTGATGTGTAAGAGCAACCCCATTTCATGAGTAAGAACACACACCACGTTACGTGTAATAACAAACTGCATGAGCTAAATTATATTTTGAAATGCCAATAAATATATTTTAACACAATGTATGACTCATAAAAAGAGAATGCTGAAACTCTATACTTAATTTTAGACTTGTCAGGTTATTTTTCATGTTGAGTTGTTAGTAATTATAAACTTTGGGAACATGAAATTTAATTACCTATTTAAAGAAATTACTATGTTTTTATACTTAAAAAATAAACAGCAATTTTATTTTGAACTTTTATTTTAAAACTCAACTAGTTATTAAATTTATAAGCTTGCGCTTATCATTTAAATATAACCTTTTACGTGTACTGTTGGCATGCAAAAATAAATACTTAACCTATAAAGTTTTATGAAGTTTTTTCTCATGAAAGTTCTAACAAAATTTTGATAAAAAAATATTTTCTTTAAGAAATATAGAATCTGCATAAAATACGATTCTTTCATATTTCATCTCTTCAATTGAATATTTTATGCTCGAAAGATATTTTAAATGATTTCTTTAGAATACTATATCAAAGAATTTTATTGAACTATCTGTATATATTCACTTTTGACAAATATTTAAGTATGGTTTTATAATATGAGCAGTTATTTCAGTACATAAAAAAACTGCTGCGTAATACATTGAAAGAAATTTTTCTTATTATATAATAGCTGAATAACTGTTCTTTGTACTGAGTGAATTTTTTTTTATTATATATTAGCGGAATAATAGTTTTTCATACGGGGTGAAAAAAAATTTATATTACAATATAATATAAACTTTTTTATATATTATATTAACTGAATAACTGTTCCTTGTACCGGGTGAAAAAAATTTTTCTTAGTATATATTAGTTAAATAACCGTTCTTCGGAAAGGGTGAAGAAATTCGAATCAATTAATCAATACTGAAAACTCTACAAAATCGTCCACAAAACATTTAGACAAGAACCGAAATAAATAATAAAGCTAAAATAATTCTAATGTCATTCATTTATTTATTATCATTAAATTGCTTTTCTGAGTTTCTTTATGTTATTATATTAAGCGAAACATCTATTTAATTAATCATTTTATCAAAATAAAGATTAACTGATATGACAGAAAGATTTTCAGTATCATCAACATGATGATGTTTCTAGAGGCAACTTATAATCATAAAAATTTATCACATTCAAGAATCGATTATAAAAATGTACAGTATTGGTGCAGCTGTAATTGTCACCAAATTAACTCATAAAATATTTTGTACCTATGTAAGAGTATATTTGGTGCCTATTAAACTACACCAATTAGGGCATATTACCAAAGTATTATTGAGCAAAAATTCGTACGGTGGCGTATGTAAATTTTCTCCATTAATTTTGCCTTTTAATTTTCAGCTTATTTATTTATTTCAATTCGAATCTTTTACTAGAATTATTTTTGTATCATTAGGGACAATAGTTTGCAATTTTCTCTTAAACGAATTAGTAATATTTCTTCCTTAATTTTACCTTTTATGACATAGTTTAGTATTTTACTTCAGTAATAATAAAAATGCATCATTATAGAATCAATAATAAAAATGCATCATTGACTTCAATGATAATATTGGCGTTTTTGTTTATCCTCAACTAATTATTAACATTTCTCCAATTTATCAAAATTAATTATCTCTGGCATTTTTAGTAATATTCGTGTTTTTTATGCTTATTCTAAGCGATTTAGTTCATTTTCTGCTTATATTTTAAATTTTAGTGAAAACTTATGCTTTTAAAAAGTTTAAAATCAACGGTAATTGAATTTAATAAAATAATAACTATTAAAAAAATGAACACGTAGTTTTAAATTACCTTAGGATCAATAATTTGGTGATGTAACTTGCTATGCTACAACGATCACGTTGATCACTCAGAAACTTGGCATAACAAATACACTATTCTTAATTATAACAGAACGCTCAATAAACAACTTTTTTAATTAAATATATTAACTAGCAATCATTACTGTGTTATCTCTAAACTGAGCCGTCTATAGCTTATTTTCAAACCAGGATATTCGCTATATCAATGTGAAAATACCATCTTAATGTCTCTGAATTTAAAACATATTTTAAAAATCAAAAATAGTGCTTCATAATTTGTTTACAATTTTACTCATATAGATTTAGCTTACAGTACACTAAGAACACGGAATACCGACGCATAGATAAATACAGACAAAGATAGATACAAGCAAAGATCGATGCAAACACAGATAGGTACAAACAGACACTATTTCTTCATTTTATTGATTATTTGTTGCTCTTCTCAGTGACTTTACGTTATTAGATTAAGCAAGACACTATCTTCGTGTACTAATATCTTCGAGAGACCATAAAAAGTCTTTCATAAAATTGTACAGTATTTCAAACAGCTGTGATTGGCAATAAATTTAATCAAAAAATATTTTATACCTATATATGGATATATTTTGTACCTTTTAGAAACTGCACCATCATACCAGAAGTACCAATTACCAAAATTAAGCATCAATAACAGTAAGGCGACTTTTCATGCTCTTTTAGGCGAATTAGTATAATTTCTTCTTTACTTTTTCTATTTAGTACATAGCTGTTTTTTTTCTCTTCAGCTTATAACTATTACCAGATTTAATTAACATTGACGTTAATAATAAAGTTGGCTTTTTATTATGTTTCTAATCAATGAATTAGTAACCATTCTCCCTTAATTTTGCTATTCAGTTCAAAATCTTTTTTTTTTAAATTTTAATTACCGCTGATTTTAAATTTAGTTTTATAGTATCTCATTTTAAAGTGTAACTATAAACAAAATAAACACGTGGTTTCAGATAAACTTAATAATATTATTTTGGTCACTTAGTCCGTTAATGCTATCAAGATCATATTGATAATTCAAATAACCTGGTTTAACGAGTACAAAAAACTTAAGTAATACAGAACGCGCAGTAAACAAACTTTTTTGATTAGAGTTATAAGCTGGCAAATATCATTGATGTTATATTTAAAATATGTAATATAAACTGATTGGTTAATAGTTTACTTTAAAACAATGACTTCAGATTAGCCAATAGGAAAATTCCATTTCTTGAATATCTTATATATACAGAGATACAGAGAGAGAGAGAGAGAGAGATTAACGACACTCTAAAATATTAAGGTATTGATGTGCTCCATCAAATAAGTTGATTGTATAAGACGCGAGTGATTACGATAAAAAGTACCGGTAATCAGGGCGCTAATGTGTAGGTACTCTTTGACAGGAAAATTCTTTTTTAGCTCAAAGCTTAATTTTTTCAGAAATATTTACTGTAAAATCACGGAATCACTGTAATTACTACTAAAAAAATTACGGTATAAAATTTTACGGTGAAAATGGATTTTATGGTAAAAAGGATTTTGTTGTAAAATGGATTTTATGAATGTTGCATTCACAATATCAGTACTTTTACTGTAATATAACCTGGAATTTTTTACAGTGAACTATTTGCCGAAATTGGTTTGAATTCTATATGTTTTCAAAATGACGATGAATATTGAATTCCTTAAAATTCTTTTTTAATAATCCATTATTAGTAAAATTCCCTAATTCAAAATTCAGCATTGTAGTTGATCTATTGATCTAGATATTTGGAAAGATTTCTTAATTCTAAATAATATTATAAAAATAGTGATTAATGTTTCAAGCACCCGTTATTTACTATAAGTTTGCATTTAAAAAAATAGCTTATTTTATATTCTTTTTTTTTGTAAATATTTTCTGCCTATTTCTTTTTGCAATACGGTTTTGTTCATAAATGTTTTCTTCATTCTCTTCTCCTACTGAAAATAGTGCTGTTGTATATTACTGAAATGTTCACATCAGCTTTATGAGCCTGTTCGTTTGTGCTTATTACGTCATTTTTCAATTTGTTTCTCTATTCATTTTGAACGAAAACAACAACCTCATGTAACAAGTTGCACTCAGTATTTTTAATAAGACTCTTAAATAGACTAAATCATGTTGATACTATTATTTGCCATTTCCTCTTCAACCTCATCTTTCATTTCATTTCTTTCTGGATACGTTTCTTCTTCTTAAGTTTTATTCTTTAGCGTATTTATTATAAATAATTTATTTGTAATAGAATAGATGTTTTATGTAGTTAGCAATTATAACTGTCACTTAAATGTCAATTTGATTCAATAGATTCAAACAAAGAATTCATCAATTAAAAAGAAAACTCCATATATAAGTAACAAAACGAAAAGTAATTTGAACTACTAGTGGACTGCGCCCCCCGCTTGCTAACGTTCGCCAACCCCCGAGAATTGCTACGCAATCTTATATGGTTTGTTTCGCAAACTAAGCTCGCTTCGCTCGCTACTAACTTAGGTACATTGCAAATACACAAAATTCTAAGAATTCAAAACAATCATTCAAATCCATATAAAAAAATTTTTTTTTTAACAATTACATCTTTTTAGTAAATACTAAGTCATTAAAATAAATTTGAATTCAAATAAATGACATGTAATTCGTTAAACTTATTAGAAATGTGCTATAGTATACAGGTAATTCGCGATATAAATCAAAAATCGTCAAATAATTTCGTAATATATAAATTCGTGAAAAAAAGCGCTTTCGACAAAATACTAAAATAGAGATCTATCTATAAAGACTACTCACTTCTGCCTAGCTTAATAGTATGAGATTGCAGCAGCTGATGCTCTCTGGTTACTTCAGTTTCCGTTTTTAAAAGCGCTATACGTTGAGCCACCCTAGCTGGATATGGCATGTGACATTTTTAGCGGCAATCATTGGTCGATTAGCCGTGTAAGAGAAATAGTAGTGTAAACAAAACAAAGCAAACGTTGCCACCGGCGGAAAAGAAATACAGCCAAAATTTGGAAGCCACGTTAGAGAATTATATATATTAGATGTTGTTGAATTTCAGAATATGTTTAACAGAATATTAAGTGAGATTCTTATTAAAACGAGAGAAAAAATGAAACTGTTATTTTATTGCTGAAATATTTGAAGTAAAACAACTATAATTATGATAAAAAAAGGACATTTGAAATAAATAAGTAAAATCTTTATTTTATAGCAGAAAATATGGTAGTGGTTAAAAAAATTATTTAAGCAAATGAAATTCAAGACACAATACTTTTGCAATTGATTTAATAAATACCAGTTATTAATTACCCTGTAGCGTTAAATTCGTTAAGTGTTAAAATTAAAAAAAATTGAACCACAATGCCTACCATTTCTTTGGTGCTTTAGCAACAGTTTTAAAAACATTTAGTTTTAATGTTCTAATTTTAAAAATTTTGACAATAAAAAGTACCATGGCATCTTGAATTCAAAGGCAGAAATTAATTTCAAATGGAAATATTCTGTTAAAAAAATCATTCTAAAATCTGTAAAAAATCATACCATATAATTTTATAATAAAATTCTATCAGAAACAACCGTTTAATTTGGATCATACGCTATTAGAATTTACACAAAAAATACGGTAAAATAACTGGTTCCAGTCTGACCATCCAATTAACCGTAAAGTTTAGGGTTTATAAGCTTTTTACCTTTATGGTTTTTGTAACCATTTACAACTAGCATGGTTTGAAAACTGTAAAAGCGAAATTTTACTGGAAATTGGAGCTAGCATTTTAGTAAGATGATGGGCATTGGAGTTAGACTGTCGTTGCGTCGTGTTTGATCAAATAAAACGTGGCATGCTGTTTAATTAATTTATATGGCTGTTTCACCTTTCGTAAGAGATGAGAAATACTAGGGAATAAATGTGTTTTTTTTTTGTGTTAAGCTGATTTATATTGCTGCCATCTATGCATGAGTGAGAGTATCGTAGTTCTGGTTCTCAGATTGGGGAGTGCAAGACACTTGAAACTCTTCATGTAGAGTTTCTAGTGTCCTTCATTGTGGCGAAGAATTGTGGTGTCAACGCTGTAATTTGATCCTGCGTTCTGTTGGTCAGGGGATTAACAGATTAGCCCTCTGGGCAATAACATGTAATCAGTAGGAAGTAACTAAATGATTTCATTAGGTGAGACTAGTTGGTGCTATATAAGTCTGGTTGTTTCACCGTATTAGGTACAAAAGTTAAGCAACCAGAGTACAATTAGTAAACGGTTTTTATCATAGTTAACAGTTTATATATGATTTTATTTATGGTTAAATGGCTGCTTTGTTTAATTATTGTAAAAGTAGCAACTAAATAAATTGTTATTTAACCATTTTTCCGAGAAATTTATACCAATATACTATGATTTCTTACAGTTCAAAATCAAATCTACAAAATCAAATCTAAAAAACAAAGATCAACAAGAAATAATACTGAAAAAGGACACTTATAAAAATTATTCTAAGTTCTAGCTTTAAGGCACTTATAGCGGTGCGTAAAAGGAAAAATCATTTCCAGAAGCCAGTATTAATTTAGCAATAAGCCAGTATTGACTCTTTGATTTTCACGTTTGGCAGTTCTGTATTTTGCGCATTATTGGTCATTCAGTAAAATGCTCCTCTGTTATTTAACTTTAAAATTGATTATTCTGCACATATCTGACATAAAATCACTACTGAATTCCCATTGTTTTTTAAATGGAAAATTTATTTCTAAATTATGGAGAAAAAGACAAATTTTAGTGTAAAAAATTCCGGTGGGTAAAACAATTTACAGTGGTCCTTCGGAATATGAGTCATTCTGTTTATATTTCTTTCTCCTCACAGCAAAGAAAAACTTCTGCTTGAAGAGGTGGAGGAAGTGCTTGGATATGAGTTAAAGCAAAACATATAGGATATAAATCTGATAAGGAAGAGTATTGTTGATCATGATAGCGGGAAAGAAAGCAGAGAAACATAATACTTGTAATGAATTTGTTTAATCCTATAAGTTCCAAAATATAGCATTCAAGGTATAAAGATTAAGAACAGAAGTGCACAAATGATATACATTGCCCTTCAAAAGTTAAGATATAACATGTTTTATATGACTATGTGATAACGGATAATCATTGAAGAAGAGATATTTAATTGAAGTGTGCTTAAAACAGTTTAAACAGCATATTAACATGAATTTAAGCACAATTGTGTTTGATACCTGATAAAAATAGGTCTTAATAGTGAATTTTACTCCTAACTGCAATCTGTACATGGTATTGACTTTTCAGGATTTGGGGGGGGGATTAAATGCGAAAAGAAAACCAGCCATACAGTAACTTAAAATCGTAAACTTATCTACCACTGTGGCCCCAAATTTTTTCAATGCGTTTTGGTTCAGGGATTATTGTAGATCATCATATCGAAAAATCTTAGGCGTGTTTAAGTCTATAAGGTTGCACACTGTCGCCCATTGAAATAAAATCAGACCCAACTGAGCTAAAAAACTCTAATATAAACAATTTTCACATTTTAAAAACCATTTTCCTCATAGAACTGTAATGTAAAGTTTTCTCTAAAAGAACTTTTTATTTTGTTGTAAAATCATATTCTGATCGAATTTAATTAAATTTTTTTGTACTAAAATAAGACAGAACCATTTAGTGCATATTTCTTTCAATTTGGTTTTGTTTCTAATGTGTTCAATGTCTTAATAATATTTTGTTTTATAACCGTCATTGAACAGCAGACTAAATTTTGGATTTACGACTACTAATATTCAACTCTGTATCCTTATAATTTTGAACCGAATCTGGGAAACAAAGGAACTCCTGCTTTAAGTATTGGGAGAAATTTTCTTTCGTGGTGGACTTTATGATGAAACTAACCAACATTTGCTTTGGATGGATGGGAAAAATCACGAAAACCTCCCACGGTTAGCCCGACGGTAATGGGACGCTTGCCCGTGATCCTTCTACCACAGAGGATATTTTATGTCACTGCTGTGGTCGTTGCGAGCCGGGCGGGGAATTCGTATCGTCCGGTCTTCGCTGGGACTCAAACCCGGTTCACCTCATTGGAAGGCGAATGCTTTATCCCCTGAGCCTCCACGACTGTAGGTTTTAATATTAGACACGGAAAAAGTTTTGACAGTAGGCTTTTCCATTATTACGCAAAGAAGAGTAAATACTGATGTCCAATAATTAAGCAGATAGGAAAAAATGGATTCAAATAATTTTCATTCAGAGAAGCAGCAAAATTTCTCATCTCTGACCATTGATTTGTGTACAAGTTAATTGATTACAGGGAGGAAACATTCGTTTGGCGAAAATTAAGTGCACCAAAATCATTTCCTTCATTCTGTGATTACGCTTAACTATTAAATTTATTATTAAAGTTTACCAGCGATGAGTTTGGGGTCCTTTTTTGAGGTCTGATCTCGTAGATTCTGAATTTGCACCTACCTGAATCAGATAACAGTGAAAATATTTTGTTCTTATATCTGTCTTATCTGTGATAATAACTACCTGCGATAATAATATGCATCTCCAGAAACGTTTGTTCCTAGTGTGACGTAACTACCACTACGAATATTAAACATCAATTCACTGGTATATAATACATGCCAACTTGTTACAATCATGAGGTACCTTTTGATAGATGAAGGCTGGCATGGTCTATAAGTCCGCCCCACATTGGTGACCTCCGGACGTGATTTGAAAATGCAGTAACGCCCATTTCGCACAAAAACTTAACGGTAACGCCTACTTCGATGGATAGTCCATACCTGTCAACTCTTCCGGATTTTCCGGAAGATTTGATATTTAAAGTGGTAGTAATTATATACTATTTCTTCTTTTATAATCTTAATTTTTAAATGATATTGATCAATGACTAGGAGAAAAAATGGCGAGATCATAAAACTCCCACTCTTCCTATGTACACTAAAAAGAGAAGGAAACTATAAAGAAATCTATGGACTTTTCGACTTAGACAATCTACGAGTTAAAGTAGAAAATTATAAAAATAGATCAGGCGCGGTGGCACAATGCCATAGATGCCAGAATTTCTATCACTCTGCAACTGCATGCCACCTCCCCCCAAGGTGTGTAAAATGTGGAAAAGACCATCTCACTAGCGAATGTAGTAAAACTAAAGACGAACAAGCCACATGCTGCAACTGTGGAGAAAATCATCCAGCGAATTATAGAGGATGCTCCAAATTTCCGGCAGCTCCTAATAATAGAAAACAGCAAACCTAAAAGGCCAGACAAAATCTTTCAAAATAAATCATATGCAGAAGCTCTAAAAACAAATGAGACGGAAGAGCTAAGAAAAACAATAATGGAAGCTAGACAAATATTCAAAGATTTAGGCGGCTCAGTCGCTATAGTCCATGAAGCTAAACGTCTCCCAGCCCTAAATGAGGCAGTAGATACAATAAAAGAGGAACTTAAAAATAAACATCATGGATAGTAACTTTAACAGGAAAAAGCCATTACAGATAATGTTATGGAATGCTGCAAATATTAACACGAAATTTAGTGAATTCACGAACTTTTTATTTGACCATGATATTGACGTTGCACTGATTACTGAAACACATGCAAATGCTGGCAATAAACTGAATGTTGTTAATTACAACACATATAAGACGGATCGTATACAATTCAGAGGTGGCGGTACAGCGATCATAGCAAAGAAATCTTTAAATACTATTTTATACAGCACCACTACTGGCGATGGTTACGAAGAGACTTCTATTCTCCTATACTTGAATAACAAAGACTCTCTGAAAATTACTAGCATATATAATAGGCCAATGCACACTATCAACAAAGAATTACTAAGTGCTCTAATACCTGACAACATGAACTGTATCATAGGTGGAGATTTTAACTCAAAGAACACCATATGGGGCTCTAGAGTAGATAACCGCTTCGGGGTTAAACTCCATGAATTAGTCAAAGAGATGGACCTGACGGTCATAGCTCCAACTGACCCGACTTACTTCCCTGTAAATGGAACCCACCAACCGGACTTGCTGGATTTTTTCATAGTAAATAATAACATTAACTTTAGTTGCTACACGGTCACAGAACTATCTAGTGATCATGTCCCAGTAATCGCAGCCTTACAATAAAACTCATCTAATATTACCAAAAAGAAAAATATTGATTGGGACTTATTCCATAATATCATGGCTTTACAAGATGAATATCAACCACCAACCAATATCACTGATATTAATAATAATATCAACCGCCTCACTAATGACATACAAATGGCCCTAAAGGAATCCACCACTGAAATACCATCAAATGATAACTATCAAAAACTGCCTCATAACATTAAAGAGATTATTGCATACAAAAACCATGTTAGAAAACAATGGCAAAAGAATATAAACCCAGAGGACAAGTCTGAACTAAATAGACTAATAAAGAAAATCAAAATCAAATGCACTAAATTCAGAAATGAATGCTGGCAGGACAAAGTAACCAGTCTAAATATTGACGATAGGTCAATTTGGAGAATGACCAAAACACTTAAGACCACTAAAACACCAAACAAACCAATTCTCCACAATGGCAACAATGTATACAGCAACCAAGAAAAATTAAAAATCTTCGCTGATACTATTGAAAACCAGTTTACCTTAAATAATTATACCACAAATACCCAAAATGATATCAATATCAGCCTAGAAAATCAAGATTACTTCAACAATAACAGTAGCCTTGATATGCTTGACAAAGTTACCAAAGAGGAATTAACACAAAATATAAGGAAACTAAAAAATAGTAAAGCCCCAGGGGAAGATCATATTAACAACAAAATGATAAAACATTTACCTAATAACAAAATCAATGATATTATTAACATTTATAACTCCAGTCTTAAATACAACTATTTTCCAGATGCATGGAAAAACGGAGTGGTAGTACTCTTCCCTAAGCCAGGGAAAGATGCCAGAAATCCCGAAAATTTTAGGCCCATTAGCCTGCTCCCCACTCTGGGGAAAATCTTCGAAAGGATTATCTTAAATAGATTGGAACCATTCCTAACTTTTATACCCAAAGAGCAGTTTGGATTCCGCAAAAAACTCTCAACTGCAAAACAACTAGTCAGACTTGTAGATTTTATAAGTAGCGGATTCTATAAAAATGAGACTACAGCGCTACTCATGCTAGACGTGGCCAAAGCTTTTGACCGCGTCTGGCATGAGGCCTTAATCAACAAATTAATTAGGCAAAATCTTCCTTTTGACTTAATCAATATCTTAAATTCGTACTTAACTAAGAGAACCTTTCAAATTAAATTAAATGGTGAGCTATCAGATAAAAGAATGATCAAAGCTGGCGTGCCGCAAGGCAGTATTTTAGGACCAGTTTTATACCTAATTTTCACCAGTGATTTCCCAGTGAACACCAATAATAACAACTACTTTATCGCATTTTATGCTGACGATACGGCCATCGCCATGAGCTCTATGAACCCGAATCAATCGATTGTTAATCTAAATAAATTAATGCCACCAATTGAAAACTGGTGTATAGAGAATAAAGTGGCCATAAACACTAGTAAATCTAACCTTATGGTCATAAGGAGGAAAAAGAGACATAAAAGTATAAATAGTAATGTAATGTTATTCAATAACTTAATACCAATCACAGACAAGGCCAATTACCTAGGCCTATGCATCAATAACAAGCTCACATGGAACCTCCATATTGATAAGACTGTAAACAAAGCCTATGCTGCCTATAGCTGCATAAGGCCTCTACTTAACTCAAAATCAGCCCTCCCACTAAATCTAAAGAGGCTATTATACTTACAATGTATCCGACCGATAATGACTTATGCCAGCCCAGCTTGGGGCTGCGCAAAACCTAACCAAATCAAAAAACTAGACATAGTGCAAAATAAAATACTCCGTAGAATCACTGGTGCACCCTTCTACCTCCCAAATTCCGCCATCGGAAAAGACTTAAATATAGATAGTATCAGCGAATATCTAAATAAGCTAAATGCATCTTTCTATAGAAATGCAAGTAACACAGATCCCGCCGATTTTTATAAAATCCTAGACAAAAATCTTATCCCTGATATGAAAGGATACAACCCGATTACATCATTTTTTCTTTCGGACATGATCTTATCAAAATTCTATCACAAACAAGCACAGTAATTACACAGGACTACGGCAAACCCGGTGAAGGAGTAACTCTGAAAAGGGTCCGATCCGGGCAAGCCGTAGCTTCTTTTAAATCAGTACAGTGAGCAACCCGGTACGAGTGGTTTAAACCAGGACGACCGGGTCACTGTTCTAACAGAGACTCATTTTAAACATAAACATTTCCAACTTCAGATTACTTACTAAAACATCTCTTAAATCTCAAATCTATGCGTAAAATTAAAATGTAGATTTTAATTTGACCACCGCCTCTGCATTTCACTGCCTATGATCCACGTACAACGTCAATATTCCAGGTGCCCACGGGCACAACCACCGATGAAAGTGTGTAGTGTCCGCTTCGCGGACAGGTGCACTGAAGACAAACTCAGTTCAAGTTCAAGTTCACATGGTTGTCAACTTAAGTTTTCTCAAATACAACGTATTTGTTTGCTTAAAATTGAAGTTTTAATTCCATTTTAATACCACTGGGAAAAATAATAATGGAAGGTGTTAAAAGTTGGCAGGTATGATAGTCCACATTGAACAGTTGACATGCTACTTGTGAATGCAGAAGCAACAACGAAAGCTACGACGTGATGTTAATACACCTCTCACATTCCGTACTCGACAAACAGCTCTACCGGTCTTTCACAAGTACAGCAATTAGTGGGATCCGCTCATCGAATTCTATTACTGATAAAATTCTGGTGGGGGAGTATTGTGGCGTAACTACCACTACGAATATTAAACATCAATTCACTGGTATATAAGACATGCTGACTTGATTCAATCACGAGTTACCTTTTGATAGATGAAGGTTGGTATGGTCGATAACTCCCCCCCCACTAGTTTTGGACAGCGGCCACAAGGGCCAATTTTAACCTCGATTTTAAAATTTGAATCCCAAAATATAATTTTCAATTAGATTATTTGGAATAAACATGCGAAAATGGAATTTTAAAAATAGCCATTCTTTTTAGAAAAACGGATCTGTTTAATTTTTAAAACACTTGAAAGATATCATCATTGAAGTATTATATCTTATAGCTCCCAATTAAAAAAAAGTTTATTCCACGTACTTTAATAATTAATTATTTATTAATATCGGAATGTTTATGTAGCGAGAATTTTTTAGCGTAAAAATAGAAGATGAAATTAATAATTATAAAAAATACGTTCAACTGCATTCACGTTTACTATATTTCGAATGCGTGTTGCTGCTTTGTATTGACGCAACTAAGCAAAACAAGGATTATTGTCTTATAAATTGAATCTTAGATGAGATTTAGTAACGGGAAATGAAAAGAAAATATTGGAAAAATTATTTGTTTGCAATAAAATGGAAACTAGCACTGGATGGTTCTTTCCGTTGAACCTAAGCTTTAGAAAAAATTAGAAGAAAAAAATAAAAATAAACCAAATAACGTTATCAACGCACACTTTAATTACAGCGTCTTCTGAACTAGAAAATTGTATTTTCCCCTGAGGTTGACAGAGTAAAAAATCTCTGATGTCTTCTTCTCACGTATAAGCCTTGGCTCTTAGTCTATTTTTCGCCATGAGAATTAAGAAAAAAAAGGAGTTACAATCTGTTTTCCTTTATTTTAAAACGAGAAATCTATTGTAAACATTTTACATCTTTATTGCTACTTTTTTTTACATGAAAATGTTTAATTGTGCATAGTAAAATCCACTTTTTAACATTGAGATACTTGCTTTGTTATTTTTCCAAAAACATTCTTAAATGTAATCAAATTTACGCACATAGCCCAAAATAGCACAGATTTTCACAGTGACGTGATATTAAATTTAAAAATCGCAGTCGCATTCCCAAGTGTTACCAATAAATTTTTTCAAAAAGATCATGATGTGACCTTGATGTTACTTTATCTTGTGATATAAAGCTAAAACACTGAAGTCTCACTGACTGTTTATGGTGACTTTTGTCAGTCGCTATATATAACTGGGACAAAACTCATTAAGAAACTTTGTTGACACATAGTTGCAATTTTGATACCTTGAAAGTCTTATCGAAACCATATCACGACTTATCTCACTAAACTTAGACCAGTCACTTGAATGTCTTGTAAGCCGTTTCGCGCTACTAATTTTTTAAAATTAAATATGGAAATACAATATAGTCACGAATGGTTGCAATAACACCATTCTTGTGTGATCTTTTTAAATTGTTCCATAGCTTCTTAATACAATTTTAATTCACGCAGCAATGCATGGGATATCAACACATGTGTTATGATCACATATCAATGCATATAAGCACGTGATATGTGATCAAAATGAGGTTATGTTTTGAGAAAAAATGACCTCATAAATAAGCCAAAATCTCAACCTCAATTATACCTCATAAAATCAACCTCATAAACTCAGAAATAATTTGAGTTTAGATCGGATGAATTTATTCACACCTCAAATATAAGTATTTGCATGAAGTGTAGAAAAAAATAATCCGTAGAGGGGAGTCGGGTAGCCCCGCCCACAAAAGGAGTATTGCTTATATTTCTGTATCATATTGAGTAATAATCAATATTTTTGTATGTTTCTATTGTTTTATCATCTAATTAAATAATGCAAAAGGAATAAACCAAAAAAGAATAGTTTAACTTAAAAAAATAGAAATTTAAAAAAACAAGTTTTTCAGCTCTTTTCAAAATGTGTTGGGTAGCCCCGCCCAGTTACAAAAATTATGTTTTTTGACTGTTTTTCCAGGTGTAAATGAAAATGACCGATGTATTGACAATAGATAAACCTCGTTTATCATTTTTATCACAAAGTTATTTTATTTATTACATATTTATATACTTTTAGTGAATTCTATCATTTAATAACAACAATATTTGTTGTTAAAAATGCATATAACATTCAAATTTGAAGCAATAAAATAATATTTGCAACCGTACATTTATCGACGAAATAAAATTCGGCGGTGATACCCGACATTCATGTGAGCGGGACTACCCGAAATCCAATTTTTTTGTAAATTTGTAATTACTCGAACAATTTTTCACATATAAGCTTCTTTCTTTGTGCAAATTAAACTTAAGACTACATACTTTAATGCTGTATATATAGAAAAAAATAATTTTTTAGTATTAAAATGAAGCTTAATCGAAACATTCAACCAATTTTTCTTAATTTCATGACTACTGTATTCGACATATTTTCAAAACTATTGTTTACCTTGTTAACAACTGCATAAATACTTGAAACTTTGAAAATAATCTTTTTTTTAATATAACAATTAATGTCCGATGGCCCATTGACTTGAAAAAATATTCTATACATATGAAATTGACAGTGGGCGGAGGTACCCGCTGGGTGGGGCTACCCGACTCTCCCTACGTCTAAAAAACAACCTTCCAAAGCTGGTTGCTCTAAAGTGGATTTTCTAAACTTAAAACAACCTTAAGTTTGAGAAATAAAACTTCATACACCTTGATTATACTTTTAAGGTTGTTTTGGAAATAAACTTTGAATTTACCTCAAAGCAACGTTGTCACCTAAAAAAAAACTCAAACATTTTTAAGGAGTTAGTTTCTGTGACTGTCATATTCTTGTTGCAATCTTGTAACGGTATTATTTGGGTCTGTTTTATTAAAATAGCTATATGTAGCTAAATTAAAAGTTAGATATATTTGGTTTACTTATTTTCAGGAATCGAAGTATAATCAAATTTATAGACATTAATATTGCTATTTTTAGCCATATAAATAACAATATGAAGCCACATTAAAGGCTAAATATATTTAATAAAATATGTTTGTTTTTAAGTTTAGCAATCATCTTAACATTTTACGTTTAAGTATATGTTAATAAATTTCTTAACCTCAATGCATGAAAACATTTGCATTCTTTTTTTTAAAATTTATATGATCAGCTTCAACCGACAATGCATAATAATATTGCATATTTGCATATTAACAATGAGTATTAATATTGTATATCTTAACATTATCTAACCCCTACCCAAGCCGCATTATTATAACCGTGCTAATACATGGCGTAATTTATCCATTAGGAATTTATCGTATTTCCCTATTGATCGATCAGCGGTCGAGTTCAATAAGTTTCATCAACCATGGAAAATGATACTTTTCTAATTTTATAATTTCATAATTACGGTTTAATAATATACTCTATGGGTTTTCGCAATTTCATGCAATTACATTCGAAAAATGATTCGGATTTATATGTTTCTGCTATACTGTGAAAAATTTCGGATTAAATTACAGTATAAAGTTCCAGCTTTGCGTGCCTAATCCGTAAAATCCATTTTCACAGTAAAATATTTACTGTGAATTTTACAGTGTTATTTATTTAATAAATGTATCATTTATTTTATGGTAATTATTACTGTAAAAATTACAGTAAATAAATTGTTTTGTTCCGAACATGTTTCGGTGAAAATAGATTTTACGGTAAAAACCTGCATCCTGACTGCTGGTACTATTTTCCATGATTTGATCAGGGAATTTTTACAGTGTTCAGTGTCTCAAACAATTTTTGCCACATTTTTCTTTATATTATCTATTTAATAAACAGATACATTAAATACATATGCATAACACAATATATATGCACAAAGAAAATAATTACAAGTGTGCGACAACAGAAGTTTTCTGTTACATGTAATAGTTCTTTAATTTTTATTTATTTTTAAATTATTTTAAAATATATTTAGTAAATATTTCAAGTTTTCCCCTTTAAAATAATCAATAATCTCTTAAATACAAATTAAAATATAGAATAGTTTTAATTGATTGTGTGTTAACTTGTTTACAAAAGTAAATAAAATCGAAAATCGAATCAAATGTTCTATGAGAAATAGCAGTCTCTCTATAATGCAAAATCAAAAATTTCTCCTTTCATCTAATTCGTCGGAAAAAAAACTCTAATTTAAATCGCCTAGTCTACCATTATTTTGTCACTGTCTGCACACTTAGATTTGTGGGATACTTTTTACACACTTAGATTTGTGGGATACAATATCAACTTGTTTCCCCCCCTTCCTCAATTTTTATTCCGCATTAGAAAGAAATATTAAAATGCTCGACGTTGTTTCGTTCCAAGGAGTTTTTGGTTGACTGACTTAGCTTGTGAGTTTTACTTATTTCTCATCGCTCATTTGTAATGCTATTTTGTCACCTTCGATATTATATTATGCAAAAACGATTATACAGTGTATAGTATTGAAATTTTTATGCTGTTTGAACTGATTTAATATAATGTATTTGTAATAATAAACGTTTTTTTTAATAATTTTACTCATTTTACTTTATTTTACTTTTCTGTAATAAAATACTTATTTCTTACTCAAATGATTCATTATAAATAAATCAAAGCATACCCGTGGAGAAGTTATAAATTCATACTTTAACTATGTCTAAACTATTTTCTTTAATGCGATAATCCAAGAAGACGCTATTATCCTTTCATTCAGGAATCAGTCTAATGCACATAAAGAAATCTGAACCAAGGTTGCGCATGAATACTTTGGATTTTTTCTTTTTCTTTATTTCCTTAAAATCTACTATTTTTCCAGTTATTAAGCAATTTATTAAACATTTCCTAACTGCACTACCCTACAATAATGCAAAAGACACTTTAGTTTTTGAAATTTTTTAAATTTCTCAAGACATTCTTAGAGGATTATTTTGTACCTTTAGAGGTAGTTAATTCAAGCTACTTTTCATGCTTTATCAATAAAGTTTGAAGATTTCAGAGGTTCCATGTTCCGAAAATAAATTAGGAAAGGAAACCTGTATTTTGTTTACCCTTTGTCAGAAAATCAATCAATAAACTTGTACTAATCACCTTGGCTGCAATATGAAATAGCTGCATGAAATTTCAAAAACCTACCTAAACAATTTATAGAGATATGGTCCGTTTTATAAAAAAATAAAAAATTTAAAAATATTTGTTTGTCTAACTATTTTTTCTTGCTATTACTTTAAAAATATTCACTAAAATTAAAAAAAAAATTTCGAGCAATTAAAAAATAATTACAAAATTGTTGTTTCAAAACATAAATAAAATTGCTCAAAATATGAATATTTAAAGTAGTTTTCTTATTGTGCGCATGCGTGAAAAATTAAAAAAAAACATTTTTTTAAGAATAATTTTGTAGTGCAACGAATGAAAAAAGTCTAATTTGAATATCTTAAAAATATAAAGAGTTTGAAGCAATTTTCAAATTAGTTCTTTTAAAACTCAAAATGATAAAGAGTTTTTCACAAATTTTATTTTGCACTATTATATTTAATAAAAATTTCACCGGTAATTGGGAGAATCATCCACAATAAAGGAAAGCATTCTTTCGCATGTTTACTTTCCTTTCACCGTCACAGTTTTGTGCACGGACGATCATTGTAAGGTATTATTATTTGTTATTAAATTTTGCATTGTGGTACAAAATGAAATTTTCGGAAAACCCCTTATCAGTTTTAGCTATTTTTAAGAAAGAATAAAAAATACTTAGAAAATTGCTAAAATATGTTTAAATTTTTAAGATATTCAAATCACACTTTTTGCATTAGTAGCAAAATACAATTCATTATAAAATTATGAATTTTTAAGAAAGAAAATTTCAGTCATGTGCAGCATAAAAGAGTTATTTTAAGGAGTCATACCTTGCACTGTTTTAAACAATATTTTTTTAAATTTTAAAACAATATTTTTGTAATTTAACTTTAATTGCTTCAAAATTTTTTTAAAATTTTATTAAATGTTTTTAAAGTAATAGTAAAAGCAAATGTAAGACAAAAAAAAAATATTTTTATATAAATGTTCATATTTCCACAAATGTTTACGTTAGGTTAATAAAATTATATGCAGTTATTGCAAGTTACAATCGAACTAATCGGTACAAGTTACTGATTGATTTTCTAGCTAAGGGTAGACAAAAATACTTGTTTTCCTTGCACAATAGTATTGAATGATTTTGGTTATTTTTTGATATCACTAAATTGCCTATCAAATCAATCCTCATACTAACTAGAACTAGAGTAGTAAAATAATAGTAATGAAATATTATTTGTTGTTCATCACTTTATTAAAAAATAAAGTATACACTTAAACGATTTGTTATTACAATTAAACTAATACAAATATATAAACAAATTAAGTAGGTTACTAAAACTTGCTTTAAATAAAATATCTCTATTGATTTCTATGAGTTTTATTACTTCTTTAAAATCACTACAGCTTTAAATATTTGATTAGTTATATGAAATTTAATTTTAATTTTAATTTTTATAAATGCCTTTACTTTTTATATTTTTATGTTAAAAAATTCTGAGCTAAGCAAAAACTCAACGAATTTTTGGAACTATATTTAATAAATAAATAGTGAAGGAATATATAGTATTTTCTCTTAGTCAATTTATTAAGAGCAAAAATAAGTAATTAAGCAGTTTGTTAATTCTATGGAAAAAAGAAAAACATTTAAGCAAACTAATTAACTTACAAACTTAAAACAGCTGTAAATAAAATATCTCTTTGAATTACTATGTGTCCTATTAATTTTTTTAAAAACTTTACAGCTTTCATTTAACTTGCCGTAAGATCTTTTATTTTAATTTTCGAAGCTTAATTTCCCTTTATATTTTTAAGCTAAATTAATTTTGTGATAAACAGAAACTCAAGAACTTTTTTTTTACTCTTCGATTATTTTTTTAGATCTCAACTGGAGTGTTTCTATGTGTAAATGTTAGGCAAAAAAATCTAACGTATTTTTTACTTCTTCACGCGAAAACACAGAAAAGCCAATTTTTCTAAATAAACCTTTACGATCATTTATTATGAGGAGCAGGTGCACGAATGCAAGTTACAGTTGAAAATAGATTTAATAGGTATAAAAATTTAAAAGAATTCTTCTAAAATCATTAATCTAGTGAAATCTCTGAAATACAGTGAAATTTCTTGAAAAAGATAATATTTATTTTCGTTACTTAAATTGCAGTGGAGCAAAATAAGCTTAAAAATATTAAAATAAGTTTTGATGCATATTTCTATCTTTCTTTCTTTCCTTTTTTTTGTTGTGTTTATCAAATATATATATTTTTTAAATAAAGAAGTATTTTAAATACATAATTAATTGTTACATAATGAAATTGATTACATAAGAGGTTGAAAAAAATCCTGTCACCAAAAGATATGACCTGTATACTGGATTCAAAAATTTATTTTGGGAATCATATTTGGATATGAAAACTCTCTAATAAAAATAGTTTACTTTAATATTATTAATGGTTCACAAGTGGAATCAACCTCCCAATCACTGACGCTATCCTACATTCGAAAGATTGATATACTATCTTGTATTTTTTGATTTGAAAATCATGCTCGTAATTAAGTTAGGCCAATTTGAAATACGTTTTCGAGTAAACCGATTTGATATACATTCTAGCATAAAATCTAAAGAATTAAAATCAATCAGTAAGTACGGAAGTTTTTAGTTAATATTAAAGTATCGAAATATTAACATTTAAATTTTAAAAAAAAACTGCTTGCAATTGAAAAATTGGACTAAAAAATTATGCTTTTGGAAAAAACAACATGTATGACGCATTCATTTACTTAAACACGTATGGTGTATATATCTATATCTATATCAATATAGATATATATATACACACACACCGAAGAGCCATTGCATTACGACCACCCTGCTAATGACATGTAGGACCACCTTCAGCCCTCAAAACTGCTTGCACCCGCCAAGGTGCTAGCAGTTTTGATTCCAAATGGTGCTGATAGGTTGTCTGAGGTATTTGGTACCAAGCGCTCACCAACTGGTCCTGCAATTCCCTCACATTGCGAGGGGGTAGCGTGGCAGCACGAATTTGGTTTTCCAAGTAGGACCACAAATGCTCTTTTGGATTAAGGTCGGGTGAATTTGGGGGCTAAGACATGACTTGAAAGTCACTGGAATGTTCCTCGAAACAATCCATGATGATTCGATCCTTATGACATGGTGCATTATCCTGTTGGTAAACACCATCCCCCGCAGGAAAAACTGTTGACATGAAGAGATGAACCTGGTCTGCAACTATGTTCAAGTAGCTTGCAGACGTCAGGGATGATTCTATGATGATTTTGGGTCCAAATGTGTCCCATGAAAACATTGTTCCTGGGTGAGAAACCATGAAAACCTGGGAGAGGCCATTGTTATATGGAGGGTGGTCATAATGTAATGGCTCTTCCGTATATATATATATATATATATATATATATATATATATATATTGTACTATTTACTGTTTACCTGTACAGGTTTCTTTCCCAACATCCAGAAATCATATACTCGGAATTCCGGAGTATCGTCTATTTAGTGCATCTTCTGTAAAATCCGTTTTGTCATAAAAACATTTTTACCGCCTATTATTATAAAAACACTTTTAGCACCTATACCGTAAATTTTACTGCAATATTGATTGAATTAAAGTGATTAAGTGATTTTACGGTAATTATTATTGTATAAAATTAAGGAATATCAGACATGAAAATGAATTTCACGATGAGCAGTACCGGTACCATGAGTGCCGGTATATTTTACCGTAATTTTACAATGTTCGTAAAATTTCGCGATTAACTGCAGCTATAATTTTTCAAGGATTATTATGAAACTCTCTGGAGGTTTTGCTTAGAATGGTAACCACAATTATATATACACACTTTTGGTTAGAAACACTCAGGACATAAAAAATTGATAAATTGCCAGCCTTTTTAATAATTTTATCCGGATTAAGAGTTGCAAAGAAAGCATTAATGTTACATAATTTGTATTATTAAAATGTGTCAAGGTATTATTTCATACGCGCTGTTTTTTTTCCAGTTGCATATTACTTATATAACGTAAGGATAATAAAAAAAATACATCATCAAACTATTTCTTAGGTAGATCACTTCACAATAAGGTAATAAAAAATTGCGAGTTGTATATTAACCCTTGGTCTAAACTTCATTGTAAGCTGCTAGGTTCATTCAATTTTATGCGCCTGTTCTTGCATCTTTGACTTTGTATACTCGTTAATATCTGCCTAAACTACCTTAATTTTCTTATGATTATTACGTTTTCTCATGAAAACTGCATTAAATTGCTTAAGAATAGGGTCTGAAGAAGCTGTTTTTACAGAAATTTATTGATTTGGAAACATAATCAACAAGCCCACCAAGTTGGGAGCCAATTCATTCAATGACGATAAAACGGCTATTGAGCCCTTTAAATGCAATATTCTGCAACTATTAAAAACATAAAATTCAAATAATTTAGAAAAACAAATAAATAATTTCAAAGGGCACCAGCGTAATACTGTAATGCCCCTCATGGCGTACGGCAATTTTTCCGACAATGGGTTGCTTTACAATTTTCAGTTCTTATGATGAGTCCTACCTTCCTTACTAGTTTGTATCAGCTGATACTGAATCACGAAGTAGTTTTGTTTTGAATCTTGCATGACAGAGGACTTATATGACTGAAATACTTCAAATGATTATCTGCGTTAGCAACTGTTATATTATTACTATTAAGCAACTTATATTATTACTATTAAGCAACTTATAATTTAATTGCTAAATATTTTGCCTAAAATTGATTCCTTGAATTATAATATCGATCGAATTTTCTGCAATGTTTGAAAAGATGCTAAAGAAAACCTTGTATTTTAATGTTATTATGGGTTTACGCTCAGTAAAATTTTTAACAGTATAGGTGCAGAAAGTTTTTTCTAAGTAATTATTAAGTTTGTAAGTAATACAATTTTTTGCAAGTAATAATAATTTTTGTGAGTAATAATAAGTTTTGTAATAATTTATGTTAGCGAAATTGTTTTGATATTTCCGAGAATAAACTTTGACACAGAAATTAATAACTCATTCTTAAAAAGGAGTTTACATAACACAAACATAACAAATTATAATAATTAAACAATTGACATTAAATTTAATTTAAGAACTAAATAACTAATTCCAATTCACTGAAAATATTTGAATTTAATACACTCTCAGAAATAAAACTCTCAATTTTAATGATTCGGCAATCCTTGAGCAGTATTTAATTAATTTTGAGAATTATTTTGTCACAATATCAGGTGATTTGGGACGAAACGCGAACTCTTAAATGTATGACGAAAGTGTTTTCTCAATACGAAACCTCTTTGTAGTGCATTGTGAGAGATTGTTAACTGGAACGTCAAAAGTAGAATAAAGACTAGACAATCGAAAATGAACAGGCAAATTAGGCTGACCAGTTGAAGGGTGGGCAAAAAGTTCATCTTGTACCAAGAAGATCTTGAGTTCGAATTCCTCTTCGGGCATGGGTGTAATTTATCTATTTGTTCTTGTTGTCCCGTGCCGTATATATGGTGCTTAGGTTAAACTAATTATAAAAAACGGTAGATACAGTAGGCACTACGTTCTTTGTTTTTGAAAAAAAGTAGAATGACGCAATATTTTTTCAATTTTGACGAAGTTCATTTCCTCGAAGAAGTGAAAATAGTTATTTTGTCACCTTGACGAAATTATTGCTTGGAGCATTGACCAGGTAATAATTTCGTCAAAAGCAGAGAAAGTTTTGTGATAATCTAGTTTCCATTTTTTACAGTGTACTAATAGGGATGTTATTTTTCTACAACTACCCTTTTTGTGACATAAAACTGAGTCAAATGCTCTAGATGTGAAAGAAATTGGCGTTAAAGGCTACGTAATACGAAGTTTATTAAAGTTAACTGAATAAATAAAAATAATGTTTGCGCGAAACAAAAGCAAAAAACTTTACTTTCTCTTAAAATTAATATCATTTCAGAGTTATCAAAATGAGTGGCAAACCTTTTAGGAAAGTCTGTCGCAAAATGTCACTGCTTTAATCCTCGGATGTCATACCGGAAGCTTCTAAGAGAAAACTTAAGTCGACTTTTGTTTGGCATTTTCCGTTCTAACAAATCGGGAATTAGGCTACTGACAGCGCCAAGTATTTTGCCAGAATGCCAAATTAGTTTTAGAAGCGAAAAGATCATGATTTGATTCCACATGATTTAATTTCGGTACTGTAAGAGGATTAGCTATATTTTTGCTACGTCTATTGTCGAATATGATATTTCAAATAATATTGTTGTAATAATAGATTAATTTAATGAATTGAAATTCAAAAATGTTTTGATATTTTTGCATAAAAAATAAAATTCGAGTAAGGCATGTTATCGAATATAACTAGAATATTATTTACATTTTATTTATTATTTATTAAGCTAAACTATTACTTTCTAAAAATGTTATGACAGCTTGATTAATGTTTTAAAATCTATAACTGTATTGTCGTGTGCTATTTTTCTAACAAAATCAAAACTGCAGCTAAGCACTTCATCAAAAAGTTAATGTTTTGCTATGTATATTTTGAAACAGATATTGTAATTTCAATTCACTACGATTTACATTTTTAAGCTAATATATTATGTAAACAAATTAATAATACATTTTACTACTATTCAATTACCAAACGAAAATCAATTTAAAAGAAGATAAAATTTGAAATTATTTTCGAACCAAACATATATGTTCGATGAATGAACGCAAACAAAATGTCTATATGGAGAAATTTTTCGTTTAAAATTAGCATTAATTGTAGCAACAAAAAAAAATAGAATCAATAACTGTACCATCTTCTAAAAAGAATTTTTACTATTATTGAAACAGCATAGTTGAATTTTTAAATTTAAAATAATTTCAAATGTAGAACTCATAAGAAATGACTATATTTTTTTAAAAATAATTATAATTTTTCTTTGCCGTTTTAATGTTTTGTGATTTATGTAAAAACCGTTAAAAAATCGGAAACTTACTTTAATGTAAAAGCACACATAGCGTAAGTGAATTATAATTTCAGCACGCATCTTTTAAATCATAATGAATATTTCAATGTAATTCAAAAAAGCTTCTTGAAAATTTGTTAACGTTATTATCCTTTAAAAGTGTTACTGCAGTTTAAGTATATGAATGTTGTAAGACAATATGGCGAACTTTTTCGGTAAAATGATGAACGTTAAAATAACTATTGAATTATATAGTTTTTTCCAGGATTATTAATAACTAATAACTTTAAATTCTTAATAAATAAAGGCCGGGATAGCCTGGTCAGTGGGGTGCCGGGCCCATGTCGAAGAGTTTGTGGGTTCGGTCCCCGCCGGTCGAAGACTCCCCGTGTAGTAAATGGTGAGTGATGCACGTTAAATCTGTCGAGTCTCAATGTCCTCCATGTTCCCATAACAAATCAATATCTCTGGGGGTACCGATCCAGGAGTTTCCTTGTCTTGGTTCAAAATTACAAGGCTACGGCGTTGAACATTAGTAGTCGTAAAACCAAAAATTGGGTCGACTGTTCAACGGCGGTCATAAAATAAAATTAAAAAAAATAAAATTCTTAATAACTTTAAATGTAATATATATATAAAAAATTTATATTGTTATTATTTTTTGCTAATTTAGCAAACTTCAAAAACTAAAAAAAAATGAATAAAAAATATAGAATTTTGGAATTAACTCCAACGTAAAAACAATGATATTGTTATAGTTGTACTCGGAGTAAAAGATCTGGTAAAATTACAATATAGTGTTTGGTATTGATATTTATGGTAGAAAATTATCAAAATTTTGGACGGAAATATACTGTATTAAAACATTCATTTGGTAATTTGTATTCTCATAAGGAAACTCTGGTTTTCAAAATTATAGCTTTTATTACCACACATTGACAAAAAAATATATAAGTGAAAAGTAAATTTTATCCCAATAAAAGTTTTTTAAGCCATACTCTAAGGTATTATGATAAAATCAACAACTTTTATCACATTTACCAAATTTTATCACAGATTATTATAAAATAATATTTTTTTCCATAATTTCACCAAAATAATTACCAAAGCGGTAAGTTAAAATTAACCGAGTTTTTTTTTATCATATGGTGTTTCTGTAGTTTCAGAAACATGGTAAAATTAGCGTATTCTGGTAATCTTGACCATACTTTTCTTAAGTGCATGTTTGCATGCGTCTGCATTCATATAATAGTTTTTTGATATAATTTTTGAATGCCTCATAAAGAGATTTTAACACTTTTAACTTTTAATCGCGACAGTATCATCGTTTTAAATATATAATTTCATTAAATATGATATTAGAAATGTAACGTTAAAATAAATACAACGTTTGCTGACTAACATTCTCATTTTTTTTCTTAGATAAACAGTGAAAAAATTGTTAGAAGGATTTTAGTCACGTGACAGTTTTCTCAGTTTAATAACCATCAAGCTTTGCTTTTTAGTTCAATTCACAAAGAAACTTACGCTAGTTAAAGGAAATAAAATGTTCTAAAAGGAGGGGAAAAAACCCTTTTTTTGTGATTGCGTTTCTAAAAGATTTCGTCACACCTTATCGCTCAGTTTGAAATGCTCAGTTAACGTAAAGAAAAGAAGAAAGATCTTTAAGAATACTTCTTTTCTTACTCCAAACAGGCGAATTTCAGATCTTGAAGAAAAAAACTTTATAACAGTAGAAAAAACTTAAGGTCGCATTTAGACAATGCGGAGCTCTAAAAGTAAGAGATAGATATCAACATCAGATGCGAAGTGACAGTCTATAAATATCGTTGCTGCAAGTTGTAATGAAGATTCTGTTAAAAAATATCACTTTAAAAATTTTGTGAGATGTTGTGCTTTACAACTAGGGAGATAATAATAAAAAGTTAAATGTTTTCACTAAAAACAGCAGTGCTCTAAAAATGACATTAAAAGAAACATGAAAACAAATATAGCAAGCAACTTAAGAGTGAAAATTCTTTTCGAAAAAAGTTTTTATATTTAACTTGTTTTTGTAATTTCAGTTTTTTTTCTCATTTTTATTTCAGTATATGAAAAGAAATTTTTCTTCTGCAAGATCATTTAAATTTAATGATATTTGCAGAGCTCTTTTTTTATTTGCTAAGGAATTGAAATTTTGTAAGTCAGTTTTTCTTATATTTTAAAACGAAAGTTTTTGAAGAAATTCAAATAATACTGAAAGTAATATTGACATATTACTTTAAGCGTAACGAATCGTGTTATCTGATCCATATTTTTTTAGGTTTCAGATTCCACTTCTACTTTTAAAATTTCATACAAAATCTAAATTAATTTATTTGTCATGTTTTGTCAATTTTTAAATAAGGAACTCTTTCACATTAAATATCTTACTTGGCCTTTTTTAAGAGGAAACTTGAATGAAAAATATAAATGTAATACATTTGAACCTTAAAATTATTAAACCATGAAATTGGTAATGTGTAATTATTGTTTTAATTTACAACCTATTTAGTTTTGGATTTTAAATCGCATCGAATCAAAAGTTTTTTCAATTTCGCCGCAAACTTATATTCAAAGTCAAACCATAATGTCATGAAGATTATTTCTTTTTGAATTTGATTACAAATGACTTTGACACTTTATTAGGGATTCTGCAAATTCCCACCATGTTGTGGTTGAAGATACCATTTTTATCATGGCTGAACAAATTTTTAGTTGAGTATCTGTTTAAAAGTAATTTTAAAAAAAGAATATATTGAACTGTTTCAAATTTATGCTTTAAATCTTCTTACTACTATAACTCAAAAAAAATTTATATTTTGCCAAAATACTTAAACGCAATAAGAAAACTAATAGTTTAAAAAAGCATGCAAAAAACGTATTTAAACTCAAAATAATTTAATTTACTTTCTTCCAATATCGTAATCTGTTTTTAATCTTATAACACCAGTTGTGGATGTTCCCACAGAAACACCCACAATAGTTGTGGGTGTTCCTCGATTTATTTTGAAATATTTATTCCATATAAAGTTATAGACGTATTGTAAGCGACAATTTCATAATAATTAAAAATCATTTAACCGAATGCATGTTTGCCATGACTTCTGAATAATTATCTATGCATATCAACATAAATTTTAAAATATGAAATATTTATTTTAACATTAAAAAAATAAAATATGACTTTCTGCAATAATGCTCATCATCATGATAAAAATCCATCGAAATAAGCATATGCGCTAAACCTATTACAATTTTTTATTCGATCATTTTGAAAAACATTGCAGCATGGTTGCAAAACGAAAATGATATATGAAATATGATTTGCATTTTTCAACCAAAAGCAATTCTCTCGGCTATCAAAAGCGAATGCATATTTTATCCTGAAATCGAGACTACTTTTCATTTAGGAAATGCGTTAGAAACGTATAAAACATAACTACAGACTTCAAAATTTAGCTAATTTTTCTTTTTTGTTTGAGTTTACCTTCCGATGATAAAACTAAAAAAGGATCATAAATAAGAGGCCATACTCTCCAAAATGACATTATATTAGATTAGCTTAATTTTAAAACTATGAGATTTATGGTGCATTTTATTCTAGACAGTATTTCAGAGATTTTATGCATTAAAGGGATCTTGCAAAATTTACTATTTAGAATATTTAATATTTGTTACCCTTCATCTATCATGCATTTAATTGTATTCGAAATATTTTACACTGGATAGAAAGAATCGATATTCTAATTTATAACATCAAAAAAACTTTTCCTTTTAATAATGAATGAAAATTTGATTTAGTAAAGTCAAAATATTTTTTCCATTAGAGTCTTCGAATAGTTTAAATAAAAAATGGTTTGGGAATTTAAGTTTCACATTAGTCTCCGAACAATTATAACTTAAATCTGAAAACAACATATCATAAAAAATCTTTATGGTTCAACAAATGGATGGCAAATTTTAACTACTTATTCATAAAAAAATATTTTATAACAATATTCATTTCATTTAATCATTTATTATTAACATAGAAAATTCGATATGTAATTTATTAAGAAAAAAAAATGTTATTCTTGAAAAGATTACATTTAAATGTAATCTTTCAAAAATAAACTACTCACTTAAACTACTCACTTCCAAATTAAATAGCTTATTTTGCTTTCAGTTTACTGTTCGATAATAAAACTATTAAAAACTATATGGAAAATGTATGTGTAAAAAAGGGTACAATATATATATATATATATATATATATATATATATATATATATATATATATATATATATATATATATATATATATATAATGACTCTTCTAAATATAAAAATTTCGTAAGTCTTTCAAGATCATTTCTAAGAATTGAACTTTTATTATTATCAAATATTCAGTCATTTTTTGTGACTGGAGATTTATAAATAAAAGCGCTGTTAAAAAGCAAAGAAAATTAATGTTTAATATTTGTTATCCTCCATTTTAAGGGCATTTAATTGCGTGTAAAATATTTTAAGCAGAGTTGATAAAATCGAGACTTTTCTCTGTGAAATCAAACGTGTATTAATTATGAAAAGTGGTAACTCCTTCGAAGTTAGAGAATTGATAGTTTTTTCACGTCTTAAGAATTGGTTTAGGAATGTATATAAATTATTTATTCTGAACAGTCTGAAGCGAAATTTTTATGATATAATATGATACTCACATCATCACATATCAAAAAATAAATTGAGGATATTAACTCCTTACAAAAAAAAAATTATATGGATTTTATTTAGATATTTCACATAAAAATAGTAAATTTATAAAAGTCTATAATGAAAAGCAAAAAGTTCGCAACAAGAATGTTTTTTTTTTGTTAAATATCAAAACGTATTTATACATAATATATAACTGAAATAAATAATTTATTTTTGAAAAAAAGTTTAAACTTAAAATAATATAACGTGACGAAGTATTTACTTGAAAAAAGAATTATACGCAAAATAGTGCTGGAAGTAAATTCCAATATATCGTAAAATATTGATTAAAACGTTGCTTTAATGATACTTAATGAGATATTCTCGCAATATATCTCTTATAACATGTTTTATACTAAATATCGAATAGATCCTAATTAACAATGTTATTATTAAATATCCAATATAATAAAATAGCAGATTCCTATAATTGATGGCATTTATCAAATTTATGAATATCATTTGCCGTGATGGCTCAGGGGATACAGTGCAAAGCTCTCAATAAAGTGACCCTGTATCGAATTTCAGCTGTGGCTAGTTGATATGAATTCTATTAATAGAATGTACTGATGGCAGTGCGAATGTGAAATATCCTCACTATTCGACGGATCATGAGTTAGACTTCTGACTATCCGTGGGAATTTTTCTAAGTTTCCGTCTTCAAATAACGCAAATGTCGGTAAGTTCCATAAAAAATTCTCATCGAAGGTTACTTTGCTAAAAATGCTTGATCCAGGAGTTCAACTTTTTTCTGAGTTGGGTTCAAAATTACAGGGCTGCGAAGAGGAACATTGTAAGTCACAAATCCAGAATTGAGTCGACTTTCAAAAGCCGGTTACGAAATAAAAAAAGTCGATAAATATCGCAAGTTGATAAATACATTATTCGATTCAATATTATCGATAAATATAAATAACAAATATTATAATACCAATGATGCAATGAAATGACATAATCGTAAGTGCTAATAAAAACAAAAACAATGAATGAGGCAAATTTAATGAAGCGTGGTATCTCTTTGAAGATCAATTTATAACAATGTATCGCGATATTAAGTAAAGAAAAAAAACAGATATCCCCTAGCGTTGGTGGTAAATATATTTTTTACTTGGTTACATCTTATCATTTCCCCACCTTTATTTTTTTCTAAAATTTGTTCCTATAAACATAAATGATTATTCGCAATAGATCTAAATAAAATTATAAAAAAAGAATTTAGATTCTTAAAATCAGAATACGTAATATCCCGAACATCGCGTTTTGCAATAATCATCAAATTTACCATGATTATTAATAATGGTATTATTGGTTTTATAATCGGAATTGATAAGTATTCTTCATAACATTATCGCAGATTTTATCAGTGATGATACTTATCTAATTCATGAATATCATAATAATTACCGATTATGATAAATCTTAAAATACATAAATTGATGTCATAATTTTTGAAATCAATATTATCACGTCTATTATCGAGAGTAATAAATTGCGAATATTGTAATACAGCGGATGTAATAGATTTATATTATTGTAAGTATTAATAAATTTTACCTTGATAACAAAAACAGTGATTAACACAAACTGAGTCTATGTCACGGAACAAATTTCTGACAATGTATCACGATAGATAAATACCACCCGATTCACGATAGAAAAATACAAATATCACCCAGTGTTAGTACACTGTAAAATATTCCTGATTAAATATCGGTACAAAGTACCGGCACACTCATCCATAAAATTCATTTTTACTGTAAAATAGTGTACCTTAATTTTTGCAGTAATATTTGTTAAATTAGAGTTATTCAGTGAATAATTGTAACTATTACTGTAAAAAAATTACAGTGTCTCAGATTTTTTGTTCCTTAATATGCACCGATAAAAATGGGTTTCATGGTAAGAAGTAGCGGTGCCCTGAGTGCTGGCAAGTTTTTACAGTAATTTGATCTGAAATTGTTTACAGTGTGCTAAATATAATTTTATTTGGTTATATCTTAACATTTAATGTGTTTTTAGTTTTAAAAAAAATTTCTGTTAAAAAAATGATATTTTGCAATGGGTCAAAATAAAATAATAGCGCATGCTGTTACAAAACAATATTTTATTAAAAAGTAAAACAGTTTTTTTATAAAGAGTTATTAATTATTCTGCAACCAAGCTGATTTTGTTCTCAAGAAATATTTTCTGCTTTAATTTTTTCTCATGTTTTCCCAGAAAATCTAATAAAATGTGTCTTGTCTTCTATAAATAAAGAATAAGAAACCAGGGAAAGACAAGAAAAATAGCATTGATTGAGAGTACAGTGATCTTAAATTGTCTTTAAGAGTGACACTAAGTCCTACTTTTTTCTTTCCGCTCCTTGCAGGTTTCCTTCCTGCTTTAGATGAATCTTCTCGAGGCAATTACGGTATCATGGATCAGGTGGCTGCAATGCACTGGGTTCAGGAAAACATTCCGGAATTCGGCGGTGATCCCAAAAACGTTACGGTCTTTGGTCATGGCCATGGTGCTGCCTTTGTTAACCTATTGATGTTGTCTCCTTTGGCTAGAGGTAGAATATCTTGTTATTATAGTTTCATGTATAATTAAACATTTCCAACATCTTCTTTAGTGATATAATATTGATGCTCCAGAAAGTTTTCAAAATAAAAATACCTAAATCAATAGTATATAAAAATATTTTAATAATAAAATACTTACTTTCATATTATATACTCTACATATATTTCATTGCAGGTAATTTATGCAATTTGTAATTTGTGTCGTAGGTTATTGTAATTATGATTTATTTCAACTTTATTCTTTCTTCAAGTAGTATTTCGCTCAATGCTATACTTTTATTAAATTTTTATGTTTTATGTTACCATTTCATATTATTTCATTTAAATTAAAAAAAACTGTTTTCATAAACTCTTCTTTTTCCATATATATACCAAGCAATATTCAATTGAATTTAATTTTTAATAATATATTTCCTACCTTAGTTTTCATTTATTGATTGGGTGCTTCCTTAGATTTTTGAGTAAAATATTTAGTGAATTTTGATTCATAATATTTTTTTTCAATCCCTATGCTAATTTTTGAACGAAATACATTTTAAATGATATTTATTAAAACGCACTTTTTATTGTAAAATAGTAACATCATAAATAACGTTACAAAAATATGCATGATTGAATCTAATGTTCTAATTTTATCTTAACATAAAACTATATTCACTTGTTTTTGACCATTAAATTTATTTCTCTTATCAATGTGTTTTCGTTCTATTGCAATGTATTTCATTTAAAATTGCATACATTTAGAGTGATGTGCATCAATGTGTCAGATTCATCACACAGACCTTATTTAGATTTTAAAAGTTTATTCAAGAATGTAAACGTGGTATTGATATATTGTGCATTAAAATAGGTTCGGTTAATCACAACACAAATATAAAGACTATCTTTTACGATACAAACTGGCTCAATAGCTGAAAGGATTCATGAACAGTGATTTTGATTCAAAAAATTAAAGGCATTTAAGCAGTGAAAATAATTAATGGACTTGTAATGAATGCAGTGAGGAATATAGTGATATCACATTTGTTTAATAATATTTATAAAGTTATGCTGTTCTATTATAGTTCTGCCTGTGTATTGCTTTGAAATATGTACTTTCTTTCTACCAAAAGGCGTTATTCAAAATAATATTGTACCAATGTGTACCTATGTGACTTGTACTTATTTTAAAAATCATTTCTGGCAGAAACAATCAAACAATCAACAATTTTAATTTTAATTATTTTAAAAAATCATTACAAAAAATACTAAAATTTGCTACTAAAATGTGCCTAATCAGTAATTTCTCTCAATTACTTTTATAGTGCATTTGACTCACATTGTCAAACTCAAATTTTAAACTTTATTTGAAATATAACTTTTAAAAAGGTCCTATTGATTTGTTTTCAGATCACACAATACTTTATTCAACAGAGTTAAGTTTTTACAGAGACGTGTAAAAGTTTTCAGATACTTTATATTATTATTCTGAATTGATTGCAATAAAATAATGAAAAGATGATTATTACTTTTTAAGAAAACTTTTTTTCAATACAGAAGTTAGTTATATGCATTGTTTAAAAGATTTATGTGTTTATATACTTCATAAAGTGATCTTGGAATATCTTTGACCTATACAGTTTCTTATAATTGTTTTATTCTTTTAAAGAATAAAACAGTTATAAGAAACTGTATAGGTCAAAGATATTCCAAGATCACTTTATGAAGTTTTTATAGCAAGTAACTGTTAATTTCAATATTAAATTTGCAATATTAAAATGCAAAATTTAAGAAAATATGTTCTTATAATTAAAACGTAAGAATTATGACAAATAATTATAAGCAAATAAGCAATTTCCTGAAAATCTAAAAACTTATTAGTAATAATTTGTTTTAATCATAATTGCATACATATTATACATATTAATATTATTTTTATTTGTTTGGTTCTTAAATATTTTCTTCTCTTCTTATGCTTACTAAAATAAACCTTCAAAAATTTGTAGGTCTCTTTCAACGAGCCATATTACAGAGTGGTTCAGCTCTAAGTTCCTTTGCGATTGCTAGAGATGCATTGACCTACACTCGGCAAATTGCTTCATTTTTAAAATGTCCAACAAAAGACAACGCAGCTCTTGTAGCCTGTCTTGGAAAGAGACCTGTAGAAGACATTCTTAACGCTCCCCTTAGTGTCCCAGATCACCTCATTGCTTTTGGGCCAACAATAGATGGGGTTGTGATTCCAGGAGAACCAGCCACATTGATGGAAAAGCAAAACGACATTTTTGCTCAGTACGATCTCCTGTTGGGTGTCAGTAGAATCGAGTATTATTTTACATTCTCAAGCCAAGAAGATCGTATTGGTATTGAAGTTTCTAGAAGAGATCGTTTGCTAAGAACTTTGGTTAGAAACCTATTTACGTATCATCTGCAGGAAATATTCTTAACAGTTGTAAATGAATATACAGATTGGAGTAAACCAGACCAACACCCGATAAATGTATTGGATTCTACTGCTGATGCAATGGGCGATGCTCTTGTGGTTGCTCCATTGATAAGAACTGCCAATTACCATTCAAAATTAAGACAGAAGTATCAAAAAGGAACTTATTTATATGTGTTTATGTATCAAACAGAGGAAAGTTATTATGATCAACGTAAGGGATGTATTCATGGTGAAGATGTGCCATATGTTTTTGGAGCTCCTTTGGTAACAGCATTGTCTCACTTTCATAGAAACTTCACAAAGCCTGAGAGCTCACTTTCTGAAGCTGTTATGACATATTGGACAAATTTTGTGAGATACGGGTAAGCAATTTTATGTTTGTTCATTTGTGCTTCTTTAAAAGGAGTTACATAAAAATGTTTCGAAATAGATACTATTATTATTAGCAGTTACTATTATTATTAATTGATACTATTATAGTAGATATTATTCCTATCACCAGTTTGGAAACTTCGATACGTTCCTAAACTGTGTGTACATACAGATTTGACAAGATTTATGGCGACATTCCTAATAAAGCTTTGGGATTTTTTTTTCATTGGGTCTAATGAAATCTTGAAAATGACTTTTACTATGTAATGTAATTGTATATCTTATCTGATAATATACGCAGTGGCTCAGAGAACAGAATATTCGCCTGTGAATGAGGTGAACCAATTTCGAATATCAGCTCAATTCTGCTTCTGGCTAGCACTGAACACAGTGCAGACAAAAAGTATTCTCGGTTTAGACGGATCATGGGTAAGAATCCTTCTGGTGTCGGGTTTACCGTGGAAGATTTTCGTTGTTTTCCTTTCCATGCTACGCAAATGAGGGTAAGTTCCATCAAAAAGTCCTCAACGAAGGCAAATTTGTCCCGATTTTTGAGTTTAGAAATTCCCTTGTCTTCTTGGTTGGGTTGAAAATTACAGGGCAGCGGAGTCGAACATTGATTTTCGTAAACTCAGAATCAAATTGGCTGCCTAACGCCGATCATAAAATAAAATGAAATATATAATGGACATAGATGTTTGATTGAGGATACATTTCTTACATTATTTGTTAACTGTAGTTAAATAATTCGTAATATGCAGTGGACATAACATTATTATGTATTCAATCTTAGCGTGATGGAATATTTTTTAAAATACGTATCTAATAAAAAATTCTATCTGCTAAACACTCAGTATGAAATAGTTCTTTTTTCCTTTCAAGAAGATTCATCTTTCAGTTCATTCTGTTTTCATTCAGTTTTGACACATCAAAATTTTAGTTTTTCTCATTTCGAAATGCAAAAGAGAAACTATGTAATTAATAATAAGTAATTAAAAACGCCACTTTGTAATTAAAAATGCCACTTTGTAACTAAAAATGCCCCTTTGTAATTAAAAATGCCAATTATATAAAATATTTGCATTTGTAGTCTAATATTAAAACAAAAATGAATATTTGTTTACGGTGAAAAATAAATAAATTATGTCATTCAGAAAAAGAAAGGACATTGTTTTTATTTAAGTCATTCTTTTAATATTTTTAAGGAAGAAAAGTCTTAGTTCGCGTTTTAATTATTCTAAGATTGCCAAATATATATTTATTCCAAATATATAAAATAACAACTATATAAGATATTTGCCAAATATATGAAATATATTTGACAAATATTTAATATAATTAGCATTGCCAAATATAAAACATATTTGAATTCGAAATCCAAACCTTAAAAAAAATATTTGTTTATGTCAAAAAATAAATAAAATTTGTCCTTGATAAAATGGAATGCACATTGTTTTTATTTTATGACATTCTCTTAATATTTTTAGAGAAGTTAAAAAGAAGAAAAACTTTAGCGCATGTTTTATATATCAGCAAATGACAGGTGGATCAACTCGTCCATGAAATAAGCTGCATGGCAAATCGGGAAAAGTTATAAAACCTGTTCAGCCATGTTTCAGCCGAGATAAATCTTGCATGAATTCTGATGAAAAATATTTTAGAAACATTCGATCTCTTTATAGTTTTGGGCCTCCCTAAAACATTTGGGAGCAATACAGTGGTTTTCTTGGTTGAAACGAAACTCAAAAAGAACAAATTGTGCAATATAAAATTGCCTTTGCTGTTTGTTTTTTAAAGAAATTTTAGAAAATTACTCATATTTTTTCTTGTTAAACCAAATTTACAAAACTATTTTAGACAAGGAAAAAATTTGCAACTTAAAATATTTTGTAGATTTAACATTTTTTACTTTTATGAAAACTTTAAAATACTTAATAAAAAAGCTTTTAAAAAAACTTTGCAAAGTTATTCAAAAATTTTAAATTTTTGAATAACTTAATAATTTATTTTTTCGAATTTTGGGGCTTTAAAAAATATTCTAAAAAAAACTTAAAGTTACTGCCTTAATTTTGCCTTTTATAGAAATTTACTGAAAAACTTTGAGCAAATATTTATGGTTGTTTTATTAGTAGCAGATGTTTATTGCTTTATTAGATAATAAAGATGCTTTTTTGAAATTCTCTTGGCCAGCACAAAGTATATTTAATTCCATTATTGTTTTTAAGTTTTTGTAAAGGTTACTAAATATTCTTCAAGAGCAATACAATGATTGTTCTGTGCTCTTTTGGAACACGAAAGGAAAGAAATTTCAATATAATTTGGTACAGTTATTTTATTCATTTATTTATCTTCGTAAAACTGTCTGAATATATATAACATTAAAAAAAATCTATCTGTGACATCCTAAGTTACCTCGAATTTCAAAGTCATTTTAAATATTAAAAAGAAATTATAGCTTTTAAAACTTTCGTAATTATTTTCATTTTTAAATTTCAGTAAAATATCGTTAAAAACTTTAGCTTATTTGTAGTAGTTATCCTTGTCCATAATGTTAATTATATCTCTTAATATAAGCACTTTGAATTTTTTATCCTTGATTTTAGCTCTCTCAAAAAGCTGCTGGATGTCCAAAAGCTTCTGGAAAACTCTTGTGTTTTTTTTATAGCCTCAATTAGTAAAACTAACTAAAACCCTTAAAGCGTAATGATATGTTGTTGTTTTAAAGCATAATTTTTTTTCAAGTATTTAAGAAATAATAAAAATTGATCTACAAGACCGAACTAGTTAACATTATCTGCGAAAATTCAAAACACTTTCCTTTATTATATATATATATATATATATATATATATATATATATATATATATATATATATATATATATATTATAATTTTTGTCAGATAATATTTTCATCATTAAAATAAAAAAAAACTGTTTTAATTCACTTACAGCATATAAAATATTTAAAAGTACTTTTTGGTAGTTTTAAAAAATTTTGATAGGAAAAAGTTTCAAGAAAATTAAATAATTTTAAGGTTAAGTTTCGCTTGGAGTTTACTCATTATTCAAATTTCTTTACTGCAATTTAAAAGTGCTAAATGGTTTTTATTAAACAAAAACAATCCTAAATTTAAAGTTTATATTCTTTGATGTTTTTCATAAATTAAAATGTTAAATATTTGTTCCAAGAAATGTGCTTGCTTACGATTATGTTAAATTTCATGCATGCATGTACCATTGAATTATAATTAAAACAGCGTTTAAAATCAGAAATGGTAAAAAAAAATACCTATACTCTTTTCGGTGTGGCAATGCTACATCTTCAGTAAGATGAAATACAGGAATGATAAGAACAGAGATTATTGAATTCTGACTGAAGTTACAGCATTCAAAAGAGTTAAATCAACAATTTAAGGAGTCAGTCAATTAAAAATTTATAATTTCCAAAAAAAGCAATAAAGTCATTAACAGTAGACATTTTCTTTTTGATGATGTAATAATCTTCCCAAAAAAATCCAGGTCAGCAAATTAAATATATTTATGAATAAAATAAGATGAAGCAAATTGAGCCTATGACCTTCTGATCAGTCATGATTTGCCATGAGCGAACGGTGGAGTTCTTAGCTCTTGACGTAGCTGTAATGTTCTGTGAACCCATATTTATGAGTTGTTTTATTTATTTATTTATTTTAATTATTTTTCTTTGGTCTGATGTATGACAGTCCAATTGGCATGGAATTTTGTATTTTCCCAAGTTGTTAACGCATTCAAATGAGAATTTGAGATTCGAGAAACTGATTTTTTTTTAATTCAGAGGAAAGATAACTTGGAAATTAAATTTTCAAAAGAATTTTCGATGAGGAGAATTTGAAAAGTGTACCAAACAAATCACAAAAGTGAGCACTGATTTTTAATTCGTGATTTTAAACGTTGTTTTCATTGGCAATTTTTTCTAGCACATATAATTACTCTCGTAATTTTATTCACGTGCTAATGTTACTCACATTGCTTTAATTTAAAGGAAAAATAATTTAAAGTGTCACTTTTTGCATTTACTAACACCAAAAAACGCTTGACAAAGCAAGCTTTTCATTAAAAATATCTCATTTATGAAGAACTGGTTGACAAAATTTACATTGCATATGCATACTTACAAAAAAATTTTAGTATTATACTTCTTGGAGTAATTTTAGTATCTTACTTTTAATCATTGTTCACTATTAGTACTAAAACGATGAAAAATTAATAAATTTACTTACTTTTACAGCTTGATGAACTCAAAGATAAAATCATATTTTAAAGGAAAAAAATCATATAAATAAATCGTTTCCTTAAAAAAAATATGTAACTTCCTGATGTAATCAAAACAACGGATAAAACTTTCTAGTCACAACCCACAAAAAAGCAATCGCATTTATTACTCCCGTTTGGTAGATATGTTTACTCTTGATAGTAATATTTATTTTAAAGGAAAAATGTTTCGGAGAAACGCAAACAGATTTATGTATCAAGGGCATTTCAAAGATTTATCATTATCTACTGAAATTAAATAACAAAGATAAAAACTGAAATAGAACAGTTTTTATAAAAATAATAACACGTTTATACCTGTTATTATTTATTATGTTGTTATTTATTATTATAAATAATATAACACATAGCTACAGCCTGTTAACACGCATATTCGCTTTTACTGAAGTTGACTGCAAGCTTAAAAATCGTTATCTAAAATAATAATTTTAATCAAGCTCATTTAAATATTTAACTTCTTTTAAACAGATTATCAGTGCGTATATTTTAATAATTATAAATACAGGTGCCTATAAAATCGAAGAAAAAAAGGTTTATAAAATAAAGCTCGTAATCAAAGCAGTAAGTTTCATTTTTTTTGTTATTTCTTCATTTAAGTTTTGCAGTTATTTAAATTACAAACAGTAAATGAATCTTTAAAGCTTTAACTAGAGAGGTTAGTTATAAAAGATTTAAGAAAATATTACATTCGTGCGAAAATGTAATTAAATAAGATATTCCTTATTAATCAAGCACTTTTTGATAAATTTATAGACCTCACAGTTTTAAGCATTTCTTTTAAAAATTTTTGTGAATTTTGTCGAAGGAAACGCCCGAACTTACCGTAACTTTCCAGCCTTAGCTCATATATTATGTGATTTAAGAAGGTTTGGATTTCCTTAAAATCTTAACTCTAATCTTAAAATCCAATGTTGAATATGAAGTTGTTTAAAGTATACTGAATTGTATGTTTCTATTCGATAAATTAGTTAAATACATGATTAGATTTTTAAACACTCAGTTTAAATAGTTAAAAAAATTAAAATTGGTTGAAGTAAGAGATTCTTTCATTTAAATAAATAATCTCAAGAAACTGTGGAAACAATAAGATATTACCTGAGTAAAAACTTCATTCGCTTTCAAAATATATAAATATCAAATAACAGTCGACATGTTTCTAGAGTTTCAAAAATTCAAGACTTGCCAGAAGTGATTTGAAAATTTGACGTAAAATAATATTAGTTAAATTAATTTAAAATTTAGACTTAAGGAACACGATAGATATTTGCGTTATCTGGAAATCCAGAAATCATCAACTGCTACACATTGTTGGAATCTTGGTCATAGATTCACTTTCCACAATTCCAAAATTATTTCCACACCAGTCACTAACAGTTCATTTTAATGCCTTAGAATCTTATCTCCTTTATAGAAATGCTGATTCCCTAGTTAACGAAATTAGTTCCTCTCCATAGCGAGTAGAAATAAATTTTTCTCTGATTTGCATCTTTCGGCCACTGCTGTTCCTCTTGCTCTGCTTCGAATTTTTTTCTCTCTTGGCTACTGTGGTTTTTTTACTGTGGTCTAGTTATGTTTTTTACCTTTATCCTTTTAATTATTCGTTATTAGCGTTTCATGCTTTATTTCAAATCACTTTTGTTGCTTCTCTTTTACATCTGGCAAGTCTTAAAACGGTGCCTACTTTTAAAGCGTCGAAACGCGTCTTGAAACAGTCTTGATAAAAATAAAATAAAGCATATATTTATAAAATTATATTTTTATAAATATATGCTTTATTTTATTTTTATTCATTGAAAATTAGTAATAATAACATTGGGGACGGAGAGTACGGAATTCGCATGGAATTCGCATTTTTTATCATGAAGGGGACTAACGGTTTTCTTTTTAATCATTTGAAAATAAATAGGAGGTTGTAATATTTAATGAATATTAAAAATTGCAAAGCAGCTTTGAGCAAGATTTCCCCTCATCTGGAAAATTACAAAACGGTGTAATCATCTATGATTCGGTTAGTAACGTACATAACATTCATATTTTTAAGTTAAAAATGAACTTATAAATCATTATTGAAGCATTGTGTTACATCGACTGATTAGAAATAGAGCTTTTTTTAAAAGATATAATAAAGGGAATTTAAATTAAAAATTTCGGTAACATTATTATAATACGACATTAGTCCCAGTACTGCATTTTGAATACTTATTATATAATGATTTATATGGAGTATTTAAAAAAAAGCATCATTTACGGATTAGCTGTATAAAATTGTGAATATATACTTAGAAAAGTATACTCTGTTGCTGTAACGTGTTTTTCATTGATAAGAAAAAAGTAAACTTAAGAAAGAAAAAAATTTAATCAAAATTTTTCTTTCTTGATAACATTAAATTATATTACATTAAAATTACATTACATTAAATTACATTAAAAAAACATTTTGCTTATTTTACTTTTCCTTTCAGCTTGATTTTAATGAAATATTATTTTGTCAAATGCGATAAAAATGGAAGGATTATAATTTCAAACTGTTTTCATTTCATTTTATTTATTCCGAATGTGCTATTCTTTTCCCAGGTAAATTACGTATTCTGTCGTTACAACGAATTCATTAAAATTAGCAAACTTAAAATTAGCGCAACTTACAAGAAGAGCTGAGGTTGATAATGATAATTGCTATCCAGGGAGCATTTGACCTCATCATTATTAGGAGTTTAAAAAAAGAAAAGTCTTTTTTTTTTTACAAGAGTTCCAAATTATTTTTAAAAAGTAGTTTTGAGGATAGATCAGTGTGAAATTGCATGCACTTATTTAATAAGATTAAAATTAAGGTAAATTCGCATTGGCAAAGAAAAAGTATGATTAGGAAAATATCTTTATCTTCAATTTATCAAAACATATTACTTTACTTTCCTCTCATTGCAACATGATCATAAGGAAATATGCATCTTTATTTTCAATTTATCTAAACATATCACTTAATTTTACTTTCCTCTCATTGCGAAGAGTTCAAAAATTATTCTTAAAGAATAGTTTTTAAGAGAGATCGGTGTGAAATTATCTATTCTCACTTAATAATTAATCTCACTTAATAAGCTTAGAAATAAGATGAATTTACATTGGCAAAGAAAGAGGATGATTAGGAACATATATCTTTATTTTCAATTTATTTAAACATATTATTTTATTTTACTTCCCTTTCATTGAAACACGATAAGGAAATATGCATCTTTATTTTTAATTTATCTAAACATATTACTTTATTTTACTTTCTTTTCATTGGAACATGATTATAAGGAAATATGCATCTTTATCAACAACAAATTAAGTAAAATTATCAACTAAGCGCAACTTTAGGAAGAGCTGAGGTTGATAATAATAATTGCTATCCATGGAGCATTTGACTTGATAATTATCAGGAGTTTAAAGCAAGAAAATTTTTTTCCATGACTTCAGAAATTATTCTTAAAGAGTAGTTTCTAAGATAGACCAGTTCGAAGTTACTTATTCTCACTTAATGAGTTTAGAAATAAGATGAATTTACATTAGCAAAGAAAGAGTATGATTAGGAAAATATCTTTATTTTCAATTTATCTAAACATATTACTTTATTTTACTTTCCTTTCATTGCAACATGATAAGGAAATATGCATCAGCCAAATGATATGGAAATGGGAGGCTTATGAATTTAAATCATTTCTATTTTGTTTAATCCATTCAGAATGAACTATCCTGTGTCCAAGCAAATTATGCATCATGTCCTTACAGCGATTTCCTTAAAATTAGCACCTAAGCGCAACATTCAGGACAGGCTAACGTCGATAATGATAATTGCTCTTCTGGAAGCATTCGACCCGGGGATCACCGAATTAATTTGCAAGTAATTTTCCAGTAATTACTTTCTCGTGCGGAAGAATTTTGTGTCCCGGAATTGTTCATATTTTAAAAACACCAGATTTTTCTCCCTTGTGTGTTTTCTAGATATTTCCTTGAGAAGGTTTAATTGGTAATTGACAATACTTATTTCAGCCATTAATTTCGACAATGGCACCTAACTAAAATAAAATCTGTCTGGACTTTGTAATAAAATAGAATGCAATTAAAGTTAATTGGTTCCCATTTCAGTGGAAAATATTCGATAGTTGTATTAATGAGCAGCAAATGAAGGAAAATGGTTTAATTTAGAGAGGAAAATAATAATTAAGACTGTTAATTGACTATAAGCACTGATGTGCAAATTAAAAATGGAATATTATGGTTATTTGAGTATTTATTGTTTATTTCTTACATATACTGAAAACATGCAAGGAAATATTTATTTTTAGCGGAACGATAAGATTTTTTTTATTGAAATTGTAGTATACTGCTTATTGGAATAGTTAGTTAGATATTAAGCAAATGATAATAATTGCATTCGCCGATAAAAAAAATTCAAACAAAATGGCGTAAAATAATGTTGTTCTATCCAGTGCCGTATTAGACAGATTTAGCTGTCTATTATGTTATATCTGATTCCGTTAGTTTAAATTGCATTTTACATAAATGCTTATTTTATGCTTGTTTATGCCAAAACCAACAATCAAAATTTGTGAAATTAATTTACTTTTACTCTTCAATAAGAAATTATCAAGTGAAGGAACCATTGTTTGGTGTTGAACATTACGTTGTATTGTAAACTATAATGCTTAAAATTTTGATATTACGAAACGATACGTGAAGAGATGATAGATTTCAAAATTATTTCGTGAATTTTAAACTGTAAAATATGTTCTAAAAATACCATACCAGCCACCCTGTAGCCAGTAGAAATGCACCTACAAAGCTGATTTTCAACTTGGTGAAAGGGTCACATTTGTTTATAAATTTAAGATGAACTTCTTTTTGCGTTGTTTTCGTTGTTTAAAGTTATTGTAATTTAAAGTGTTTTTTCACAATTTTTTTTAATTTTTTTTCTTTTAAGCAAAGATTACTTATCAATTTCAGTAAAATAATATTCTTAGTTCTTCTTGAGATCTTTATTTCAAGACTTCGCGTTTGAATTTTTGAAAGTAGAAAAAGAGAGAGAACAGACGCTACCAAGTATAATTATTAGCAATTATATTTTGTTTTTTACAATTAGAGAAAAAAAACATAATTTGAGATGAAAAAAGATTTTCCGCTTTAATTGTTATAATACCGTAAGGTTATGCTATAAGGTATACATCATAAAGAATTAAACATACTTCACTTTCATTAATTTTCATTTTGTCACACAATTTGTATTCCCAAGATCTTTTTCAAATACAGTTGATTTTTTTTTATATTTGGAAAATATTTCATTCCGATACAATTAATATTTTAAAATATTCCTGATTTAATACACAAAATGTTATTATTTAAAGAAAAAGAATATTGGAATTTAATTAAGAAACAAACGAATATGATATATAAACAATCAAGGCAGCCGGTGATGCGAGTGAACAGGATGTGGTGGCTCGGAATTCTAATAAAAATTAAAAAAGATAATAAGTGACTTTGTTTTGCTTATTTTATTGTTGTCAGAATTAAACTTTACATAATAATGACCCGCTGTTACATATTTTTCCAACTTGAAGGAATCAAAAAGTACACTTTTGATAATATTATAAGAGAGAAATGAAATGAAGTATTTTCTTGATGTGCATTGATTCATATTTTAATTATACAAAAATGTGGAAAATGAAATTCCTGTATGTTATGACAAGAGGCCTGCTAAGGTTAAAAAAAATCATTTTGCATCTAGTTAATAAAAAATTATAATTGAACAATTTTGTTCAGCCTATTATTCCAAAAGAAAATGTCTGAATTCCATTTAAAGCACATTCAGATTTATTCAATATTTTATTTAGTTTTGACTTAAAATAGTTTCATTTTTCTTATTTATTTTTCCTAAGCATGTAGTTTCAATTTTTTCAGTAAAGCATAAACAAAAAAAAAACTCTATTTATTGTTAGAATCGGAATAAAATATTGACTTTATTCTCAAAAGCAATAGTAGATTATATTTTTGCACGTTGTAGTAAATAAAGACATACTTAAATTTTATTTTTCTTGAAATATGTTATTTTACCTCTAGCAATATTTTGCATCAAATTTATATAAATCAATTTCCTTTGAAACGTAGAAATGCCTTACTTCAATTTATATTTCCAGACATTTCTTATGGTTTCGCATACATATCTCCAGAGTTGGAAAAAAGGCTTAGACTCATAAGCTGTTTTTGCTATTTCGGAGCACGGGACTTAGCTCAATGTCGTTTTCCTTTCGAATGCAATATCAAAGTTAAAGAAATGCTTTTTAAAAGGTACAAGAACACATCTGTTACGTCTTTCGAATTTCTGCAAATCTTATGCTTTTTAGTTGATCCTTGGTTTGTGGTGGTTTCAGATCAGTAAGTCCTTTTAAAGTTAAGATGGATTTGCCCTTGCACACCTCTGGATTCTAGTTTGAAAAAAAGTATAAATTGCAATTTTTTGTGTGCCAAATTCCTTTTCTTGAAATCGGTTTCTTTCAATCTATTGGAAAGCCCTTCCTTATAACTCCAGAAGACATTTTTTGACCTGAAATATGGCCTTAAGTTCGCAGTTTCTTACACGAAAGAAATAAGGCAGAAAGAAAAAAAAATGACAGAAATGAAGCTGTTATTTTCTCTTTCTCAATGCCAGATTCTTTTTCATATATATCTAAAAAAAGATTTTCCATATATTGTATGTCTTCTCACAAGTTTGAGAAAAAAGTATTATTTTTGAATCCCTTTAAGTCTTTTCAAAATATTTCTTTTTACTCGTAAAATATTTTTTTTTCTCTCTGCGACCCTGATTTAAACAGGTTGTTTTAAGATGGAAGCCATTCATTTTTATTTCAGATCAAAGTCAATTCAGCACCCAATGCTTCATATATCAACACGTGAGAAACTAGAGGTTAGGAGTGTTTTTTGACAACCTCTGAGTTATAAGCGAATTGAGATCAAACGAAATATATATTCCTAAGCCCATTATAACAGCTTCTAAAAGTAAAGAAAAATAAACTATTCTCTCAAGCTCTCTTATAGTGCATTCAAGAAAAAATGTAAAACTTTTCCTTTTTACTGATTTTTAGTGCTTTTTTGTGATCTACTCTGTATCTACAAATTATAAATGTTAAGTTCTTTTATTATGTTATGTTCTGTCCTGTAGTTTTGCTTTTAAGTAGCAAGTAGGTATCTATTGTCCGGTTACCAATTCGTACATATGTATGCAGTCTTTATTAAAAGTCTTAGCAAAACCCTGTTTTTTAAGAAGTTTCCAAACAGGAGGTACCGTTTCAATCCAAAATTCAATTCAAAATAAACATCATTGTTAATGTACGTAAAAATGCAACACTTTATTTATGTTCATACAAAAAAAGTTTGCTTTCATCAAAGTGCCATCCCTTTGTGCTTTATAGGACTTTTAATACGGTGAGGCATTTGTTTGGTCAATTTTTTAAAGTTCAGACTGAAAGTATATACGAGCTTAGAAGAGCCTTCTATAGGTCTTCAGTCTTGGTTAGCATCTGCTTATGGTCTTTCTTGATCTATTTAATCCCCGTCTGTTGTATTGGCGACAATACGGATACTGTGGTAGCCACTCGATTTTGTAATCGTGTGAGCACCTTTTTTGCTTTTCAGATAATTACTATCTAGCTTGAAAGTATACTTAAGATCATTATCTATTATCGTTTTGAAAATCTCGACAATGGCTCAAAATCCATGTTCCTGTTGAATAGTCTGTTATTTAATATGTTTTGTTACACTTTTTGGTGTATTATTCTGTATTTTTTTAATAAATCACGATTTTGAACTCCAGTTATGCATCCCCACAAGGTGACACTGCCCCCACCTTGCTTACTGCAGACACTGCATAAGTGCTTGTAAGAAGTGCTTGTTCGTATGACAGCGCAGAGAGAGGGGCATCGAAAAAGTGAAATTTATATTTGTTGATCTGGAGAATTATATTCCTGTACTAAGAAGTGATACCAAAGGCTTATACCATATACCATAGGTTTTATAATATATATATTTTTTAAGTAACGCGCCAATAGCCTATGAGACACTAACGAAAAGGAGGCCTTCAGTTTTCGCACAACTTCCGGAATGCTAAATCATATATTACGTTTGCTTATTTTCACAATAAAATTGTCCGCACGATAAATGCTTGTATTAGTCTAACCAGTTCATTTTATTGTAATGTTTTCACTTATTTGTGGACTTTCAACAGTTCGACGCACTATTTCGACTGATTTCTTCAGCGATTGAGCCTTTTCTTGCTAAAGATATCCCTTTTGTTTTAAAATAATAATTTGACTGCACATGCTTCGACACTTAATTCAGATGTCTTATTACGTATTTGCTAGCAGTTGTAGGTTCCTCACTCAGTTAGTAAAAGTAAATATTTCCCAGTCAAATGACACCAATTAATCTCTAATTCTATCTATACACGAACTTGATTGAACGCACATGACGACGAACATGGTTACCATAGAAGTTAAAAAAAAGGGGCTGTAAGTTTTTTTTTAAACACCACTAGTTATCCTCAATCCAAAAACAAGAATTGTTGTCAGTTGTAGTGTGGAAGTTTAAGGAGTGGGATAGCACCTAAAAATGGTATTAGATGCTTAGGCGTGGTTTATAGGTGAGAGTTAAGTGCATTATTACATTTTCTAAATATAAGGGAAAGTAACAAAAAAAATAAGAGGTAAAAGTAATCCCTCAAACCATATTTTTAAAATACTGCAGTTGAGAATATTAAGAATTATTTTAGTTTATGCTTTGAACGTCTTCTTTTTAGGATTCATTTTTTTCATTCTTTAATTTACATAATATGCGTATTTTTTAGTAGGTTATGCTATGGCTTACAGTTTTGCTTTTACTTAAAACTGCAAAAAACATTTTTTAAGTCATCAATTGGAACTTAAGTTATCACTGTTGACTAGAAAAAAAAAGTTGACGACCGATTTCAATGACTTGGGGAAAAAAATAGTTTTTTCGGATTACTACAATTAGCCTTCTAACGCGTACCCTAATTCGAGAATAGATCATCTACTACGAAAAAAGTACAGTTATAGTCAAAACTACCAAACATCATAAAATTTGCCGTGCTTCTGGCTCTATCTGAAAGCTAAAAAGCTCGATAATTCTTACTGAAATGGTTTGGTAATGATTTTCGTGAAAATAACAATTAAATATAATTTCATAATCTGCGATAAAATTTGGTAAATGTGGTAAAATTTCATAAATTTATCATGATACTTTAAAGCAAGGAATAAAAAACCATTTATTTTGTTAAATTTACTTTTCAGTTTCGTATTTTTCCCTAAATGTGTAAAAATAACTATAGTTTTAAAAACCAGAATTTTCGGTTAACCGTTAATATATGAGTCGAAAAATACAAAATTAATGGTTTAAATACATTATATTTTGATTTTATTAGGCAAGGATGTGGTTCTTTCTACCAGAAATATCAATACCATACCGTACGATAATTTTACCAAAATTTTATTTTCAGTGTATTGATCAATTACACTGATTTGTTTTAAGTCGATTGCAATGAAGCTACAAGGCTCATTGCAGTAAACAAATCTATCCTAATTGATTAATTTCGACAGACAATTAATTAATTAGCCTACAAATACTGATATAGACAAGAAATAAAATCTTTAATAACTATCCTGGAGCTCTTCAAAGTGATGGCGACATTCGCAAAGTACTCAAAAATTAAGATAAACTAAATTAAGATGAAAATAAGATAAGGGAAGTATGCCTCGAGTATCGTCAAGCACTGTTTTTTTAAATGCTACATAATTCACTTAGATTATATGTTTATATTATTTTAGTGAGAAAATCTGTTTTTTATAATTATAAAAGTGTGAATTGAAATTAATCAATTATGTCTTGGACAAAGTTAATTGCAATAATAATACAACTTCCAAGTGATCATGGGTATACATTATAATTCGATTGGCTATGTACTCCTGAAATTAAAAACTGTTTTTTTCCGATGGTTGAATTAAAAAAAATACAGTTCTGTCTCGGGAACTCTTTAAAATCTGAATTGGTAGGTTTCTTAAAAATGTCTGAGATCGACACCATCATCGGGGAATATAAATCCGGAAAACAGGATATAGCAATCGAATTTTACTCCCTTTTTTCTGATGTTTTTTTTATATTTCTTACCTAAAGCTAAAGGCATGGTTGAGGAATCCAAGGGATGCATGATCAATATTTTTGCCGTTCGAGATATCGGTAATCAATAAGCTCCACGAAAAAAAAAGTTAACAGAATGAAAGTAAAGTTGAAAAAATTAGGGAACGAAGGATTGGAGGAAAAAAAGGCGTACTATACGAAGACATTATTTTCAGATTGTAAGATCCTTTTTGCTATGGCCTGCCGCCCTTAATCGTAAAAGGCGACAAAAATCGATTATTTCCCTCTTGGCTATTTTTTCGACACGCCACGGCGCTTACTTGTATTTTCTTTTGCGCAATTTCTCAAGGAGTTTGGACACACAAGTTGTTATTTGGTTTTCGTCGGAACTGTATGACTATGTCGTAGAAGTGTTTTGTTTTTATCTCTTTGGTATCAATTGAGGTTTTCATAGCTTATAGGCAAAATAAATATAAGAAAATAAAAGCTGTTTTTTTTTTCGTTTAATAATTAGTTCTCTTATTTACAGGCATTTTAAAATAAGGAGAAGTATCATTTCTGACCGGAATCGGAACTAATATTATTTTACAAACGTGAGGGAAGTAAAATTCATTGTTTCAGCAGATCTCTCACTAAGCAAAAGTCTATCTAGATGTATGTTTGCCAATAACTCGAGAACGAAAACACCGATTTGAGTCGTGTTTTTATTCTGCAGTTAGACAATTTTAATGGCTTTCTGAAACTAGCAAATTTTTTTGCAAGTAATCTTCCTCCTAGTGTAATTCGGATGCATTATCAAGATACGAAATTTCATTGATGAAGACAATTATTGTAGATTAAAACCCGCACTGCTTTGGAAAACGTTTTTCTTTTAATTTAAAAATTAAGATCCGATGAAACCACTGGAGATAATTATATATTCTTAAAGCTCTCTAAGCTCACAGTCTAAATGCAAAAGTAAAGGCGTGCAGGATAACATAAGTTATAGAAAATCGGCTAAATACTATAAATCGTCAGTAATTTTTAACAGTAATATTCTTATTCTTATTCATTCAAACAGCATTTCAATTTGAAGGCTTTAAAAGTTTTCAGATTCTAATAATATAATGTGTTTATATACCAATGATTGATGATAATTAGTTCTTAAAATGTCATTTGAATTCAAAATTTAAGCTTTAAATTTAATATTATTATTCTCTTTTTTTATTTCTAATAGCAGATTATGAACAGTTACAGCAGAAAACAAGTGAAAAGAAAGAGCACAGAGTACAAAAAAAGGCTGAAACAGTGTTCATTAATCTAACATATCTCTAGCCACCCAATAACACTCGGTGAGAAAAGTCTTGCCCTGAGCAGGAGAGTGGAGTAGATATGCGGAGTCCATGGCCTCTCCAGAGCTGCACAGAGTGCATATCAGAGAATGAACAATTTTGAGTCTATAAAGATGGTTTCTTAGGCAGGCATGCCCGATGGCTAGGCGGAATTCAGCCATTGCTGTACGCCTTGGGCCATTACACAAATAAGGGATGTCATTTTTTCAGGAGTTTTGAGAAACACAGTTGTAAAGATCTACCTGAGCACTGGCTTTAATAGATATTTTAATAAGATTTTTAATTTTAATTTTTTGCGTAATTAAAGCAACCTTTTTAGACAGGAAGTCGGCTTTCTCGTTGCCTGGAACTACACAGTTGGTAGAAGCGCACTGGAGTACTATAGATCTCTCAAGTGATACTAGGTTTCTAAGATAACGGCAATCCAATATGCCCTGTTATTGTTAGAAACGGTAGCTAGCTCTAGAATTGATGAGGATAACAGCTCTTGTGATATATTATAAAGATAAAGATATATTAAAGATAAAGATATATTATTATTCTTGAAATGAAAATATAACAAGCCTTTTATAAAAAATTCTGTTCTTTTTGGTTATGGAGACCACGAACAAAAGCTAACCAACATGGAGAACAACGTCAGGCTTTATATTTCACAGGACTAGATGCCGATAATACACATAGGTCTGCCGTTAAATACATAGTGAATAATACATAATATCGTGAATATTATACATAACGATAATTACTGGAAACAATATTTTTGTGAATGTTGCTAATTTTTATTTCGGTATTGGCTAATGTAAATATATTATTAATTATCTCATTTGTTAAAATATTGTGATATACTTTTAACAATGTATTGCGAAATTCATATTTGCTCTTACAAATTTTTAATATTCGTGCGAGTGACAACTCGAAAAAGCAATTGTCAACACAAGGTTCTTATCACCGATAATAAGAAGATTAGACGCTTAGCACTAACGGCATACGTAATACCCAAGCGTAAACTAGGTATTTGAATACTCTTATTTAAGTCTAATATCAGTAATGTCTCCCCTTCTCGATTTAAATACTAAGAAAATAAAACTTTATATTGAAAATGTATTTTCCAACTAGGCTTAAGAAAGTTTAATAGAACTGGTTGACGAGTCAAAGTTCATTTTAATTACCGACTAAACGTGTCAAGTAAATGTAAATAGTAATTTTAACTTCTTAACATAAATACTTATTTATTTGGTTATACTCTCTTTCACTTCTTCAACAACGCTGTTGGAGATTATCAACTAATAATAATAGGAAATATCAATGAAAACAATATATTTATTCTAAGATAACGTAACGTACAGTATTCCAAAACAAAAGTGTTTTTTTTTTACATAAACAAAAATAAACAATGTTCAAAATTCAGATATTCTGCAGTTTGCTTATGCGTACAGCAACAAACACCATTAAATATTTTTTTTTATATATTTTTTTTTTGCTATAAAATGTATTATTTACTGTATCACATCTGTGTTTTCTTTTAACTTAAATAAATGTATGTATAATTCCAATATGCGATCTACTTGTGAATTAGACATTTATTATTTGAATAGTTTAATTTATCTTTTTACAGAAAATAAAGAAAAATATTAGTGTACAGAATACGGCTATTATTATAATTGTTACTTATTCTTTCTAAAAAAAATCGTAAAAATCAAGGGAAGGGAGTAAGTTGTTTGACACTGGTCATTTTTTAGGTTAAATATGCCATTGCCCGATATTTCTTCCGCAGTTTTTAAAGGGTAAGTGCCACATCCTGATTTAACTTGCACTGTTGTTATTTTAAGGTTAAATATCACTTCCCGGTATCCTCTACACTGAATACTTTTTAAGGTTAAATACAGTTACTCACTGTAGTTTCTATACTGCTGCTTTTCTTTTTGTTCCTGAAAATAAATCACAACAAATAAAGTATCCACGCAAGTGGATCGCATATTAAGACAATACCAGAATTTGCAACAGTTAATGTCGTTTAGTATCAACGAAAACAAAAAAATAAAATTAATTGGCCTGAAAAATACCCTGAAATGCCCAACATCTGAAAATTTAAGAAACAAAAGTTCAAACCATTTTCTTTTGCACAATATGAATTTATACTTACTTATTCCCTTGTATTATTTAAATCTCAAAATACTGTGCATGATTTTAAATCTCAAAGTTCTCGAAATGTTTTTTATTTATAAAGACAGATCAGCTGGTCGCCGATGGTGGCTAGTTATAGAAAATAAAACTTTATAATGAGTAAACAAATTAAGATTTAAGTCAAAAAACAAATGAAAATTAATTTTTGTTTAATCTTTTGAAGGAATTTGTTTTTAGTTATATAACAATTAAAATGTTTATTTTAAAAACAGTTTATATTCGTCACTGATTACCTACTGAAATTGAAAGCCTAATGTCTAACATAAATTGTATTAAATGCTACTTTATATCTAAATCTATACTACAGTAATTAGAAAGTGACGAAGATTCTAGATAGCAAATTGATAATAACCTTTTAAAAAGTGCTGTATTGAGATCCTTTTACATATAAAAAAAACTCGTTGAAAATGTTTTGAACAAAATTGCTTCCTCAAGGCACAAGATAAAAAATGAAAGATTTTAATCAGTTTCTTAATTGTGTATGCCTTGCGGTGAAATGAAAATTAGAAAACTTTAAATCAGCAAACTTTAGAATAGTTGCCAAAAACGTTAATTTTTTTTAAAATTTTAATTTCTGCACGCTTATATATTTTTTTATGTAACATGCTTAGTGTTACAGCAAAATTATTGCGATATTTCCAGATTTATTTCTGAAATTTTTTTTAAATGATGAGAACTTAATCTCCCTAGTTTAATCACGTTATTTACAAGCTCTTTGCTTTACTAGGAAATGTATCCAAACTTAGTTTAAATTTACAAAAAAAAGTTTGTTTTAATCCACATTATACCTTTGATTATTAAAATCTCGAAAATTATTCTAATAGAATATTTTTTTATTTTAATTGCGAATCATAATTTTTGTACTTGTCAGTGAACAAGAGGTTTCAAATGCTGTATATTTTTATTAACTAATGCTAATTACAGTTTACTTATTTCTAAATAAGGTAAAATCTCTGAAAAATAAGTATATATTGAACCATAATACAGGAAAAAATTTTTATAATCGTCATTAATATTTAAATTGAACAATATGTTCGTTCATATTAATCATAGCATCATGCATTTAAAATTATGTTATATGATTCAACTAAGTCCAAAATATTGAACATTGTTCATCATTGTTTATCATTTATGAACTCAATGCATAATGGTTTAAGCAGAAAATAGCATAAGTATACTTTTATAATGTAAAAGAGAAATGATTTACAGACATTCTCAGAAATATAATTCTCACTTTTGACGTTTCAGTAATCCTTGAGAAGTATTAAGTTAGTTTTGAGAATCATTTCGTCGCGAAATCACATGATTTGTGACGAAATGCGAACACTCAACTGTATGACATAAATGCTTCTACTCGAAACTTCATCGCAGTGCATTGTGGTATATTGTTAATTAGAATTATGAAACTAGAATGAAGACTAGAGTCTAGACCAAAAAGAACCTTGGAGTTGACTTCATACTAGGAAGTTCATGGGTTCGAATTCAGTTTCATCACTCTGTTCTATCTGTCCTTGAGTAGTTCAGGCGAAATTTATCCTCGTATATGGTGACTACTATGAAGTTAGCATCATTAGGCTCTAAGAGAGTGTTTTCACTTTAAAAAAATGGAATGACGAAATATTTCTTTAATTTGTACGAAATTCGTTTCCTCAAAGAAGTGGCGACAGTTATTTCTTCACTTTTCAAAATGCTTGCTTACATCACCTTCTAGGAAACTGTTTCGTCAAAAATAAAGACAGTTTTGCAAACTTTGAATATGCATTTTTTACAGTAGTACCACTTTAATGTAATTACTAAGTATTGTGTTAAAAACTAAGCGCACATAGTAATTATATTAAGGATTCCAAAAGTTTAAATAAAAAAAATGTTTATTTTAAATATAATGTAGCAGATGCATGTCACAATTAAATAAAAAGGATCAAAGGGATTGTTGTGAAAAAACTTTTCCTAACTTCTATTAAAAACTTTTTCCAAACAAATCCTGATAAATGACAATCGAAAACTTCAAAAGAAATATTTTTCCGACAGTAAATCTAGAATAAAATGAGTTGTTAAAAATTTATGATGCTCGGAATCTGTTATTTATTACAAAGAATACGTATTAAACTTTAATTAATTGATGCATGAGCCGTTACAATTTCTTTTCCTATAAAACACGGAGAATGAAGAAACCATTTATCACTCTTCCAGCAATCACTAAGTGCGCCGTAGGGGTAATAAAATACCTCAATTTAATTTGAAAAAACTACATGTGATTCGAATGAAAGCAGCTTCGACCACCTCTCTTTAAACAAATGGCGCTGAAACTTGAAACTTTCAAAAGAGAGCACTTACCATCAATTATGTATCCTTACGTAAATAATCATCATGTTTAAGGTGCCTTAATGTTCCACATTATGCCAACCTCTATATCTTAACTAACTACACCATTTTGCACCTTATCTTTTGCGTAAAACTCATTTTTTAAACTTTCATCATTCTAAAGAGAGTAAAAAAATAACATATTCTATAAGTTAATTAAACACTAGAGGTCGGCAGAAGGTCATAAAAGAGGAACATCACATGTAATGAAACGTAAAACATGGAAAATTATAATTCTTCGTCGCCTGGTCGTAATATCTGTAACGACATTAAGGAAAACTATCTTGATGAATGGTGTAATTTATTGCTAACACGCTCTCTTCTCTGTAAAGAAATCATCCATTAAGCTTATCGAGTGGAATAGGAGATGTTTGGGTCATATCTTGAAATTTTATGTGCTAAGTCGGCAATATGATAACTCTTTACAACTGGAATGTTTTCAGAATTCTTTGGTGTGCTTATGATTTCTTTTGGTGTTGGATATGTTCCTTTAGGGGTTATCTGCAAACTAACGTGTCTGCATTAAATAAATATTGATCCGGCTTATCAAAATTAATATTTATATTGATACTTAGCAACGCTTAATGTTTCTTCACAGACAGAAATAATTATTTTCTTGACTGCTTAGAAATAAAAATTTTAAAATAAAAAAATGCTGCAAAGTGTAATCTTTACACTGTTAGAAATTTCATTCTAAAATTAAGGGGACAATAATCGGCAGCAGTTTGTTCATTTGATTAACCATAAAGTTTGCGGTTAGGAAATTGTTTTTTGTTTATATTTACTGTTTTAATATCGTTTGAAACTGGCACAGTTAAAAATACGGGAATACAAAACTCTGCAGTTTTTAACCCATTAGCAATTTGGTTAGTTTCAAAAACATTAAAATTAAATTTAAATGAGCATTGAAGCTACGTGGTGCTGCGCCATCTATGCGTAAAAGAAAGTTTCGTATTCTAACAGTCCAGGGCCACCAACTTAAAGTACAGGATACCTGAAACTTTTCATGAATTGAAAGAATGAAAGAAATTTTGTGGTATCAAAACTGAGATTCGAACCCCTGTTCATCCAGTCGTCAGATTGATTGATTAGCCCTCTGAGCTACACTATGTAAGTTATGTCTACTTAACTGTGCAGAAAAAATGACTTCTTTAGGTGGGCATAGTTGGCTACTATTTAATTATGTTGTTAAAGAGCCTAAGGTATAAGCAATCAATAAGCGTTTTTTCTCCCACTTAACATTTGGTATATTATCTTTTTTATTGTTATTTGACTGTTTTGGTTGAATATGGTTAAATAAAAATTGAATAAATTGCTATTCAATCATTTTTACCGAGAAATGTTCAACAGTGTACAGTGGCATTCCACATTTATAGTACATTATACAAGAAAAGTTGTGTAGAATATTTTTGACTACCTCTCACGCACTAGTATGATGAGTTTTTCGTAATATTTTTTTTATATATAATTTTAAAACTGCTTTCACTTTATGAAGAGATTATACGGGGGTGAGGGCAATTGATTAATAAAGAGTAGTTGATTAATAAAAGTTTTAAATTTTAATGGTGATTATGTGATTATTAACTTATGAATTCGCCCCTTTTCTATTGTAAGTGTTTTTGATAAACATTGAATTTACAGAAAAAGTAATAGCCCAAAGTTGTACACCTCTTATTGAAATTTTTTGTACTTTCTTTTAGCAATTATCAACCACTTTCAGTCATTTTGTCCAAAAGTTTTAGAAGTATCCGAAATGGATTATTTGATTTTGTTTAATTTGTGTTGTAATATTTCCCAAAACATTTTGAAACTTTGCTATTTTTTATAAAATAAAAATATTAATATAAACTCTATGCTTGCAAAATTTAAAATCATATTATTAAAGCTTGCTATCTTATGCAGCTACATTTAATAAATCAACTTTTTTGAATCGTGATTCAACCTTATTAATCATTTTGCTTTGGTACAAAATGTATTGTGCAAAACTATTGTTTTGGTACAATATGTATTAATATGCTATTATAAATTACTGTTTTATTTATGCTCCCTAATAGATTTTAAAAGAATCACAAAGCAGATAGAATCATATCAAATCTTTCATACTATTTATCAATCAAATTTAAATTTAGCATTTGATTTATGTATATTTAGTCTCTTAAGCAATTCCTTACGAATTTTAATGTTTTCAAAATTTCGGACTGTGTAAATTTAAAAATGTAAACAAAGGACGAAGAGTTTACTAGAAATAAAAGGAAGTACTATATTTGTGTGAAATTTCTTAAGTCCCTTAAACAATTCTTTAGTTTTTATTTTAATGTTTACCAAACTTCTGAGCATGTAAATTTAAAAATGTAAACAAATGGCGACGAGTATAGTCAAAGTGAAAATAAATTTGAAAATAAATGATACATCGTTTAAAGATAACACAAAATCAAAATTCCACGCTTTTGCTGGTGTCGGTGGGCTGAGTTAACATGTCTACTGAAACTCGTTCCTTTTCAATTTCCGTGTATTTTTCGTATTTGATAGATTTTTATTTCCTACAAATCCCAGTGAAACTAGTTTTAAATTGCAAATTACCTCCTTGAAATTGAACATGGAAAATTCAAGTATGAATTGTTGAAATTTTTCAAAGCACGATCTCAGTGCTATCTTAGGAACATTTTTAAGACTTATTTTTAAAGTAATATTTTATATTCCGTTCAGATGCTTCGAAAAAGAAAGTAGAAGCTTCAAATTCTAAAACACGTGTTTAAATTTAAGAATCGATGCGGACTTCTTAAAGGAAACCACATTTATAAGTGCAATAAACAATAAATTTTATTCAAAAAATCATTCATTTTTGCCCTATTTTTTTAGTGTTGAAAATAATGCCTTGAGTTTTAGGCATTATATGGTTGTAATTATGTACAGCGTGCGAAATAAAAGCAAGCCACCCTGAATACCTTTTTATTTAAAGATCGGATCCTCACGTTCTTGGACTCACGCTCTTAATGGTTCGGGGGGGGGGATGACCTTAATTATACTAACTAATAAATACATGAGATACTTTAAGTTACAAAATTCGAAAACATACTTTCTCTGAATAATTCCTTTTTTTTCGATGAATTTGGATTTCTCATCGCTGCACAGAGGGTAATCGCAACCTGGGAAATATAGTACCAATAGTTTGGTCAAGAGAGCAGTTGAAAGTTTGGACCCATTAATGTTTTTTTTTTTTTTTTTTTTTTTTTTTTTTTTTTTTTTTTTTTTTTTGCGTATTTTGTCTTATCTCAAAAATTTTTAAGAGAATCAAATAATTTTGCACACAATCATAAAACTCGTTTATACAAAGATAAATCTATAAAAAAATAACTTTTGATGAATATTATTACATTTTTATTATCTTATTCAATATGAGTCAAAAATATTAATGATAAGGTACAAAATTTTAATGATTTTTGCATCATTTGAAGGAATATAATTTTACATGGCAAAATACATGATTTGTGGAAAATCGGTCAAATAGTTCTTGAGAAATTGAATTTAAAAAAAACCCATATTATAAAAATTATTTATCCCTTATTTTGGGGGGCCAGACATCCTAATCCGTCGAAAAAATAGATATGTTTATTCTGAGAAAGTAAGGTTTTTTGTCTGATTTTGTAATTAAAATATCGCTTTGCACTAATTAATTAACATATTTGAGATCACCATCTTGAATAATTTATAGTGAGTCCTATTACATGTAAATACGATCATTCAAACAAAAGTTATTAAGGATGGTTCCTTTTTTTATTTTGCACAATGTACACGTAGTTCTAAAGATATAGTAAAATATATCTATCTCTTCTTCTAAAAATATAGAATAATTATATCATGTTTAGAAAAAAATATTATTTTGATTTTAGTATACGCATACAATTATTTAAGTATATAAGATATTAGTATGCGTTACGTATACTGATATGTGTTTCAGTGATGCGTATCTTTTTATATTGAAGACTTTTGGATAGTACATAAATTGTTTCCTCGCAGTTTAATGCAAAATGTTTAAATTTACTACTATGACCCATTCGAGAAAGTTCCTTAATTAATGACGTTCTTTGTGTATTCCCAAAAGATATTAAAATATTATGAACAATGAATCAATAATATTTTAAAATACTTATATTTGTTAAGGATAAAATGTTATTTTAAAATCCAAACTATAATGCATATTTAGTATTCTTTTCGATGCATACATAAATCCATTCAAATCCCCGTTATGAAAAATATTTCACAACCGAGATTTGTTTCTTTTCAGAATCCTTTTACGTCATTTCTGTTATATTTATAGATATATCCAAGTATCCAATGCAACATTTTTCAAATTCAGGGCCAGCCATGTATGGTTGTGATAATCGCGTCTTTTTGAAATATGTTAGCACTTCAGATTCGCGTATCTTTTAATACCAAGCATCTCATGTTTCTATATTTTTTTTGAAAAATGAAGCCTACAAATATAGAAAACTACGAAAATATGATACAATAATAGAAACTTGGAGGAAATTCTCCCTACTACATCTTATTTAGATTCAATATTTGATCTCTTCATGTGTAAAGTAACAAAATAATCTTATGCCCAGTCAAAACATTTTAAAGGATATTAAAGCATCTTGTTCAAATAAAACGCTGTAAAGTGCAAGTTGACTTTTATAAATTAAATCCTGTTTCTGAAAATGGCTACATTAAATAAACTTTGTAGCACTAAACTATATTTTTGTTTTATGAAAGTAACAAAGTTTTTAGTCTCTGCTGTACATTTCCGAAGTATCTTTAATTACTTTAGAAAGAAAAACATGTTTAGTTGGAAAAATATGTTTCTCAATTTCCTTCGCAAACAGTTATTTAAATATTTGATACATCACGAGGTACATATTAAATTGAAATTTCTATTTCATTTCCCTCTTCTCTAAAATAATCATATTTTTTGGCTCATAGTTACTTAGGTAATGCAAATTACAAACATCATATATTCGAGGAATATTTTTATTTATGATATTTTCTGTATGAAGTTTAAGTTATCTTTCACTATTTTTTTAAATAAAAATAAATAAGATATCATCAAAATGTACCAAACATATTTAAATATCAAATCAAACACAACTGTAAGATATTAGTCACTTCACGCTTTAAATTAATAAAATAGCTAGCAATTAAATATTTTTCTATCCATTTATGACACAGAACTTCGTTTTTATTCGAACCAAGTAGGACAGAGAAAAAATTTCATTTTCGTTTTAAAATTTACTTACATAAAATTCAATGCATTATATATATTTTATAAAACTGCAAAGTATGAAACAATTGCTCAGGGATTTGATAGATTACCTAGACAAAGGATTACAAAAAAGCTTCTAAGACGTTTAAATTGATCTTTAATTTGTGCCAAACTTATCATAACTGTTAAAATTTCACAAAAAAATGATCAAGAAAATGAAACTTAGAACAATTCAACTTACTTACTTATCTTCGTCGTGCCGAACTGGCACATAAGGCCTCGAGTCTTCGTCTCCACACACTCCTGTCTTCAGCCAGGCAACGTGCTTCTTCCCATAAAATTAGTCCTGCTCTACTAAGATCTTCCTTAATGTATATCTTTGTCATTTTAGTCTCAGTCTCCCCCCTTTTCTCTTTTCCGTCCGGCACCCTTAAGCTTGAAACACTTGCCGAATTGCTTCCATCTGTTCTTAGTATATGGACGAGTCATCTCCATCTTCGTTTTAAAATTTTTTCATTATCTAGGCCAAGGTGGAACTGTGCTTCCCATTCCAAGTTTCCCAACCAACAAAATTTTTAGCAAATTGTAATTAAGCCCCTTATGCTAGAACTCTAATTTTAATGCACATGCGAATAACGTTATTGTATCGTGCATGTAGAGCAGCATATGCCAGATAAACTTTATATTTGTATACTTTATATACTTCTCTTTTGTAGAAATAAAGAAATTTTTGAGAAAGAAATTATGCAGATAAAAATTTTTACAAAAACACTGCTTTATCAAAACTGTCAGTTGAAAAAAGCGAACCCGCTGACAAACTGTTTGTCAAATCATCGGATTTTCACATAACTGGATTCAAAATTAATGCTATTTGATGTTCATATCTTCAATACACTAATTAATTAGTGGATGCGATATTTTAACTTGTGATACCTGATAGAAAAATGACAACTTTCTCAAAAAAAAAAAACATATTTATTTTTAACGAATTCGGAATTTTGTAGTGTTACGTATTGTTACTTATGTGTTTTGTTTATGTTACTCATTGAAAAATTACAATTAAAAAATCAAACACACTGAATTGCGTTTTTATCGAATTTTCTGATTTTCACTTATAACTCAAAAATAATGTCTCGATAGCCTTATCTGAAATGCATTAATTAATTAATGTAGACGATATTTTAAGTTATGAAACCAGATACAAAAAGTAACTGTCTCTGAGCAAGCTTATTCGCTATATATGCTTCAAATTCGTGAAATCTGTTTATATTGTCTACACAAACAACATATTATCTACACAAATAAAGTTGTACATAGCAAGAATAACCTTAGGTTCACATCATTTCTGGTCTCTGTACTGTATTTTGAATTTTTATTTTTGAAGTCAATATCTAATATTTTGAATGAACTTCGTAAATTTACCTTTATTCGAAATTAATTTTATAAAATTATAAGTATTTATTAAGGTATCCACAAAAGTAGTTACATTTTAATTTCCAAGTTTCCGTTTTATTTTTTAATTATTGTATTACAGTTGTTAAACAGTCAACCAAATTCTGAGTAGCGATTATCAATGCACAACTCCATAGCCAAATAATTCCGAACCCAACACAGAAGACAAGGAATCTCCTGTATCAAGCATTGGGGCAACTTTGCCTTCGTGCAGGTTTTTCGATTGAACTAATCCGCATTTTCGTTATATAGAGAGGAAAAAAAAATGAAACCATCCCATGGTATGCTTGATAGCAGCAGGATTTAAATCCATGATCTGTCTACCACTGAGAATAATTTGCGTCATCTCTGTGGGCGATGCACGGAGGGTGCGGATGTCGTATCAAACAGCCATCACTGGGATTCGAACCCGACACCTCATTGGGAAGATATAGCTCCATCCCTTTAACCACCAAGTCTCTCCTAGTTTCTGCTTAGGTTCAGGGAAGACAAATTGCGATATTTTAGTTAATATTTCAATATTTTTATTTAATTATTGTTAAATATTTTTCGGTCAAAGCATAAAACAAGTTTATGCTGTTAAATTGTACAGCGTTTTTGGTCAAAAATAGTGATTTCTTAGAAAAAAAAAACATTGAAAAAATGTCCTCTTTAAAAAGTTAATATTTTAATATTTTTATTTAATTATTGTTAAATATTTTTTCACTCAAAGCATAAAGCAAGTTTATGCTGTTAAATTGAACAGCGCTTCTCGTCAAAAATAGTGACTTCTTAGAAAAAAAAGGCATGGCAAAAATGTCCTTTTTAAAGAGTATAATTAGTGTATATATTAATAAAATATATTTTTTTCTTAAAGGAAATCAATTAATACCTAAAATATGTAGACGCATATTTTTGTTGTATGCACATAGTAAATGCTTTTAAACTGCTTTATACTAGAAATATTTATAACAATTACTAAAAGATAACTATATTCTTAGATCCTCGCAGCATTGTAACATATGCATATACATACACATTTCATTTAAATTTATATTCCATAGTAAAAGTAATCATTTTTTCATTAACTGCTTAAACTGTGCAAGTATATGTTTTACAGAAGATGCGAATTTTTTGGGGGGAAGATTACTTAAAATATTTACAAAAATATTATAAAATTTATTTATGCAGGTTTCCGCTTAATAAATTTCCGACAAAACTTATTATTAATAAAGTGCTTAAATAAATATGTTCATAAACTCAATATTTTTTAAGGAAAGGTTGACAAATTAAACAATTAGTATTCTTAGTTTTGCTATTAATTACTATTAATTTGCTTACATTTTAGGGATCCAAATTCTCTTGAAGAAGAAGGAAAATCAGGAGGAGAGCGAGGACGTGGAAGATATGAAAAAATAAATTGGCCGCTCTACGATAGCGTTCATCAAAAATACATTGCACTTGGTAAATAGGTTTTATACTTAGAAAAGAACTGTTAACGCTAAAAAGAAACAAAAACGATTTTTAGTTAAGCAAATAAAATCAAGACTAAATCTAAAATAAATAATAAGACATTGAAAAAAACCACTATAACATTTTTGTTATTCAAACTATGAACTCCAAAAGACAATTACTACAATTAATTTTTCACCTCTGGGCATTTAATCAAAAATAATAATAAAAAAATAAAAGGAGTAGCATATAATGTTTATTTTTTTCTAGTCTGCGCTAAATTTTTCATAAACTAAATATAGTATTAACAGGTTTGTTTTACCTTTTCGTAACTTTACGAAATAATTATATCGTTTTTTGCAGTTGCTTTAAAACCGCGAGTTAACTGTTATATTTCTTTTAATTTTATCGATTCTGTTTTTCAAAAAATTTAAAAGAATTTATTTGATAAATCAATTTGAAGCATGCATTTATTGTTTAGCATTAAATGTAACAATTATTGACAGAAAATTTTAAATTATGTCAAGTAAACAATTAAATTAAGAAAATTCCTAAATAAGTTTAATTCAGATATTGATAAATTTTATCCGTTGAGAAATGCTTTGAAGATTTATATAATTTCACCATTTTCTTGATTTTCTGCATAAAATTGCATTTAAAAAGATAAAACATAAATATTCAAAAGTTACGTATTCATTACCATATGCTGTGTCGGTTCAAAAATTGGAGAAAATACCGCAACAATAATGCTTAACCATCAAGAAAATATTAATATTCATAAGTGTTTCGCAATTGTTCAGGCAAATATTCCTAATAATTTATTCATTTCATTCCTGGAGAATCGTACAGACAAAAAATTGAGGAATCTTTTCCACCTGAAAAGCTAGTTGACGTTGTTTTTGATTCACGTGCCGTCTGTCATAATTTAATATTAAAATGAAGCTACCCTTTTTTCGTTTATGTTTGATTCGTAAAATGAAATTTTTTTGATTTTAAATAATTCTAATTTAATTTCCATATCTTTTTGTGAAACTGAAATTTAATTTTCAGATTAATTCATTGTGGGCATTAACATTAAATATTGCCTCACTTGAATAATACCTATAAGTATTCGAAATGCGAAGTTAGTAAATATTTATGCATTAATGAAAGGTAAACAGGTTAAATTACATGTTTTATTTTAGAGTATTATAAAATTTTTCAAACATAATATGGTTATTTTTAAAAAAATTTAATCTTATTTGGAATAAAAATAGCTTTACTACTGTAATATTGAAATTTAAATATGTCAGAAACGTACTTCCAGTTATTAAGACAATTCATTCACAATAAATGCCACAATAGCAAACTAATATTTATAATATCAAATAGATAAATATTTACTTATCATTAACTACTATGTAGTTTTTTTCTTAAATATAGTTATTCTGTTATTCTTTCAGGATTGCGTTAGTTTTAGTTTTTCCTTCATCATTTACAAAGGAAGAAATGTGTGGAATATAATCCCAAACAAATGAACTCTAAGCACAATTTTCCTATTAGATAGTATTTATTTAAATGATTGATATTCAAACATTACTTTTTATTATTGTATTATTAAGTACATATCTAAATGTAATCTTACACACTTAAATATAAATCGGTATTAATACATTTAAATATATTTATTTAAAAAGAACTAGTTTGTGTGCAATACTGGAATGGAAGACAATAATAATAAGTTTTTTTAGTGCTACGAGTATCAAGAATATCTTTAAAAAGTAAAATGAATACTAAACTCGTTTTTTCTTAAGGTAACAGTGCGGAATAAAAAATATCACCTTGAATAACTAGTGATGTAATGATCTGAGTTTTGGAAATGAACTTATAGTTACTCACAATATTCCTTTGTAGAAAATCACAACATACCCCACGTGGAACTCTTTTTTTTTCCTTGTGTCTGGCGCAGAGGTATGACGTGTAATCTTTATTTGCATAATTCTAAAATTTTCCCTTTTCGCATACCAATGAGTGTTGAGTTGAGTTGATGTGCTTGCTAAATGATAATGCACGATCCAAATCGCCAACTAATTTGATTTCGGAAGTTATAAGGACAGCGTGCACCAGCAGAAACTGAAACCGGGTATTGTAATCATGCACGATTCAACACTGTTATGCCTAGAGATGCTCAGGATTGTAGCAGTTTCTCTTTTACTCTGCAGTAAGTAGTGTTGCAATTTCGTAAGTTGCAAACCAGATAAAAATGCAATCCAACTCTTCCATTTTTAGCATTACTGCAAGGAAGGTGTCTTTTCTTAGTGAATTGATGATACAGAACAACTTCGTAACTGACTTCTGTCTTCTTGTTTAGTGCTTGGCAACTTTACTATAACTTGAGCCACTTTTATGACAAAAGCTTTTGTCATTCAAAAATTGTCAGGAAGACGTTTTAACATTACTGCAAGGAAGGCTTCTTCTCTTAGCGAATTGATGATACAGAATAACTTCGTTTGCGATCGCATACCGTTTTTGAGATAAGAGTAACTACAAATTACATTGCCAGGTGGCACTGTAAGCTGTCTTCTTGCGTAGCGCATGGTAACTCTACCATAACTTGACCCCACATTTTTGACAATAGCTCTTGCTAGTTAGAAATATTTGGGGTGATTATAGACTGCAAAAGGTCCACTGTACATCTGTATACATTCAGAATGAATCCTAGTTTTTGCATTTTTTAACCTTTTTTAAACCCTAATTTTAACCTTTTTATAGCATCTATATTTATATTCAAGGAATGTGAGTTTTTAAAAGAAAATATATGATCATAAAGACAAGCATATTGACTTTTCTTTGGGAAAAAAACAACGTATCTGCGCGGATTTTTGTTCATCCAATAACAGGGTTCAACTTAATCTTCTGAAATAACCCAAGAACTGATTCCTCAAATTCATCCTTCTGAAAGATATTTTTTCAGAAAAAAAAATAATTGTTTAATTTCTCATAAACTACAAACATTATATTATAATTGTATCATTAAAAAAATATTTGATAGGTGATTATAAGTTTAAACAACTACTAAGTCCCTAGAGTATAGAATTAGTTACATATAAAAAAATTCTAAAAAAATATGTTTCAAAAAAATCTGTTATCCTGTTTTGACGAAACAGATATATTTCAAAATCATATAGCTTAATGTTAGAGTTAAACGAAAAAAATAATCAAGGAGTGCTTTTAGGAATATCTGTTCCAGTAAATTTTGGATTGCTCAAGATCGAATACTTCCCAAACAAATGCTTTTTTTCGCAAGAGAACTCCATTCAGTTTCTTAACCTAGTCTTGGAACGATAGTACCAAAGCAAGAATACAACGGTTTTTCTTCAAAAAAAACTTACCCCTTCTTCAGAAAAGTTTCCTTGAAAATTTCCTGACATCGCTTATGGTATCATAATATTATACAAAAACGAGTTATAGTATTTTAAAATTGAGCTATACAAATCAATTAATTTTCATTATTATACTTTTGAAACCCAACAATCTTGCCGAATCAGCTTATTAGGTTTTTTCTCATTATTAGTGTGGCGTAACTACCACTACAAATATTAAAGACCAATTCACTAGTATATAACACATGTTAACTTGATTCTATCACTAGGTACCTCTTGATAGATGAAGGTTGGCATAGTCGATAATTAAATCCCTCATTAGAGTAAAATTTCTAGAAAAAGCTCAAATATGCTTAGAATTAAGTTAAGAATTATTTTGCTTCGACAAAATATATACTTTCCTACCTGAATAAAGATGATAGGAACTTTAATTGTGCTATTATGGGGAAGCAATAAAGTTAACAATAACCAAAATTTAACTGCAAATTTTAAATTTCCTTCAGTTGACATTTATACCATACAAAATTAAGTCTTCGAAAATTCTTATTAAGTTTTAGTACCTCAAATTAATGAAGGAGTCGTTGATTTTTATAGAAATTACTAAATTAGTTATGCTTACATTTGCAACCTGGTATCAGTATATTATTAATTTAATAATGAAATTCCCACTGCAATTTGTTAGTTTCTTTGTTTGATATTAATTTTCTTTGTTTGACAGCAATGAAGCCCAAACTGAAAAATCATTATCATGCCCATCGTTTGTCTTTTTGGTTAAATCTTATTCCGACTCTTCACAAGTCTGCAGCTTCCGAAACATCGTCTCGACATCACCAACTGGAAGACCATGACAACCCTCTCTCTTACGATGGAATATTTCGGGAACGGCCTGCAGGTGATGCAAATATTTCCCTCTTCTACAGCACCACGCCATTTCTCACATCGTCACAGCAGTCTGCTGATCAAATAACTACAACCCCTTTTATGATAGTAACAACAGCTGATGGTAGTTTTCAATCAGTTACGACGTCTAACGATACTGATACTCTGGCCATGACAATGCAGCAAGCTACTTTCTCAACAGTGCTGATTATAGCTGTTGTGTTTGGTGCATGCATCGTGGCAATAAACTCAGTTATTTGTTGTGCAATATTTCACAAAAAAGACAAAAATAGAGCTGATTGCCTGCAAAAAAGAGAATATCAGGTAAAGTATATTATATAACTTAATTTGTTATGCATTTTTAGTGAACTCAGAAGGATGGTACAAGTAAATTTGAAAGTTGGAATTCCGCCATAAAATTACTTCAGTTAACCTTTCTAATTGTATACATCCAATTGTATACTGAGATAAAAACAAATAACGATACGACTGTTATGACTGCAATCACAATGGTGACAACACGATCAAACATATTTCTGGTAACCATAAATCCTGTTTTAGGAAATCAAGGACAAATTGTTAAATTTTTTATCTAACTATTATTAGAGCTATCTTGAATACAAGATTTTCCAGACGGTTGCATTTTTCACAGCACAAAACAATGAGTTATAAAGAGTGCTAAGATACAAAGACTTAACATACATAGTTAGAATTTTCAATCTAAAATTACCGTAAAAAAACAAGCAGCAGTCTGCCTATCCGATTAAGTGTAATGTTTACGATAAAGAACTTATTTTACTTTTACAGGTTTGAAACCCTTTGCAACTAGTATGATAAAAAAACAAACATGTAATTTTGTATTCATGGTTACAACCATAATGGTTTCAAAACTGTAAAAAGGAAACTTAACTGGATGCTGGAGACGATTTTGCTGTTTTATGGTGCTGCTGTTTATGTGTAAGTGTATCATATTCCAAATCCCCCGGGTTAAAAATTAGGGAGTGCAAGAAATATTGAGATGTTCAGTCTGACATTCAATAACAGAACTCCCGTTTCGCCAGTCATAATATTGACAGATTTGTTTTCTCGGCTATAATATGGGGGGGTTTAGTTGGTGAGATAAAATTTTGATTGTTTAACCATATTAGGTGAAAGCAGTTTATAGGCAGCTTTTTGTCAGCAGTTTGAATACCATTTAATTTATAATATTTGACTGTTTCGTTTGGATGTGGTAAAATACCAAATAAATAATTTATTAGTTATCCACTTTTTCCGAGAAATTTTTAACAGTGTATGATAAATCAATATTTTTAGGCATTTTTAATAAATTCATCACAAAAGAGACATAAATACGAAATAAATGTATGCATAATTTGAATCTAAATCAAACCAGTTAGAAAGAAATTATTTGAGCACAATAAAGTAGAAAAGTTTGACTGGTTGCTTCGAGTGACTCAAGAGAAAATTTTAAGGAAATCTTATAAATGTTCTCTTTACAGTACTATTTAACTTTCACTGTAATTTATACTAGTCAAGCATTTCTGAAGAAATTCGTGATAATGGAATTTTTGTTTGATATGCAGTTCAAACTAGAAAAACCAATTCGAAGACATAATAGAAATGATCTAAGGGAAAGAATGAGTAAAGGTATAGAAAGAAACTATATATCCTGCTGAGACATGCTTTACGATTTCTTCTCCCGGAGATAACTAAGTAAAAATTCCACCACACGTTCTATACTTTATTTTTAATTAATTATTCCTTCAACTTCTTCTTACCTGAAATTTTAAGGTAAATAATTGATTTGAAAAGCTAAATATGGAAAAGACTAGCACTTTGATCTTCAACACCTCTTAACGTGAATTTCAGCATTTTTTTCACAGCATAAAATTCAGATGCAATAAACTTTTTTTTACTTTAATTAATCAATACATCAAGTAAAAATTAAAGTTTAATTATTTTAGTCAAACTTGAATGGTTTTTTTAAGGTAATGCAAGCATAAAATGTAAATGTCAATATCACGCGCATAATATTTTCCAATTAAAATAAAAGAAATAGGATTACAAATGCCACTCTTAAGATCATGTAATTTCCTCTTTTTTTCCGTGCAGTGTTTTAAAAAAAAACATGCCAAGCAGTTATTAAAATATAATACGATATAATTACAGTATGATTAAGCCTCTAAAATGTCAAACTTTCCTTCTTTGCATTTAAAGATTGTCATGACATTTAATGACTTTTTTGTTAATGAATTAATTTTTAATGAAAGTAAACCCTTTAGTGTAATTATTGCAGTCATAATTGAATGGATTTTGTGTATTGGATGCGTATCGCAAACATAATTTCATTCATAATTCAATCATAATGAAAGTAAAAGTTTTAGTGTAAATCAGAAAAGTAGTATTTAGTATTAATTTAATATAGTCAAAATTGAACGGTACTTCGTTGTGATACAAGCATAGAATTTCAAAGTCTATATCACACACACAATATTTTTTATAATCAAATTACTAAGGATTATGATAAGAAACACCACTCTTATGGTGGTATAATTTTGTCTTTCTTCTGAGTGATATATTTTTAAAAAAAGAAATATTTGTGAAAAAAATTTGAGAAAAAAATGTAATATGCTTTTAGTTTTATTAAACATCTGAAATGCCAAATATCCTATATTAATTTTTAAAGATTGTCATGACATACAATTAATTGTTAATAAAAGTACAAATTTCAGTAGATATCAAACTAATTGAATTTAGTTTATCTATAATGCTGAAAAATTGACGTATTACAAGCGTAGAATTTTAAAGTCATTATCACACATACAATATTTTATAATCTAATTATTAAAGATAATAATAAGAAATACCAATCTATTATGGTGATATAATTTTATATTTCTTCTTAGTGCATTGCTTTTTTTAAAAATAAATATGTTAAATATTTCTTGAGAAATAATATATGAATTCAGTATTATTAAACATCTAAAAGGTCAAATCTCCTTTCTTTGTTTTTTAAAATTGTCAAGGCATACAGTTAATTGTTAATAAAAGTGCAAATTTTAGTATAAATCAAATTAATAGAATTTATTGAACGATTCTTTGATGTTTCACAAGTGTAGAATTTTAAAGTTAATATCACACTTGCAATAGTTCATAATCAAATTAAAAAGGTTTAAGTTAACTATAACAATTCTTAAATTCCTCTTTACTGTGTTTTTAAAGAAGAGAGGCGTGTCAAACGTTTCTTGAAAAGTAATATGATATGATTTCAGTATGATTAAGCATCTAAAATGTCAAAGTTCTTTTCTTAGCTTTTAAAGATTGTCATGACTTCCAGTTAACTGTTAATGAAACAGGAAAAATGGAAAAGAGATAGTGGATAGAGATTAATTTCCGCTTCCTTAAACGATGATCCAGTAATCTTTCAGCGACATTACCCTTTTCTTTGACAGTTACTTTTAGTCTCTTTAATGTGAGCCTCAATCTCTAACGACTGCACTTTTTAGTTGATAAATGAAAGATCAATAGTTTTACTATTTCATAAAGAAATGAAGTAATTTTTTTTTCCTATAAGAGGACGAAAATTATTTTTTCAAAGAACCATTAATAGCTGCAATTCATTATGGGAAGGAGTTAATCACCAGTTCAATAATTTTATACAACTTTAACCGTTTTGAAATGGGACATAAAATGTTATTGAACAAGAAAGAAAAATTTTAATTCGTAAAAAAAAAGTTAATTTTTCAACCTTAGCAATAGTTAATTTTTAATTTCATTTTTCATTTTGCAAAATTGCATGTCTTTTGTTATTTAGGACACAAATTGCATTGCTTGAAAATTCTGTGTTTATTTATTTATTTTTTTGCCTTTTTAATGATTTTTCGTTACCCAATATTTAACACCCTTGTTTAACACCAATGTCTTATGTGCAAAAAACTATAAAATTAAGCTGAAAGAGAATAATAAAGTTACATTAGATCGATTCATAACCATGCAAGATAAAAATAAATTTGGATTTCTAAATAGAAAATGAGAATTTTTATTTAATATAAATATTAGATTATTCGTCAAAATTTATTCATTTCGAAGGAAGCTTAATTTTCTTAATTTGAACTTTGATGCTAATAATTAGTAGCATTTTAAAAATAGCTACTTATGCCGTAGAATATAACATACCCTACTTAGTAATCAATTCTAACTTCATTTCAAAATAACACAATGCAGAAAACCTGTGATTTTCGCTTTTCATTTTTGGAAAATATTTATGACTTTTATATTCTAACTGAAAGCATAAATTTTACCCTCCAGTGCAAGAAATCTTTAGTATTACAATAATATAATTATGCATCAATAAAATTTTCAGAAAAAAGCTCAATTTATTTCAGAAAAGAAGATTACTGACATAAAATACAAAATATTATCATTTATTGAAAAATATAAATATTGATATATTGATATTGATATATTGATATTGATATATTGATATTGATATATTGATATTGATATATTGATATTGATATATTGATATTGATATATTGATATTGATATATTGATATTGATATATTGATATTGATATATTGATATTGATATATTGATATTGATATATTGATATTGATATATTGATATTGATATTGATATATTGATATTGATATATTGATATTGATATATTGATATTGATATATTGATATTGATATATTGATATTGATATATTGATATTGATATATTGATATTGATATATTGATATTGATATATTGATATTGATATATTGATATTGATATATTGATACATCGATATTGATACATCGATATTGATACATCGATATTGATACATCGATATTGATACATCGATATTGATACATCGATATTGGTACATCGATATTGGTACATCGATATTGGTACATCGATATTGGTACATCGATATTGGTACATCGATATTGGTACATCGATATTGGTACATCGATATTGGTACATCGATATTGGTACATCGATATTGGTACATCGATATTGGTACATCGATATTGATATATTGATATTGATATATTGATATTGATATATTGATATTGATATATTGATATTGATATATTGATATTGATATATTGATATTGATATATTGATATTGATATATTGATATTGATATATTGATATTGATATTGATATATTGATATTGATATATTGATATTGATATATTGATATTGATATATTGATATTGATATATTGATATTGATATATTGATATTGATATATTGATATTGATATATTGATATTGATATATTGATATTGATATATTGATATTGATATATTGATATATTGATATTAGCTATGGTCAAAATGTTTCCTACAATTCCCATATTCTTATAAATTAAAATTATAATAACTGATATGAAAAATTCTCACTTCCTATGCATTTTAAACTGACAATAATAAATTTATCAACCTATCATTCTATATTTTTTTCCCAAAAAAGTGAAAATATCTAATTATAAACTTTATTTTAAAAATTACTGCTCAATCTACAAAGCATTACTTGTTGTTCCTTTGAAATTTTTCATCAAACATTTATTTAAAAAAAATCAAGTTCGGTTCAAAGACTCCTAACTAATTTACCGTATTTTTACCCCCCTCTTTATATATATATATATATATATATATATATATATATATATATATATATATATATATATATATATATATATATTCCATACTTAAATCACTTAAAACATTTATTTATTTATTTATATTTCGCCTGACATACCTAAATCAGAAAAAGGAAATTTAGAGTTCATGACTTCTGATAAAATACTTCAACTTTTTACTTCATAGCCCAAGAATTTAATCTCAAAATTTCAAGTGTATTCTTCGTAACAGGATAGCCATTTTGAAAAGAAATAAGAAACGGAATAAAAAGAAGAGTAGAAAAAAATATAGCGAAATTGTACAAGACATCTACGACTGTGTTGTAATTCCCAATAGAGCTAGTATCCTTCAGAGAAACCCAAGGGAAATAAAACTTTGAAAAATAAGACTTTTCTGAAATAGATGTCTTTGAAAAATTCTTAGGTGTGAGGATCTGATACAATTGAATGAATACCATAATTTTCAGATGTCTTCCGTGAGTAAGGCGAGCCAAAAGTGATTTTTGTATTTTGAAAAAAATAAAATTTTTACGCGTTATGAAACTGTTGTTACTGCACATTTCATTTGACTCAAAATATAAAGAATGAATATTTTTAAGTCAATATTTCCGCCGATAAGTATTCTCATAGGATTTGTTTTATTGATTTTAAAAATCATAGCGCAATTTAAAAGGAATGAGTTAATGGATTTTTTCAGCTCGGTCATATTTTTATGTTATTTTACTGATGTAAATCTTTATCATTCTGTGCATTGTTTGGGCTTTTTTTTTAAGTATTTTTAGAGCATTTTTAGTTTAATATATATTGGGAGCTGTGTGGCAATATCAGAAAAAATAAATTCTCAACGGATCATTTATTTATCTATGAAAAAATTAAAAAAAAAGAATTTAAGGAAACTTTTAACTGCGTAGATTCCCGAGAATTACGTATTTTTAAAATGATATGATTTTAGCTTATATTGTGATATTTAATATCCTTTTGAAAACGCTTATGATACAAATTCAAAGCTTAGCCTGAATTTTTTTTTATCATTGTAATCTGTTTTAAGCAATTTTGAGTTTAATAAAAATTGAGATCATAATTTTAATTCTCAATGGATCATAATTTTACTTGAATAAAATCTAAAACAGGAGAATTTAAATAAGGATACGGATAAATGCATATATCTATGAGGATTTTATTTTTCGTAATAATGTCTTATGCTATTTTTTTATATTTAATATCTTTATCTTTTGAAAAGCTTATGATGCAAACTTACAGCATAGCATAATTTCTTTTAATCATTGCAATCTGTTTAAAATTTAGTCTATCTATTTGTGAGTTTAATAAATATTGAGTGTTTTTTTATTACTATTAGAGGAAAAATACTCTCAATGGATCATTAGATTTATTTATTTGTATATATAAAACCTAGAACAGAAAAGTTTAATAAAACGGCTAAGCGTGTGTATCCACGAGGTTTATATTCCTTCATAATGACTTATGCTTATTTTGTGATATTTAATATCTTCATCTTTTGGAAGAACTTGTGATACAAATTTGCAGTCTAGCAATTTTGCATTGTATGAAAATTGTTTTTATTACACGATCATTGCAAACTATTAAGTTTTTAAACCTCGTCTTAGGTACATTATTTTTCTATGTTTTTCACAGTTTTTTGTGCATTTTTGCAGTTGCATCCCGATGGTATTAGTTGCAATTCCACACCACAGTCAAAACAAGCTCATTTAATAAGTTCTGTACCTTCTCCAATGGACCACCTTCCACCGCCATCCTTTATGACCCTTGCTACTTTATCCGAAGCGGGTTCTCTACCTTCAAAGATCATGCCACCATCAGTTATAACCCATGAACCACAGCAACATCCAGAAGCTCAACCACTTTTATCAACTTCACGCAACACACCACCTCATTCTAATCACATGCACCATCACCATCCGCATTGGGCACCACAGGTTGGTGCGAATCACACTTTGACGCAGCACCATCAAAAACAACGGGAACAGGAGATGCGAGTGTGAGTACGTGTCTTTCTTTAGTTATTAGATATAAGGAAAAAAATCACGAATTCAGGGACATTACTTATGTAAAATTGCAATTACTTCAGTTGAAACTGTTATAATTTATGCTATTAGTTATATAAAGCTTTCTCAAAAATACTATGTTTCATAGTTATAAATATCATTCATATTTTGTGATATATTCTATCCTTTTATATGTTTACAAAATTGAAAGCTACCTACTAATCCATTATTTTCTATAAAAATAACATTTAAATAAGTTTCTAGTTGTAAAATAGTTTATAATTTAAAAATTGTTTTTAAATACCAATTGTTTTAATAGGGTTTTAGAATAGAAGAAGAAAAATAACATTTTTACTTCAGTAACGATAAGTTTGGTTGTTAACATTGAACTAAGGCATCCCTAGTAAAGTATTAGTGACTTTCTGGAATTTATCCCAAATGAAGATCAAAAGCCAACACTGATGCATGCGCTCCCTGAACTTGTAGATCTTAGATTCGAAAGTGGGTGGTGATAGTTATCACTCCGTCTACACACCATGCTTCCAAACCATTTTGCCGAGTATGGATTTTCCGGCTTGGATATCAACAAAGGAAAATATTATATTATAATATAAGTAATTTATTAATATGTTTGTGCTTCTGTATCGAAAGAAGTATAGTGTAAAGTATTTATCAAAATCATAGTAACTTTCATAAAAGTCACAGAGAATAAAAATTTTATGTGCAGAAACTCAATGGGCAAACTAATATTTTAAAACTAGCAATATTTTTAGTTTAATGATCGTATTAAATTTTCTCTAATCTCTCTTTATTTAAAGAGTATGTAAAATTTTATTTCAACCAATTTAATATTATTCATTTGCTAACAATATATTTTTCCCTGCTCATCGAATAACTAATTCCTATTCTTCACCATTTCTTTTTAAAGGCGATAAAATTAGAATAAATATCTGTCTTGAATCATTTCAGTTGAATTAAGCATATTTATTTCTGAATGAATTTTTCATAATTGTTGTGAAAAAGTACAAAGATTTCATTCAGAAAGTGTTCGAATACGAATTTCTTCTAAAATTCAATATCATAGCAATTTGAAAAAAAAAATACAGTAAGAAACAATAAGAAAGAAAATTAGTAAAAAAATTAGTAAAAAAATTAGTAAAAAGTAAGAAAATTAGTAAAAAAAAAATTTGTAAAAATTAGAAAAAAATTTGTAAAAAGCAAGAAAATTAGTAAAAAAAAATAAGTAAAAATTAGAAAAAAATTAGTGAAAATTAGAAAAAAATTAGTAAAAATTAGAAAAAAATTAGTAAAGAACAATAAGAAAGAAAAACTAGAACATATTAATTTCTATATCGAAATAACATTTTTAAATTCAAAAAATATGTTTTCGTTCTTCCATTTCTGCGAAGGTATTTGTTAAAAATTAAGTAATGTCATATAAATTAAAGCAAGAATTCAATTTATTTTTAAATATCAGAGATATATCAAGCAATTAAATATATTAATTTGAAATCTTTTTTAAATTTCCATTATTTTAAGCCCTAATAAATTTTCTATTGCAAACAATTGAGTATTAATCTTCCTTTAATTATTTCTCCTGATACTCAAATTACGCAAGTAATTTCTGTTCATCACCTACAAGGAACGGAAAGTAAAAATTAATATTATTGCAATTTAAAATAATTGTGCATATTTACAGTTCGAAGTTCGCGAATTACGGATTTATTTAATCCTTTTTTTAAATGAGTATTTTGTACGTTATGCTTTATAATTGAAAAGAGAAAATAATGTTTCTACTGTTTCGTAATAATCCAGCAGAACAAATAGTTTCTGGTGACTATTTACTCTCATAGTTCTCCCTTTGTTTGTTTTCTTATTAAATTTAAGAATAAGAATAAAAGCGAAGAAATAATTTTGGAAGCTTTCCTTCAAGAACTAAAACCTCAGGTTTATTTTTAAAAGAAATATATATTTTCCTTTTTAAATTACTATTTTCCTTTTAATTACTATTCATTCATTATCGTATCGTAACAATTAATTATAGAGTACTTAGATTAAAAAGACCTATAAAACTGAAACAAACTTAAAATGGTGTTTATATTTAGTTGTGAAGTAAATGTTAGGTTCATTTTTAGTGTATGTTAATCAAAGAAATTTAAAAAATTAAGATATATAAATTGAAAGTTCAAAATTAAGAGAATTGAAATGCAAACATTCCTAGAGAATTGTAGTAAACAGAAATTAAACTAATAAAATTCATTTTAATTTAGTTTATGCAAACTTTTTAATAGCTTATAAGCACGTAAAGCGCATAATTTCCAAGACAACTTGGGGTATATTAAACTGCATTATTCCAGAACCTTTAGAAGAGTAAAATTAGACAACGCGAAATGAGGAAAATATTCAATTTAAGGAAAACTCTCCATGAATGGTGTTGAATTGCTTGAAGAAAACAATACAAGCCTATGAAAATAACTAATAAGAGGTAGATTAATTTTTTTCATTCATTTATCTGCAATACACTATAGCTCGACAGCGGGGTACTTTGGAAAGGTTTTTAAAGGTTTTGAGGAGAGGTTTTTAAATGAAGATTCTGTAATTAGTCATTATTACAGAATCATTATCTGCAACAGAAGTCATTGATCATTATCTGTAATGAAGTCATTATCTGTAATAAACTGAGCCAAGGGTACACATTAGAATTTTTAAAAAGAAAACTTTTACATACATTTTTTGAGCATCTCATGCAAGTGATCTTTTTAAGTCTTAATTTCAAAAAAGAATTCAAAAATTAAATCAAAATCACTTATTCCAATGAGGAATTCTACTTCTAGGTAAGTAAAATCACTTTACATATCATAATCAAAACTAATCAAACTTCAGCAGCAAGCGCTGCTTCAATAAATTCTATAATAAAGCGTGTAGTCTAAAAATATGTATCCAACCAAATGCAATCTTATTGAAAAGAAGTGTTCCGTTATCCATACAACGTCTATTTATAGAAACAATTTGGAATCTTTTGGAAGAAGAAACTTGGATGTTACAAAACATAAACATTGCATTATTTAATTCAAAAGATCTAGAATAGTTTGGAGATCCGATCTATATCCGAAAGATGGAGAATAGATTAGCTTGAAGCTCCGATCGAGGAATAAATAAGAAATTAATTGAAAAATTCAAGTCGAAACAGAAAACGAAAACGAAAAAAAAAATACTAAATGAATAAATAATAAACAAATCAATAATATAGGGTGAGGAAATATACAAATCACAATGTCATAAACCGAAATCCTTATTTATTTAATTTTTTGAGATCAAATTATATGAAATATGTATTATTGCATTAATTAATATTATTATGCATCAGTAATTGAACATTGATCGAATTACCTTTGAAGAACTGCTGATTTTGAAACAATTTTATACAAATGATTTTGAAAAGAAATAAATTTATGTAAATGAGTTTGAAAAATGTAAATGTGATATTACAGTATGATTTTTCTTGCTTGTTTACGCTCGTGGAAATTTGAATAGTTGAGCACATACATCTTCACGAATATGTTAACAGTTTGTGTTCAAAATAATTAATTTTGGGTATACCGTAAGGGGTATTAGTTATTAAGCAAAGTTATTAATTTATTTAAAAGTAATATTATAAGTAATTTATGTGTAAGAATTGAAATAGATAAGGTGAAGAAAAAAGTAATTTTCAATGCGTGATCCTCAGAATTATATTTTCAGAACAATGAATAATCATTAGAAAATCAAGTATTGTTTTCTTCTTGTAAGCGTTGCTCAAGTGAAAAATAGACAAGCATCAGAAATACAGTAGTGACAAAAGCCCATTATCCAGGATAATAAAGCGCACCCCAGGTTGCGCATGATTGAGTTATCAGTCATTTAGCATTAGATGGGCGCGTCCAAAGTGGATCAACATGACACAGTATGTTTTTTGTTACCGAAGGTGGTTTGTACTGTTTATTTACACAAAATGCTAAACAGATGTTAGGATGTCTTTCAGTATTTTTATTAATTTCACCTCAGCAATACATCACTTGGTTGATCTGATATTAAAATATATTGACACATACTCTTCATGTTAACATATGCAACATTTTCTCGCAATTGATGTTCGCTCACCATAAACAGCTAACATTCGATGACACACAGGGGTTGGACAAAATTATTCCTATTTTAACACATTTTTTGATATTTCTTCAAAATAATTAGACAATAATTTAACAAAGTTAGAAGTGTTATGCGATTTCTCTTATAGATCAGTGAAATTTAATGCTTTTAGTGGTTTTAGGGACCGACGCTAAATTACAAACGGAAAATTATGTTTTAGGATGCCTTATGCCAAAGAAAGGAGTAATAAATTTGTAACTTGTAACAATTATTCTGGTTATTATTTGCGATAACTGTACACACTTTCGATTAAATAATTATGGAAATGTGAACATTTCTCGGGAAAAATTTTTTTTTTGTCTTATGTTTGTTTGCGATGTCTTTTAAAATATTCAATAAAATTAAATTAAATTTTGGAGCAATTTAAAATTAATTAAAAAATTATTGCTTTTAAATTTCGGAAAAAAATTTTAAAACTGCTCAAGATATGAGCAATAAAAGTATTTCTCTCATACTGTGCATCCACACGAAAAATTAAGATTTGTTTTTTCTTAATTTGTAGTGAATCACATCTAATAAAAAAGTCGGATTTGAATATGGATTTTTGCACTTATTAAAGGAAAGCTCAAAATGTTACGGGGTTTTCCACAAATTTCCTTTTGTACTATTAAAAAATATTTATCAAGAATAACGTCGGCATTGTTGAAGATCACGCCCCCTTAAAAGTATCTTTTCTTTCGAATGTTTTCCTTCTTAATACAATCATACTTCGTTGTATGACTGTTCATTGTAAAGTATTATCATTTGTTATTTAACAAATGATAAGAAATGATACACAAACATATTTGCAGACAACTCCTTATCATTCTGAATTTCCTTTAAAAACCACAAAAACTGATTAAAAAGTGCTTGTTGGAAATTTTGAATTTTTAAAATATTCAAATTGAATTTTTTGCCAAATACGATTCATTATAAAATTTTTAAATAAATGTTAAATTTTCGTAGCACATGCGCAATATAAAAAACTACTTTAATCACCTATATAGTGCGCAATTTTCCACGAATGTTATTTAAACTCTGAAGCAAAAATTCTGAAATTAATTTTAAATTGCTCTAAAAATTTTGTTTAATTTTATAGAATATTTTTAGAGTTATAGCTAAAAAATGTAGGACAAAAAATTTGTAAAGTAATATAATATCTATATCTTCATAAATATTTAATCTAGGCTTTCAAAATTTTGTGCAATCCTTGCATATAATAATTAAAATAATTGTTACAAGTTACAAATTTATTGCGACATTGTTTGGCATAGGGTGTTCAAACACACTATTTTCTGTTTGCAATTTATTGGTGATCCCTCAAATCTCTAAAAGCTTTAAACTTTAATGATAGGCGTAAGAAATCTCATGATCTAAACCCAATCCTAGTGTGCACCACAGAGTGTCCAACTTGTTTGTTTGTGTCTTCCCCAATGGATTTTTTTCTTTTTGAGATTACAAAAGAAAGTGAATTACCCTGAGGCAAAAGCTTCAAAGTTACTGCCGATACACCAGACCTTTTTTGCGTGTAATCAATGATTGATGCTTTACAGTTGCGACGCATATACTACAGTTGCAAATGGCAAAAATGAACACCAGTTTTAAAACTTTCTTTTAAACAAAAATATCATCCAAAATCTTTGTGCAGTAAATTATGACTGTGAATTTTGAAGTTTTATTAATTATGACCTTTCTTACTTGCTTCAATATTACCGGGACCAATGTTTTAGAGTTATTGCCGATACACCAACCCTACTTGCAAACATTTGTTCACCCCCTTCCTTCTCGTTCCCGTGAAAATGACGGTGTGAGTTTTCGCTCGCTATTTCTCGCTCCTGTGATATTGACGGGCTGGAGTGTTCAGTAGCAATGCGCCAATAAGAATAAAACTAAATCATTTATTTTGCCCGGAAAAAAGTTTATTTCTCATTTTACACACCATATAGCAGTACCAGGATATTTTTAAGGTAACTGTAAATAGTTAGTTTACTTTAAACTAGGTACTAGCACTAATCAAATACATGTATTTGGCAAAATAGACACTTTTATGACCGTTTTCTTGAAAATTAACCGATCGTTAAGGGGTTAATAAATGAGTTGCTGTTGTGACGCAGATATTTCTGTTGCAAATCGCAAATTTGGACTTGGACAAATTTGGTTTTAAAACTTTCTTTTAAAGAAAACATCTAAGCAGAATCTTATGTGTGTAATAAATTATGACTGTTTACGGAATTCTCTCGCTAGTGTCTGTATATCTTGGGGTTAGTACTTCAGGGTAAATGCCGATCCACTAGATCTTCTTGCGGGAAATCGCTGATCCATGAGTTGTTGCGCATATACTACAGTTGCAAATTACAAAATTGAACACCAGACTTAAAACTTTCTTTTAAACAAATACTGTATATAAATCCTTTTTTTTAAAATACAGTACGACTGTTGTTGAACTCTCTCGCTGTGTCATTTAGCGAGCATATGCCATGTAGCGCTTCTGTATTGTGTTTCCAATCGTACATGCCAGTAAGATTCGTGCTTGTTATCATATTCTTAATATACAAGTAAACTATTGAACAATAATTCTGAATCATCCTGTATATGCTTATTATCTAACGAATATACGTACAAACTAAATATTTATATTGATATTATTCTTTTTCAGGCATTATAGGGATAAAAGAGAAGAAACCACGGTGTAGCCATAACTATTGATTAGTTTAGTTTTCAAATTTCAATAAACTGAATTATAAAATTAGTGTTATAAGGAAACACAATTTGGATAAAGAGTGAAGAGAAGGTAAAAGGTAAAGCAGATGGTGCTAAAAGATTTAAGAGGTTGTGCATCAACATTTCTCCATTTACATTTACCTAGAAACAAAATTACTCTTTACGAGTAAGATGCGAGAAGACTGTGTATGAAGTAAATAAGAAAATTTTGTATTAATAAGCTCGAAGGAGAATAATTAAGGTGAACTACTAAAAATGAATCGCATTATTTAAGTCCAGAACAAAATGTTGAGGCAATTAGGAAAATAAAGGCAACTGATAGAAGCTACAATTTGTAAAGTTTCAAGCTACAATTTTTAAAAGAAATACTACTCAAGTTTTGCACAGTGATGGATGTTTCTAAAATTATTCATTGTTACATGATGTGGTGTTTGAATGCTTAAAGAGGAGATTAATGTTATAAGAAACCTTCTATATTGGATGTTGAAAGCAAAATTATTACTTTTTGTCCACGTTATTGAGATTTTATTAAACACTACAAACAAGTCATTACATAAAATTCATTACATAAAAGTTATTCAGATGTTGTTTAAAATGTAACATATGTTTTTGAACATTTCCTAGTTTTAAAATTAAAAATTTAACTTTTTTAAGAACATAGCAATTAATTTCTCATACATAATAGTGAAAAAAACTAGTTTCTAACCAATTCATGAGACAGACACACTTTAATAACAATATGTTGGTATTATTTGAAACACAGATTATTTAATATGATTTATGAGATTAACATAATTTTAAACTCTTGTGCGTACTAGTGGAAAAATTTATTGAATAGCCAAACATTCTCCAATTAGACTTATTTTAATTACAATCCACTATTATTATCCACATATATATCTATATATATGTGTGTGTAATTAGTACAATATTGTCACAAAATGCTAATACAGTCTATAATAGTACGAGGGACTTCTTAACGTATGGAAACCTTATACAAACAAATTTATCTGAATTTTATATGGTCTAAATTAAATGATAATTTTAAATATGCATTCATGCACTTTAAATGAGACTTTACTTAATGTTTTAAAAACTGAAACAAAATCCCATTGGCGTCATAAATTTTTCCACTATCATGTCTTTTGCCACATATTAATAATAATCATTGTTTGCAAGTCTGTAATGTACAGATATATAGCTCTTAAACAAATTCACTTACATATGTTAATAACATTTAGGTTCCTTTTGTATAAAATATGAATAAGTCAATAAAAGTTTTAATAAAATATATGTTTCTTCTTTTCCTTCTTTACTAATGACAGACCATTTTATTCTAACAAACAATTATAATCGCTAAACTACTATATAAAATATAGTAATTTAACGATTAAAATAAGGCATTTATTTTAATCGTTAAATTATTATATTCTAATCATTTGCTTTAAGAAACAACTATTGCTGAACAATTATAAATAATTAAAACTTGAGTGTACTCAAAGTAAATAAAAAATTAAATTCTTCATGAAGAAAGTGTGTAGAATTCATATTGTCAGTAACTATTAAAATATAAATTGTCAAAAATTACAATATTCACAATGAATACACCAACAAGAAATATATAAAAGAGTTGGATTTAGAAAAATAGCTTTATTTTAAGAGATTTACTCTTTGAACAAAAAAATTTATATTTGGGTTTTTAAAAGATAAATTTTAACGATCAAATGTAAAAACTAAAATTAAAATTCTATACTTTGGATACATAATTTTGAAATTACGGTAAAGATACAAAACTTTTGGAAGGTTCTTCTTTTTCTTAGAATAACATAATTAGATTAGAACTAGCAATTATAGATCACAAACAATTAATTTGCTAAATTATAAATATAACGATTCATCATGAGATATAATTACCTTTTAAGTATTTTTAAAATGATTCTCCCAACCAAATTTATTATTTAACATAAATATGGCAAAATCTATGCTTTTATTTATTTATTTTCTTTTGCTTAAACTTAGGTTTTCAACAATCTGCATCTTTACAACAAAAGTTAAATGGTTAAAACGTACTAAATATATTTCATTTTCTAGTAGAAAAAACTTAATTTTGTTTAAATTTTCATCTTGATTTGTAAGTGACGCTTTGAGTACCTACCTAGTAAAAGGAACAAATGTAGTTAAATTGTTTGTATTCCAAGATTTTTTTACTGCGTTAAAATTTTAAAGATTTAAATGCATTGAGGAATCATAATTAATCCATGCATAGTACTGAAATGTTATTTTACGGTATGATTACCACAAAGACATTACTATATCAAAATGAAATAATTGAAACATGATAATGCAAACATAAACATAATACGAATTTAAAGCTGGATCCTATGACGTTATTATTGATCGTATGACGAGAATGGACTTCTGTCTGTTAATAAGTAAGTAATAAAATATTTAAGAATCTCATATTTCATTAAAAAAGTTATTTTTATTTTTTTTCGCATTAGAAAATATTTTTGTTCTACTTGAAAACTCAAAAAATTTTTGACTGAAATTTCAAATTACTCAAAATATCCTGAAGAGTTTTGTATATGAATACCTAAAATGTGAGTTAATAAAAACCATGTTTTTCAATAAAAATTAGTTTTAATGAGGGTAATGACATTTGTGAAAGGCAAGCAGAGGGCAACTAAACTATAGTTAACAACTGAAATACAAAAAAAACTTTTGTATATTCCAGATTAAAATTTTTCGAACAAAAAAGAAAAGAGTTTAGATTTTATTTTCAAAAAGCAATTAAGAGTATCAATTGTTTTTCTTAAGCAGGAACAAATATTTTGAAAATTTCTATATTGTATAATAATAAAATCACAGCTAAAAAAATTTTTGGTACTAAAAAGAACTATTTACGGCATTTAAACATTCATTGGTAATTTTTCAGTTGTTATGGTAATAGTTTACCGGATAGTCTGGTTTCCAAAATTATAGTTCTAATTACCACTTATTTAGTAAAAAAATGCAAAACTGAAAAATAACGGTTTTTATGCCACGCTTTAAGGTATCGCGATAAATTTGCCACATTTTATCACATACTATAAAACCATATTTTATTTCTAACTTTACCGAAATCATTACTAAAGCGCTTCGGTAAGAATTACCGAGATGGTTTTCTTCAAAGTAGAAGCATGATAAATTTTATCACATTCTGTTAATTTTGATCATATTTTTTTCCTCATTGTATACATCTCAGAATTTTTGAACATTGATCATTAAATTATTCTTAATTAAAATATTTTTATTCTTTTATTTTCACGTATTGTGTTACTTTTGAATTATTGTTAATTAATAAAATGTTAATATGCAATTTTATTACTCATTACACGATAAAATGACGTTTTCAGCAGTAATAATGTATTATCTAGATTGTTCATTACATATTTTTTTTTCAGAAGGAGGTTTCGAATTTCGGAAACGTTATTGAAATAGTTTTTCGTTTTTGACTCATTACCAATCGGAGGAGAAAAAAAAACACAGAAGCCATTAGTAAACTAAAAATTCCAATTAGCAACTTTTCTTTATCGATATAATAATCGAAGCAATGGGAATGAAATAACAAAAATAAATAGTTCTTTGTAAAAGAGTTTGCTTTTTTCTGTCCTTTTATTTCTTTTTTTATCTTTTCTTGATGTAAAGATACTGAGCTTTGTTATGGAAGTGACTCCATAAAGCTGTAATTTATAAGCATTCATTATAACGGTTACTGCATTGGTCATCATAATTTCCGCAAAAAATGTTAGTATTTTGCTGTTTTTATCCTAAAAATACGACTTCTTTCGTCTCTTTTCTTCATTTTTTCCCTTTTTATTACATTCAATAAATTACCTTTCGTAATTTACTTCAACCAAATAAATGCTCACACTTTTCGGCGTCATATAATTTATTAAGATAAGATTTTCTCTCTTATTTATATTATTATCTTATTATTGTTAAAATTATATTTTAAAAACGGTTAATTTAAACTAGGAAAACTGTTTAAAAATTATTAAATACTATAATTATTCTCATATAACGCATGATCATCATTAGAAGAATAATAATCTACAAAAACTTCTTGAATTGATATTTTGATGGTATCTATTTATTTTCAATTTTTAAACCTTGAAAATGAAATAAAATATCAATTTTACTCAATCCCTCTTGCACACTTCACTTACACTTTCTTTTTATTTTGACTATTGAAACAAAACTCTTCATTTGCACATTTTTAAGAAAAAAATCGGAATTCCTGAATTTAGATCTTTACAGGATTGACATTTAGGCAATTTAGTAAATATTGGACTATCTTAAATATTTCATTTCATTAAGTGCTTACTTCTTTATTGAGAAAAAAAAAGTATGGTCCAAACTACCAGAACATGTTAAAATTGACTGTGCTTCTGGCTCTATGTTAACACCAAAAAGCTCTGTAATTTCTACTGAAGTACTTTAGTAATGATTTTGGGGAAATTAAGAAAATTTGATTTTTTAATATATGACTAAATTTCGGTAAATGTGCTGAAATTAGGTAATTTTATCATGATACGGTAAAACATGATGCAAAAAAAAACATTCATTATTATTAATTTTTAGTTTTGAATTTTTATTAAATGTGCGGTAATAATAATGATAATTTTGAAAATCAGAATTTCCTGTCAACAGTTACCATATGAATAAAAAAATTACCAAATGAATTGTTTGAATGCCGTTATTTTTTTCCTTTATTAACCAGAAATGCCTTTATACAATACGGTGATTTAACTAGACTTTTCTTTTCCTTGAAGGAACCCATAAAACTAAATGTTTTTTATGTCCATAAGCATAGTATTAGGAAAAACTATTTATTACTGTAATGAAATTTTTTTATTAAAAAGTTAAATATTTGTAGATAAGTTTAATTGGAATATGTACTGTAATTTAGAAACACGAGTCTCTGTACAGTGACAGACGAAATTGAAATCGAAATTTAACTCTCGAAAACTGTAAAATTTTAGGTATTTTAATATTCTTTATTTGAATAAATTGTATTTTTAAGACACATAGAATTTTTTCTTCGGAAATTGATTTCAGAAAAAAAAAATTGTTAAAAAAAATTTCATGAATTTTAATTGATTGAAATAAAAAACGTTCTTTTCGAGGAATTTTCTTAAGCTAGCACTCAGTACAAAAAAGTTTATTTCAGAGTTCCTTTAAGCTTTGTATGTAGATTTTTCATGTTTGCTATGTATTGAATAAAAGCAAAGATCAAAAGGTAAATTTATTATTCTTATCAAACATCAAACAATAATGCTTAGAATTTTTTTTATAAAATTAATAATGAACAATACATTATCTTTCCTTCCATTTAACAGTATATTTAAACTTTTTTTTTAACATTTTAGTTCAAGGCGCAGATAAGACTTAAGTATGAATCTAATAGTTTAATTGTTAATATATATATTTAATAATAATAACTATCATAACTATAAACTCGTAAAACTTCCAAGAGTATTGAGACATCAAAAACAATATGTTAGAGTTTGATATTAGCGCACAAAAAGAAAATAAAAATACAAAAAATTCAAACTTTTGAAGTACTTTGAACCTCAATTACTTCAGATTAGCCTTCAATGATGTAAATCTGCTATTTGAATACAATACTTACTAAGAAACTAGAGTACCAATTAATAGGTGAACCTTTAAATTGAATACAATAAAAGAAAAACAATAACTATCATAACTATGAACTGGTAGAATACCTAAGATTATTCAGACATTAAAAACAATATGTTAGAGCTTGATATCACGCACAAAAAATAAAAAGATGTAAATGTGCCTTTTGAATTCAATAGTTACTAAGAATCTAATAAGAATCGAATTTAAATTGAATACATTAAAATACTACTACTAATAATAAAAATCATAAATATAAACATGTAAAATGCATAAGATTATTCAGATATCAAAAACAATGCGTTAGAGCTTTATATCAATCACCAAAATTAAAAATGATAAAAATTCAAAACTGGTGATCCTCGTGATTGAACTTCTGGTACTTTAGATTTCCTTTCAATGATAATGTAAATGTGCCGTTTGAATACAATACTTACTAAGAAACTATAGTAATAAATGATTGATGAACCGTTAAATTGAATACTAGTTGCCACAACCTATTACTTATTCAAAAAGCGGAAAAAAATATTTTGGCGATGCAAAAAAAGATAAAATTTTAATTTTAAGATGGATCACAGCATGACATCCGAAAATAAAATCTTTTTTTTTCAACGAGGAAATAATTGAAGGAAAAGAGAGAAAGTGATGAAATACTGAGTTTCTATAAGAAAACTTCAATATATTTTAAAATATTTTTTTTACTCTTAGAGTTGTACAACAATTCTTGTGTTAAAGAGAAGAGACTTATCATTTTGGTTGAAATAGTTTTTGTCAAAAGAAATAAGATCCGTTTTTCCTCTTATTTCGAAGTATATTTGAGAGATTAAAAAAAGCAATTCGGTATAAGAGATATACATTATATTATTTGTATTTCTAAATCTTTTTTGATTAAGAAGTTTCATTTCAGGAAGTGACGCGAAAAAAAATTATAAAACAGAAAACTAGTGACACTTTTTAAATTACATGGATTTGTTTTCCAATAAATTTTCAAAGTGTATTTCATGTTTTATTTATGTTGTACTTTGTATTATTTCGATGAATCTTCGTTTTGAAATTTTAAGCAAAACTATTTAGTTGTTTATGATTTTACTACATCATTTGTTACACTAATCAATATGCTTGCTTTCTGTTTTTACAGGCACGTGCTTGTTTTTTAATTCTCTCGTTTATTAAGAAAATAAATATTAGATTAATTTGCTTAAAATATGTATTTTTATTGTATTTCACTTACGCTTTGATATTTCATCTCTGCTTTGAACATCATTTGAGAACATTTTACTGTTTTTATTGGTTGTATTACAATTACATTTACTATTATCACGAATCATAATTTCATTAATTATTGACTAAGTTTATTAATTTCATTGTATTAAATAATTGTATTAATTTTAAGCGAAGATTTAAATATTTATCACTCGTTCTTTAAAATTGAATTTTTTTTTAGTATTAACAGATTAACATTTTCCCCCTTAGTCTCTTTATTATTTTTGAGCAAGAGGCTGATAATATTGTAACTATGTTCCAACTTCTTTCTTGTACCAATAACAGCAATAATTGTGAATTTAATTTCAAGAGCAATATGATGCCTTTATCAATTTCTTCATTATTATTTATATTTTTCACTTCTGTTGCTTTTTATTTGATTTTTTTTTAAATTTCGCTTTTAGTATGAACATTTATTTAGGGTAATATTTCGCTAGATAGCTATTGTTTTTTTAAATCGAAATATGAGTTTTAAGAGATAAAAGAAATGTTTACGCATCTTTTAAGTTCTCATACGTGTACTCAACAAATTCTGAGCATAAATAGAACATTGAAAACAAAGTGAGAAAAACATAATTGGACATTAAACTGATAAGTAGCCACCTTTTTTTAATGTCTAGGTGAGATAAAATAAACGGAATGCAATGCTTTGTCCAACTAGATTAACAAATTAAACTTCTTCCTGCGAAACTTCCTCCTATATGTAATGTAATTACCCTGAACTGTAAGTACTCTATTTATGCAAATTAATAAATTGAAACATTTGTATTGCATATTGCTAGAAATAGAAAATGTACCGAATTCAATTAAACGTTTCAGCTATATGATGATTATTAAAGCAAATAAAATAATATTCAAATCAACCAAAACTCATGAAGTAAAAGGGAAGGATTTATGAAGTCTCACATAAAATTAGATGAGAAATTTCAAACAGCTATTTTGGAAAATAAAGTATTATAAAATCATTTTCAGTTAAAAAAAAAAAAGAAATCTTAGAATTGTAATTCATCCGGGCATATTTTGAAATTGTAAACATTAATTATAAATTATGTTACATTATGCTTATTCAGTATAAATTCTATTTATTTTGGTTGTTAATTCCTGCAAATTACTTACCAACAAATTATTTCTTCTAAATATTGCTTAGTTTAAGGAATTCAATTCGAAAATATTCAAATAAAATATTTCTTCCACTATACTTTCTGATTTAGAAATTAAAACTAAGTTAATTATATTTCACATTATATTTCATAGCTGAAAATTAAAAAAAAATATTATTTTTCATAGTAGGAAATATTTTTTAACATCAAATACGATTGAAATAAATTATTTCTTCTACTATACTTTCTGACCTAAAAATTAAAACTAAATTAATTAAAATTTTACATTACATTTCATAGCTAATAATTAAAGAAATATATTTATTTTTGTGATAGGAAATATTTTTTTAAATTAATATTTATATAACGAGATTTAAACAGGGAGATTTGCAAAATAATGAACTTTGACACGAATAAGCTTAATTTACGCAAAAAGGCACATTTCAATGCATAATTTCATTACAACAGAATTCTCTCTTAAACCTTCTATTGACAAGACAATTCTTTTTACAAACGATCAGCCAACACACAATCGAGTCATTTAAAAGGTTTAATTTGCACAAATTTCTATAGCCAAAATTATTCCAAACGCTTGGAATCAAATACAACCTAGGATTTTGGTTTGTATAATTCATAACTCTGATGAACTTGAAGGACTGATTTAACTACTGTCTCGTATATTATAGAGCAATATATGCTGTGATCAAAGTTTTGACTTAAATTTTTCGTTTTTAAATAACGTTATAATAACCAAAGTTATTCAAAAATAATTTAAAACAGAAAATAGAAAAGCAACAGCTGAGTATTTTTTGATTTTTATACCAATTATTAAAAGAAAAATAATCTACATACTCTTGACTATTAACAGAAAATACTGTGGCGTGAAAGTAAAATATATCTGTTGAAACAACTAATTAAGGTGAACAATTAAGGAAACAATTAATTGTTGTCGAAGAAAAATATCACAGTGGTGAAATTTACCGTGTTTCTGGCTCTATATGGAAACACCAAAAGCAAGGTAATATTTACCGAAGCACTTTGTTACTGATTTTTATGGCATGCAACGAGGACATGTGGAAACAAGATGGCATTTGGTAATGTGATAAAATTTTATAATTTTATCATGAAATCTGAGAGCATGGCATTGAAGCCATTTATTCCGATAAACTTGCTTGACAGTTCTTTATTGTGTGGTAATAACGGAATCAGTTTGATAATGTGTGGAATAATTCAGTTTAATAATGCGTGGAATTTCTGGTAAAACTTTACCTTATGAACAGAAAAATAACCAAATGGATAGTTTAAATAACCTATATCTTAGTTTCATTAACCAGAATTATGGTTCATTTTTGTTAAAGATGCCATTACAATAGAATACGGTAAACTTACCAGAATTTTTTCGGCGTATTTCTTTTAATTCTTTTTTATTAATAAATTCTTCCAAAATAAAATAAGAAAAAGTGAAAAAAAAATATATCCGTAATCATTTGACAATTCAAAATATTACGAAACACTATGCGGTGATGACTCACTGCACTGGGCTGCTATTGGGAAGAATTGGGGCTCGTTCCCCAGTGTCGGCTATAAGCCTTCCCAGCTTCAGTTGGTGGGCAGCAGCTTCTCTGGGAAGTAAAGGTAGCATGAGAGCAGTGCTTATCGCATTGCCACAATCGTGCCATATTTGCTGCGTTGTATTTGATTTGCGGAGCCTTATCCTCTATTATCCCCTGGCCCACAGCGGGCTGTAACGGGAATGCCTTACTCTAAGCTTTTTTCCTACAATCAGAAAAATTTCAACGTTTTTTTTTCTTCATTTTTTAATTTTTTTATCATAAAAATATTAAATAAATAATAGTTATGATTTCCTATCCCAACAAACATATTAAACAGAGAAGTTTTGGTAAAAAAAAATTAAGTTCATAAATTCTGAAAATAATAAATATATTTTAAATCTTTCATTTTGTAGGAAGTAGTGACATCTATAGAACAAAGAAGTAAAAAATAACTCAAAGATCAATTTAATGTAGCTCAATTTGATATTTTATATAAAATTTAGTTTTATTTTTTATAGTATTCAAAGTACTCAAATTTTGCCCCATTTTAAACTAGATATTTCGAATGAAGAAATACAAAATTTTATTTGATGCAAAATTTATAATAAAAATATTGAAGTGATTCCGCTGGAATTTTGTAATTTTTTTTTGTTTAAACTTTCTAAAAATTTATATTACTTATTATTCAAAATTTTTCAACCCTTATAAAATTTATTATTTTATGCATTTATTTACTTTTTAAATAGTTAATATAATAATAAAAATAAGGTACTTTTTAAATGGAACTATATTTGGTATAACAAGTGAGCTGGAAAAACAAAAATTTTACATTCTGAGTTTATATTTCAGATATTAGGAGGCAACTGAGTAGTTGAAAGTGAAATGCGTCCAGTAAGCAGTTATGGACACATATGAATACAGACAGAAATTTTTTTTAATAAAACACAACGAATCATCACGATCAACGATTTTCATTTTTTTAATGTCTAATGATATTAGGTAAGGTTTAAAAGCGAGTGTGAATAAATGTTCAAAGTGTTACATGCAGTTGAAACATTGATTTTTAATAAATCAACTATTTCTAAATGTATGTTGTTGTAAATTTGAAAGTATCGGTTTGAGGAAGAGCACTCTGGTCTTGGTACGATGAGAAATACTAGTCTGATCTAAAGATGTTTCTTATCACTGATATAAACATTTCCTTTTTGCAAAAATAAAGATTTTGGACCAATGAGTGTCGTTGGTGATTTGTAACCGGATTTTGAGTGGAGGATCTACTAGAAAGACCTTTTCACTATGTATAAAAACAAAAGTCTGACTGAGTGTATGCTTGCAAATAACTCGATAACAGGATCACCGATTTAGTTCGTGTTTGTTTCTGCACTTAGCAATTTTTTTTTCTGGGTTGGTTTGTGAGCAATTGCCTTTTTTCCCATTTTGTCAAATCAGAAAATTTCCTCAAATAGCCAAAGATCTGAAAATGCGAACTTGTAAGAGAAAAAAATTAAATTTGCACTTACTTTACCAATAAGAGCCAATAAAACTTTATTACTTTACCGATAAAATAGTACAGTAGAAAATCACTACATATTGCCTCGATTTTCTGCTGCAAAATTTTATTTCTTGAGATATTAGAAATTCCGCTTACATAGAAATGCAAATAAACTCAGCACAGACTAGAAAAGAAAAGGTCTCTGCACGGTTTACCGTAAACAAAAAATCCAATCCATTAGTAGACCGAAAGTAGTAACATATTTCATATTTCTTCTTCACTGAGCAGTTTAGTACCCTGAACGTAGGGATACATTTTGCAAAACTCCCCTCTGTGCAGTTCGTTTTCGTCAGACTACTAAACTGATCAGTGCAAAGGCCTTCTGTCTTCTAAGAAGTGTGGAACAGGTGATTTCCGGAGCCGGACAGTTTTAAATGGAATGAAAAGCTTCAGAATACCGTTCACAAAGTGTGAGCCTTCTAAGTCCACAGGCTATATATTTATGATGTATGTATATAAAAAATCTATTGGCGTTCGTGCTAACTCATTTCTTTGCAGCCATATTTCACCTGTACACACAGACAATTTACTTCAAAGTTAAAATACATTTTCAAGCATGTATGATTTCTCTCATATTTTCTAAAATGTAAGACAAAATTTATATTACTAATAAACTAAGAATATTACAATAATAATTTCAGTACAGTTCTTCTGAATATTTCTTTTATTTTTCCATTGTTAAGTAGCAGTTTAAATTGTTCATATCTGAAAATTACCTTTTGTTTGATGTCTATAAATATTCCTTATTAAATAATTATAAAAAAAAATTATTTTAACTTAAAGAAATTGTATTAAAGGAATAATTTCACTTGTTTGCATTTCTTTATTTATTTTGGTTATTAAGGTTATTGGTGATGCATGACGAACAGATTAAATAAAAATTACGCTTAAAATAAAATAATTAACTTTAAAAATTTACTTATTCTCGTTAGTTAAACAATGATTTTTTTTAAAAAAAATTATTACCTGCCTTGCTTATTTAAGATTAAAATTAATCATGTTTAAATCTATGAGATTGAATAGTTAGCTGTACCTTTAAGAATTCTTTTTAAAAGCTGCCTTAGGATATAAAATAAAAAATTTTCCTAATTTGAAAGAATGAAAAATTACTCTATACCTTCGCATCAGAAGATAATTGTGCAACGGGAAATTAAATAGGATTTTATTTCGTCTTTATTTTCTCGTTAGTTAAATGTTTTGAGGATGGTTTCGGGAATTCTTTTCCCCTAATTGGCCACGATAAAAATACAATTTAAAAATGCTATTTTCCTATCTCTTTAAATCAAGAGATTTCTCTTTAAAATACATTTTAAGTCAGTTAAACTTAATTTGCTAAATGGAGATAAAGACGTATTTGAGAGAGACAGATTTACTATATATATATAGTCAGTTAAATGAATTCTACGAATTTCTAAGTATTCTGTTGAATATAAATAAGATTATTTTCCTTTTATGAATTGTTATTATTTTTTAATAGAACGTGAAAGTCGTCCAAAGGAAGTCATTTTGAAAATTAAAAAAATTGTTAAAATGGTATGTTTCAAAAAAATTTAGTGAAAATTTTTAAAAACATGCTTTACATAGAATTGGTGGTTAATAGAAAGATAATATGAATAAACTGGAACGTTAAAATTATTATTAACTTGATAATTCATTTAATTGTTGTTAGAATAAATAAACTCATTTTAATTTAAAAAAATATGCTGTAAATATGCAGCATTAATGAAAGTATGGTCATGAAGAAATTATTTAGCGTGTCTCAAGAATATTAAATGAAGTTCAGTTTCACACTTTTCGGAATAAATGTGCTTATTTTAGCTCTTTGTTGTACAGTCACAACTTGTTTAATTGAAGAAAATCGGCACTCATCACAAAGAGGAAGCAGCACTTTGCTGTACAAATAATACCCAGGAAAGATGGACAGCTATTTACAATATTTTTGAATTATCTATCACTATATAATAATAAACTAGTATCTACTTTAGGAATTAGATATAACATTGGAATTATGTTGCAGTTTAGATCTCTAAAGATCAATTGAATCAAGTTGTTCTAAGAAATCCATCTCTTTTTTTCTAACTATCATACCTTTTCTGCAGATTTACTGACCAGTTTATCAACCCTTTTTATGACCTGAATGTGACTTGCGATTTATTCTTGTCAAACCCTTTTATGACCTAAATGTGCTATTTTTTTTGTTTCTAAGATTTACAACTTTAAAACTAAAACTTCTGTTTCTGAAACTTAAATATACATATTTGTCTCATATTCCGTAATTGATGGTGATGAAAGTGTGCACGGCGATCAGATTCTTCATAGTTAGGAGCTTTAAAACTTTACATTGTAAAAAGAAATTATCTGTTATATACAGAGGTATTTTCTCATCATGATTGGTCTCTTGTTCTGGATATTATTCTGCATCCAACAATCTTATGCCCAATGTCACGGTAAAGAGCAAGATTAGAAACGTAGGTATTTCTTTAAAATGGAGAGGATTTCAGAAAAGCATCAAACACATTGTTAAAATAGCATCTTTTATTGGATAAGCGACTCAATAACCATGGTTTATGCTTTCACCATTATTATTGGCTTTCACCATTATGTATTTCTCTTAATTTCACAATGTGTATTCCTCAATATTAATTAATATGCAATAATTATTAGTTATTATATTGTACTGTGAGAAAATTTTAAATGCTTTTAATTGTATCATTATGCAATTGTATCATTAGTGTAATGATTTGAAATTAACAACTTTTATCTATTTCACGTTTTGGAATTATCGAGGCAATTCTTAGAAAAAATAATGAGTTAGTTGTACAATTTCTAATACAGTTTTTGATAACTCATAATTTAATATGCAATACACAAAAAAAGACTAAACTTGAATAACTTTTGATCAAATGATTTGATCTTCCCATCGTTCTAGGACTCAATTTTGAAGATTCAAGCACTGATACCCTCAAAAATGTTAATAATACACCTGAGCAATCATACCTCTTTTTCCTAGAGACTCAGATTTCTGTTCACCAAAATATAGGGGATGGCCTCAATCTGGGAAATATAGTCCCAATAATTTGGTTAAGAGATCTGTTCTAGGTTTGTACACTTTAATGTAAATTTTACTTTTTGCGAGTTTCGACACATCAAGAACTCATTAAGAAGAATGAAAAAATTTTGCTCAATATTATAAAATTCGTTTATTAGATTACTTACTCCATAAAGATTACTCAATGCAAAGAATATTTTTATTAACTATTTATAGTTTTTTATTGCTTTATTTAACAGTCGAAACAAATTTGAATCGATCGTGAGGTATTGAATTTTTGACATAATTTTAAAGAATTTAAATTTACATAGCTCAATATAAGTTTGAGCGAAATTGGTCTATTAGTCCCAGAGAAATCAAATTTTAAATTTCAACAACGTTTTTAAATTTCAATTTCTGATAAACTATTCCACCGACAATACGAATCGCGTCTGATCAAGTAAGTTTTAACAGATTTAGGCAAAAAAAATTAAAATAAGTTTAGTTGGAAGATACTTTTTCCGTAAATGCATAAAATGTCATATGTTATTTTAAAAGTTTGTTTAATTTACAGTGCAATGATGAGATAATGAAATGTATGAAGGAATATAATATCGAAATAATAATTTCAAGAATGATTTATAGAGCAATTATAAAAATAAAGAAATGACTTAGACGTATTTTTGTTAGTTTCAAAAGTTAATGAATAATCAAAAGCTAAAAGCTTCTTTGATTTCTTAATTATTTTTATTTAGATCAAAATTCATTTTTGACTTGCTTCATTATTTTTGTTTATAATCCTTTAATGCGTAATTAATTGCACTTCTGACGTAAGTAATTAATAATTGCTTCAATAATTTTTTTGCAAAGAAAATGTAATTTTTTTATTTATTGATTATTTTTCATATTTTGTGACATACAGCTGTTGCGAAATGAATTGTTACGCAAGACTTTTTGCAGTTGATTGCATAATTTTATTTTTTCTGTTATGTAAATGAGAAATTTATGTTTTTTCAATAAATTCTGTAGGGGTTTAAATTTATTTTAAAATTGTAATAAATATAATTAAAAACAATTCTTTTTCAAATATTTTTCCTTATAAAATTGAGTTTATTTAGCCACAGTCATTGTTATATAAAATCAATGTATATTACTGAAAATATCAAATCAAAGAAATCTTTAATTATGCAATTTTAAAATTTTTTTAATTCCCAGTAAAATGCTAACCAACGCTTTCTAACCAACACTTATCAACACTTTCCTACATGTAATTCAAACTCTTTTGCTAATGCAACTTGAATGAGGAAAAAGAAGGATAAATGAAAGGCAAATAAATGAAAGGCACTAATAAATGAAAGTCACTAATATCTGAAAGGAAAATGATGCATTATTTGCCCTTCATTCATTAGTGCCTTTCTAATAAATGAAATAATACGTCTAATAAATAATTCAATTATTTTTTTTTCAATTTATTATGACAATACCGATTTCTAAAAATCGTATACACTTAAAAGAATTCTGGAAGAAATTGTAGTACACATATCACAGTATACGCACTTAGCGAACTGAAATTTTTTTCTTCACATTATTAAAAACTTCGAAAAAACCATTTTACCATGAAATCTAATTTTACCGTAAAATTCTATACTATAATGATACTGTAATATTTATTTGATTCAAGTGAATCAAATATTTTAAGATAATTATTATTGCAAAAAATATGGTAAATATTATTGTAAAAATTATTACTGTAAAATGGTAATTATTACTGTATATAAGATTTTTTGTTTTGTAACAAGTTGTGGTAAAAATGGATTTTGCTATAAAATGTACCAATACACTCAATGTCAGTACATTTTATTGTAGTTGTATAGATGTATTTAAAATTTATCATGCAGCCGAAGGCATATACCAGGGGATGTAATGTTTGCTCCTTAAACAGGATTCTCTGCTTTAAATCCCGTTGATGACTGAGCTCATTGCCTTAATATTTTAATTATTATTATTATTATTTTGGTAAAAAGTGTTAGAACTTGTGAAACTCTCGGAGATGTTAGAACTTTTATTTTTCATTTTAGTGTGTCGTTCTTACATATAACGATACAAATAGTTCAGAGATTATTTTTAATTATGACTTTGAAAGGTGTAATACCTTCACTTAAGAGAATAAACAAGCATAAGATTACTTTATTTTAAAATGTCATGATTTAGATAGCTCTAAACTCTGTTTAAAAAGGTCAATATAGTTATTTCTTAAGCCTTACTTTAAGTTAAAATAAAACCAATGCTCATATTAATCAACCGAAGTTAATAGAATAAATAGCGTAAACCAACTTTAATTATTTAACAAATAAAAGTATTTTAAATCATGGAATTCGAATACTTTAATTGATTTGCATTTAAGATGTACAAAAGTCATGATTAAGAACATAAGAAAAGTTTAAAATTAGATTAGATTTCTTTTGTTGCTTGATGAATTATTTTCCACCGATGCAGTACAACATTAATAGTCTTAAAATTGTATTCAATGAATAATAAAACGAATTGTGGATTCTTTGTTCTCAAAGCCGAATAACACTTTAAAAATTTTAATGAAAACAATTGAACCAACGAAGCTCTTGGGATCTACGTACGGTGAAAACTTTGATTAATTACAAACGAAGTTTTAAAGAAGTGGTGAGAATCGTTTGACAGGAACAAATTGCACTTTGCCCAATTCTAAGAACCTTAACTTTGCGTTCGAGATGCAGTTTTGGAGAGAGTCAGATTCGGCGCGAGAAATTCCATTAACAAAATTAACTTCCAAGACGAACGATGGGACAATTGAAAGGAAAAGTTATTTTCTGCGATCCTTCCGGATCTGGGCTATTTTTCTGCCGGATTTAATTGATATCCGGGTTACGATCAATAGTTAATTGAGCCCTGATTTCGGTAAAAGTCCGGTTTTGTTTCTTTCTTTAGTCTTAGCTGTTTTCTGGATGGTTTCCAAGAGATTTCATGTTCCGGAATGGTGGTAATAGCTTTTTTATGTTTGATCCAATAAGAAATTCATTAAATCATGATGTGTGGATCAAAAGTATCTGATATATTTCGCTTCATTCATATGAAATATTTTAAACATTTTCATTAGATGTCAGAAGATTGTAAATCCGTTTTTAATGGATTCTATTAAGATTTGTATCATTTTACATTTTTGAATTTATAATTTTATAGCAAAAACCAATTAGAGAAACTTACCTCGGCATGTTGATACGTTATAACTTGAGAGATAATAGCATGTCATGTATGGAAATTTCATTGTAAATAAATATTGTAAGACTGAAAATAAATGATTTTATTAAAAAAGTAATGTTTCTTGAATACCTTTGCGAGATTTGTTGTCCTAAAATATTTGTAAACAATCTTAAGGATAAAATAAAGTTAAGAGGTTTATTAAATTGCGATTTTTGGTGTCAAGAGTTCACTCAGCAACTCATTCAACATTTGCCGAGTGAAACAGTGTCTTTCAAATCCAAGATCTTCAGTTTCAAGCCAATGAGAACATGGATTACACACAGGCCAAGACAATGGTGGGTTGACAGCGTTGAGGAGGATATTAAAACACTAGGACACTAAGATTGACTAACTGGGACACACTGTTGAAAGGAGAACAAAGTACTAGAAGATTTTAAAGATGGTCCTAACGCCTAAATGGCTGCCTGATAAATATAGAAAAAGATCTGTCGTTTATATTTATTCATTTTGACAAGAAATACTATTAGCAACATTCATATTGTGGTGTATTAGACACTCCAATAATGGGTAATAAATCTAAATTTTTATTCTAGTTTTTAATGTTGAGAAGGAAGTAAAAATTTCGAAATTGGGAGAATTGTACAGCCGAATGCAATGAATATAGAATTTTTTTCTCTACTTTTATGTAAAATAGTAACTTGTATGTATAACAATCGCACTTTATTACCCGTCGAAAATAAAATAGCACAAGTTTCAAAATTCAAGATTTATCGAGAGTTTATTTAATTTCACTATACCAAATTAATCAGGAAAATAATTCCAGTTTATGTCCTAATTCATTCATGTATTTTAAAGTAGAGCAAAATTAAAATTACTTTCAAAAACACACTTATCACTTAAAAATTATCACAGAAATACAAAAAATACCAACCTTTTAGCGAATTCTAAAATTTATATTTCTCAATTTAACGATTCTTAAAATTATCCATTCAAAAAATGAATGTCAATATTTAAAAAATGTATTAAACTACAGGAAATTTTTTTTCTATGTTTGCAAATAAAATACTACCTTTGTTTTAGTTGTAAAAAAGAAGCTAAAGGGATATAAAACTTCTCCAAATCTAACCCCAGCATATGTCCTGATTTATTCCTTTATTAGAATACAGAAACAGTAGGAGGGCCTAGAAGAAGCTTCGAGCAAAAATCTTGTAAAGCATTCAAAACAGAAGACTGCTTTTCAAATATTTCCGACTCCCTTCGCTGAAAAGATATTCTAGAATCTACTATCAAAACATAGGCCGCATCTGCATGCATAAGCAATTGGTTATACAACCGTTACTTTGAGAAGCAATGCATTCTAAAGGTGCAGGATCGGGGAAATGTTTTTGCTGGCTTCCGAAATCTTCTTCACCATCGCTGGTATCCTGTCTTTCATGTATTCATTGCTATAAATCCTTTGAGTCAGATGCGGAAATGATTTCACTTCAGCTGAGAATCAGTTTATGATTTGATGTTTGTTTGTTGTTTCTTAATAAGCATTTAGTTAAGCATGATGTTTTGATATCCAAACAGATTATTATTACTTAGAAAAGTGTCATATTTCATTTAACTTATGTTAATGTTGCAAAAAATTTACAGTATTTATGACTTTAGAAGCCTGGATGAATACATAACATATTATGGAATAAATATTCAACTAAACAAAAAATATACAATATTACTAACTTCGTATGCCTTGATGAATACATATTAGTTATTTAATATTATCCAATACAAGTTATGTGACGTTTTGGTGTATTACAATTGACTGCGATTCAGTGTATAACTTAGTTTTATATAATATTGTTTAACTTTTCTCAACAGCACAAAGGCTATTGAAATTGTGATTCCCTAACTTGCAAGTTGTGCAGGTTTTGGTTTGCTGTTATTTTAATTAAATTGCTGCTTAAACAATACTTAATTCATTGACAAATAAAATTCGCAGGAACAAATACAATAAGAAAATTGTCTTTCTCTCTCTCTCATTTCTTTCACTCTCTCTCCTTTCTTTCACCTTCTCTACTTTTCTTTTTCACTCTCTTTTCATTAACACAATGCAGTAACAACAACTTTCTCTTCATTCACATTTATTGTGCCTTATGAATGCTTTTTAATATCACCAAAGGGATAAATATTTAGATATGTAACACAGAGTGTACCAAACTTTTTTTTAAATAATAATAATAATAAATATGGGAAAATTCACGTAGTATAATTTTAAACAGTTTAAAAGGCATTGCTGAGAAACAAACGTTTTTCTTCATGTAACGAAATGACTGTTAGATGTTCTAATTAGAACTCTTTGTGTCTCTATTTATTTATCCGAAGGGGCGCCATTCACCTGTTTTCACTTCATTCCTGATGGTTATAGTGTTTTTTGAATGTTATCTAATGTTGCCGAAATGATATATATTTCAATGTATAACATGGATTGTATCATTTAAAAAAATATGAAAAAAATCTTGTAGTGAAATTTTAAGCAGTTAAAATGCATTACTGCAAGCCATATATATGTTACGAAAAGATTGCTAGATATTCCAATTAGAACTGTTACTGTCTCTTGATTTACATGATACATTGTCCTCAATCGAATTTTGCTTCATTCCGGATACTTATAGTGCTTTCTGAATATATTCTAACATAACTGAAGTGATAAATATATAAATATCTAACACAGATTGTACCACATTTTATTTAAAAAAAATGGAAAAAATCATCTAGTAAAATTTTTAACTGTTGTAAATGCATTGCTGCAAACCACAAGTTTTTCCTTATGCTTCGAAAAAATCATTGGATATTCCAATTAGGACACTTTTTCTCTCTTTGTTTACTTGATGTAGTGTCATCAACCTATTTCACTACATCCCAGATATTTATAGTGCTTTTTGAATGTATTTCAATATTGCCGAAGTTATAAATATTTGAACTTAAGACTTGAAGTATATAAATTTCTTTCTAAGAAATGTGGAAAAAAGTCCTCTAGTGAAATTTTAAGCAGTTTAAAATGCAATGCTTCAAACCAAATGTTTTTCTTTATGTTGCAAAAAGATTGTTGGATATTCCAATTAGAATCAAACTTTAGTATGTTTCGAAGATGATTTTAATTAAGTTTAATAATTTATTTAAAAGATTTCTGATAAAATACTTCTTTCACTTAGATGCAAATTCAGTTTCAAAATTCAAATTTTTTTCTAATTTTCTAATGAAAAGTTCGTTTTTATCTTGAACATTTCAAATAATATCTACAAAAAAATCGTTTTTCCATTTGTTTCATTAATTACATTTAACTATAAACAAAGGCATGTTGTTTTTCAATTAGTAATATAAAATCAAATAAAACTTCTGTTCTGTATAGCTTTATTTACGTATTTTAATTTAATTTACAATTTTGATTCAGAGCAACAATTGTATATTTTTTTTACTTCCAATTAGCATTTTATGCTAGTTTATAAATGTGAAGTTTGTATTTTTTTAATTCTTTCAAACAAAACTTGAGAAAAAAAACTTTATTTAGTTACATGAAGATTTTATTTGCTTCGCATTTAACTCATTGAAAAAATTAAAACCAATCGAATAGCGAATAATGTTATAGCCTATTTTTTATTGTCTCTCCTTGATTGCATATCACTGACGCAATAGCAAACACAGTTTTTTTAATACACATTCTTTTCAAAATATTTTTTAACTCTTTTGAAACACTATTAGTTTTAATATCGAGGAATGAGCCTCATCTCCACGTTTCAACCTTTAATTTACATTTCAAAGTTCAACCGAACATGTTTTCCTAGAAAGAAAGTATCTCTTTTCTTTCTGAAATTTACTCTCCTTTACATTTTTCTTTCATTCTAAATTTATTTTTCAAGTAATTTCCTATGCCGCACGTGTTTTTGTTATCTTAGAACTTTTGAATAACTTTTATTTCCTTTTAAATCTCTTTTTTATTTCTAAACCCTTCTTATCGAAATTTCGAATTCATTCCGAATTCGGGATAAGTCGACATAAAAGCCCCGTTTTTTCGCCCCTTTCTTTTTTCGCCGTTCATTTTATACAATTCTTTTCCGTTCTTATCGAGCGATGTGCTGTGTGTTTGCATAGATACAGAAGCAAGTTTCCCGCTCATTTTTTTCTTCTTTTTTTTTTACTCACCCTAAATGGCAAAGTGAGATGAAGAAGAAAGTTTTTTCTTTTTCCTTGTTTACGAAAAAGGCGTTAAAATGATTTGTCATGGCTTATCTAAAAAGACAAGTCTTAACTCTGAGGGAAGTAGAGCATTTTGGATTCCAAGTTTAAAAACGTGTTTCAAACAGATCAGCAGGTAATACAAAAAATTATCAAATAGATTATTCGAAAAAAAAAATAAACAAACGCAAGCATAAAAATTTGCACATCTTTTTTCAAATGTTTTCAGATTTTAAAACAAAACTATGAAATACATACTAAATATTCATATTTAAATAAATATTGCAGTTTGGCAAGTGTTAAAAATTTAAACTTTCATGTGATTACTAATTAGGACGAACTTATTGATAAGAAATGAATGTTGTGTGCCTTCTTGCCTTTATGTGTTCTTATTTTTTAAATTTATTTTAGTTTTAATTTCATACGTTTTTAGATTTCAAACCAAAGCTAATAATTTAATTTTCGTTTTCTTAATGGAAAAATGTTTTAAAAACATTTTTGCGTTTGTAGGTGTAAAAAATTTCAAACAAATACATGATTACGCTTCATAAAAATGTTTCCTCAGAAATAAAATTTTAACTGTTGTTTTGTATTACTGTTGTGATTTTAAGGGAAAACTAAAGCGTTTATTTTATGATTACTTAAGGAAAATTTTTAAAAACAAATTGTACTAGAGTACGCATAAAAAGCGTTTATTTTATGATTCCTTAAGGAAAATTATTAAAAACAAATTGTACTAGAGTACGCATAAAATATTAAACATACATTCGATTACTTGACGACAAATTAATCCTATCCTCTGAAACGATCGCTGTGTGTCTGCATGTATGTACACAGTTTTTGTACTCTATTTTTTGCCAGATTTACATACTTGAGATTTTAGATCTCAAAAAAAACTAAAAATTATACTTAAAAAAAACTTTTTTGAAATAAAATATTGTATTGCAGAGAACGTAAAAAATTTAAACAAGTAAACGATTATTACAGTATTGTTGCTAAAAAACGAGTGTTAGGTATATGCTTAGACATATGCATTTAATAAATAACTGTAAATTATGCTTTCAAAAAATATTTTTCAAAATAAAATATTATATTTCAACAAATGTAGAAATTCTAACCGAATACATAATTTTAAAAAATTTAGATATTCATTTTTTTAAAATTTCATTAATATTTAGGTTCATAGAAAGCATTTATTACTTATTTGTTTTCCGTGATTTTTTTCATGTTAACACTTCAAAATGAGAAGAAATAAAAATTATGTTTCTTTTTTCTGTATCTGAAAGAATATACGTTGAAATAGCTTGTTATGGATGATCTAAAGCACAACGTAGACAGTGGAAAATTTTCAATTGTCATTTTAAAAATGTTATCTAAACAGAATATCGAGTAATACTATTAAGAAAATATTTCGTGCCAAGTCATCCTAGATTATGTATCTCATCGTGTTTTAAAATTTTGTTTTCTTTATAAATAGTATATAAAAGGAACATGTTCGTAATGAATAACGTCATCTATAATTTTATTAGAATTAGTAATTCAGTTTCCTTCAGGAACATTGGTGACTCAATAGACTTCATGTTGAAAGTCAAATTCTCGCTACACTCACTGCAACATGTTACAATGGTAGAAAATTCAATTGTAATCCTTCGTCACAATTTTGTTAAATCACGTCGCATAAATATGGCACGAACACATAATTTCATAAATTTTGATTTAATCCCATCACAAAATTAGAGAACGCTACGTATAGAAAGCGAGGGATCAATGAAAAAAAAACGATTGCTGTCCTCTGACCAGTGTCCGATCTAACTACAAGAAAGCTCATTGTCTAAAAATTCACTAACGTTTGTTTAATGATAAAGCTTTTGCCCCATTTTGGATAGAAATAAATGACGCATAATCTTCCTGTAATTGTGGCATTAATCACAGCTGCAACATGTCGAGTAAAGAACACAATCACATACGCTACCATAAATTATGCTACCATAAATTATTACATACTGCAATGGCGCATTCGACTTTAGACTTGAAGCCAGTCATGTCACCAAAGGCCTACATAGTGAGTATTTTTGAAGAAAAAAAAATCAGTGATATTCCTTTTTTAAGTAAAGTAAAATTCGAAGATATATTGATGATATTTTCTTTATTAGTCGCGTTCCAAATAGCAGAGGAAATTGTGATACACCTTGCACAAGCTAGAATCCATTTTTTTTTAAAATTCAATTGAAACAGTAGTGAATTCAAGCTTCTATTTTTAACTAATTATATTGTACAGAGGTAAGCTTACAGAATAGATGCATCTTAAGTGTTCTTGTTTACAGAATCAAGTTTAAGGGTTACGTTTAATTTTATTCAAATGGTGCCATGTGATGGTGACAAAATTAAAATTAAAAACATTAATATGGTGAATTTAAAATGTAAGGAAAATTGCAGAAAGAAATATATATTTTTTTTCCTGCTTTCTTTTACAAGAAGCAGTTAAAAAATTTTGTAAAATAACATTTACGTTACTTTCTGAAGCACTAATGATTTATTTTCACATATTCTTTTGTTGCTCTTAAGATTTTTTTCTTCATTTTAAAATCCTTTGTTTCCTATTCGTAGAACTTTTATAACATTAATAAGATAAGACATTTTAATGGCACTTTTTCCTTAAAATCAGAGAAATAAGTAAAAAAAACAACAGAAACATCGGGTTTCATCTTATTTCTGGAAAATAAATGTGAGAATCTCTTAAGATTTTATTTTCAACCATGTTCCTGACGAGCAATGCCAATACTTTTTGTTCCGAGGGGAAAAAATTAAACAAAGTATTTTAATTTACTTTTATTTTCAGAAGAAAATACATGTTTTATGGAGGCAATATGTTATTTTTTCTTATCTTATTTCGCTTTTTCCTTTATTTATCACGAATTTCAATATAATATAAAATTTAATTTTAAATTATATTGAAATGATGCAAATGCATCCTCAGATTTTTTTGTCTCAGATTTTAAAAAATAATTCTGAAAATTTATTAGAACAGAAAAATCAATTTTAAGTCCTTATCTTACTCAATTATTATTAGATTTATTCATTAAGAAAATTATTTGACAATCAACTGCAATATAAGTTAAAGAACGCAATTTTTCGAAATTTTGAAAAAAAAATATAGAATTTAATTAAAAGGAAAAATTAAAAGAAATTCTTAATATACGAAAACTCTTAATTACTTGTTTATAGATTGTATAGGGACCTTCCTATTTTGTAAATCTCAATTAGTCCATCTCACCATTCTGTTATTTAAAATAACAAATTTTTAATATTTCTATTTTTATTACTTTAATCTATCTTAAGTGTGCTAATTTTAAAGTATCCATGTTAGATAAAACCTATTTTTCTTTTCAATAAAGGTCTCTCTCTAGCTCTCTGACTGTTTTGGGGACGAAGAAGAATTTTAATTCATGAAACTTGTGCTATAGAGCAGATGGACTGTGTAAATTCTACTACCAAGCCTATAATCACGATTAATTATGCATTATCGGCGTCAATAATATTTGGGAGTACCTTTTCATTGTAAAGTTTAAAGGTTTTTACGTAAGTTTGCGAGTATATTGAATAACTTCATATTGAACAACCTTTGTATTGTATAACTTCCATATTTGAAATCTGTTATGTCAAATGTTCACCATTCTCTTCAGAGTTTACTTGTTCTGAGTTTATTAAGTCAATCAAAAAAGTACTGTGTCAATGAGCTCCTCGTTGATTTTAGTATTTTAGAAGAGGTTTTCAAAAATTTAGAAACTAATAATTTATTAGTAAAAATAGATTTTAACTAAACACATTTTTTTACCAAAAAAAAATAAAAAATTTCTGATATTAATAATAAATTGTGATTTAATTCCTACAGATTCCACTTTTTTCATCCTCAATAAGATGAATACATCTGCATAACTTTAACAGCTGTGATAAATGAGTGTTTTTAACTTGATTATAAAAACTATTGGCATTCTAAAATAAGATATAGGCTTACTTAAAATATGCTTTTTTCTTAAACTAAATAATTTAAATCACATTAAAGCGCGTCGTTAGCAAATATACAGAAATCCAAGTATCACCTTTAATTTTTTTTCATAAAAACATAAACAAACAAAATGCAGAAGAATACAAATACAATTAAAATTAGACTTTAAATATTTAAAACTATGATTTCAATTGAGTTTACGCTATATTAATATGTATTATTACATATTAATAATTTAAAATTAATAACATGTTAGTTAAAAAACGTTTTCCTAACATAAATTGTATAATTTCACATACAACTACAAACATATAGTATAAAATATATTTCTTAACTTATTTACTGTTTAATAAATAATGTGCGCATCTTAGGAACATAGTAGCTTTTAGTAAAAGAAAAGTTTTAAAAAAAAATTAATAAAACATTTGCTTGACCACTTTTTAAGGTAAACAATAATTAATATTCCGTTGTATATGACCTCCCATTCCCATATAGGATAAGACTCGTCTTCTTTTACATCCTTCAATAAAAAAATAGAAGGTGCATCTTTAATCTAATTACAGTGCTGCAATTTTTAGTATAAGGAACTGCTATTCTTTTTTTACTTTTCCTTTTAAGATTGAAGAATAACGGAATCATAACGTCCTCAGAAAGACGAATATTTTTCTACCAGGTTTTGTAGCCACAGATTGATTGATTGATTGAAATGATTTTTTTAATTAACAGATATATTTTAAAAATATAAAGATATGTAATGAAAACCATAAAAAAATTTTAAATCAAATAAAAATAGTATAATAAAAATTATTATTGTATATAAATTATTTTATTGATGCTTTTTGTATAGATAAAATATTGCATCCTATTTGCAATATAAATTATTTTGCAATAAAAAATTCATTTTCACGTTAAATAAATTTTTTGCTTTAGCTAAAAAAATAAAATGACGTATACTTAATTCCCCAAATCTTTAATACACTTAATATGAAGTAAATACGAATAAATGTGATTATACTTAGTTATAGGTAAGAACTGAACCCAATATACCTGACTATCTGGTCAACGCACTAACACCTGTACCATTCTTTAATGCTACAAATACTTTATTAACAAAACCAGATAAAGAATGAAGTAATGGAATGAAAAGGTCATAGTTCCGCTTATTTTTCAATTGAATCTACTTATAATTCAAATATAGTCACCCATTACCTTAAGTTACCCATTTTTACTGAGATAAAAATTGTTGGAGAACTCCTTGGGTTCACTTTGATGGTATATGAGCTCTGAGGAAATACGTATGGTAAAAACTACCAAAGATGGCAAAATTTATTGTGTATCTGGCTCTATGGAAGCCTCGTTAATTGTTACCAAAACTATCGGTAAAATTAATAATAATTTTATACGCGAGGAAATTCGGTAATTGTATCATAATACCTTAGAATATGACATACAACCATTATTTTAATTTTCAGTTTTGTAATTTTTACTAAATGTGTGGTAATATGAACTATTCCTTAAAAAGACAGAATTTCCATTACGCCTTTGCCATAGTTAAGGAAAATTTAACAATTGTATGATTTAAATACCTTATATGTTTTATTAACAAAATTCCTTTTTTTCCTACTAGAAGTAATATTACCATAGAGTTCGGTAATTTTAACAGAATTTTTTTTTTCTCCGTGGAGGAATGAGGTGATTTTGCCGTTTGTCATGTAATTAAGAGTTTACGCTTTGGATAAAATCATGTGCTTTTGTTACAAAATGAGTGTCTTAAATATCGAATAAACACATTGAGAATTGGTAAATCAAATTTCTAAGTCTGTGAATCAGATAAATGAAATATTTTCGGATAAATTAAGTAAAATTTCGGAAGAATGAAAAGTTTCTTTTAAAAATTTATTTCATAAGTCATATTTTATTTATATCAATGTAAAGTTCAGCACGAATATGTTTTCTTAAAGAAATCATTTCGTATCCTCGTGATTAATACAATACTGAGTTTACACCTATGCTAGCTGATAATTAATCTGTCACTGCCAGCCGTTGTTCAGTGATGTTGTTGGAATGTCCTTTATGTAAGCAGGCACATTGTACAAAGAATGAATATAAGAAGGGGAACATCACATCTCCGTATAATAATAATGTAAGTGTTATATTGTAAATAACCACATGTGCAACTTATGTAATTCCGCACGTAAATTATCGTACCTTCTTATAGCTAAATAATCAATATGAAACTAAAAACAAAATGACGTGTATTTAATTGAAGGAATATTAAACTGAAAACAAACGCATTCATTTTATTATACATTTAAACAAGTAAACAAGTTAATTATTGAAACATTGTCTAATCCTAAGAAGTCTTATAGCAATATCGCATGAAGAGATGGTGTGTCGCAATGACTTCCCTTAATTTATAATTTTCGAATCATTGTTAAAAGTCTTTTGAATCTTAACCATTTCAAATTCTCACACAGTGCCCTGTAAAAATACCCTGATCAAATTACAGCGTCGGCACTCAGTGCATGTATGTTGTATGAATATATATTTAATGCAACAGTTCAAACTATATATATGAGTGATATGATTTAAATATTGAGAAATGCTGTTACGTCAAATATTAAAGGTCAAATGTTCACACATTCATAAAATAATATTTCAAAAACTTTTTACCTCATTTAAAATAAAATAAAAAATACGAGTTTATATAGACATTGTATTCATGCATTATCTGAGGAATAGAATGCACCTATTTTTGCTATTTCCTTTTTTTTGTGCTTCACTGCCCCCATTTAATCTTTCGTTATACATAACGTTGTGATTGTTAATTATACGTTAAGTTCCTTTATAATAAACTTTTCTACATATTATTATTAATTTTACAGAAGAAAATTTAAATCTGCATTTATTTTAATTTAATTTTGCGTGAAATATATTAATCCCACATATTTGTTTTTAATTCTGCATATTTTTAAAATCCTTAGTTAGATAATTTAATTTGTATAGCTTTTATTAGTCCTATATGAAGGTAGTTCAATTCTTCAAAATTTGCTTTTATCCCTCCATTTTTTCTAACATAAGCAATGCTCTCTGCAAATATATTTGAATAAAAAGTAATGCCCAAATGAAAAAAATCTATACATAATATGTAAACTAGCTGAATGTCTGATCTTTGAATGGGGTGACTGAAAAAAATGTAAACAAACAATAATTCCGTACTGATGGATAACATTAAAGAAAACTACGAAATCATGCATAAAACTTAAAGTCATTTACCAATACAATTTATAAAGATTATGTAATTTTAATTATTTATTTATTTATTTACTGCTCCTCTTTAGTTTGTTATAAAACTATAACGTTATAAGACGTTACATACAAGCTATAAAATTAAGAAAAACACATTTATGTTGTACATCCTATCAAAATAAAGATTAACTGTATTGAATATCCCTTTGAGTAAAGATATTGCTCGCGTCTAATTCATAATAGCAAACTTTTACCAATATTAAGTAATTTTTCCTGATACTTATTCGTCTCAAAAGGTCGTAACGTTCTACAACAATTTACACAACATCTGTATTAAGCCCAGTATTGTTGCTGATTTAGTATTTAGCAAATATATCGCAATAATAATCTGTACCTACACTGCTTGAAAATTGCTAAGGAACAGTTACCTTTTTTCTGAAAAATAAATAGACGTTGATAGATTGAAATGAATGTAAGTACAAATTTAGTAGAAATAATGTGCATTTTATTTTATGCAAAATATTACAGATATTGACATATCAATAAATAATAAAATTGAAAATACAAACGATGCTCATTGGATGATTTCCAAACAACCGGAAAAATTTATCTTCATGCCAGAAAAAAACATAAATGAGTATCTCAGTACGAAGTATGATTGCATCGGACACTAATGCACGTGTTGCAACTGTTATTTACGTATGCTACCCACTATACTATCGGAAAGTCCTTGTATGATATTGACCCACTCCTCTTTCAAAGTGGTTTTCGGCTCTTGCACGACTTGGAAAGGGTGTGTTCTTTGTGAAACACTTATGCCAAGGGCAACCTAGGCACACTTTATAAGATTTAGATTCGAGAAGTACACAGGCCATTGCATATGGTTCATGGTTTTTCAAATCTGATGTATTCGGTTGGACCTTGCAGCGCACTCTTTGTTTATTCGCCATAATTTTCAATCCCCTCAAAATAATGGCGATTTACTACGTTTATTCTAAATCAATAAATATGATTTCTTCATTAATTTCACTCTTTAATGCGAAGTCTTTTTTTTATTCCAATCAGTACCATTAACCATAATTTACGTAGTATAATTTTGAAAGTATAATTGGTAGTTATAATAGAATGGCTATATGTAACCTATCTTGAAAAATTTAGTGTTATTTATTTCCCAATTAATTTTGCATTCCATGAATAACCTTTTTTATTTGAAATACAGTTAATTTTAAATTATTTAGTTTTATCGAGAGATGTCTTAAAAGCACAATTACATGAAAAAATAAACGCGTGGTTTCGCATTACTTGGAATACTAATTTGGTAACGTAATCCACGATTGCTACCAGGCTCAAATTGATCATTGCTTTTATCTCACGTAGCGAATTAAAAAAAAATATCTAAGAAAATGCAATGAAATCATTTTTTGATTAATGAAAGCTATTAACATAACAGAAAGCTATTAACATAGCATAACAGAATCTATCTTTAAAATTATCTGCTATTTTATTTATATCAGTAGTACTAGCACTAAAGTAAGACAAACTAGTAGGATTAGTAGTCGTAAACCTAAAAAAATTGGTTCGCTGTTTAACGACATTTATAAAGTAAAATAAAATGCTTTTTATGCTTAAAATGCTAGATTCTCCTTGTTTTCAGAATCCTGCCCAAAATTACGAAGATATATTGCAGAAAACTTTGATAACTGTAAACTTATGATTACGTAAGTTGTTCAACGCCGGCTATAAAATAAAATAAGATAAAGTAAAAATAAAATATTCCTGTATATAAGTATTAAAAAAATCCATGACAGCAAAAACTTAAATTTAATATTCTCCACCAGTAATCAACGTATCAAATTCAACATGGATTCGCAAATACTTCTACGAAATAATGCGAGATATCCCCGTTCCTTTATTCCCTCAAAAATGACAGACGTTTGCAGTGAAGTTTTCTATTAAGTTATAGAATCTAGGGCGTATACCATTCTCTTTACAGCATTCGTGGAATGTGACTTAAATAAGCCTGCTCCTGCGAAATTTCCCAATTCATTGGAAGAGTCAATTCCTCCCCGCAGGCCAAGTCAGGGGGGATAACCCCTCATTGTGGATTATAGTTCTAGTAAGTCAACATCACTCCCCCACTTCCAATCCAGGGAGCACTCCGATTGCGAGGAGCTGAAACAGGGAGCAATCAGACCTGTCTTCAATACCTCGATTGGTTGTCTTCAAAGGCTTAGAGTGCATAGAACATTTCTGCACTTCGCCTTAGGCTGGGTTTTAAAACTTTGGTTGATAGGTTTCAATAAATGTAGATAGATATGTATTTACATATATAAGGCTTATGGGATTTTCTTCGCGCATGAAAGAGGATTTGAATTAAATTGTTTTGAAATATTAATAATTTCACTTTTCATGAAAGTCTTTATGGTGGTTTTTCTGATATCAGAAAACATTTTCAATGTGAAGTTGCTTTAAAACTCAAACTATATCAGTCTTAAACCAATCTTTAGATGATATTTACAAAATTTGTTATTTATAGAATTAAATTTTTATCTATCCATTAAATTTTTTTTATAAAATTTCATTGCAAATAGCTTTTTTTTCATTTTCTTACTAGACTATATAAAGTTTTACACATTGTTTTTGTTCAACAGGCTTATTAAAATATTTTTTGTCATAAAGTGTAAAAAAAAAAATTAAAAATAAAGCTCAGTTGTGTGTAAAAGAAATTGAATATCTTATTAAAATTTATGCTTATATGGAATTATTTCTGGATCATATTTTTTCACATTGATTTTTCAATTTGGATTAAGAGTTTTTTTTTTAAAAAATATGATTGTTAAGTTGTTTAAAAAAATCTATCAAAAAACAAAATTGTAAAAAATATATATATATATTAGTTAGTATATAATTTTAGGCAATTTTTAACATGTCTTCTAAACGATTCAGTATTATTTATTTCCCCATTAATTTTTCTCTCAGTGAATAACTATTTTATTTAATAAACTGTTAATTTTAACTTATTTAGTTCTATTGAGAGATGTTTTAAAATCATACTTACATTAAAAAATAAAGACTCAGTTTCATATTACTTGAAGTACTAATTTGGTAACGCAATCCATCTATTTGATCATTGATTTCATCTGACATAACGAAAAAATATAAAACTAGAAAGTAATATTTATCTTAACTTAAATTTATTATCTCTTTCTCTCCCTCTCTCTCTCTCTCTCTGTATATATATATATATATATTTATATAGCTATATGTATTTAGATATATATATATATATATAATATCTGATATAATGTATATGTGTTTTAGTATAATTACAAAACAGTTAAAAAATAATATATAAAGAGTTAAATTAAATCTTAAAAGCTGAAAAAGATATTCTTGAAACCCTTAAAATAAAAATAAAAATAGTTTATGAAATAAGTTCATGATTTTTATGTACTTTTTTTCGAGAAGTTCTGATTATTAGTTTATTTATGAGAAATGCGGGTTTCAATTTCTATTTCAATTGCATAGTTTTTTTTCGAATTTAAATCTCTTGGTTACATATTTGGTTGTTGTTGAAAACAGTCATTATTTACAAAAAAATACAGAATATATAAAATTATATCACATGTGCTATATATATTAAATAAATATTATATATCCCAATAAATATGGATGTACCTGCAAAAACAAACAACAATTTTAATCTTTAATATGATTTGCTCCTAAATCGTTTTGCTTGCAATCTAGAAAATTTTTTCTTCTGTATTTTCTTGCTTGTTTACTTTTATGAAACGTTTCGAAACTGTTTCCACGTAAAACAGTTATTTTGGTGATTGTTTTAAAGCTTTTATGAATATAATCTAACGTAATTTAATAAATGCATACAGAACTTCTACCTTAGCTTTAACATGTAGTCGCATTTTGCACAGTTCTAACACAATTTGCACAGTTCAATTTCAATGTTTTAGGTTTCTATTTTATTCTCCATTTGTTTTTTACGAAATTTGAAAATAACCGTTGTAAAAAAACTGTGGACAAATTACTTATCCTTGCTTTACTGTTAAAGAGAACTAATTCGTTTTAAACTTCTTCTGAATTATTGTATGGCACAAAAAATTTGCACTCCATTTCATTACATGCAAGTTATTTCTTTTTCTTTTTGGAATAAAATTTCGAGTAAAAAGAAACAAATATAGCTGTAACTTTCCTTTTTAAATATTTCTTCTCGATTCAGATGTACTGAATAGTATACCATCAAATGTACCGTCATATATTTTAATGTTTATTTAGAAAAATTATTACTGTTATAGAATCAAAATAATCAGAAATTCCTTGTTTTATTATCTGTAGATTATATTACTTTTGTAAATCATGTAAACCATGTTTAAATCTCTAAGGCCATTTTTATAAATTTTGTATCAATAAACTATATTTGAATTAATAAAGGTAAATTTTATTTTCAGTAGGAAAATTTATATCGATAGAATAAATATTTCATACGATATGGTATATAGCAAACATCAAACTTTTCCTTCAAAATATTACAGCTATATTATTTAGAAATAAATTTAACTAAATATCAACGGTATTGACTGCATTTCCTTTCAGAAATATGTTACTAATATTACTATATGTGTTCTTACATATGAAAATGGGACAAGGATGATTTTTTAGAATCTTTAATTTAACTTCAGTAATAATGAAAAGTTGACTTTTGAAAATTCTTTCATAAAAAGAATTCCAAAATATTATAACCTTTCTTGAATTTCTAACTATAACATATTTATTTTTATAAAGCGTTTAATAAAAAAAACTTAAGTAATTAAAAACGAAACCCTCATAATGGCTAGTTTTATCTTTTTTAAAATTCTATACTGTAAGAACTATAGGATAAGACTGCGGTTTACAGTGCCGACACTTTGGATGCATTATCCAAAAAATTCATTTCGCCGAAAAATCCTTTTTTTACCGTAGAGTATCGTACCATATTTTATAGTAATATTTATTTAATTACGGTAGTTAATTTATTTTGCGGTAATTATCACTATAAAAATTGCTGTATATCAGATGATTTAGTCTGTAAATGAAAATTCCAATAAAACTTAGCGGCACTCTGAGTGCCGGCACTTATTACAGTAATTTTTCTCCATAATTTTTTACACTGTATATCAAATTTAGAAACAACTTTTGAATTGTTAAAACCATGAAATTAATATTTTATTGGTTTTTTTTTATAAAAGAGTTACATGAAAGAAAAAAAAAATCAGAAAATATATTAACATGTATACAAATGTAAATGTTTAAAGATTATTTATTTCTTATTTTCTAGTTTAGGGTAAGTAATTGTCTTTATTTTAAATATCACCTCAAACCAAAGCTGAAATAAAAAGTTCAAATACTTATGGTTGTTAAAAAGAACGAATTGCTATTGTGTAATTAGATGTTTCAGTAAGGTAAACTTTTAAAGTAAAAAATCAAATTTTTTTTCATACAACTCTTTTCTAAAGTTTCTTTATAAGGAGAAGACGTAGATGAGCTTAGTGCGTAAAAAAATAGCAGCTATTAGTTTTTTCTCGTTTCTTCAAACGTGTAATTTAACACAATGGCGTGAAATAACTCAACTAAAAAAATGATGTTATTTACGCCCAAAAAACGAGCAGAAGTTTTTTTTTCCACGTCATCCTTTAAAAAAAAGAAGAAAACCAGAGCAAAAATGCAAATTTACGAGCATCTAATGTTGTACACACTTCTTAAGATTTGGCATCATTTAATTGTCCGTTATTTTTTTAGACATGGTTTTTATTAGCAATTCAAACGAAATCGGTAAGCATACCGTGTTTACTTTCACCGTGTTTAATTTTTAGTAACAATCAACATATTTACGAAGATCTCTTAATTACTCTTAAGTTGTTGATAATTTCGATGAAAATTATTAAGAGTAAATTATTACTTAAATATTATTAAATTGTTTCAAAGAATGTTTCAAATAAAATATATGTTATGGAAAAAAATTTAGGTTTCTTAAGGTTGTTTTTCTGTCTACCTTTTAGTAATTTATTTTTTGACTTCCGTTCCCTTAAAAAAATACACATTTCTTGAAATTAGGCACATATGTTTACTATTCATTCATGGCTAATTATATTTGATGATAAATGTCTGATGATCTATAGTAACAGTAATAATGTTACACATCATCTAGACAAAATATCACGTAAACATCCTTTTAATAACACTATTCCTCTAGGGGTTAATATTACAGTGACTGACATTTTTACTGACCTTTATTGATTATAGAGACCATTTTAACTACAGGAATATAGCGTGCAAAAATATTTGTTCAAATATTACTAGCAAAAATTGAAACCAGTTATTTGTAATAAATCTAACATTATGGAGAATTCATTGTTTGTAATCTTTCAAAAGTGTTTTTAACATATAAAATATATTTATTTTGATGATAACTTTAATATCATTGTCTAATATTTATATATCATTACCGATAAACATCGTTTGAAATAAGAGTTGTTTTTAAAAATTTAGTATTTCCCGCAAATAAGTATTGGGCATACAGAACAATTTTTATTTTGTTTTGAGAGAAAGACCAGGACGACATGCAGGTGTTTTCTTCAATGAAAAATATAATATAAATTCATAATAAGGGTCCTTCGGAGTTACGTGGTTCGAAGAATAAATCAGAAATTTGTTGCTGGAACATCAAAGACAAGTAGTAAAAATGCAAATCGACTACCATATACCTTGTAAAACTTTCCGATCAAATTACGATATTAAGTATCAGCACTTCACGTTTTTGCCAGTAAAAAGCACAACTGCAAAATTATATCTCTAGATGCAAACTGGAAAAAAATTCGGTGGGGTGGTATGCAAAACCGAATTTTAATTAAACGAAATTTGATATATATATATATATATATATAAGAAAGGAGTGGAGAAGAGGAAAGGGCGTGTAATACTATTAAGTCTCTTTAGGGGTCATTTTGACCATTATGCACTGTTAGTAATTTCTAGAAAAAATGGTTAAATAAAAATCTCTTTAATTGTTGTTTTATCATATTCAATCAAAGTAGTTAAATGTCCATAAAAATATGGTATTCAAGCTGTTATTTGTGAGAAAAATCATTTTTTGACTGTTTTCACTAAATGCGGTTAAGAAACCAGAATTTTTTCCGAACCAGCTGGGCCTACAGCCAATGAGAATGGAATGCACGTTAGTCGAAAGCTTCAAGCTAAGTTATGATATGAGGGTTAGGAATTCATATTTTTATTTTCCATCATCAAATTCCTAATACAACAGCGAATGCAAAATATCTTATAGTAATAAGTGCGTAGTATGACTGAGGGCTAAAGAGGGAATAGAAGGGCTAGGTAACTCCTTGAAGAGACTCATACCGCTCTGAGCGTTTGATTTCAGTCAGTAACGTCACGGCTGCGCGGCATCAACTTCTCGCCTTTAAGAAAATTGCTTCGCATGTAACTAGCATTTTGAAAAACAAAACTAATTCACTGTTTTCCATATTTTTATTTTTATTTTGAAGTGATTTTCTTCTCTTCAGATTGCCAAAATTTCACAGTAGTAGTTAAATATTAGTTTGCGCTTTATTATAGCAACCGACAAGAATTATTATCAAACATGAAATGAAAAAAAAGTAGTTTTCATGTTTTACTTCAGAAAATATAAAGGTAACGTTAATTGATATATAAAATGCACCGGGAGCATTTCTCTTGCTGTGAGTAAAAAGCTTTATGTTCTATATTTTTCTTTAGACGTTTTAGAACTTCGAATAGAATTTCCCCATTGAATTCATTACCGTCTCAAAAATTTAGCAGAAAAGAAGACAAAAATGTTCATGGTTGAAGAAAATAAAATCCTGAAATTCAAAATTAAAAGTTATTAATGATTAAAAATTCTTCTTATTTAGTAACATATTTTTCAATGCCATTATTCAAAATATTTATGTGTTTCAATGATAACTCCTTAATTTTAGTTATTTATGAGTAAGTGTAATATTTCCATTATTATATACCCAAAGATTATTTTCCCTAGTAATTAGCATTTAGGGTTTTTGTTTCCTGGTGATAATGTACAATAAATCTTTCTTATTATAATTATATATAAGAAAATATATAAAAACAAAGCATCCCAATTAATAAGCTATAAGGAAACTTTTATAGTTACGTATTGTTATCGGACAATAAGATACTATAAAAGTGGTCTTATATATTTTCTTTAATTTAACTGTGAAAGCTAAAAACTAAAAAACTATAATTAAACGATTAATTAAAAAATATATAATTAAACGATGTCGACAACCATTGAGATAATTTTCTAATTTTAAAATGCTATTTTTCAACGCTATAAGAAATTCCAAGAAAATGTATGATTATTGTTTCTGAACAGAAATAATTTGTTAACAGTGCAAAGTTTGGCAGATTTTGTCAGAAAATTCAACTGATTTCTTACAGGAAGTATAAACAACAAAGTTTTCATAAAATTTAGTTGTGATATTCCAGATCTGTTTGCGGCGTGACGTCATGAGGTAGGGAATCGTAACTTCAGCTTTGAGTAAGGAATAAACCAGCCCTGCTTTAGCCCTGTTTATGACCTTTTAAAGTCCTCTTATTCCGAGCAACTAGATACATACTTTTGGTGCGAGAGGTAATCTGGAAATCTCATGAGTGGTTTAACATAGGTTAGAACTGTTGTTACCACAAAACTTCTCTCAACACTTGAAGTCATAGAATTCATATTTTTATTTTCCAACATCGAATGCCTAATCCAACAGCGGATGCAAAAGTTCTTCTCATGATTATATAAGGGTCACTTGATCTAGAGAGTTAACCAGGCTAATATGTATTCTTTAATTTCGATGTTATTTTAACTTTGTGTCTCTACAACGAAATTTCTTGTTTTAATTGTTTTTAAAGCTGGCCATACGCACAACTAGTGTATAGTACATAAACTTGTAATTTTATGTATAGCATCAATTATTGTTACTTTTCCGCCCATTTTGTACCGGGCTGTTGTCTGTATAAAGTAATGTAATTTTTAGAGTTTTATGTATGTATCTACTCTTGTATGCCCCTAAATAGGGAGGGTCGTGATACAAATTAACTTATCATAATACGTGGGTTGCATCACCTTTTTTTTGAACCCCTCTAATTCCGTGCACCTGGATACATACTTTCGGGGGGAGAGATACCCTGTTAACCTCATGAATGCTTGAACAGAGATTCGAACAGAGTCCAAAATAAGTTACCCTTGCCTTCTGGAATACGACTATCCCATTCACGTATTATTTATAATTTTTTTAATATTTTCTTTAATAATAGTCGAAGGATTTTTGAAATGTAAGGTATACAATATTTATTCCATTTCAATGTAATTTAAAGTTGGAAAATATAAAATTTGACCGAAATTGATGAAATAGTTCCTGAGAAATCAAATTTAAAAAATACTACTTTTTCAGAATTAGATTTTTCAGGAACTATTTAACCGATTTCGCACAAATTTTGTATTTTGCCATTTTAAAAAGCATTTTTTTAAACAATGTAAGAAAATTGCATACCTTACAATTCAAAAATTTTAGACAGTTATTAAATAATATAATACGAAATAATAAACATTTACTAAAAATTATTTTTATGCTTGAAATTATCTTTAGACAAATGAATTTCATAGTTATGTGAATGAAATTTTCAATTCAGTTGAACAGTTCTAACGATGCCGCGAAGTACGTAAAAAGTAAAGTTAACATTAAGGAGTCAAAATCTTGGACTGCTCTATGACCAAACTATTGGGATCTTATTTCCGTGATTGCGGCAACCCTCTATATCTTGAGAGTCATAAATTTGAATCCGTCAAAAAAAAAGAAAAAAAAAAGGTATGATTATTCAGATGAAGTATTTTATGTCTAATTTCGTAACTTAAAATATCGTTTACACTAATTAATTAGAATATTCTAGACCACCACCTCAAACCATTCAGATAGAGTCCTAAAACATAAAGATCCAATCATTACATCAAAAATAATCAGGGTGGTTCATTATTATTTCATACCTCAAACCATATTTTAGACCACCACCTCAAACCATTCAGATAGAGTCCTAAAACTTAAAGATCCAATCATTACATCAAAAATTATTCAGGGTGGTTCATTATTATTTCAGTGTACAATAATTACTATTACTTTTATCTTCTCATATATAATTTTATTTTGCATTGCATTACATTTTAAAGTACCATAATTGAAATTTTAAACAAATTTTCTAAGAAAATGGTTGCTCATAATTATTTTTAAAATTAAATTATATTATAAGATTTATTTTAAAGCTGTAAGTTAATAAAATATTTTCATTTTATTAATAAAAACGCTTTAAGTAAATGTTTTGCAACTTTTGTATAGTTTAAAGTTTTTATCTGAAATATTTCGTCCTACATTAAAGAGAAAAAAAAAATTCTTTTTCTTAAAGGGCACATTCTTTTCTTTTGAATTTGGATATTTAATATTTTAAAATATTTATATATCGGCAAAAATATTGTCCTTAAACGTAATTATTTTTTTCGCCTTTTTTTATAAAGATAATTACTTTTGCATTCAGATACTTGATATAAATTATGTTTCTAAACAATAGACCGCAATGATGCTTTCATCGTTTAAGAGAACACTGTTTACAATTATGTAAATGATTACGTATCGTTAGAATAATAATTGTTTCTTTTCGAACATATATCATTGCAAAAAAAATTTTTTCTTAGCTATTCATCTCATGAAGGTTTGATGACATACCCTTAATTATGGTAATTAGTCGAATTCCTTTCAACTATGGATATTAATTTAAATATATATATATATTTAAAAAATGCAGAATACATTTACTATATTTTTTTTGTTTTCTTTATGTGTTAGACATTTCATTTTTTTGTTGCAATTTCGGAATAAGATTAACGGCGTTAGAGCTATTTAATTTATTTGACGCTGACGAAAATAAAGATATGCTTCGTAGTTTGTCTTCCTTTAAGAAAATAAATAAAAAGACTGTTTTTTTAATTAAATAAAGTATATCGTTTTTATAAATTTTTGCATAACACATTTTCGTTTAATGAAAAATGAATCTTAGAAGAACTTATACAACAAACACTGTAAAAAGGTTCTGTAATTCACCACTTTTCATATATATATATATATATATATATATATATATATATATATATATATAAATGTGTGAGTGTTTACTGGGTGACATAATTATTCACTTGTGAAAATTGTGGATGGAAAGCAGGCCATTTTCTTCTTTTAAAATCTAATATTATTTACATTATTCTTAAAACACTGATGTAAAATTATGAAAATGCAATATTTTAAAACTTAATGTACCCGACTAGCTTCTGTAACTTTTTTTTAACTATCGAAATGAAATTTAAAAAAAAAAACAGTTTGTTTATTCTATGTAAAAACTTCTAAAAGTAGCAAAAAAATTATCATTATTATTCTTTTCCTTTCATATGCATTTTTTTGGAAAAAAAGGAATTTTTTCCATGTACGCTAAGCACTGTAAAAAATTTATATCCCTTAGAGAAAAAAAAAATTGAAAAAAAAAGAAACATTTTAAAAAAATTGAGAATTTTATTTAGAACGCTATCAAAACAATCTTTTGAACAATTATCTTAAAAGTATGTGCATATACTATTCTATTAAGGATCATTGTAGTCACAAAAGCAAATTTCGAAAAGCCACCGCACTTGTCTTTACGAAAAACGTGCATAAAGTATGAAAATTCACCTTTTTTTCTCCTAGTCTGTAGTGTAAGACATGTGTGCAATTATCATAAATACTTATGAAAAATTGTTGACGAATAATTTAAAAACAACATGAGATATCGTGTTTATTTTGATTTAAAATGTGAAAAAGAATCTGATTTTGAGATAAAGGCATTTAAAGACTTAAAATCGTTAGTCCATCTGCTGTTATCATCTTGCACAAAAAATGAAATAACTTTGTAAATAATTATAGTACAAACAAAAATAAAATATTTTTCGAAAGCTAAGAGTACAGAAATTCCAAATTTTACAATAAACTTAATTTTAAAGAGCTTTCCCACAATACTGTTTTTATACTTGTTAGATACCGTAAGTAATATTTCAAAGACAGAAAATATAATGTTATTTTAAAAATATATTGTCTATTACTTCTTTCATGAGGATCCTTAGTACATCGCTTTAAAGTGTTGCAGCAATTGCAAATATTCCAATATTAAATGCTCACTATTATTGTGTTTTTGTAATAGTATTCTGAAAATTGTTGGGCGAGTAATAAACTGTGAATACTCTCATACCGAGAAAGTACTCGTCGCAATAATTTAAACATTTAAGGATTCTGTTTCAATTAACATAATTGCGACATTTTGAAATTTGAAACCTTTTCCTCTTTGAAGCTCACCGGATGGAAATTCTTAGTTTGCTAGGCACCGGTTGAACTTGTTAGTCATTTTCTTAGATCGACGCATGCAAATTTCATTATTGGTTATGTTTAGGTGTAACTCGCTTCTTATCTGGCCCTTCTAAAATAAAAAAAAAATTGCATAAAAAATTTAGTTGTGTCTCTGAATTTTATTTTTCAAATTTTACCCTTTCCCTCTTTGAAACTCGACTCTTGAAAATTCTTAGAAAAATTGCAAAATTTAATTCAGTGATCTGATGTCACAATAATATTTATCAATAACAACATTTCTTTCAGATTCAAAGTTTTCCAATAGGTGCCGGTAAAATTTCTGAGAAGTTACGTTATTTTCGTTTTTATTCAGCAAAATATTAATTTCATTCGAAATAAGTAACAAAGTGTGCTATACGTAATAATCTTTCGACTTAAATAAGTTTCCTCTTTTGTAAATAATGTCAAAAGCGCTTATTTTTAATGTAATTAAAATTATTTACTGAAAAAAAAGCTTTTTTTAAATGCGCAAAATATTCCAAGAAGTGTCAGCAAATTGCAATAAAACACTCGAAATTATCCACAATAAAGAAAATCTGGTCGAAGTTCAGAACGTATTGTGCTCGGAAATCGTAATAAGCGTAATAGAACGTAGTTATTTCCTGTTTATAATTGATAATATTTACCTTTATAATAGATAAACATAACAATATAACAATAAAATAATATTAAAAAAAATAGTAGATAAACGTAAATATTTCACATATGTAAGTAACATATCTCCATCATTAATAGTTTTAATATCAAAAGAATTTATTGAAATAAAAGTATCAGCTATAAAAACGCCAATATTATTTATAAGTTTAAAGTATTCGAATAAGTTTCAGAAAAATTTTGGAGTAGATATTGCATACCGAAAATTATACTAAAAACAAGTCTGTAAAATAACGGATTATGCGAATGAATTAACAGGATCAGAACACGTAATATAGGTCATTATTTCCTATACATAAAGGACTATTGTTTACAATTTTTATTTCAAAAGAATTTATTTTGAACATCACATATAACTATTAACTGCAAGAACGTGAGCATTTCTTATAAATTTAAATAATTCCAAAAAGAGTTAGACAATTTTTATAAAGTAGCTATAGTATACTCAAAACTATCTACAAGAAAAAAAAATTCTGTTAAAAGTTAAAACAACGGAAAAAGAGAAGGAAAGTTTTGCTAAGTTGGTTGAAAACCATGTCACGTGCTTGTCATTGATGGAGCCAATATCCTGGAGCATTTTACGATCAGCGGTTTCATGAATTTTACAAGGATAAAAACACTTCATCCTCTTTACCTCGTTTTCCAGCCAACTTCAGTAACCTCATTTACTAGTTTATTGCCCCAAGGTCGAGAAAAGTGGGAAAAAGCATAAAAAAAACTTACCAGACTTTGTAAAAATATTCTCTGCTCCTTCATCTGAATTTTTTAAAGTTTTAAAAAGGGTTTTAACTTAGCCAATAAACAGATATCGAAAACAACGTTTTGAATGCAAATAACTTTTTGTTTTAATATTTTTTGAACTGCGTTAACTAAAGGAAAACTTTCATTAATAATGGTGATTAATGCTACTATTCGGAAACATATTTCTAAGTTTAAGAAATGCAGATGCAGCTAAGTATATTAATATAAGTCTGATAAACTTTAAATTAATTTAATAGCAAGATTAATGAATACACTTAAAAATAAACTTTATTTTGCGTTTTTTCATATATAGAAAAATATATCTTCTTCATAGAGACGATCAAAGCTTAATTATTTGTTAACCACATTATTACACTATTGAAAGAAAGTCTCAATGAATTAAAAAATATTTTTCTATGTTAAATTTCTTAGCGTAAAATAGCGTAATCTATAAATCGATGAAGTATTCAAGAAAATGATTTTTGCATTTCAAATTAAATAATACCTATTAATGTTTTGGAAATTAAAAAAAAATAAATCAAAGGAAAATTTCAGAAAAAATTTTGAATGACCTAAACTAAGCATTTCGCATTTTAAAAAAATCGTTACAAAAATACGCTAATACCGAATTTTAAAAAATTACAAGCATGTGAATTGAAGAGAAATTTAAACATTCAAGACTCGTCAAATTTACCTAAATATACAATAAAAACTAGCATCAAACTAGGCGAATACCGAATATTGTTAAAATATAAGAATAGTTTTAAAATGCAGCTATAATTTGAGAAAAAAAATACAAATTTAAAAATACAAATGAACTTTGATAAATTTATTGATATTGACGAAAAAAATAGCGATTATGTTTAAAAAACTTAGTATCATTATTTAGAAATAAAAATGCTAATATTTTTATTACAGAAATTTACAGTATAAAATCAAATGTCATTACGGAATGATTATATTTGAAAAGATGAATTTCTAAAGAAATTAAATTTGATTAAAGCTTGTGGCAGATTCTTTAAACAAGACACATGATCTAAAAACAAATCTTATGAAGACTAATGCGGATGATTGATTGGCCGAATGAATTGAAAGAATTAATGAATATATGGAACTGTACATATATGATATTAATTGCGTGTGAATGAATAAATTACGGGTTGGTATGTAAGAACTATGAATAAAGGAGTTGAGATTTGAAATTTAAGAATTAAAAACTTGAATCTCAGAATTAGGCATTAACTGGCAAGGGTGTGTAAATTAGACGCATGAAGATAGTTGTTTTTATCTCAATATTCCATTATTTACAAAAGCCATCACATATGTTTGCTGTTTGTTCTATTTTGACTATTTTTAAACGTATATAAATCAATAACAGCAGAAATCTGTTATAATAACTAATTTCAAAAATATATCTTTTATCAAAATATAGTTATTAATATATAGTACTGTAATTATAAAATTAAATACTTAATCAACAGTAGAATGTGTAGTACGTAAAGCTTTTTAACTTAATTGAGACACATAAATCCTAACTCAAACTCTACGTAATGATGGTAAGGTTATCTTTACTGCCACCATAAGAGTAATATTAGTTTATAAATAAGTCACGCGTCGCAAAAACAAAATATTATTACTTTTAGTGTTCCTCCTTTTGAAGTAGAATAAAATGTATCCAATATTTCTTTAGAATAAACAAATTGATCAAGTTTGTTATATTCATGAACCTTGCAAAAATCACACCATTTATCCATTGATCAATTATTTACATATGCTTCATATATGTTTGTTCTTCGTTCTATTCTGACAAATTTCAAAAATATATAAATCAATAATTGCAAAAATCTATTCCGATAATAAATTTAAAAAATATTTTTTAATCAAACTAAAGTTATTGGGATATTATTTCATAATTGTAAAATTAAGTAATAAATTAATATTGAGAGGAGTAATTGTTAAAAATAATTGCCTAAATATAGACACATAAAGTTATGTGTTTTAACTCAAACTCTGCGCAATAATATATATATATATATATATATATATATATATATATATATATATATATATATATATATATACATACAGATGGAGAGATCAAACTGATTGCTCAAGCATATCATTGCATATTTTTGCAAATTCACATTATTTACCAAAGGCTTCATAAATATATGCTTGATGTTTGCTCTATGCTGACTAATTTTAAATATATATGAACCAATAATTGCAGAAATCCATTATAATGGTTAATTTAAAATATATATTTTAATCGAACTATAGTTTATTATAAATTGTTAGATAAATATTACATAAAACTTAATTATTTCATTTTAATTATAAAATTAAATATTAAATCGATATTAGAATGAGTAATTCCTAAAACTATTTGCCGAAATTAAGCCACATAATTCTATATGCTGTAACTTACAATCTAATAAGTAATAATCTTAAAGTTGTCTTGATTACCACTGATAGACTAATAATAGTTTTCTAAATAGCTGGGTGTGGCACGGATTAAAAATTATTACTTTCATTGCTTATCTTTGTAAAGTATAAGAAAATATAGGTCTATTTAGATGAAACCAATTGCTCAAGTTTGTTACATTCATACGGCATACAAAGACAGCATCCTCAATTACAGATATTTTTTGCCTTCAGACACAGTACTGAAGAACAGTATCGCACGTCTTCGTGAAATAGCCCAGAAAAGAAGAGATTGCAAGTTTAATGATGGCTAGACATTAAACAGAGCAGAAGACACTTTAAGACTCGTGTAGGGAAGAAGGTCGTTGGAAAAGGGTAAAAGAGATATCACATTGGCAAATGCGAGTATTTCACATGGATAGCACGTACTTCAAGTTGAAAGTGAGATTTCTTAATCAGATACCTTTGCATCTACTACACCTTAAATAGTGTCGATAGAGCTAGACAGAACGTAGATAAACAAGAAGAAAAAATCTTACTGAAGCTGATACTTTAATGGTAGTCAGGTGTATTTCTTTTATAAAATAAACCTTTTTTTTGGCTAAACAGCTAAGCCTTCGAAAGTACGTGCTGCGAAAGAGATTTGTTAAACTTATAGAGTGATTAACGGAAACTAAATCTGATACTGCGCTATAGAATAATCAAGGGATGTAATTATGTATATTGGGAACATATTATAGTGAATTCAGTAGAGAGCACAATGTAGAATAATTTTTGCCCCTTAGAATGAAACCACGTAACTAAGGGTGATTTTTTGCCTTCGCTTTCTCCTTGTTATTTCAATAAAAAGATCAATGCAGGAATTTTAAAGTGAAAAATAAATCTTAAAATATGCTTGTTTACTGTGCTGCATTTGGTTGCACAGGAAAGTTTATCAAAGAAGGACCTGATACAATTCACAGCAAAGTTAATTTATCACTCTTTGGAATTACAACTGCTTTGTTTTTTTTTTTTTTTAAATTAACTTTTAGTACGTTCTTGTATTTATTAAAACATCTTATAAATCCAGATTACTTCTCTCAAAATTCAAAATTATGTTTTTAATTTATCTTTTAATCTACTTTTAATTTATGTTTTTAATTTATCTACCGAGTAAATGTAAGCACATACGAGAATAACTTAACCATGAAGTAATGATTATATAGAATTATTCATTATTATTACATCGCTTTTTTGAAACTTCACAGCTTAATTGTATAGGGCGCCAATGTTGTTTCGTTCCTTTTTTGATTTACGTTGTACTTTTATTTGCTCTCTATAACACATTTAAAAAAGTACATTCTTAAATGTTTTATTTTTATTCAGTAACATGCTTTGAATTAATTTAGTTATTAAAATACATTTGATCTGGGAAAAGAGGGGTATGAAAGATTTTTACAAAACTAATCTATAAATAGGGAGTTCTTTTCTGACATTGTCAAATATATTCGTAGTAAATATATTAATTTTGTATTTAAAATTACTGAAAAACTTATATTTAATAGAATATAATGAATTTCTGAGAAATATACAATATATCTTACACAATTAATGAAATTCGAAATACCAAATTTTTTTAAGTTATCAAAGGTTGCAAATTATGAAATAATAAAGAAAGTATTACGCAAACCTTTATTAAAAGTAATTCATTTCAAAAATTACCTCGTGCAATAAAATACAATTTAAGAAAAGGACATTTTCTTAATGTGGCATTTATCAAATAAATTTAAATATGTAACAAATCGAAATGCCTTCTCCGGTTTATTTCCAGCAGTAAATATATAAGGATATAGTTCCGATACAGTTAAAGATATTAAGTTTTCATTTGAAAGCCATTTAAAAAAGATGACTCTCACGGAAGCTCACTTTCTCCAAAATGATTTTTAACGTCTTCCAGTGCAGCTCTAAATAGCTTGATTGGAAGACAGTATAGGCACACTTTCATGTATTCCTACATTTACCTGTAGTTGCAATCGTTAGGGAGAAAATAAATTATACTTTCTTTCTAATATAGCCTTCTTAGTTTTATCAACATTTTATTAATCAATTTAATGTTGAATTTATAAATAAATGAAGTCGCATTGCTTTAGCTGTTTCATTGAAGCCACTCCATACCCTATAGAACCGTAGAAGGTAAAAAGACAACTGATAGAATGGGTAGTGGACGTGCATAGTAAGTGACTGAATATATTTAAGGAAACAATGTAGAATGTTAAGCTACCCTCATCGTGGTAACTAGAAGTTTTTTTTATAGCATAGCTGTCATTACATCTCTTTTCTAAAGTTTATCCAGAGTTTTTCTAGCATATCTATTTTGGTTAACTATGTAATTGTATTTGGAGAGAAAAGCTCAAGATATCGAAAGAAGAACAAGAACAATTAGTTTAAGTAATGCTAGTTTTTCACCAAGTATGTAAAAAATTAGTTGAAAATTTTTTGCAGTTATTGAAGAATTTGTGAAACTGAAATTGGAGTTAGTAGGATGTATTTATTACTTTGTTATTATTCTCACCTCTACAAAATTTGAAGCCTGATTCCATGTGCTAAATGAAAAATAAACTTATGCACTGTTACGTCAAAAGTAGTGTTTATTTCAAATTTTAAGTGCATAATACTTATAAAGTTATTCTCATAGCATAAATACTTGTATTTTGGTATTAATCATCGCAATACCTTTTAACTCAATTAATAGAATTTCTTAACTTTTTATTATTCTTGAACTAGTATTGTAACTTATGAGCATATCACTATAATTTTGAATACCTAGTAAAAGAATCAAGGGGCCTTAAAATATCCATATATCAATATAGTAACTACACATCAATATAATAACTATATATCAATATAACTATATATCAATATAACTATATATCAATATAACTATATATCAATATAACTATATATCAATATAACTATATATCAATATAACTACATATATAAATTTATAATATACTGCTATTTATATAACTCTAAACTAATTCAGTAAGAACATTGATTTCAATAGCAAATTTCAAGATAATTAAAACCAGATTTAACAAATATTATAAAACAAATAAGGAGACATGAAATAATATTTAGAGATTAGCATATTTAAAAAGAAATAAGACATTAAGCGACAAATTATTGGTTCATCTAAAATACCCGAATGTTTATTTCTCAGATGCTAAATGAAATATCCACATTTCGAAGAAGTAATTATGCAAGCAGAAGCATCTTCCATCCTTCCCCTTTTATACACTCGAAGAATATTATTTTGCAATGTTAGTAGCAGCCCCATCTTTGAGTTACTTTTTAAAAATCAGCCAAACTACTCTTTCCTTAACAATAAACACGCACCTAAGGAAGAAAATCACGTTAGAACTCGCTTTAAACGAAGAGAGAAACACTTGAGCGTGATGATAGGGAGAGGTAGAAATGAGTAAATTTCTGCGTGATCCTAAAGATTTTGGGTAGTACCAAAACACATAAATCAACACACAGGAAACGAATCAAAAGGATTCTTTCATGAAATGTCGACACTCCCTGATCACGCAAGACACCGTTAGTTTTCATTGGATCCTATCGCAAGACGCAGGACATTTTCAGGGAGTACGTGGTAATTTGTTTTGTTTCCTCCCGAACAGTGCAAATGATATTTATAGAGAAATTATTAGTTGTTCATCCTATTCTTAATGTCTTATTAGTATTCGTTGGGTAGTTTTATTTCATATCAGTTTATCACGAAAATAAGAATTTTTTAAGTACTTGAGCATGCAGTAAATAGTTTGTAAGGGGTTTTAGGACCTGAAGTTGATGTTTTTGAGGGGTTTTAGAAAGATAACAATGAAGTAAATAGTTTTTTAGAGGGATTTAGTAAGGTGATAATGTAGTAAATGGTTTTAAGTGGCTTTTAGTGAGGTAATAATGAAATAAATGTTTTTAAGGGATTTTAGAAAGGTAATTATGAAATAAATGGTTTTTAAAGGGTTTATAAAGCATCAATGAAGTAAATGGTTTCTAAGGGGTTTTAGTAATGTAATAATGAAGAAAATGATTTTAAAGAGGTTTTAGTAAGGTGATAAAGTAATTTTTTTAATGATAATTTAGACAAATACTGTTCATTTTCCATTTGATTGATTTGATTTAATAGTTAGGTAAAATTAGACTTCTTTCTTTAAAGAATTAATATCTAAGATTTTTTTCACAGTTTCCCTTTTTGAAAAAAATTATAAATAACATCTGAAAACTCGTCTAGTATCCATTGTATCTTCCCCCATTTTTTTAAGGCAAACTGGAGATATTTGAGAGGGAGAATTGGAATATTTTTAAATAGACATGTAAGGCATTCTGCCCGATGTATTTTTTCCTCACTGAATTGAAGTCAACTAATATCGAAAGGATCGGACAAATAGTTTTGAAGTTATAAGGGCTTTGTATACCGAAAGTATAAGCTTGCACTTTCACCCATTTATGCATTTGATAATGCTATCTAAAGTGAGAAATTGTTACCTGTGTATTTCTTTTTACCCTGGATCGATTCAAATTATACACAAGTCAATAGAACAAATAGTTTAAAAGTAACAGGCGTGTTGATTTTTTAAAATTACTTCTATCGCCACGTACTTATGTATATACTTTGCAATGCTATCCAGTTAATCTGATCATATAGGGTATATTTTCTGACATAATTTTCGCTCTGAAATGAATGAGATTATTTTGAAAAGATCAAATTAATAGTTTAGAAGATATAAGAGTTATATGCTCAAAAAGTACAATTTTGTGCCTTTACTTATTTACACATCTCGTACTGCTATTTAGAGATGAAATTTATTGCTGAATACGATATTTTCCACTTTTTTAATTGAATGAGACCAACCACGAATCAAATAACAATTAAATCAAATGCTAAAATGTTTTTTTTTTTAAATTGGTTTTGGCATATAAAATACTATTTTTGAATTACACTTATTAGTTAGAAAATTTTTATATTTTCATAACTATTAATCCTCTCAGTCCATATTTATTTTATTCAATTTAGTTTGAAAAAATTCAATCGAATTTTTATGAATTATATACAAGCATAAAAAGAAGGAAATTACACATTATATAATTTCTGTGTGTTTCATTTACGACTTCTAATGTTTGAAATTTGCATTCGCAATAAATTATCATTTGTATAATAAAATATAAAGACTAATTTATTGTTAATGCAAATTTCAAAAACAAAAAAAAGAAGAAAATAAAAATAAATAAATAATTAAAAAAAGCAAAGTGCAAAAGTGGAAAAAAGCAAAACTCCCGACATGAAAAAAGTAGAAATAAAAGTACAGAAATGGAAATATTAGTTCTATTACATGCTCGAATATGCTATATTCACTTTTTGTTTTAAACATATTATTGTTTCAAAGTGTTCTCTCATGTACATGAATTATGATAAACAATATAAAGAAAGCAAATAATGTTTCATAAATCAAAGACGTTTTAGTTTCGGTTATATAAAGTAGAACTTTCCTCAGTGTCAAACACAAAAATTACATTTTCTATTTCAGTATTAAACATGAATATTTGTTTTCAAATATGAAATAATAGTTATGAAGTATAAGTGGAAGATAAAATATTAAATATTAGTTATTAGTTTTTTGCATGAATTATCAGTTTATGCGTGTTTCATACATATCGTTCAACTTATTCATTTTGCATGACATAGATTTTTCCTTTATAATAGCACAATGATGGAAATCATCCATAATTTTGTTTCCAAGTCTTTCACAAACGGCATCAAAAACGCAAATTAAATATGTCAATACAAATTTCAAATATTTTCTAAAATTAAACAAAATTATTACTGCTTCGAAGTGAAGAAAGGTTTAACTTAAAGATGCGTAACTAACATAACTGAAAAACTTGAAAAAATGACTGAAATACCACGTAAACAGACTTACTACGGTTTTGTTTCTATAAAGAAGAACGTTCATAGTGTTGAAATACTGAGATCACATGATTTCTTTCAATCAAACTTTTTTTTACAAAATTAAAACTATAAAACCTTTATTTATGAGGCGTTATATCTTCTATTTACGCGTTGTTTATAGTCATTTATTGTGTTATTTAATTTCAATTTTTTTCTAAAGCAAACAAAAAAAACTTAACCATCAAATAATGTTTGATAGATTGATAATCAGAGATTAAAAATGCTTCTTCGCACTCAAATTTCAGCGATGGATTTGCATTAAGAATGCAAAAAATATTTTAGAAAATTTGAACAAGTTGTTTATTTATTTCTCTAGTCACGAGTTGTTTATTTAAATGGAAAAATGTTTTTATGTGAAGCATTTCATTTTTTTTTACTATTCCCTTACGAAAATTATGTTTTGTACATTTTTTCAGACTTGCCCATGACTATCTTTATTCGTCTTCATTAAATAACTCATTACTACGCTCTTTTGTTCAAAATATGCCTTTGGGTATTAACAAATAATTTATCATGCAAAAGAAAATATGCAGAAACAAAAGCAATTTAAAATTTGTCCATACTGTTATTTTTAAAAGAAATTGATACATAAAAACAAATAAATTCAATGTTTTCATCCAACTTTGCTGAAATACCTTTTCTAGTTAATTAGGTATTAGCTAAATAAAATACTTTTTCGAATGTTTTGTTTTAATCTAAAATCTTGTTCAATTTTGTAATAAAAACAATATCCGATTCCAACTAATATTATCTTCAGGCATGAAACAACTAGGTACATGTATATGTACATAATGCTGTTAAAATATTTTAAGCTCAGAGTTCTTTGTTTTGCGCATATAAAACAAACACATCTGGGAAATTCAAGTAATTTTTTTTTGTTTTCAGATTTCTTATTTTTATTGAGGAAGTAGGATTTTAAAAGTAATATTAAATATGCATTTATTTACTAACACTGAAATGTTGACAATATATATATAAAGTAAAGGGATTTAAAATACATTCTATTAAATGCATTTAAAGGGTAGAAACAAGAGTTTGTAGAGGCCTAAATAAATTGGTTTTATCGTACAAATAATTTTCTGAAAACTTATTGTATTTGTGATTATAACAAAAAATTCACCGTTGAAGTAACAGTAAATCTTAGAGAAAAATATTTTAATGTAATTTATTTCGGTATTATATGTTTTTTATAGGTTTCAGGTTAAAGTAAAACTATATAAAATATTATAAGACATGAGATAATGAGTTTAAGATTTTACTACATAGTTATCTTTTCAGCAATAAATTCTTGGTTTATAAAGGCTTTATTTTTGGAATCATAATTTAAAGTGTTTTTTATATCCATATTGTATCTATTACAGAGATTACAATATAAATATATTGTTTTATATTTATATTGTAATCTCTTTCTCAGGTTACAATATGAGATTTATTACAAGTAAAACAACCAAATATTTAGCATTATTTAAGCCAACGGGACCTAGGGGTAATGTCTTTCTGCCATATGCTTTGAAACTGAAAGATAGCGTGCTTGAATTCCACTGTAGCCTAGCATGTTTCTTTGCATTGTCTTCTTCATAGTTGTATCATCAATTTCAGAAAGTTTACTAGCCATTCTATGTACTGAGCACACTAATCTGTATAGATATTCAAATAAATTTGCTTTTATTATTGTTCCGTCTGTCATAATATACAGGCTTTTGTACTCATTTAAAAATACAATTAGTAAAATATAGTCAATTTGAAGAAAAAATGGCGCATATTAGAGAAGCACATTACATTATCGTAGGCGAAATCATACTTACTGCATTAAATATGCAATCACTATTTATGAAAATAAATAACCTTAAAATGAGATATCTAAAAGAAAAAAACTTTATTTAGATGCGTTGGAACAAGAATTTATGCTCATGAACAAAGATTCTTATTTCACTTTTTGTATTCTTACAGATATTATTTTTATAGTGCTGTTGAATAGGTCATACAGCTAGGAAAATATTCAAGGGTTTTATATTATTTATTGCTCTAAATAACGTTATTTAAAATGTGTAGGATTGGGAGCACTTATGAGAATATATACAGGGTGAGTCTGAACAAGAAGACAAAACTTTACTGGAATGTAACACGCATCTACACGTGTAATATTCGTCGTATAATACATGATCAAAACACAAGCAGTGAGAAGCTAAAAAAATAATTTCCCACCATCATGTTTAAAGGATTAATAAAACATAGGGAAAAGATGTTTCAGAAAATTTTTTAACTCACTGGAATATGATTGTTTCTGTACAAAAAAAAAAAATGCTCAAATAAAAATTATGTAATTGGTGTACAAAGAATTGTTTGAAGACATGCGCAAAAGATCTTCTGTTAGTTACGATGCAGTCTTTAAGCCTGCTGCATAAGAAAGTGGCATACACTTATGAAAGCTGTAAGTGACTTCTATAAACTTCTCTTCATGCAATTCTTTGTACATCAGTTGCACCTTTTCCTTCTGAGCAATTCGTTTACCCATCAATCCTATTTCTACGAATAATAAGTTTTCTGAAGTATCTTTTCTCATTTTCGTGCTAATTCTTTAAATGCGACAAAGGGAAACTACATATCTTAATTTCACACTGCTCGTGTTCAGATCACAAATTATGTGACCTACATTGCTCTTGTAGATGCATTCTATCATCTTGTAATGTTTTGTTATCTTGTTCAAACTCTCCCTACCTAGGGTTTAAGCTACAGTTTACAAACAGTAGAGCTACGGTTTAAAAATCTACTTTGATGATAAGAACACGATAACAAGAAATGATCATACAGAAATGTATCAGGCGCAAATGCAGACGTGCTGTATGCCCATAAAATCAGTAACAGAAAGCTACTAGGCATATCTTTAATGATGCTAATTTATTACTCAAATCTGAGCTTACACAACATATTGCTTAGAAGAACGTTTTAAAGCATGTGTTCGAAGTTGTAGCCTACATTTGTGAAACTCACCTCTCACACGATGGCACAGCATTTGGTGTAGGTCCATACAGTTCAATTTTGAAAGAAAAAACGATTACGGACGTGTAACATTTTGCCAAAATACCGTCATGTTGCATCTGTGGTGGCATCTACTGGATACCGTAACTCTCACAGTAATATCATTACCGTGTTCTTAGAGGGAATTACTGTGGTTGCATCTCCTACATCCATTGAGAAATGATGTTATTTACTTGTGTTTGTCTGCGCATTACCACATGACCACAAATGCTTTGTACGAAGTTGATTTTCTCCCTCACTTTAGATATTATTCTCTCAACTGTACGCACGTTAGAATATTTTGTTCAGTTACTGTTTTTAATTTAATAGTTTCTGAATAAACATTTGTTAGTTTTTTACTTAAGGATGTATTCCTTTATATTAAGTAGTACTATATAATTATTCTTAGCCAATACATCAAATACAGTGCGTCTGCTTGGCGTTTGAAGCTATGCATATTCCTAAACTTCTTGCTTGTCATGTTAGCATCTAATATAGAAAAATGAGGAAAATAATTGAAAAATAAAGTAAACTGATTAAATGGTAAAAAAAGGTAAAACAGTATATGGTACATCAAAGGCATTTAATTCTTTTTTTTTATTTTAACATATAGTCCAATTAATTTAATTTTCTTATAATCAATTTTCGATTAAATAAAATTTGGTGTGAGGCAATGCATACTGTATCGTTACTGTATAGCAAGAGAGCTTTCTTCGATCCCTGAAGTGATATATAGAAGGCAGCCTGATATAAAACTTTTTATCTAGTCTGGTGGAACAAAAGCTTTTTATACATGATTCTTATAGATGCATTTTTCTTACATAGTAGTATATACATTTAAACAGGATTACAAACTCGAAACAATGTCCCTATTTATTTTTTTGCAAACCACCACCATTGCACCCAGATTTAATGGATTACTAAAGTTTACTTTTTATCTTATCTACTAGAACCGTAGAAGGCTGTGTCTTCATGCTTCTACTGATAGCCATTTTATATGGTCGTAAATCTATCACTATTTTAAACACTTTTCTCAGAATATATTGCACAGCGTATACAGCCGGTAATAAATCGTCAAAAATGTCACATATTGCAGAGCTCTTTACGAAAAAAAGCACAGAAGTGTGATAATATATCTTTTCCTTATGATGGATTTCAGTAGCCCTAACATGCGTTTTTCGAAAGGAATGCCATCTTTGATTTTTTATTATTTTTCTTCTTCAAAAGAAATTAGTCATTTTCTTTTGAATTCTTTTCATTTTGCTATTTTTTTCTTACATTAGGCGTGAAATTCAAGGTGACTTGTTATGAGTTGTTTTTTTTTATAATCTGAAAAATATGACATATTGTTTGCAAACAAATGTTGCACAGTGCTGTTTGCTTTGGATGTCTGGACAACTGTTTTATACAGCTACAATTCATTAAATGACTAAAATACTTAAAATATGTTAAGTTTTTTTAAACATTCAGAAGCTTTAATTTAGATTATATTTTTTTAAATTGTCATTTTTTAATTTGTTAGAAGGTTGCTTTTGAAAGAAAGTTAAAATTAACTTATTTTTGTTTGATGAATACTCAAAATTTGCGTAACTTGGTTTTTTTTCGAAGCCAAACCATATTTTCATTAGTATTACTTAAAGAAAATTAATCACTAATCTAATTTTATAAAAATGACTCCACTGTACATTTCCAGTAAACATAGCAGATTTCTGAGAATCTGACGCATATAATAGATTATATAAAATAAACTAAATTAAAATTTTTATTAGCATTAAGTGTGAATAAATTGAAAGCAATTAATTCGGCTGAGAGTAACTTTATTTAATATTAATTTGAGACAACAAGCTGAAAAAACTATTACTTTGGTACTTATTTTTTTATCATGTAAATGATAGTTATTATATGAATACATCAATGATTGTGCTACAGTTTATGTTCAGAAATGCAAATTTTTATCAAGCTATTATTTCGTCTTTATTCGAGAAGGCGGTAGAACGAAACAAATATTTTATACGTGATAATATTTTCACACAACCGGAGGGAATTCAATTACAAACATTGAACACAGAAAACCGTGCATTCGTTATTTAGTATTCAGGAATTGGAATATAAGGAGAATAAATTTCAGTTATTTATATAAATTAAATTTCATTTACTTTAATTCACAATTTAGACGACTTTATAGGCAAATTTAGCTTTTTTGGTTGAATTCAGCTTGTAAAATGTCAATAATAATGCAAATTAGTTTATAAATTACAACGTATCTAATTCGTTACAAAGTCTCAAGAGAGATTCTCAAGAGAGGTTGATTTTCGTCTTTAGTTTATAAGATATCACATTTTGTCAAAACTCAAGTCCTTTTGTTATAAAATGATGATCAGAAATAACAAAACATAATTTAAAGTTTGCTGCATTCTTAAAAATAAGAGTTATTTCTAAGAGTTTACTTCTGTGTTTAATCATGACTCGGTACCTTGATAATTCTGTAAATTGCTTGAGGCACTCAACTAGTAGGTCGCCGCCGCGGTGGTGAGTTCTCAAGAAAAATGATCGAATTTGGTCTTAAGGGCTTAATGCTTGGTTTATAATTTCATAAATTAAAATTCATGAACAGACTTACCGAAAAATAAGTTTTTATGAATGATAGATAAGCATGATAGAATTTTCAATCCTCTGTCATTCAGGTACAGTAAATATTTGTAACTACTATTTGTGCATTGTACTAAATATTTCTGTAATTTTATGATAATGTTGTTTAAATTTCACGAAAATAAACATTATTTCTACAGTAAAATATAAAGCAGCATTACTTGATTAAAAACTTATCTTGCTTCAAAGATATATAAGTTGGAATTAACAATTGACATGAATCAAGTGCCCAGAAGCATGCGCTCATTCTCCCGACTTGTCAAGCGAGAATGGGAAGAAACAGAAATGACTTGAAATAACGTAAAAACATAAAAATACCAACGAAAAATGGGAAAAAAATCAAGTGATACTAGCGCCTGGCAAGTCTTGAAAATGGGTGACTGTTTTTAAGCACTCGAAACATGATGAATGTTGTCTCCAATTTGTATATTTTTGAAGCGAAAGAATTTTTTAACCAAGTAATAAATTACTACTTCTGTTACTTACTCAAAGTAAGCAGTATTTTAACGGATTGAATACCAGTTCATGTCATCAAATACTTAAGCAGCCAAGAAAACTTGTATCTTTTTAATTTCCTGTTCAGAAGCAAGTAAAAAAAAGTTATTTCTTTTGGCGAAAGGAAAAAAAAATCTTCATTTTGTACGAGACTGCGGGGGAGGTTGCTTTTAAATAGCGGTTGGTGTCTGAGTGTTTAGGAAATTCTCATTGACTTGTAGAAAAGGGATCAAGAGCGTACTAAAGGCGGTCATTTGATGAATGACTTTCAAGAAGAGGAAAGAAAGCTGCATAGGGACGCTGAGAGGAAAGAAGAAAAGAAAGAAGATGCTGGTGCGATGTCACCAGCTGTTGCCTCGAAAACGTCGAGTGAGATTGCGTGCTTGGCGAGAGATAGTAGAGGACTGTTAGGACTTAGGAAAAAAGAAAGAAGAAAAAAAATTGGAGTTCTTCCTTAGAGCTTCACGGAGAAAAAGAAAGTGCAAAGACAGAAAAATAGCGTTCTTCTCTAACTGCGAGGTCACGGAGAAATGGATTATGCATGTGTTACATGCGCGTGATGTTGTCTCCAAAAGTTGTTTCCAAAACTCTTGGTGTAGTTAACGATAAACATGTGACACTAGATTTGGACATTTGTGGAAAAAAAATCTTTCAAGTTTTTTTCTGTTTTCTTTTAAGAAAAAATAGCTCTTGTCTTAGGTAAATAATTTTTGCTTTGAAACAAATTTCACAATTATGCACAATTTTGAAAATGAATCTGCCTTAATTTGAACTTATCAGTATTTTTATCAGTATTTTTAAACTAGTGAACAGAAACATGTTTCAATCTAAACTCTAGATTTTAAATTTAAAAATGTATGTAAGCTTTAATGCAAAGTAAAGGCAATAAAACTTCAGACGAAAAGTAGGCTATTTAGATTAAATATGTTAACTGTTTTTAATTTTAATGTTAAATACATGAAGTGGAATTACTGCTGAAGCAATATTTGCAAATATCAAACGTCAAACAAATATCCAAATGTTAAAATTTATAAAACAAGGAAAAAAGAAATTATTCAAACTTTTCTAAAAGAAACATAAAGATATGATTAGTGCATCTAAATTAAGGAGTGAAACTACTCTTAGCTTTCGAAAAAAATATTTTTCATAACTTAAAAGGTGTTTTGATCTTTCTAAAATGATGTACTCAAAAGTTTTACAAACGGAATTATATCTGAGTTCCTGAATTGTGAGACCTCCAAAAAAGTTCTTTTCAACAATAAACAGCCAACGTTGTTAAAACATACAAAATGTTTTTCTCTAAATTTCATAGTTCGAATCAGCCCAACATACAACATGACATATCTTCAGATCTACATATGTACAAAAATACTTTTTTTCTGTTTTATAGCTAACAAAAAGTTTAATCAAATTGATATTTAAGATTTTTTAATTAAGAAATAAGAAAAAGAAACACGCTATTTTTGTAAAAAAATAATTTTTCTTACATTAAAAAAAATTCATTTTTTCATAAAAAAAGCAAAGTATTTGTGTTTACCTTAAAGTAAAAATTACATGCGTTGCTGATCCCACCTTACTACCCTTAAAGGAATGTTTCATTAAAGAAAGCAGCTTAGTCACCATTTTGTTTCGTACTATTTATACTACATTTTGTTTTGGATGAAAAAATTATTTCACTTGATTTGCAAAAATTATTAAATTATTTACTTTCCTTAACTAATACTTATTCCATTGTCTGGCTGAAAAAAATATGCTTACGCTTTTCATTACCAGAATATACTATTTTTTAAATAAAAAGTAGAGTAACTTACTAGTACGACATTTAAAAATACACATCTCACAAATGCATAATAAAGTATTCCCGCAACATTCTACACTGCCAGGGTTGTCATGGAGGCTTAGGATCTATAATTTCGTGATCAACGTCATGATTGTGTCAATATAGATAGCATTGCGCACAGGTCATTTTTATTCGGCAGACAAATGGGTACTAATCAACCTGAAGATGAGCGGTTTTCAAGTCATCCCAATGGATCATCCCCAATCCTTATTCAGCTTGACAATTCAAAGCTTGGACAACTGAGCCATCACATATTTGCATATTGGTAGCAACTAAAATATTTAGCTTTTATCAGTACGCAGTCTTTTCTTTTCCTACCACCAAGATAAAGCTGTAAATTTATTTTGTTATTAATTAAAAATATTACTTGATTCCATATTCTCCTAGAAAATAAACAGTATTTCTTGTGTTTTCAAATTTCTAATGCTGACTTAAGGACTCAGAGATTAAATTCTAAATTTTAGCAAATAATATCAAAACGCACATTAAACTGAAAGTTGTTAACTCGTACTTTAGACCTTATAACCTTTTATGCACAAATAAAAATTTTCCTGATTACATGGAATGAAAGTTTATTTTCTTTTTCAGGAAAAAGCAAGATAAATTGATCGAACTGACCACTAAGGCTATCATTTAATCAATAGCCGATAAACTATTTCTCCCCTCATATTTGTACCATTTCTAAAAGAAAAAAAGTTCCAGCCTAAATGACTAATGGCTGAAGTTTTGATCAATCAGAATTAAAGTTTTGATAAATTAATAGCGTATATCAATCATCTGTTGTACAAGTTGATGTTTTTGGTAAAGTTCTAATTTTTGTCGTATTTTTTACTGTAATCCTGTAATTTAGTTTTTATCTATTGTTAAATCTTGTTTTAACGTCCATGTGTAAATAAAAAAAAACATTTATAAACATTAATATGAATCTATCACAAGTATTATCTGTCCTAATATATTGTAATTACCTTCGTGTTTAAAAATGAAATTGATAAATAAATAGATGCATGGTAATATTTCAATAATTAAATTGAAAGCATAAATTTTTTTCAGAACAACATAGAGAGGGAAAAAACGTTAGGGGGGAGTTGGAAAAAGAAAGAAACAAGGACAAGATGGCTCACTCCCTTTGCTGCCAGTTATTGTGTTCTATAGCCCCTAAAGCATATATCGCCCATTAGGTACTATAGAGTGGTTAAGAAAATGAAGACTAGTTATACGTACTCATACAAGTAGGTGAAAGGCGTAGGAAAAGGCAACGGAAAGTTCCAGGAGAGAAAATATTTCAAAAAAGTAATCACAATTTTTTTTAATTCTAATGATATTAGATAACGTTTAGGTAACTGTGTTACTTTAGAGATTTAGATCAAGATAAGTGTCTGATTTAATGATCCAAAATAAGTTTCGATACAGTTGCGTTATATATTGTATCATACTATTTGCATAGATGAGTAGAAAAAGCAAATACCTTTGGCTATCGGGATTATTGATAAGGAAGTAAACTATGATTAGAAATCACCAAAAGTTATTTTTGATAAAATTGAAAAACATTTCTTTTAAATAAACGATACGTGATTATTCAAAATTAGGTGTAAAATTTTATGAACACAAGAATACCATCCGCATATTCAAGAAATGTGATGTATTCATATGTAAAAAACAAGTTAACTTGCTTCTTTACAGCCAGCATCAACTTGTTTAAAAAGAGTTTGCACTTTTGGTGTGGCAAGACTGGTATATTAAGTGTACTTCGTTTTCTTTACAAAGACCTCAGAAAATGAGCAATTTAATAAAGGCCCTTCATCACCTTGATGAAAGAAAAAATCTTCTTTGTGTTTGACTTGACAATTTCAATCCAAATGATAGCAAAAAGTAAAAATTGCACACACCAAACTCATTTTCTCTGTAGTGCGGGTGAAACAGACAATTTAATGATCTTTAAAAAACCATTTTATCTTTGGTTGATAAACATATGTCATATTTCGTTGCATATTATTTGAATTAATTTAAAAATATAGGATTTAGGCAATATCACTAGTTGTGCTTTTACTTATATTTTTTTTCCAGAAAAATGTTAACTAGGCTGATCTTAGCTATTTATGTAGGTATCTTATAACCTTAGTTTGCGTAGAAGTTTCGTGGTAAATCTGTGCATTAGGTATAAGATACCCTTTAGTAAGTATGAAGTACCCAAATTTCATTAAAAAAAAGTATTTCAATATACGTATAATTATTATTTATTGAGAAAAGGAATCTGTGAAACTGAAGAATTACGTATTAATGAGAAGTCAAAGTTCCAAAGTGAATAATTAAATGTCAAAGTTAGCGATGATTAGCAAAAATATTCTAAATATTTTCGTTAATGAAATTGAAAAAAAATGCCATAAAAATTATGATCAAATCTGTAATATTTTTTTATTAAATTAATTATGATTTTATTTTAAGATTTTGGATATCTACCAGTCTTTTGTCTAATTGTTAAATATTCTTTTTATACGCATTAGCACCTTCAGATTTTCTCGGTATAGTTGTTTGTTCACTTTTCCAATTCAATGTTCAGTCTTTAACAGTTGATTTATATGTGGACGCACATTCTTCGCATATTTTTTATTTTTCGTTATTTTTGACATGAAGTAAAGTCGTAGCGTATGAAATTAAAATGACGAAAGAAATTCTTCAACAGCAGTTGAACCGACAACAGAAACAACAGAACAAAATAATTGTTATTTAAAAAAAAGAAAATGCGAAAGTAAAAAAGAAAACTTAAAATTGCAATTTCTTTTGATTAAATTTGAAATTCGAAATAAAAACTTCGAAAAAAATTTAACTTAAAGTTTTCCTATTAGTACGTCAAATTTCAACTCTTTAGTTGCTTTCCAGTTTTCTGGGCCCATACCCAACTTCAGTTGTGAATTGCGGTTATTTTGAAATAAGGCAAAAAACCAATGTTTTTCTAAGCAGAGAACCATGAACTTTTATTTCTTTCTGTTTTTTTTTCTCATTGATTTTTCAAGTTACAATTACTAGATAAAGTTATCGAAAATTTATTTATAATTCTGTTATCGATTTTTGTAAAAGAACAGAAATCAACAGAAATCATATAAATTTTTATTATAATGTATATCTTAGTACTGACAATACGTTTTGGTTTTATTCAAGTAAATTACTTTTTTTATTTATCAGTTTTTTGTGTACTTCTTCAATTCAAATACTGCATCCCATGTTTTTCTAATGAAAAAGATTTTATTTTTCCATTGTGTTAACATTCATTCGTAAAATAAAGTTCAGACATAGGCATGCAGAAACATCTACCGAACGGAAATGTACAGTTAATTTTAGCTAATATTTTACATTGTTTCCTTTTTAGTTAATATTTTACATTGTTAGCGATATGTTAACTATTACCAAAAGTTAACTGTTAACAAATGACTTTAATAAAAGTTAACATTGTTAACTTCTAACAAATTCAATGAAAATAAATAAACTCAATTGTAGGAATTTATTGTTTTAGCAATCATTCCAAAATGAAAGTATCATAACATGAAATTCGTTTTGAATCCTTTAACTCAATCCGTATATAAAAAAGAAAAAGCTCTTCTAAATGCTGTATTTTCCATATATTTAATATTAGTCGTCCATTTCTCACTCGTATTTATCTCTCTTTTATCCTCTTACAACCTTTATTGATAAAAGGAATTTTCTTTCTAATATTTTAAATCAATCAATGCATATCAAGGAAGTTTCTACTCCAAATATCCAAAGGTTTCTAATATTTAATACAAAACAAAAAAATTTTAGACGTCAATTACTACCATTAACTGTCACCTTGCAGTTTGAGTATTAATAGCAAGAATTTCATATCAAATATATAAACTCAATCCATGCATAACAATGAAGTATCTACTTTAAATATATTTTAAAGGCTATGTATACATTTGTCATAGATAGATATTTAGCAAAGAAACATATTTAACATTACTCAGATAAAACTTATGCAGAGTAAAGTCATCATAAGAAAGAAAAACAGTATTTTTAAGTTCCCTAGTGAAGCAAAAGCATGTTTCAAACTAAACTCTAGATTTTAAATTTAAAAATGTATGTTTCATGCTTTATTACAAAGTAAAGGCAATAAAACTTCAGACGAAAAGTGGTATATTAAGATGAAATACGGTCACAGTGAAGTTTCACAGACCATAAAATTTTTGAAAATGTTTTTCAGTTATTTAAAATGAAATATCGAAAAATTTCAGTTCTCCTTTTTTAAACATAAAAAAGCAGATTCCGGAACCGACTGAACAGTTTAGCTCTTGCAAAATGTGAAAAAAAAAGTTTTCTATTTTTTCCCTTAAATTTTTTCTTAGTATTCCCTCGAAATGAAAGAAACTGTAGAAATTTTTACAATGTGAAAACAGCGGCAGCCGTTTTCTTCTCTATTTACTTTCTAAAGTATGAGTAAAAATATTTTTGTAGTTGAAAAATCTATTTTTTTTACTATAAACTTAAACTTGACTGTTCTGTGGTTTTCAGTCAATTTTGTTATTAGAAAGTGAAACAAATTCCAAAATTGTTTTACTTAAGATATAGAAAATATTGACAGTTCTTCTTAGAATCTCCACAAAAATAATTTACTGGATTAAAATAGTTACAAAATGTGCATCAAAGATGGTTTCAGTATACTTTTAGATTAGTATTACTTTCCTTTTTTTGTCTAATTCATTGATGATTGTATGACTTTAAAATTAATAACAGTATTGAAATCAAACTGTTTGAAACAAGCTGCTGTTAATTTTAGTTTAGCTGTTAATTTAAGCAATTTTAGTGGTTTGAAAGGCGAACCTTAAATGTGCAAAGTATATTGGTGCAATTGATAGTTTAAATTGGGAAATAACACATGAAAACGTTTTTCCTCTGAATAAACATACATTGATCATATACTCAAATTTACCAGAATATGGTACAATTTACCGTGTTTTTGGTTCCATGGAAACACCAAAAAGCTCAGTATTTTTTTACCTAAACGCTTTGGTAATGATTTTGATAAAATATGGTTTTATATTCTGTGATAAAACTCAGTAAATGTAGTAAAACTTGGTGATTTCATCATAATGCTTTATTACTTAAAAAACATTTATGAAGAAAATCCATAGTTTTACTTTTTCAGTACAGTTTTCACAATCCTTTCAAATCGCTTAATGAGCTTGCTTTCTAGGTACAGAAACAGAGCACATTAATTAATTTTCATTCCAAAATTACGGTTGAAAAAGGGCAGCAGTCTGTCAATTTAATTAACAGTAAAATTAGCGGTAAATAATAGTTTCTACCTTTAGGGTAGGATGAACGTAATTCATTTCTTTTTACCAAAAATAAATTTATATCAAGCTCAATTTACTTCAAAATTATGTAATACTGATATATGTCACTTTTGTTTATTTATCAGTAAATGAATAAAAAAAAAACGTTTTGTCATAGATATTTGGCACTTAGTACTTATTATCACTCACATTTTTTAGTGTAAAGGTGACTGGTTAAAAAGGCAGAACAATTTACAGTATCATGGTAGCCTTTCAATTTGGCGAATTGTCACGTGAAAAGTGAGAGTAAAGCGAACCGGTAGAGTTTATTCCAGTGATTTTATTGAAGGCATGAAAAAAACACGAAGAAAGCAAAAGCAAAAGAAAAACAAAGAATTAGTAGAAAGCGAATATAGACTCCTTATTCGATGTTATGTAGAAAATAAATGAATGAAAACCCTTATTGAGTTAATGAGATTTCTATCGTAAAATGAACCAAAGAATCAGGATGATATGTCATCTTGGATTTCTCACCAAAAGAAACGTGTGCTTTCCTCATCTATAAAAAGTCTCTTCCACTAAGCTTTCCAGACTCGCCCACTTGTCGTGGTTGAGTAATACCATAATTTTCAGGAATGCTTGCTTGTTTATTTTATGCACTCAACTACCTTATATGAATACTAAAATGAATATTTCAAATGATAAGCCCATATTGCAATGATTTCTATTATGATTAGGTTTTGTTTGAAGGAAGGAAAAAGTTCACAGTCTTATGCACATTCCAGTTTTAAAAATTCATCCAACAATTTTGCAAATTTTATTCATTAACAACGGAGAAGAAAAAGAGAATAGTATTGTATTTCACGGTCACCTCGTGACTTGATATTTGATCATCATTTTTTACGCCATTTTGGTGTAACGTACTATACTTTCTTTTGATGAGTTATTTAAAATGCAACGTCTTAAATACAAAAATTTCGAGTAACAACCAGCAAGAAAAACATTAATTTATTTTCCAAGATTATTTTATTCTTTTTATACATGCATATGTTTAAATGCGTTAACAGATAAACTCAGAAATAAATTATAATTTTAAGGAACTATTTTTCTATGCTTCGAATCTGATTTCCGTTACTATTAGAATTTTTTTTCCTCAAATTTAGTAGTTAGCTTCACTTTAGAGTTTGCTAAGTACTTAAATACCTTGACGTGTTTAATTCGGGAGAGCTAAACAGGTCAGAGTGTGCACACTCAATATAATTCCAGCAAAGACGTATTTTATGCTGCTGAAATTTTGAAATTCGAAAATGATTAAAATTTGAAAACAAAAACAATATTAATATCGTTATATCAATATTTTTCATTTATTTATCATTTATTATTATTATTATTATTTAATTGATATTTACTATCGATTGTATGCAAAAATGTGTGTGTTTTAAAAATAAAGAATAGCCTATTTCAAAATCCAAAATTAAAATTAAAATGTTGATTAATTTTATATTTTTTAAATATTTTTTTTAGATATTTTGACATAACTAGTCTCCAAAATGAGTTCTAATAAATAAAAGAAAATCTATTTTTTTAATTGAGTGCGTTAATGGGGTAAATAACAAATATTAAATCATCATCGTATACATCAAGTTGAAATAAGTAACGTAGGAATACGATTTAAATAACTGAATTTACAAAAAATAAGATTTATTTGTATGATGTAATTAATTTTTGTTACAAATCACTGGTTTTAATAAGTATTAAAGGCAAAATATTTTTGATTTCCTAAAACTGCTGACACAATATTTTACTGTTGGTCATAATTAACTCTGACTGACAAATTAATGTAATTACGTTTTTTAATATGATACAAAATGGCATCCAAAAAGGGCTTAAAGTAAAAATTAAAATTCTCTCTATTATTAAAATAATTATGTTTCCTAATATTGTCATAAAACCTCTAAAATAGGAATTAAGGTAGTTCTTAAAAACGTCTAAGAATATACTTCAACATGCAAACAAAAGATAAGGCAAGAGAGCCTTCAAACCAAACGATAAGAGTTGTTAAATCGCTTTCTTTATCATTTCTTGTGCATTCATAAAATGATGCAAAGCCTGTAATTATGGAAAGGCCTGTAAAATAGCTATAGAGAAAAAAAATTCTCCTCGCTGTAAATTTTCAAAATTTTACCCATTAGTATTGCAGTTAATCCTGGGGGAGTCATCTATGATTAAAACAAGAAGCAAAATAAAAAGTGTGTACAGCGAATTTTCTTGCTTCCGTTGCATTTGTTTGTAAGAAAAAATAAAAATGGTTAGAAATGGGACTCCAACTAATTACCCTGTAAGCATGAAAAAAAAATTTCTGTGTAAAAAGCTGCATTTAAGATCTCCAAAAGATTAAAAAAAAGTATTGTTACATTAATTATTTCCCTCTATTTATAAGAGATGAAAGAAAAAAAAACTTAATGTCAGTTTCATTTTTCTTCATTTTTGTTCGGGCAATTATTTCTTTTGAAAAAGTACTTTTTTGTCATTTTTACTGCTCATTTTATATGGATTCTTTTTTTAAACGAGTTGTTTTTCTTTTAAGGAAAAGTAAAAGTTTACAACCATGAATAAACAAATTTAGATATGATTTCTCAAATTTAGTATTATTCGTTTTGTTCATTACTTGGACGTTTGTATTATCTATATTAAGTAATGAACAAAAGTGCTATTTCAGTGTCGATGTAAGGAACTCAAAAACCATTAGAAAATAAAGATTGAATTCCTAAATCACTAGAGATTAATTTTTGTAACTCTTATATTACAGATACAGTACCCAAATTATTTTTTTCGCGTGGAATAGTGTTTCATTCACTGATCAAAACATGCATACAAAATATTACTAAAACCAGTGAAATCTATGAAATGTGCGTGAGATCGCATAGTTATCTTTGTTCAATAAAATTACGTGAACCATATAAACTAATGATGGCAAAATATAAACATGATATTTGAGAAAAAGATTCGTTATCAAATTATTAAAAATAATGATATTAATATCAAAAATAATTGAATATTACTTACAGCACAACTAATACAACTAGTGTAACTAATATTTACACGGGCATAAAATTCCGGTAAAATTACTGCACTGTATGGCAATGTCATTTAGGTATAGCAATAACTTAATAAAAAAAATCATAATTCTGAAAATAAGCACCAAAGTACATGGAATTTTTATTATTTATTTCATAATTTTCCCTTTTATATGGTAATGGTTTCCGGAATCTCTGGTTTTCAAAACTATAGTACTTATTACCATACATTTAGTAAAAAATACGAAACTGAAAAATACATTTAACCGAATTAATGTTTTTCATGTCATGCTCAAAGAAATCATGATAAAATTATTGAACTTTACCACATTTACAAAATCTTATAACATATTGAAAAATCCTATTTTCGTGTTAATTTTACCATATTCATTACCAAAGTGGTTCGGTAGAACTTACAAATTCTTTGGTGTATCCATAGAGATGGAAATACGGTAAATTTTACCATATTTAGGTAGCCTTGTTTAGAAATGTTTTGTACTAATTTTTCTGCATAACTAATCATTTGAAGGAGAAGAAAGAGGCAATTTTTTATTATACAAAAATACTACTTTGGACACTTGAAAATCATACATTTTAAGCAGCTTTTTCTACTGAGCAAAGTAAAAAGGAACAGTTGTAGTGGGTATAATAAGTTAAACAAAAGTAAATAATATTCGATACAGTGCTCAAAAATGTTTAATCACATTTCTACATAATTTTTGAAATTTTAAGCTAATACTAAATCTTTTCAGGTGGTTGAAAGTTTTCCGAATTTATTCCGGATCTACATATTTCTCTCATACTTTTCATATGCTAATTTTGGTTGCAGTTTAGAGAAATTTTTTTTTAATATTGAGGAATTTGTTGTTACCATTAGTGGAGCTATTTAACTGCTAATAATTATTCATGCATTGATACAAAACGCAGTTTCACGTGACTTGTGCTATTTATTACATTATGCAAAAGTATAAATAATAAATACTGTTATTTGAAGTCTAATTAGACGTTATTTTTAAAGAAAACTGAAAGGTTTAAATATAAATATAAAACATGATTTAAACTCATTGGCATAAGTATGATAAATGTTTATAATAAAGGTAACAAATAATTTAATAGCAGAGAAAGTAATTTTACAGCAAACTTGGTATTTTCATTTTCATTTGGTCAGCATAGAAAGGTTGAATAATTAATCTTTTTGGAGCATAATATTAACATTAATATTACAAGCTTGATTTCTTAAATATACAATAAAGGCATGCAAAAAGAAGTTAAAAAATTTTCTATTTTACTTTTACTGTAAATCTTGTTCCTGCTTTTCTTTTATTCTAGCTTTGAACAGGCTTTCAAATGCTCCATTTTATTTGTGTTGAATACTTAATTATCTGACAAACCATCATTTTTAAAGTGTTAAAGAAAGTATATAAAAGCTTGAAAAAAATCTTGTTTCATTGATGGCCATGAAATCTAAAATAAACATTGAAAATGTGAATTTTTCCCCGATTTGAGAAAGCTTTTTACTCCTCATTAGTGAATTATGATTCCTCCTCTTTTTCAGAAGGTTTTTTTTAGTCTTGATTTGTAAAGGAAGCTTTAATCTCGGTATGAAAGGCTTGTTTATGCACGTTTAATTTCGCATTAAGCTTGCATAAACAACCACATATCTTGTAAACAAGCATAGTTAAATTTAACCTTGTTTCAAGCTTGCATGGTTCATTTGCTAATAATTCATAAAACTTGTCATACTTTGAGATAAGAGTTGTAGCCGACATTAAAACCAAACTGACGCTGTTATTTTAGACGCATTGTGGAAACATTTTAATTATTTTTTTACATAGCTAGTTGTTAAAACACATTGTAGGATTGTACTTCTAAAAATTTTATAGCCATTAATTTCAATTGCATTTTTCTACTTTACAAATACATAAACACCGTTCTGTATAATTTTGGGATAATATCTCTTAGATGTTTAATGTCAAAAGTGTAATTTCTAAACAGCATAGTATATGTTTTGGAAGTACATCTTGTCTTGTTAACTTATTTTTCAATTTTTTTCCCTTTAATCAGGTTTCAATAATGATTTTAAAACAGGATTTTTTTAAATTTAAATTTAAAATAGTCCGCTCTATAGGACAGAAGTAATTGTGTAACATTCTAATGTTTCAATAATTATATTTTATTAGTTTTACCAATTTGATAAATAAAATGAAATTTAGATCATATAAAAAGTAGATTTAATCAAGAAGAGCTATTCTAGATATTCGCACACAGTATACCTGTAAGTTATTCAAAACATTTATTTATTAACAGCACAAATAAATGTTTCAAAATATCTACTTAGTATTAAATAAAACAAGTTGTTATTTAACTTTACTTTCACACTTTTATGTAAATTAACTTATCAAAGCTGTCTTTCCGAAACATTTTCTTTTTGATGAATATTTAATAGTTTTTAAAACAAACATTTGTTTTCAAACAAAATCTAAAGCCACACTTCAACGTTGGGAATTTAAACTTTTCGAGCATCAAATTAATAAATAATCACAATGTATGAACCATTGAATATATTCGTTTTTTAAACATTTCATATCGCGAAAGCGATTTTAAGTTTCGCAGAACGTAATCGAATAAGGATTATTTGAAATTCATCTCGTCAACGGGCGGAGGAAGAACTCGCGTGAAATGAAATTCGACTCACCCCCCTTGGAAAAGAATTCAGTTTCTGCTCCATAAACAGAATTTAAACAACATCGGGAGATGAAAACTGAAAATTTTTCTCTGACAAAAGAAGACAGAGCGGAGCTATGGAATTTTCAAACAATCCCAGAATTTTCTGGCTTTTATATATTTTTTTTCACTGCCAGGGGAATGAAAGTTTTCATTCAATCCTTTTCGGAGATACATACACGGCGATACAGCATCTGACAACGAATACACATTTATTCCTACGAAACTATGCTGACTATTTGAAATACGTGGAATTTTCGATATCTGTAGGTGGTATTTTATGATGTTAAGCCTATGTTAGCTTCATTGAATATATATTTAATACACTGAATACTTGATTCAGAAGTAAAATATGAAATTTTAATTTTGAAACACTGTCTTTATTGCTGAAAGCGAAATTCTCCGACACCAAAATAATGATTTAATACCGCTCTGTTTTAGATTATGCGGAAATCTTTTAACAATATTATTCTTGTGTTGAATAATAAATTTTGTTTCGTTGAAAGAATAGTAATTTAGATTTATTAAATTGTTAACGTGTTGAATTATTTATTGAAATAGTTTATGAGTAGTGATCAGTTTGAAACTTCGGAAGAATGTCTGATTTAAAATGTTTTACTTTTCATATTAAATATATCTATTCATGTTATAAAATGCCTGTGGTTCTTATTTAATCGTAGATCTATTGCTTTATTCCTTCACTGGCAGAGAATAGCAATTTTTGTCACCTCCTTTTTCATTATACATTAGTTAGTACATACATACAACTATGCTAACTATTTGAAATACGTGGAATTTACAATATCTGTAGATAGAATTTTATGATCTATTATCTATAGGTAGTGCTTTATGATTTATCTGAGATAGCTTCATTAAATATATATTTAATACACTGAATACGTGATTCAGAAGTAAAATATTAAAATTTAATCTCGAACATTGTCTTTATTGCAGAAAGCAAAATACTCTGACGTCAAAAAAATGATTTAAAAACACTCTGCTTTAGATTATGTGGCAATCTTTTATCAACACAGTTCTTGTATTCAATAATAAATTTTGATTTTTCGTAAGAACAGTTATTAATATTTATTAAATAATTAACTGGATGAATGTTTTAATGAAGTTATTTTGTAACATAAGAAGAAAGTCTGTCTCAAAATGTTTTGGCTTTTATATTATATGTATTACTCTATTCATTTTTCAAAATGTTCGGCTTTTATATTTGTTCTTAGTATAAAATGCCTGAAATTCTTGTTTATCTATAAATATATTACTCTATTCATTTTTTCACTGTCAGAAAATGGCAGTTTTTGACACATTCTTTTTATTTATACATATATGGGGACATAGGATCTAACACTTAATGCGTGGCATTCTTCGAAACTATGCAGGTAACATTTGAAATTTTCAATGTCTTTAAGTGGTAGTAAACACAACCCAGGCAAAATATAATTATGAATTCAAACTTACTGATTGAATGAACACTGTCATATTTACGTCATTCGATATTCAATGTTCAGTGTCTTTACAACTAAAAACATACAAGCATTCTATAACAGATTTTACGTCAAATGAGTCTGACAAGAAGACTGAAATCACTTATAAAATAATCGATCACATTCAATATTTTTTTTATCAATTAGAAAGGAGGATCGAAACTTTATTTGTATTATATATAATATTACTAGGTTGCATCTTCTATCCGAAAAGAAGAATTCACATTTCTCCAATACATTTTATGTAAACACACCATCGTCATCTTGAAGTTATACAGTTATTCATCTTTTAACTTCTATTATTTGTCCAAAAGTATTTGTTATAGTTTTAAAGCAACACTTATCCATTCACACTAAATATGGATTGAACAGTTAAAAAATACAATAATTAACCACCAAATTTACGGAGAACTGAAAAATGCGAGCAATTATTTGCAGAATGGTGTAAGTTTTATCAATTATTGGTTCTAAGATACAACTACATCCTTTGAGGTTTGTAAGGACACTTGAAAGGGTATTAACTAGGAATAAATTAAAAATTCATACAATTGTTAGTGCTTTTTAGCATGCAGCTTTTACAGTGAAATGCTGAAATGATATAACTGAATTTTTGCTGTTAAATTTAATAGATTATTATCAGCTTTATATGGATTCATAACAATTATTATCAGCTTCATATTAAATAGATTATTATTAGTATATTTTTGAACCATACACAAATTTAATTATTCATTGGCATCAAATATTTATTTTTATAAGCTTATAACAAATCAAAGTTTAAAGTTTAAAAATGAAAAAGCATTGTAAATTTCTAGCGTGTTTTGAAAATTTCAATGTTCTTAAAATAAAATAATAAATAGATATAAAATAATAAATACCTAAAAGATGTGAATTAGAAGTCTTACTGCACATCGTCATGAATAAATTTTAAATGTTCTCGGATTCTATTCAATTTTCTCGATTGCTTAATGGAATTTTATATAAAATCACTCATAAAAACTAACTCTGACTGAAATATATTTAAATGAAAAATTTTAAATTTACAATGGAAATACAGTCTCTGGGGAATATTATTTCGTCCTTGAATCACGCAGAAAGGTTGTTCTATCATTGTTATTCATTTTTAAATTATGTTTCCTAATATTTCGTTACTTCTTAAATGATGCTCCCTAAAACTACTTTTACAGAAATCATTATTTCCAAATTATTTCCCACGTTGTGAATGATAAAATTAATAAGAAATATACAAATAATTTATAAGAAAACTAGAAAAAAAGTTTTTAAAAAAATTAGTTATACACTACGAGAATTTTCATTCGAAATTTATGTAAAAATAACCGACAGCAGTCTGCCCATGCAACTCCTGTAGAGTTTACGAAATAGAACATTTTTTAACTTTACGATTTTGAAATCATTTACAACTAGTATGGTTAAAAAAATGACCATGAGCACAAACTAAACTGTTTTTTTAACCACTTATAAGTAGCATGAATTCAAAATCATAAAAAAGAAATTTATATAGATCTTTTCGTTGGATAATGGCAATTGTGTTTAGATTGTAGCTGAGTTGTGTTTTATCAAATGAATCGTGAAATGGGGTATAATTAGAATATATGGTTGTTTCCCCTATCGTAAGAAATGGGGAACTCTATACTGTTTTTGCTGCAAGCAGTTCTATGGTTCTGCCATCTATGCGTAAATGAATATATATATATATATATATATATATATATATATATATATATATATATATATATATATATATATATATATATATATATATATATATATATATATATATATATATATATATATATATAATAGTAGACCTAGTTGATGTTATTAAATTCAGTTAGTTTAACCGTTTTTCCTTAGAAATTCCCAACAACATATTATTTGTTATACTTTACAAATTAAACACTTTCCTGGATTAACAAGCAACAGTCCAATTTATTTGAGGTTATGTAAATCTTCTTCTGTAGATAGTACTGTAGGATCAAGCAATCTATCAGTATTCATTGTATTCATAATTATATTTATTTTCACCTTTTTTTAAGTATTCACATTCAAAAATATAATCTCACAAAGACCATTTCAAAAATATTTTGCAACTCAAAGCAAACCATTAGACAATTAAAAATTTTTTTAAAAATCTATGAAAGTGAAGTAGTAATAAAAAGATCATAATAATGACTCATTTTAATTACTCTTTAGTTTTCTTAAATAAAAAATAATTCACAAAATAGTACAATTAAATATTTCGTAGAAGTGACTATTATCTTTGGTATGCTGATTCCTGACAACAAGTGTTAATAAGCAGGAGGATTTTATCACGAATTTTGATCTTAAAATTAAATATAAAAAAATATGTTAAAACATATGATCTGTCATAACATATGATGAAACATATATCACACTAGAAATATTAAATGAAACGATAACAAAATTTATGACTCTGTCATCGTAAGACTTAGTCAAACAAATCAAAATCGAAACAATATGTAAATAACGCTGTAATGTATGACTATGTCATATCAATTGCAATGAAGAACAATATGTTAATAACTTAAAATCCCAATCATATGTTTTATTTCATAAATTATAGTAAGAAGTAATGAAGTAATCTAACACAATAAATTATAACCACAGTTGATTTTATCTATCTAGTCCGACGCGCAATTACAGTACAAATCATCTTGATTTTCAATATGCTTAAATATACAAAACACTGTATATGAAAAACAATAAAAATTTTTCATCTGGAGATCGTATGGTTAAACAATGACATACCACGTTGTAAGAATATAAAAATAAAATTAAAGTTAAGTAAATAATCCCATGAAACAGAAGCAGTAATATATCACTTAATTAAAAATTTCATTCACGTCAAAATTATTCAAATTGGGAACAGCAGTCGACATGTCTCAAGGGCTCAAAAACAGGCTGCCATTTTCAAGATTACCAGATGCAAATGCGAAGGAATGAAAGTGATTTGAAATACCTATAAAACTCAAAGTTGCCAATGAAAATAGAATAAAATAAAGATGAGAAACAAATTCAACTTGTTTATATCATCACCTATGCTATTAGCGACTATGTTTTCATAATTCGGATCAATTTTATTTCTTATTCCCATTCACGTCTAACATAAACAAAACAAACAAAACAAAAGTATTATAAATGAAGGTGAAGTTAATGAGAGCAATTATTTCTGCATTGAATAACAATGAAAACCCCTAAAAATAATTTTAAAAATAATACATAGGGGAGTGTCGGGTACCCCCGCCCACTGTCAATTTCATATGTATGGAATATTTTTTCAAGTCAATGGGCCATCGGACATTAATTGTTATATTAAAAAAAGATTATTTTCAAAGTTTCAAGTATTTATGCAGCTGTTAACATGGTAAACAATAGTTTTAAAATATATTGAATACAGTAGTCATGAAATTAAGTGAAAATTGGTTGAATCTTTCGATTAAACTTCATTTTAATACTAAAAAAAATTTTTTTTTCTACACTTACAGCAATAGATATATAGTCTTAAGTTTAATTTACACAGAGAAAGAAGTTTATATGTGAAAAATTTTTCCAGTAATTACCAATTTACAAAAAAATTGGATTTCGGGTAGCCCCGCTCACATGAATGTCGAGTATCAACGCCCAATTTTATTTCGTCGATAAATGTACGGTTGCAAAGATAATTATTTTATTGCTTCAAATTTGAATGTTATATGCATTTTTAACAACAAATATTGTTGTTATTAAATTATTGTTATTAAATGATAGAATTCACTAAAAGTATATAAATATGTAATACATAAAATAATTTTGTGATAAAAATGATAAATGAGGCTTATCGATTGTCAATACATTGGTCATTTTCATTTACACCTGAAAAAACAGTCAAAAAACATAATTTTTGTAACTAGGCGGGGCTACCCGACACATTTTGAAAAGAGCTGAAAAACATGTTTTTTTAAAATTTCCATTTTTTTAAGTTAAACTATTCTTCTTTTGGTTTATTCTTTTTGCATTATTTAATTAGATGATAAAACAATAGAAACATACAAAAATATTGATTATAACTCAATATTATACAGAAATATAAGCAATACTCCTTAATTGGGCGGGGCTACTCGACTCTCCCCTAAGTCTAATAATTTGAAGTTGTAGTTAAATCGAATAACAATTAAAAACAAGAAAAATTTACTTATTTCAACTAAATCTACAGTTTCATTTTTTAAATGTAACATAGCTTTTATTAATAATATTTTCCGTCTATTATCATTGTCTTAAATATATCGATTTGTGCTACAACAACATTATGAATGAGGTAATTTAGCGTTTGAAGAAAAATAACTTGACATTATTTAACAAATGGTTTTGATATCTACTTTTACAAATAATATTATTCTTGTTTCGAAAAATATACTAGTCAGTAAGTTTGTGATACAAAATGTTATTGATCCTAGAGATTTTGATACAATCTTCAGAGGGATGAAACCTTTGAATGATCTTGGTACTCTTTTTTTCTGACGTGCTCTTTTCTTTTATATGACTGATTTTTACTCTGAGGAAAGATGTATTTTTATGTCTAACTGTAACCGAGAATTTGTGCGCCTCCAGAGAGATTTTTGGCCATGTATCACACATCTAGTCCACGCCGATCAAGAAAAATGTTATATAGACCGTAAAAATATGAACGACCCTTTTTTTTCCAGGGCATAAAAACTGTTTAGAAGAAAAATGGCACAAATTTAAAAAATATTTTACACCATATGCTTGTTTTCGAGTGTGTGTAATGTATTAGTTAATGAATAAACAATTGCTTTTATTGTTCAAGAAATCTAGTTTAGAATTAATAAGTTAAAGTTCTAGAATTAACTAATAAGTTGTCTTCTGATTAAGGTAATAAAAAAGAATAATACATTAAACTAGCCCAGTGTGTTCTAAATTAAATATCAAAAATGAAAAAATTTTCATACATTCTATTATGCAAGAATGAAACTTTGTGATAAAAGTACCATACAGTGCGGTAATGAAATTTCTGGTAAAAAAACGACATAATTCTGGTTAATGAAATTTAAATACACGAAACTATTAATTCGGTAATTTCTACGTTCATATAATAACGGTTTACCGGAAATGTTGGTTTTCGAAATTATAGTTCTTTTTGCCCCTCATTTTCTAAATAATACGAAACTGAAAAGTAAATTTAACAGAAGAAATGATTTTTAGACCATGCTCTAAAGTATCATGACATAACTGTCAAATTTTACCTTATTAAAAAAATTAATGACGTTTCTTTAAATTATATTTTATTGTTAATTTCACCTAACTCATTTCGAAAGCTTGAAAATTTCCTAGCTTTTAGAGCTAGAAATGGGATAAATTGTATCATAGTCTGGTAGTTTTGACCATACCTTTTTCTCAGGGTGCATATGTAGTATAAAGTTAAATAATAAAATTTAACAACATATTTAAGCTAGGCTTGAGAGATCCAACTTATTTAATAAAAATGCAAATAAACATTTACATTCGATAATGCATAAAAAGTATAAAATACGTAAGTAATGAAAGTACTAATACACTTTATGAGGTTTTTCAAATCTTGACTATCGAACAAAAATGTAAATGTATATTATTTAATATATTCAATTGCATCGATGAATTGTTAAGTTGGAGGTAGGAATTGTTTATTATACTTCATATTGTCATAATAATTAGGAAGTACAGTAAACTCTCGAAAAGAAATTTATTGAGTAACAAAGTGTCCCTATAATATAAATTTTAAGAATATTTGACAAAAATTGAAATGGGAATACTAGGGGTAACAAAATATTATTTAAATGAAAAAATTGAAAACGTTAAGAAAATTTGAAGAACCTTTAAAAATTAAAGAGATAAATAAAACATCAAAATATTTGATTGCTGGAGGTGAAAGGTGATTTTCAAAAACACTTTAGATGCACCTCTTCATCAAATATTATTTTTATATCTCCTTCATAGACTCATTCAGCAGCTTTAGATAAAAAAATAAATTTCGCTTTCACTCCACTAAAAAGTAATGCACGATCTTCAATACGCTTCCGGTTTTTTACTTAATTTATGAAAAATACTCTAATAATATAATAAGGATGAAGTTTCATGGACATAATAATTTATTCAAACATTCACAATTCTATATATAAAAAAATTATAACCTTTCAAATGAATGCATGTTTTTAATCACGAGTTAATTTCAAAAATATCATTAATTAACACCGTGTGCGCATACACTAAATTAAAATCAAATTATCATTACTGTCAACGGAACAAAGTAAAAAGAAAATTTGCTTAATATATTTGTCTAACGTCAGTGTATGACAAGATCAAAAGTAAATCTAAATAACTACTTCGCAACTGAGTTTCTATTTTTTAAATGTACAAAATTATTCGAGCTAAATCCTTAACTTATAACTAACTATTTTACAGCACTAATTATTTCTTATTACGATTAAACAAAATGAATAATAACTAAAGTGTTTCAAATAAATAGAGAAATACAAGAGTTTATCATGCCATATGAGAGAAACGTATGTGTAAATTATCATCTTTTTACCAAAAAACAGAAATATCAAGCAATGTTAGCTCAAGTTTTGATTTTATTTGTTGGTTGAATAATTTTACTCCATTGTTATTACTAAGAGAATTTGGTAAGAATAAAATAGGATTGGTAATTCAGCTACATTTTCAAATAAATTTATATCAAAAAAATAGATTAAGTTTATTAATTTTACAATTAATTTATTTGCAAAATCTTAAAAATGTGATGAAACAAGCGAATTCATTAAAGCATTAAAGGGCACTAAAATTTCTTATACATTACAACCAATCCGATTACCCAGGAAACCACTATTTCTCCTAAGATCTAATATAATCTTGTGAAATATTTGCTACGCCTCAAAGGCATGTGATTACAACACCCCGAGCTCCGCGGGTAATATAGCACAGTTTTTACGCACCCTTTCTGTGGATTTCACCCCTGTATCGGTTTAGTATCGTATCCGCAACACACACTTAAAGGAATGGATCAAAATCTCATCAGCAAGATGACCACGATCATGGTTCAACAAAAACTTGGTAAATGGATCCGTCGATTGCGTCTCCTTATTGCATGCAGTTGATACTGGATTTTTATCTGGCACGTTTTGGGTTTTGATTGATGGTTAAACAGAATATCCAATACCGAATCTTTTATAAACTTTTAGGTTGAGAGGAAAAAGTGTTGGTTTGCTGGAAAAAAACCACGCATGTATATATATATATATATATATATATATATATATATATATATATATATATATATATAAAGAGAGAGAGAGATAATAAATAAATAAATACAAGAAAACACAAAGAAAGTTAAGAAAAACAATAAGTTTCATTTATTGCGCCTAAGCTGCAAGTAAACAGAACTCATTAGATAAGTTCAAAATGAAGATAAAGCAAAGAAAAATTATAGACATAAGAAAAAAGGGGGGAAATAATAAGTAAAAAAATAACAAACTACAGTTTAAAAAAAAGAAAAGAAAAAAGGATGAATTTTTATTTAAAAGAACCGGAAAAAAAGATATACTCTTTTCATCAGCCCGCACGATTATATCCGTAAAACAGAGTTTTTTCTGATATTGTATCAATAAAGCCAAAGCAAAATATATTAATGCAATAGTGTAAGAAGCACTCAAAATTTTTTTTTATAAAAATTACAACAAATAAAATAGAACACAAAAAGTAAAAATAAGTAAAAATAACATGTAAAAACAGAAAATAAAATAAAAGGAAAAGAAAAAACAGTATAAAAAAATGGACTATAAAGCGAGTAGCGAAATCAGATCAACTTACATAGACGTGAAATTTTTCAAGAATGATTTAAAAATGTTTTCGCAGAACGATTGCCAGATTACAAAATATGAAAACAAAAGCGCAAATTGAGTTTAAATAGAGGGTTTTAAAGAGCCGTTCTTACTGCACCGCTGAAAAGATTTGTGATTCTGTGCATTGATTTGTTACTTACCAAGGATGGGCCCGAAATGGATATGCGCAAGGTAATATTATACTGGATAATATATTACTGGATAATATATATCCAGTATAATATTACCTTGCGCGCATATATATTTATGGATAATATATATTATCCATAATCCTGTTTTTTTTTAATAAAATGTCATCCCTTTTTTTTTTAAACTGTTGTTTGTTATTTCTTTACTTATTATTCCCCCCCCCTTTTTTTCTTATGTCTATAATTTTTCTTTGTTTTATCTTCATTTTGAGTTTATATATATATATATATATATATATATATATATATATATATATATATATATATATATATATATATATATATATATATATATATATATATATATATATATATATGCAACAAAATAAATAAATACAAGAAAACACGAAGAAAGTTAAGAAAAACAATAAGTTTCATTTATCTAATGAGTTTCAGAACTCATTAGATAAGTTCTAAATGATGATAAAACAAAGGAAAATTATAGAATATGAAATGGGGGGGGGAGATAATAATGGAAAAAAAATAACAAACAACTGAAAAAAAAGGATGAAATTTTTTTTTAAAAATCCGGAAAATCTTTTCAGCAGCTTATACGATTATATCCGCTAAAAAGAGCGCTTTCTGATATTGTATCAATATAGCCAAAGCAAAACATATTAATACAATAGTGTGAGGAGCAATCAACTAAACATTTTTCTACAAAAATACAACAAATAAAATAGAACACAATAAGTAAAAATAACGCGTAAAAACAGAAAATAAAAGAAAAGAAAAAGAAAAAACAGTATAAAACAAAATCTATAAAACAAGTAGCGAAATCAGATGTACTTACATAAACGGGAAACTTTTCAAGAATGATTTAAAATTATTTTACAAGATTGCCAGATTGCAAAATATGAAAACAAAAGCGCAAATTGAGTGTAACTAAAGGAGTTTTGTTTTAAAGTGCCGTTCTTATTGCATTGCTGGAGTGATTTGTTATGATGTGCATTGATTTGTTAATTACCAAGGATGGGCCCGAAATGGATGTGCGCAAGGTAATATTATACTGGATAAATTAAAAAAGTTGACCATAAATATTTTTAGAAAATAAATATTTATTAAAGAAAAAATAGAAAATAGAAAAGAGAAACATAAATTGCCTGTTTTGCAAAGAATTTTAGCCACGGATTTGCCCAAAATGGATTTGCACATGAACAATTGTAAAATTAATAAAGAAATTTTCAGTAAATAATCTATATATATATATATATATATATATATATATATATATATATATATATATATATATATATATATATATATCCAGTTATTTTTTAATATTTCGCTTGCTTCAATAGTATTTTACTTCACGTAATTATTTATTTCAAAACTTAATCTATTTCACCGTCTTTTGAAAACTAAAAAATACTCTCCTGTTGCTAAATTTGAACCGTATATCAGGGCTTATTTCATATTTTCTACGAAATTTTCTGGTAAAATTACACCTATAAATATTGAAATCACCAGTGTCAGAAAAATAGTTTAGTAGTACAAATTTTTCTCTTATCAGACTGTTTGAAAAATGTTTTCCCTTTAAAGTTCAGGATTCTTAAAACAGACCCTTTTAAAGTATTGGAGTACTTATCTACATTACTATAAGGACATTGTTTTGTTTTAAAGTTTTGAGGAAAAATCAATATAAGATCTAAAGGTTATCAAGTTTTATTGTCTTTTACCTAACTTTGTTTTCTCACATTATCAACTGGGAATCAAAAAGTTTCTGAAGAATAAAAGCAAAGAAAAAAATAATTTCAAAAATTTTACCTAAAAATCAAATTTCTTAATAGAAGTTGGATTTTATACAAATTGCGCATATTTATCATAAAATAATTGCATAAAATATTATTTAAAATTTGTTTTAATATCTTTTTCGGGCAAGTAACAACATTTTTATTTAATAAATTTTAAAATTTGTTTATATCATAGATAAATGAAATAATACTATGTTTCAAAACTCACTAAATTCATTTCATTTCCTGAGCATGCATTTCAAGTTACAACAATAAATATAATTTATGAATTTTATAAACTTACTCGCTTTTTTTGTTGAACCATTTCCATGAAAAATGCTTAAAAAAATATTTAATGAATATAAAAGTGCTGTATTTAAGGAAAAAAACTATATGACGCTACTTTTCAATCATTTTTTAATCAATCAGAAAAATTAGATTTTTCATAACACTCTGATTGGTTGTGATTTGGCTCAGATTTTCATAAAAAAATAATTATATAAGGAAAGAAAAATTATTAAGAAAATACATTTTTGTTTAGTTTTTGCTGATTAATGTACAATCTGAATACGGTAATTTTTTATTACTTCCTGTCTATAGGCATATTATTCGCACACTCTCTAAAATAAAACTCACTTTTGATGATTTAGCCATTCTTGAGGTGAATTTCTTTAATTTTGAGAATCATTTCATCACAAAATGATTTGTTTTGTGACGAAACGTAAAATCTCTTATGTATGACGAAAATATTTCCTTAACTCGGAACCTCATCACAGTGCATGGTTGGAGAATGTTAATAAAGTGACGAAACAAGTCGATCACCTGTACGTTTTTCAAGAAGTTGGCCTCGGATCCCGGGTTCTGATCCCAATTCGAGCATGTGTGCAATTTATCTCTCTGTTCTATCAGTCCTTTTTGTGTTAGTTAAGTGACATTGATCCACATATACGTTGCTTTCGATAAAACGATTACTAGAAAAGTTAAATACATTATTAAAATGAGGATTTTTATGGAGGAGGGGAGAAAATCTTATAGTTATTTCACCAATTTGACGAAATTTTTTATCGGAGCGTATAACAGGATATGTTTTCGTCAAAAACAAAGAGGGTTTTAAAGAAATATCTGTCATGAAATTTGAGAATCCATTTTATACAGTGTATATTTCTTAATAGTTTCTTTAACTCTTTCGAATCTAGCAACATATTTATACCTGTTACGACGTTCCAAGCAGATTGCTTGTCTACAGATTTGCTACTATATTCTTTTCAACTTTTCTCCTATTTGGATGGACTTCAAAAATTCTGTAGCGGAATCGGCCAAATCACCACAGTCTTCAAACTGCATTTTTTCTGTAGATTTTCTGCAGTTTATTTTTAGCTGGGTGGCAGCACTTGTAAAACTGTCTTGGCGGCATAGCTTTGAAGAAATCATATGTCTAAGAAAATTGATGTATAATTTTACTCGGAAAATAACTGAAATACAACAAATAAAATGTTTGAGTCAAAATATTAGTCTTTTTTGCATATCTTTTTTATTGTTTTGAATCATAATTTGTATGATTTTGTAAGTTTATCATTTTATTATCATCTGTTTCCGTGGTGTGTACCAACAAACGTCCACTCAGAAAGACAAATGGTACATCCATGACCCTGCAAATCTAGATTTTGTTTTTTTAAAATGCCCTTATTTGCAATATTACCAATTGCAAAGAGAACAATGTGTTGCTAGAAAGAAAATTTTCGCAGCAAGAAAAAAAAAGAAATCAATCTTGAAAGTATTAACGAATCAACAAAATTTAATTTTAGTGATAAGAGGAAAATAAACTTTTGGAAATTTACCAAATTCAAGGTCCATACACTTCAGTCATATAATAATGTAATTAGGGAATCTAATTTCAAATCAATAACTATTTATGAAAGATTGAAAAGTAAACCTTAGAGGTCTTCTTTGTTATTCCAAAGGAAAATTTTTTCCCATTCCTTGTGAGGAAAATATAAGCCAAACATTTATAATTTTACTTAGTCAGAACATATTTATGTCTTGAAATTTTCGTTGACAGATTTTTTTTCTTTCGGCCAGAATATGAATTATTCTTATGAAACAACAATTCACATTAATATTATTTAATGTTTTGAGTGTTTTATGAGTTGCAATATATTTATTGGACTATGCAATACAATGGAATTTAAAAGTTTTATTTAAAAGCACTTTTAATTCTGCAATAGGATAATTTCGTTTTTGTATCTGAAAAATTGTATTTTGAAACCATAAAAAAATTTTATGCTAATTTTAAATGCATTTCAAAAGCATTTTGAATTCCATTATAAGATTTTTTTCTACAAAGCCAATTTTTAGAAATATTAAGACTACATTTAACATTGTTTCTTGATATAGTTAAACAATATTTTTAATTATTAGTAATTTTATATTAAATCATTAACTTTCAAATAAAAAACATCTATCAAATAAATTCATATTATGTATAATATATCATTTTTATGCGTTACTAAACCCGAAACTCCGCACCTAGAATACTTTTCGAACAACAACTTGATTTTTATATCGTAATATTTATTAATGTTATAATTTTTAAAGAGAAAAAGTAAAAGTTTGAGTGAAATATATAAATTGTTGAAGTAAATGTGTGAAGAGTGGCAGTCAGTTACAAATTATTAACTTTTTTGGACAATAATTTTTTTTAAGAAAAATAAAACAATTCTTAAAAGTGAAATGTATGCCCAAAAATCATTTCTATACGTTATGATTTATGTTTAAGGTTACTAAGTTTTGCGTAATTCTGTCTGCATATACATTTTTAGAGCCTTTGTAAAAATGCTGGGTAAATATGCTTCCCAAATCCTTATAAAATAAAATAAATAATAAAAAAATAAAGGAAGGAAGAAAAAAGAACGAGGGTAATCCCATAAGATTCTCATGCGGAATAAAAAAAAAGAAGAAAAAAAAGATCATGATAACCTAGAAATATTTCTTGACCATCTACCATATATACTATTGACTTGCTTCCATCAACTCCTACCTGTTCTTGTAACTCAATAAATTTTGATCCAGGCTTTACTTTTCCACATACACAACGATGGTAAGCTTCCTCCAATCTCGGGCGGCAGATATCTATGATACGGGACTACAAAAACTTATCCTACTGTCTGCGTTTATGTTCTTCTTTTTCTACAAACCATGTACTTAATAGAAATTTCAATGCTTCAATGGGAATTTATCCTTTGAAAAAATATTAAATGAAAAACGACGCGTGATGTAATTTCCTGCTATCATACGTTGAGAAATAACTTAAATATTGCTGTATCTTTGTAACAAATTTATTTAAATAGTTGTATTTTGCTTATTTTTGTGAACGTGGGATATCGGAAGATAAACATCAGCATCAACAAAACAAAGTTGAAAGAAAAACATCATTTCCATATGACAATGCTTCTGGAATTTGTGAATATTTTATAAGAATCCGTGAGGTTTTTGTAACTATCTTCTCTTAATTTGTAGATTACTTAGATTAGAACCAATACTGACTATTAATCACTGACAATACTGACGAATAAAGAAAAATGATAATTTTTATCAGCTACTAAACTTTGAATCACATTAAAAGGTGTTAAAGATTTAAACTACATTTATGGTTCACTAAGCACTAAATTTTTAACAATGAATACATACAAATACTTATATGGCATAAGGATGCAATATAGTTGAACATTTTCCATACATTTAGCTACTCTTTTTTTAACCATGTGCTTTATAGAAACTTCAATGATTCAATGCGAACATAGACATTTAGAATAATAATTAAATAAAAACTTGCTGCAATTTTAACTAGATTCAAAGTAAAATAAGTCTATTGCTTATGTTTATTTATAGAATGATGTAATAGTATTAAGAATTATTTGTTAGATTGTTATATGGCTCACCTTGATATTTTAATACAATTTCAGAAGCTTTACACGACATTGGGGTTCGAATGTACAATTTGCAAAGTTTATTCAGTTTTCAGCAATTATGTAAGTTAATATGATCCAGTTTCACAACTTTAAAACTTGCAAATAATTTCAAAGGTAGCATATTAAATATAACGAATAATTATATACTAAAAATATCAAAGTTAGAATTAAAAAGAAAAAAAAGGATTTTTTCTTTCTATATCAAATCAGAAACATCTATTTCCAGAGTTAAGAAAACCTTGGCAAAATAATTATTCTAAAAAAAAAGCCGTTCTCGATATTTTGGTAATAATTAAATGTAAGAAAAAGATGTTTTCTTATATTTAATTATTACCAAAACAAATCCAGAAGTGCGGAAAATGAAGAAATTGCGCCCAGAACTATTGAAATGAAGTTTCATATTTCTTTATCAACTCTTATTTTTCTAACTAATACTCAAAGATATATATTCTCTTCTGGACCAAGAAAATTGATTTATTTCGAAGTTGGATAGAAGTTTCCCAAAGGATTGGACCTTCACATTATTTGTCGCCCCTTTTGCTTTCTAAGCCACGTAGGATATAATTGAATAGAATGCGCCAGGCCTATGAGGCAGCGCTTGTGTCAACAGAGTAGCTTCAAAAGATCGATGATAACGAAATTTCGCAGCTTAAATTAGAGGGACCCTTCCATTCTTTAGTCCATGCTTGTATGAGTTCGTGCTTATAAGGGCATGTCATGTCTTGCTGAGTGACGTAGAGGAGGTCCTGGTGTCCCTCGAAAAGATTTTAAACTACATTATAATTAGATCCTACATTGTTCAGCGTCTTTGAGAGGTATTTCATTGGTTAAAAATGTGTTATTTAATTCAGAAAATTGAAAATGCTTCAAGAATGGAAGGTATTTGTATGCATGGCCTTGTAATACGTGCTTCATCAAACTCGTGAGATGCTGATGCTGCGAGTGCTAAGAATAGAAGCATACTGAAATAGCATTTATTATTTGTGTTCACAAATGGTAAATTTTCGATTAAAGATGTAAGTATTCAAAATGTTGTGATATATCTATTTCTGATTAAATTAACTTAAAAAAATAATATTTAAAAAAAATCATAAAATATGAGTTGCAACTTTGTAGAAAAATAATATATATATATATATATATATATATATATATATATATATATATATATATATATATATATATATATATATATATATATATATATATATATATATATATATATATATATATATATATATATATATATATATATATATATATATATATATATATATATATATATATATATATATATATATGTTACGGTCAAAACGCGATGTGCTTATTCAAGAATGCCCGGTAGGCGGCGCATCTGCAATTCCGGCGGGTTACGATTACGGTGATTTATAATTCATTTTTTAATTAAAGGAAGATAGGTAAATTTTTTTTGTTGACCATTTTACTAATTTTTTAATTTCTTTTGTATTTCCAATAACTTTTACTTTACAGAAAAAGAAATTGGGGTGGTATGTTTTTTCACATACCGGGTGGTACGGTGGGACCACAATTTTTTAATATTTGTTTTATTAGGAAGATAATTTGCTAATATTGCCCCTTTTTTTCCTTTTTTAATTTAAAAATCTAAATCTTCGAATTTAGAAATATAAAAAATAGGCAAGTTTTTAAAGCAAAAATTAAAAAATTTAATTTTTTACTTTGTCTTAAATGGCCACATCCCACCGCAGTTAGCTGCGGGTACCGCAGCTAGTAATTTTTAGAGAATGAAGTTATGGTTATACAGAGCCAATAATAAGTGCCAATGAATTTTTCCTCCGACTTTGGCTGATCCTCCCATGCCACTTCGCAATCTGGCAGGCCAATTCCCGAAATCAAGAAAAGATCGGACGTTGGTCGGACGATTACAATAATGACAAAATGAAAAAAGAGAAAAAGACATACACATAGAAAATTAATAAGTTTAATTTACTGCGCATAAGCTGCAAGTATGTAGAACTCATAAAATAAGTTTAAAATACCGGGAAAACATGGAAAATAATAAAGATTAATGAAAAGAGAAGAAGAAAATTATGAAAATAAAATATTTAAAAAATATTTCTTAAAGAAATTTAAAAAATATCTATACTTAAAAAGCCGAAAAGAAAAATGAAAATTTATAATCTCTTCATCAGCTCACATGATTATATCCACCAAAAGGAGATCTCCTTTAGCAAGGATTAGAAAGCACTCATTTTTGCGGATATAATCGTGTGAGTTGATGCAGAGATTGTATCTTTTCATTTCTGGTTTTTGTTTTCCTGCCTTTTAATTTATATTATTTTTGAATTTTTTGAAGAATATTTAATTTCAATATTTTTTCTTCTTTTCCTTTCATTGATGTTTATTATTTTACATGATTTTTCTATATTTTTTAGACACTGATATATAAATTAAAGCATGCCCCGTACATCAAATATGTGGGAATTCTTTAAAATCCACCCATATACCCATAATTATTCCTCTTCAGAATGTTTGACAGTAGGATGTGAAACTTTGTAGATTTCTTTCCTGTATCGCAGAACAAAAGTTCTAGACGAAAGTGTAAGTTTTAAAACATTATCTAAAAGCCGATTCTCTTGTTCTTATCGACACGGTATTTCAAAGACTTATTACAAAAAAAATTTGCGTTTACTATTCTTTATTCTTTTAAGTGTTCCCATTCAATATTTTTCAATTAATTTCTATAGCATGCTCAGAGAGTTAGATCATATCAGAAAAATAAGTAAGTTTTCTATTATTAAACTATTTCTATAATATTCTATAATTATCTTTCGTTTCTTGCGTTTTCTAAAATTATCTTTTATTCTGCTAATGGTTACTGCTGTATCCTTCATTTTTTAATTTTTTATCAGTAAAAATGTCTGCTTAATAATTAGGGAATAACTATTGCTGAACAATAAAATTGCTGTAGTTACGAAACAGCTCAAGTAAAAAATAAATTTCTTAACATTTTGATAACATAAGCTTTAAAATTAGGAAAGATTCAAATAACCCAGCATAATTGACTTTAATTATAGGTAGTAACAGTTACGTTATCCAGTTTCGAATTATAAATTCTTTTCTTATTCCTAAAAGTGAATAAATATTTTCTCAGTTCTTCCGAAGTTTTAACAATAGTTACAAAAACGACATTTTTTTCTCCATCTTATTATACTAAAATCACAGGTCTTGCTATTTCTTTCATATATTTTACAACAAAATCAATACACGAAAAATTCCTGGTGGGCGTGTTTCTTATGCTTGAAGACTGACGCGGAAGGTGACAAAGTTTGATGGATCTGCTGAAGACGGGTGACATACGACTGATAAGAGTAGGGTGGGACATTAAGAAAAAAAAGAAAAATATGAGACATAACCATGCGGGGATGGAAGTTGACAGAAAGAGAAGAAAGTGCCATATCGATCTAGAGCTATTGTTTGCATCCTGAAGTTTTATCCTCCTAACTTATCCTTTTTTTTAGGCATTTTTTTTCTTTCCTTGGGGGTGAAGGGGCTGTGAAAGTTTCTTTTTATACTATTCTCCTTTTGGATATATCCAAGACTGTAACAAAAGAGGGGAGATTTCTTAGCAAAGAGGTATTCTTTTGTGTAAGCAGTTTTCTGACGCGTTTCTTCTGCACTAGAAAGACTTTCCCCGAATAGAGACGTTGAAAAAACAGAACTAGGTTTTTGTTTCTTTTTTTTTTCCTCGTCTCGCAAGTGTATATGTACGATCTCAGTTGAAGAAAAAAAAAGCAAACTTTTTCTGGAAAGTGAGGCAATATCCGCTTTCGGCTGTCGCTTAGTCTTCCGTTCCTAATGATCGATACCGATGACAATTCTGTGATCGATGAAAAGTTTAGACTATTTGTCGAATAAAGCGAAAATATTGCCGCCGTGTAATATGCTTTTTTGACTTTTTTGAATGAACGTTAATGATGATGTATGATGTTTACTGAAGTGGCAACGGAAAAATGTATTAAATATTTAGTTCTTATATTGGAATGCAATATTTATTTTTCTTTTCAAAGGAATTTATTTTTATGTGTTATGTTTTGATGAAGGGAAAAAGAACCAGCGTTTCTTAATGTATTTGAATTATTTTCTGTTCAGCAATTTTTATTAAATTTTTGGTGGAGCGAGACAACCCCTAAATCAGTGACTATGCAGCTATGCTGGCCAAAAACTTTAATTAAAGCATCATATTTTCACATAAAAATTTCAAAATCAATATTTTCAAAAATTACCTGAGCAAATTTTCAGAAGTTTTAATCTTTGACAGTAAATTTTGTGAAAAGTAATTCGCAATTAAATTAAGTCCTTTTGAAATATAGATCATAATCTTATCCAATATATTTTTTTCTCAATCTGTCTTAACATAACATTAGAGTGGGTTGATATTTATTTTGTTTTAAAATTGAATTCGCTGGTGGTAAAAACATCGTATTGCTCTTAAATGTTTGTAAAAAAGATTATAGAAAAAAATATATACAAACTTTGGCCCCCGTGAGATACTTACAATTTCCTTAGTTTTATAAATTACAACATTTTTTTCCCAGTTGCTTATATATCAAAAATTTTAATCACCTACATTGGAAATAGTTACACAGTAAGATACTTTGAAAAGAAAATACTATCTTTTTGCTACCCCCCCCCCCTCTCTTTGCTTCTAAAATGCTAAGAATTTGGAAATGTTAACATCTTGAAGATCCGAACATTTTAAGAATTAAAGTTATTTTTAAACTTTTTTATTTTTTTAATAACAAAACAGAATTGTTTGGAAATAAATTTAAAGTCATCATCATCATCACCATAGTTGGCTAGACAGTCCAATGTGAGCCAATGCCTTCCTCTGATGATTTATCCATGGCGACTTCCGATTTATCTTTGATCTCCAATTTTTTTCATTAATTGCAAGAAAATCAGACTCCACTGAGTTAGCCCATCTCAACCGCTGCGTTCCCCGCGTTCTTTTTCCAGTGGGTCTAAAAAGCAGTATCTTTTTTATTGTGTTGTCGTCACTCATTCGAATCAAGATGGCGATCCAATTCATTCTATTTATTTTTGTGTATTTAATAATATCAGGTTGTTTATAAATCTTGTACCGTTCAAAGTTAAATCTCCTTCTCCAGTTATTGTTTTCATTTACACCACCAAGTATACCCAGCAAAATCTTTCTCTCAAATATTGCGATACAATTTTCCTTCAATTTAGTCATTGTCCAAGCTTCGCAAGCGTAATAAAACTAAATTATAACAGACAAATTTAGAAAGATGCTGTGCATGAAAGCTCAGATATAGTATTAAGCATTTAAAAATTATTTGAAAAACAGATATTTTATCTACCGTGGATTTGCTTGCAATTGCTTCGGATGGAACTGCAGTCAATACTGGTGGGAAATTTGTTGTATCATGGCTGCTTGAAATGCATTCTACAAAATTTTTTCAGTACCTCATATGTCAATGAGGTACTTTTTTATAATAACACAACTAAATTGTTTAGGCTAAAAACTAAATTATTCAAGAATAAAGTCCCCACAAAGCGTCGATATGCCATCTGAGACAAAGCAATTGTGTGCTTCATTCAAGAGTTTCTTCCATCAGAGACAAAGCAATTGTGTGCTTCATTCAAGAGTTTCTTCCATCTGAGACAAAGCAATTGTGTGCTTCATTCAAAAGTTTCTACCATCTGAGACAAAGCAATTGTGTGCTTCATTCAAGAGTTTCTTCCATCTGAGACAAAGCAATTCTGCGACGTAATTAAGGTAAAATAACTCAGAATTCAACAGAAGGTGTCTCACTGCCTATTTTGCCTTATATTTGAAACTTGGCATCAATTTTCAAGAGTTTGTTATGAAGCCAACTCAACTTTGAGCTCCACTAGAAGATAAAAATGCTTCTATCACTAAAATTACAGCTCTTTCGACAGCTCGTGTATATATGGTAGATAACGGAACGTAATACCTTTAATTAAGTCATACGTCTTAGGCATTTTTACAAGTTACACAATGGATATAAGTATATTCATTGAGGGTTTTGTAAGAAATCAAATCAATCAAAAAATCATTTCTTTATAATAATGGTTATGGTACGAATAGTAATTGCAGCTTACGATTTTAAATTATTCCTCTATACAAAATTTTCATATGCTTGGAAAAAAATATACTTTTCTTATATATGATAGTGTAGATTTAAGTGATTTGAGTAAATATACGTAGGGAATTTAATTTAAATTTAACATTCAGTAATTAACGATGTTATATTATAATTAATTATAATTTACATGCATTATTTCTAATAAAGAAAAAATTCGAATTTAATTGTGTGGAGCTTTGTTTGGTACATTGAAACATTGAACATTGAAACTGTCCGGCAGTGGATCAGAATCTTCGAAACTGGACGACTACTTCAAATAAGTGCCAAAGTTAATGTATATAGAATTCGGATTTTATAAAATAAAGTTAGTACAGTCACATTTCATAAGTCTTTAGCGGTGTATGGTAGGAGATTGCAACATGCGAACTCTCTGGAACATCTGAAATTAGGAAACATTGCTTGAGAAAAATCTTAAAAAAAGTATATAAAATTAAGCTGGTGTTCTGCACTATCTACCAATAAGTATTTGCACACGTGTGATTGAAAAGAAAAATAAACTTTATTCATAATCAATAGTTGGCAGAGCCTCCACGAGTGGCAATTACAGCGTGAACCCTCCGTGGCATACTTTCCTTCTTGTGTGACGGCTAGTGGTATTTTCTTCCACTCGGCTTGGAGAAGACATGTAAAATCCTTCACCGATTTTGGATGGGTAGTACACCCCTTAGTTCGGTGATCCAACTCGTCCCAGAGATTGTCGATAGGGTTCAAGTCTTTGCTCTGGACATACCAGTCCATTCGCTTAACTCCATTGGCACCATACCAAGCCTTGGAGACCCTTGCAACATGACAGCTGGCATTGTCATCCTGGAAGTAACAGGGGTCCACCCGGTAAAACAGCCACAGCGCAGGAAGCACATTATCATCCAAAATAGTGCAGTAGGCATCTTGCATGGGACTAATGCCGATGCTGTTCCCTTCACGATATATACCGGCGGAGGACGTTACGTTTCTCAGCACCGCAGATACAGTCATTTGCACAGGTGTCCAAATACTTATTGGTAGATAGTGTATAATGCTCTACAGTGTTGTTAAAATAGCACTGTTAAAATTACTGAAATTTTGCTTAAAATTTTCGCATTTTTCCATATTTACTAGAAATAGCATGGTTATAAAGCTATATTTTATTGTTAATTTAACCAAGAGCCCTAAATACTGTAAATTTTATAATATTCTGGTAGCCTTTACTATTCTTTTTTAATCTTAGTGCATTCGTTTAGTCTAATAATATTTGTATTTTTCTTTTTAACTAAGTTTGACTTATTTATTTTTTTCTCAGTTAAATATAGTAAGCCCCTATTAACGACCAATATCATCAACTGTGCATTTTTTTTAATCAATTTTACATATCATTTATCAAGTTTTATGTTAGTTTCTAGCTCTTTAACTGTACATTAAATTAGAAAATATCTGCAAAGTTGTTTATAAATTAAAAATTTCAAATACAATACATAAAACGATTAGTATATTAGTATATTGGTATAGTTTTTAGTCATTAAAAATTTATTCGATATATTTTTCCCTTCTTTTTTGGAATTTATTTTCATTCAATTAATAAACGCATCATGAACCAGATTCCATTGTTAATTTGGTATTTCCTATAATAAATAAAATAAAATGTTTTTCAATTACACATGAATAAAATTACATTCGATTGGTTTCGTTACTTATTATCTTTTTTATACTTGTTACTATTTATTCATTCATTTACGAATAAGTTCTGCTCCCACTTTAATGATCTTATGTATTTACAAATTTGTAATTAATTTTATTAAGATGGCGCGATTTTTTTTTCACTCTTAATAATTTCTCTTAATTCCAAACATGCAAGATTAAATTGCACCCTTTAATTGAACTCATGTTTCGCACAATAATTTAACAAAAGAATAAAATTCATAATAAAATCCATTACAGAACAAATGCAGAACATCTGGAAATTAAAATGTTTGCTTTAAATAACTTCATTTAATAGAGGAGCAGAAGTTAACATTTTAATTAATATTTTCTTTTTGTAAATTTAATCCCTAAACAAGTATTAAAAGAGCTCTCGCTTTTGACAATTCTGCATTTAATTTTCAGTTTCCCTTTCATATTTGCAAAGCAATAAAGAGTTTTTTTGAATTGCAGAAAATAAAGACCAAAGGGGAACATTTTAAAATCCTTTTTAAGAGCATGTTTTTCTTTTTTGCATTTATTATTAAATGGTATTTTTAATTAATGCAAAATAATGAAAGGAATGTTGTACTTTAGTTTATGCGGAACTTTTAATAATGCCTCACGAAAAAATTCGACGTCAGATATATTAAGTAGCACAATGATTTTTGTTTGCTGAAAACTTATTGAATTTAACTCTCAGTTTGAAATTTATATTTGAAATGGATTGTTTTTCTTATATCTCCGTATAACTAGTTAAAAGTATTTTAAGTTATATTTGTTCCAGTTGAATAAGAAACATATTTTTTTTACTTAATGTATACACAGGTATGCAGAAATGTGTGAGAATTTAGGATTAATACCTTTGAACGTAACACATAATTTGTTAGAGAAAACCATCCGTCTAATTAATATTTTATAATTAAATCTAATTTCATACGTATCTTCATAAATATTTTTTTTCAACTTAGAAAACTGCAAAAATGCAGAAATTCTATTTTCAGCAAAATCTATATGGTGTCCTAAGCCACTAAAGAGCGTTGGATAATCACACTTAATTTTCTGATTCTGTGCATTATTCTCTTGGAATACAATCGATTTCAAATTTTAATGCCAATATCAGTTTCATAGCTGATGGTTTAAAAGTATTTCATAGTAGATAGATTATAAATATTGTTATAATCATTTGCTGTTTGTTTAGATAATGGCTATCTTAAATATGGTGTGTATTCAAAAATTCATATATTGTGCTTTGATGCTTAATCATACTTTTAGTTATAGATCAGAGAGACAAAGTGACATTAGATAAGACAAAGTGGCCGTGTTTAGTTTTACAAAATATTCAAATATAGTAAATTAGGGAAAATAATTTTGCGTTAAAAGTTATTATACAAAGATTATTCTCATTGCGTTAAATATGATCAATATTTGAAATTCAAACTTAAATTCTGCAGACATTTTCTATTGCTATTGAAGGCAAATTTAGATTATTTTAAGATAATTCCTTTGACACAATTGGTTGTGAGCTAAAATCTATCGGAAAAAAATCGAAACAAAAATTTCCTAGTTGCATTAACAAGCCTAAGGAGCAGTATCATTATTCAATAAATTTTTAAGCTTCGTGTTATAAATTCTTTTTTACTATTTTAAAAATTAATCCCAACAATTCAAATTATTTATTACATGGAAAAATATTAAGTAACCAGATATTATGTGAATAGTAAAGAAATAATTAGCGCTTAAAAACTATGATAGCTATACTTGGTACTTTTATAAATTTTTTACGCTTTTTCTTATTTGCCAAATAAACGCTTATTTTCAATAAAAACATTAGTTTTCACGAAGATGTTTTTCTTAATAAACTTTGAAAACGGAGTATAAGTGAGTGAATATTTTTTTGTATTTAAGGAGTTGAATTAAACCCTCAATTTAGTTCGGTACGACCTTTGTTTGGTAGAAAACGAAATGGAAATTGTAGTTGCCAATTGTAGTAATCCACTATCTTTGTCTTACGGAGAAATTTGAAGGTGTTTGTTGCTAAGCTCTGTACTTGATACAGAAGCTTCTACTTCAGTATTTTGGGACCAAGAAGACCAGCTTTAGTAGAGCATCATATGTACTAAGGTACAGCGCATGCTTATAAAAGCGAAGTGACTGTCAAGAGGTATGTCACCTATGAAGTAAGTCGTTTGACAACTTTACTATGGTTGGGTTCGCTGACTCCTGCCTACCGCCATTTCATTCCTTCTTTCGATGTCAAAATGTGTTAGCAGATTTAATCAACGTGAATGATATAAATGTATTCTCAAAGAAATATTTTAATTAATAGTACAGTACTGCTTATCAATAGTATCAAAGTGCCGGACAAATCAACAATAAATAGAAAAAGAAAAACTTTAATTCTCCTCCCCTACCTGAGAAGTGGTTGGGAGGAGAGGATAGGGTGCAAATCCTTTTCGAGAACCTCAGCTGATGTGTTCTTAAATGTTGTTTTTACGTTTATACACAGGAAAAGCATCATTTTTTTACTGGTTTACATTATGTCTATAGAAGCTAGCCTTCTCCCCTAATACTTATTCTCTGCTTAAACAACATTACTTTCTAAATCTAATATTCCTTTTCCCGATATAAATGAGAAGATACAAATTTATTCTGTGAAATCCTGTAGCATAAAAGCAGAGATTAATGCTGCTTTTTAATCTCTCTTAAAATAAACGATATGACTATTATTTATTTTAGTTGTAGAAATCATCCTTTTTTGTGATTTTATAGATCACTTAATAAATATTTTTTTTAAAAAATTCTATTTCATTTGCACTTAATTCTTAAAATTAAAATTTTAAGTAAAATAAATAATCCCGAAGTAAATGATCCTATCGCAAATGATGTAAGCCTCTTTTAAGAGGTACAGTCTACTCTATTCAATGGCATAATGGATGGTGAAACAGTTCGACCATAGAAATGAAATTTAATTTTTCCTAATTAGCTTCGAGAAAAAAAAATTGTTTTTCGAAAAAATAAATAACAGAACCATATTTATTGAACGCGTTAAAACAATCAATTTTCAACAAGTCAAAAAAAATATTGGTGTTGGCTTGCAGACCCTTTATCCCCCAGCAATACTAATGTAGCTAATTCATTAGAAATACAACGTGTTTAAAAAAAAGAACAATACATTGTTATTTCGGGTGTTGAGGAAAAAATTATTACTTCTTTAAAAGAAGGGGGTTGAGAATGTTTCGTATTATTTTTATAACCATTTGAGTTAAGGTCTTATAATTTGACCAACTGAGTAAGAATGCAGTTTTTTCTCCCTGTCTTAAAAACTAATTCAAAAGTATTTATTTATTCCATTAGAGAGGACTGTGTAGAATAGGTACTTTTTCTCTTACAGTTTAGAGTTTATCCTGAGCGTTTTGACTAGTTAAAGAATTAAGAAATTGTATTTAAAAGATAATTACAATGCAAATACTCAATATAATTCATAAATTTTAAAGATGGAGAAGCCGGCTGGTTTTGAGCACTAAAAAATAGGCCCCATTCTCGTGACTTACCAGATGTGAATGAAGAGATATCAAAGTCGATTTAGAAATGAAAACAGCTTAATGCCAAACAAATGTCCATTTTAGAGCATTTGAAACTCCTCGACTTTTCAACTTTTATAAAGCATAAGAAGTGTTTACACATTCTATTATGTCTTTTCGCTTCAGATTTTTTCTTAATACTCCATTATTTCTCAAAAGGAGTTTCATTGAAAGATTATAGCATGTTTTTGAAACGTATTTATATAAAAGTAAATAATGCTAACTCGACTATAATTCAATTAAAACAAAAATGTTCATCGGAAAATTGCTTGATTTTGGTAAATCATGACTATTATGAGCTTGCCATGATCAATAGCATCATTTTCAGAGCTGAATGATGCTGAGTACAGTTAATCTTTATAAAAAAATGCTCTTAGTAAAAGCACAATTAGTAAATGTACTGTTGGTAAACATTTTCCGGAAACTGATTAGCAAAAATGATAATAATAATGAAAGCAAATTTAAATTATTTTAAATTTTATAATTGTATTTCTACATATTTTCCATTTTCATATATGATTGGGAAGTCAATTATTAAGCATTAATGGATTATTTACTTAGTTTAAAAATCTTTTATGGACAAATTCTTTGCAAAATTAATAAATAAATATAAGATTCATACGTATAGTTTTAACTTTTTCAGAAATATTTAACTTTCATTTTATTTTAGAATCTCAGAATTGCAATTTTCTGATATAATATGATATAATTACAGAAACTGTTAGCCTACACAGTAGTCAAAATATATTTTTCCTCACAAAAAAGCAGAAAACATACAACAAATCATCTACGATTTTTTTAAAATTATTTCGGTCATTGACTAATGTACAGCCTCTTTTGTCTATATATTTTCTCATTTAACAGCAAATAACTGGAACCAAGTCATTATTTTAATAATAACTGACACTGTCTGAAATTGTCCAGTGTGACAACACTTTCAAAATTTGTATGATTTGCTTTAAATTGATGAGCTAAAAAGAAATGGTAAATTTTTTGTTGCACGTATTTTTTTATTCAACTATATTTAATAAAAGAATATCTTAAATTCAGACATTAACTTTTAATTTACCACAAATTAGCGTAGCTCTAAAAATTATATGCAATTGAAACTATATGATGTAATGTTTTCAAGTCAATAAGAAGAATGTAAAAAAATATTAGGAGTAGGGAAGAGTGGGGTCAATTGTAACATTGTTTACTTAACTATTTTTGACTAACAAAAAATCCAATTTATTATTAGTATTAATTGACAGATGAATAAAGTAGACCATTCTCCACTAGAAAAAAAATACCTTATTTTAAATGTTATTATAGTAGATATTAACAATTTTTGACAGCCGTGCACTTGTTACAATTGTCCCCACTTACGAGGTCAATCGTAACAGCTCATAAATTCAACTAAAACATAGTTAATTATACATATTATCATAGTTTTGATATATTTTTTATTGATCAAAATAGTAGTGATATTTTAGGAGTAAAAATAATAATGAGCAGAGACCTAAGGGGTTAAACTTTTAACTTTAAGGGGTTAAAAATTTTAATTTATGTTGTGAAAGGTGACAAATTAAATAATGCACATGCAACATAATATAAATGAATAAATGATATAGGAAACTATTGGTGGTTCTTAAAGAGTTAAGTAATGGTTTGTAAACATAAGATTATTTATTTTCAGCTATTACAATCGTCCCTTTACTTATTGTTACAATCGTCCCCTAGACGCCGTTTCAGCTTCATTTGTTAAAAACAATGCTAGCTAATTAACAAAACTAATTTTTTTTAAATGTTAATTAAGGTGTCCACTTACATATTCGGTTAATAATTCAAATTTGTTTAAACAAAATTACTTTGTTACAATATAATATTCTAATACCGAAAAAAGTACTTACGTAGCGTGAAAATATCTTTTGTGATGTAACTCTTTCAAAAGTACATAAAAATGGTTGCCAGCAGGGGTGTACACGTAGATTTATTAAATACGCCTTCAGCGCCACCTAGGAACCAAATCTAGAACCCGACTCTCAAAATTTTTGCTCTGTTACAATCGTACCCTGTTACAATTGATCCCACTCTCCCCTATATACCCTTGTTTGCTGCTCTCTCCAACCCCAGGATTTTCATCCGAGATATCTTTGCTCACTCATCAGATTTTATTGTATTTTAGTTAAGTTTTGTATGACTATTCACAAAATTTGCATGCACAAAATTACTGCTTAAAAATTATTATTTCAGTATTCGAAAGGTTTCTTTATTAAGTTGAAATCTAAAATCTGAATACATTAATAATTTAGTCTCTGAAAGTGGAAGAAAAAATACGGCTTATATCCTCGGTCATAAAAATATTAAGTATTTATCGTACAATTTCTTCCTGATTTAAAAAAAGGAAAAGTGTACTAAGTTTTAGTATACTTAAAAAAAATTAAAAGAGTAGTTAAAAATTTAAAAAAGTTATTTCATTTCAAATAACATCTTCACTATCTATGAACACTGACTCGTTTTTTAAATATATATGTGCGTATGTCATTTATAGGTATTGTTTTTGTTTCATGTTTATCCCAGCTTACTCATACTTGCCATTTATGTTTTTTCAATTCTTAGTAGCCAACGCAAAAAAAAGCTTCATCGGTATTTTACAATATGCAAACTAATGTTTTTAATAATATAGATTTATCATGCACACGTGTTGGAAAAGAGAAGTATATAGTTAGAGAGAGATTGTTTTAAGTTTTGCTGTTAATTTTTCCCATTCCTGAGTGCGTCGTCTCAAAAAGCGATGAAGTAAGCCCTGAGTTAACATTTAATTCCGTTTACAAATACTTACAGTCTTAAAATCCTGAATTGAGATTTAATCGATTAAATGATAGCACAGCGAAAGAAAATCTTCCTACTAAAACTATATGAATTGCTGTTTCTAAGTACCAAATATCAATATAGAAGAAATTTTTATGTAACCCTAGTAAAATTAAGAACGTTTTTATACTTTGCGAAGCCTTTTTTTTTTCATTCATGCAGAAGGGATTAGTAAATAAATAAAAAAGGAATTTATATGAATTCCCAATTAAGCGTTAATCTCAATGCTTTATTATGCCTTAGGATGCTAGTAATCTTTGCGACCTATTATCGATTTCTAATAAAATAATAATGATAACATATACATTTTTTAAAAATGCAATAGTGATGTTTTTCTTTTACTTAGCTAACCTGATTGGCACTAATATTGGACAAATCTACATAAAAACACTTTTAGCCTACCAACATATTCATACTGGTATTCAAACTAAATGAAAATAACCTTCTTATCTGTTATTTCCATATTTGGTAAAATAAGAAGATTGGCTTTAGTGGAACAATGTCTAACGAGACTGTGGGAAAACCTAATCTAAACAAATAATAATGATAATTATTATTTCTAATTAAATAGTAATAATAATTGATATTTTTAATTAAGTAGTAATGATAACATATTTCTTTTTTTAAAAAATGCAATTGTGATGTTTTTCGTTTACCTCGTTAACCTGATTGGTATCCATATTAGTCAAATAATTTTTTTTTTTACCGAAATATTCATACGGATATCGAAACTAATAGCATTCTCAAATAATAACATTCGAATCTGTTGCTTCCCAAATTTGCAAAATAGCAAGATTGGCTATAGAAGAACACAGTCTAACACGACTCTTGGAAAACGGAAAACCTAATCAAATAAAATAATAGTGGTATTTATTATTTCTAATAAAATAAATATAATAATTAATATTTCGAAAAAAATAATAATGGTAATATATTTGTATTTTCATTAAAAACCTAAGAGTAAGGTTTTCTTTTAATTTCGTTAACCTCATTGGCGTGGATATTTGCCAAATCTACATAAAAACACTTTTCAATATTCATACGGGTATCCAAACTAATTAAAAATAACCTCCCAATCTGTCTTTTCCATAATTGGTAAAATAACAAGATTGACTTTAGTAGAACACAGTCTAACACGACTGTTGGAAAACCTAATCACCTGTTCGAAATTTTATTGCGACTGAGAAAGCTATAAAAACGGGAATAACTATTTTCATTCCAGCCAAGCCTATTTTATCCTTTTGGATAGTGTAGTACTAACCTTTAGATGCTTTTAATGGTCACAATAACTCTTTTTGCATGGCACTATCAGGTTCATGTTGTGAATTGGCTTTGCTTCGCTCTTAACATTGATATTAGAATCGAAAGGAAAAAAGAAAATTCTGCGAGATTCTAAGGAAATTAAAATAGCTCTTTGTACCTTAATGGTTCACATTAAACTAAAATAAAGCCTACGTTGTGGGAATGAATAAACAAAATATGTGTATACTTTTATAACTGTTTTAATGATTCTCTTTTAAGCATTAAGTATTTGTTTAATTGATTACAGGAAATTATTTTATAAATATGCAATATTAGAAAACAAATTAGTTTTCAGAGATTTGCCACCAGAACTCATTTAATTTAGAGATAGGTGTTAAAAAGCTACAATTTCCGAACAAAGATTGGGTATACTTTTAAAGATATTTTTCTTTTTGAAGATAAGGTATACTGCTAAGCATGAATGCAAAAAATCAATGGAAAAAAAGCCCAGATAATAGTGAAAAAAGGGACTTAGTATACTTACGGTTGAATAAACAAGAGCATTCCTCAATGTCGAAAACCAAACTATTTGACTCTGAGAAAGCTTTTTGCTCATAGAACCGAAACTATAGTACAACTAATTTCAGGCCAATACTTGAGCCTTCTTTGCTTTGTATTGCTTAATTAAGCTCAATGTTTATTTGGTAAGCACATTGAATATTGAGAGGAAATTAAGGATTTTGAAAGATTAATTTTGGGTTCTGCAAGATGCAAAAATCTTCTAAATTTTGATTATTTTTAATTGGTTAAAAAGTTGCTATCAATTTTCTACTATAAAGCATGCAAAACCTAGGTTTTTGTATAAATTAGGACGAGAGGTATAAATAAATGATTCACTTTTTGCCGAAAAATTATATACATCATCCATGTTTACGAACCGTGAAGAATGTAATTTTTTTATTTTAGTAAAGCATTCTCGCAACAGCCCATTGTGGGCCAAGGGGTTATATAGGTTAAGATTCCCTAGTTTCGTGATCAATAGAATAATAGTGACACTGGGGTCAACACCACGCATGGGGCTACTTTTAATTTCCATGAGACAAGCTTCTACCCATCGATCAAAAACTGGGTGGGCTTTAAGCCGTTACTGTGGATCAAACCGCAGTTCTTTACAATGGCAGTTCAATGTCTTAATCAATGAACCATCGCAGCTGAAATTTTTTATTTAGTAAACACAAAAAGTAAAGGAATTCTTCAACAGCTAGATCTACGGTCAAAGGAATCAAGGAACTTAAGTATCGACTTTAGTGGGCAACAGCATGATGAAAACGAGACATCATTGTGCACTAGCCGCCTTTATTTTCCAGACTAGATGATACTCATCCATTTGAATCAGAGAAAAATTTAAGACGCTAACATGGATAATTTAAGTGACTAACAAATATTCTTTTTTTTTATTTCATTTTATGTAGTGAAATATGTTTTATTAAACCTTATGACTAATTTTTAAATTTTAAGGTTGCTAAAGTTTTAAAAATATTCAAAGTTCATATTTAAAAATTATTTAAAGTAAATAATTTTTGAAATTTTGCATTTAGATTCAATAAAACTCCTTTGAAATTATAAAAATATTTTACGAAATAGGTATTTTTCCAAGTAACGAAATCATTATTTATTAAAGAAACATATACATCTTCACAGTTCAGCAAAGAAGTACAATCTCTTTTTTGCGAAATAGAGACTCTTAAGAGTTAGTAACATAAGAAATGTCAATGTATTTTTTCCCACATTTAAAATGATAAAACTCTATGAAAAGCTTTGAATATAACTGCATAAAATATGAAATGCTTAAAAGCGTGTTGCATTTCAAATAAATAATTAACTGTTATTTATTTGTACATTATACGGTGCTAACTTAACTTTTTTATTTAGTTCAATTTTTACGTTCTTCTTACGTTTGTTTTCTTAAAAAAATAAATCTTAATTCACATCTTTCATAAAAATTAAAATTGAATTCCATCTTAAATATAGAATTTCTGAAAAAATAAAAGCATTGATTTAAAACTAAAGCTACGATTTAGCTAAAAAAAAGAGCTCAAAATAAAGGCTTTGATTTTGAAAATACAAAAAAAAAAGTCTTCTTTAAAAGCAAGTCCTCTTTTTCTTGTCGATACATAAGATTGATTGGAGTGTGATTTCTCTCATTTCTTAGTAATGTTGCTATTTTTTTATCAGCAAATAATGAAAGGATGGAGGAAATTATTTGACGGCTAACACCTATTTTCTTTTTACGAATCATGTGCCAAGAAAATCATTTCAGTGGATAATACGAACAAATTTTTTTTGTTACTTTGCAGTTTTATTTTTTATCTAAATAATTGTTTGCTAAAAATGATTGTGATGTACAACTGATGTTAAAAATGTTTTCAACAACAGAGAGTTTTTCAATATATATATATATATATATATATATATATATATATATATATATATATATATATATATATATATATATATATATATATATATATATATATATATATATATATATATATATATATATATATGTATATATATATGTATATATATATATATATATATATATATATATATATATATATATATATATATATATATATATATATATATATATATATATATATATATATATATATATATATATATATATATATATATATACAGAGAGAAAGAGAAATGTGCACACATATAGGAATAGAAAATATATAATCTAAGATATGTCATATTAATGCCAGTCTCAGATTAATAAATTGCTATACTTTTGAATCTTTTTAAATATTATCAGAGCAAAACTTACATACAAGCATTAAACCATTATTACCTGTAACATATTTATATATTTTCAAAGTGATAATATTTGGCGTTAATGTAGATCTATCTGACAAAAAGTTATCCGCTATTGATTATTCTATATTATTTTTTACCCAAGTTATTTTAGTGCAAAAGAATTTCAGGTTTAGAACAAGCTTTTGCATTTTAAGTTCAACTATACAAAAATTCCTATGAACTATAGTCTCGTGTTCAAGATGGCCGTTTTGGAGCTCTAAAAATGTGACATTCAGTATTTTATTGAGAGCCTTAAGCTTTCTACGGCCCTTTTTTTGGTTCTAATAAGCTTTTGATACCGAGAATGCGCAACATCTTAAAAAATTCTCGTTGAAAAAAAGTACGCTCAAAACTATCAAAATAAGATGAAATATACCGAGTCTCTGGCTGTATGGGAACACCAAAAAACTCCTTATTTTTTTTCGAAGCGCTTTGGTAAAATGAGCAATAAAATATGGTTACATAATAAGTGTTTAAATAAGGTAAATCTATAAAAGTATGATAATTTTTTCATGATACCTTAGAGGATGGCAGAAAACTATTTATTCAGTTAATTTAAAATTTGGTAATTTTATTATGATACTAAGTATGTCCTTAAAACCATTTATTTGGTTATTTACTTTTTAGTTTTTTATTCTTTTACTAAATTTGCAGAAATGAAGACTGTAATTTTGAAAACCAGGATGTCCGGTATGCCAGAACTTCTAGTATTATCTAATATTATTCCAGAATTATTACTATTTTTTGAAACCAGAAATGTCATAGCTGTACAATACGATAATTTTACCAGAATATTTTTTCTTCATTTAATTAGGAAATATCACACTTATAAACTTTTTTTCAACTATTTAATTTCACTCTAAACACACATATTGGTATATATAGACATATTAATACAAAAATAATAAATACTTTTGTATTAATAAAAGAATTAAAACTCTTTCGGTTTCATAAAATGTCTTTGTTTAAGAGTAAGAGTAGAGATATTCTATTTTGGGAATTCAAGGCTGAAATCATACCATTGAATAATAATTAGATTTATATTTGAAAGGAGGAGTTATTTTTAGAATCTTGTTCCTCTTTCACTGCCATATTAGGAAGCATTAAATGATTTTCCATAGTGAGTAGAGTTACAATGGCATGTACGACTGTAACCTAATTACACCAATCTCTGTTATCATTGGCGTATTCATACTACGAAATGCAGTCAAAACCATAATAAGTTATCAAAAGGTTTATGCTGGTGGTTATAACAGTTCACATCCGCCCTCCTCAAAGGAGGGGGTGTGGACAAGACTCCGGATGGTTCCAGCAGATGGTTATTGGCTCATGTTATTCAGCAAGAGATATGCGAAAACAATCGCTCCCGCATTAAATAGTATAGAGATTGGTGTAATTAGGTTACAGTCGTACATGCCATTGTAACTCTACGCACTATGGAAAATCATTTAATGCTTCCTAATATGGAAGTGAAAGAGGGACAAGATTCTAAAAAAAACTCCTCCTTTCAAATATAAATCTAATTATTATTCAATGGTATGTTTTCAGCCTTGAATTCCCAAAATAGAATATCTCTACTCTTACTCTTTAACAAAGACATTTAATGAAACCGAAAGAGTTTTAATTCTTTTATTAATACAAAAGTATTTATTATTTTTGTATTATATATATATATATATATATATATATATATATATATATATATATATATATATATATATATATGCGTTTATATGCGTTTATACCAACCAATATGTGTCTTTAGAGTACAATTGAAGGGTTGAAAAAAGTTTATAAATGTGATATATAGTGAACTTTAAAATATTGATTTGTCTTGTTTAAAATTGCAACCGTGGTTTTCAACCTCCAACAGCATCTATTAGCTTTCTGGCAAATGAAAAAGAATCTATCTTTTCTTATTTCACAGTTCTTTCTGTATTACTTTCACTTTATGAAAACCTCATATCACTCCATACCCAGCTTTCTGGACACAAAAAACTTACTCTATTACTTTCAACTGTCACAATAGTATAAAAGAGAAAAAGACAAAGTCTCTTCTAAGGGGAGAAGGCTCAAGTCTAATCCTAGGCCGATAGACTACGATTTTAGACGGTGCCGTGAGGTAGAAGATTAGAGAGCATCTTTTCCTTAATCCAAGTGCCATCTTTTGTTTTCCAGAACATCTGTTATTTTCCCCATCATCCTTTATTGTTGCTAAGGAAGCAAAATGGATTTTACTATCCTTTCAATTGTTGATTAATCCATTTGTCTTGATCCCGGTGACAAAACAGTTATCAGTAATAGTTTCTACTTATATGAGAGGTCGCCCCGTGGATTATAATGCCACGTGAACAAATCATTTGTATTGTCAGTAAGAAACGTGACATACTTTGTTAATTATATAGTATGTATTTTTCGTATAATATATGGTTCATTTTTATGGTAGGAATTACGTATTTTGTTAGATTTTGTTAGATATTATTAATTAAAGAACACTATTTAGGTTTTGTTTTAATGTATATCATTCCTTTCAAAAAAAATTTAAAGATAGAAAAATAATTTTGTTTATATTTTTATATGATTATTAGATTGGAATTTACTTTCATTCTTGATGGTATGATTAAAATTGCTGAACAGAAATTGGAGTGGAAATCATTTTTCAAAATTTTACTTTAATGAAATAGTAATACACAGCATATATAGCTGATATTTGATTGAAATTAAATGAAGTTTTGTGAAATTATTGGAGCAAATCTTAAAAATCCTTCTTAAATGAAATATTATGTTTTTAAATTTAACTCCAATTCATATAACCAGTATGTATTATTTGAAATATATAATTTTACTTTATTAGAAATTTATTTTTAATCTGAGATTTAATAGAGAGAAATAGCGTGGAAATATCGCAAATTAGTTTAGTGGAGAAATTATTTAACGTAATCTTTTTTTTTTTAATAAAGAAATGAGGGAGTTTAAATAAAAGGTTTGATTTAATTTTAAACGAAATTAAATTAAAAGGTGATAAATAAAATTTATAATTTAATTTAAACGCGCTCTCAAAATATTCACGTACAATTTATTATTTCTTCAACAACATATTTATTGATCTACAGTTTCATTTATAAGTAGTTTTAACTCAAATAAAAACCCTGCTTGTTTCGTTCTCCATACAATTTAAATCGTACTTAAGTAGTTTATATCCTATAAGGATGATAAGGTGTCCTGAATGGTATTTTTGTTAAGATTACATTAATATTCGTAATTAAACTCAGTATTTTCTGGTACTCTTCATTTGCATGTGGAACAAAAATAAAATAGTCAAATTTGGAATCAAATGAGTGGTCTACATACAGTATTTATTTTATCAATTGAGGCATAGATTTGGAAAACATGTACTACTAGTTATGAATTTTTTTCCTAAATTTCTGCAACCTATATTTTTCCCTGGGTATTCCGTAAATGACAACATTTCCGTTGTCGTTTTAGTTAAGGTTGGAATTTTTGCTAAATATTATTCTTTTGTACATACATCCTCAAAAAGTGGAATTAAGCAGTAACTCATTGTATCTTAGTTACTTATATACATCTTAGTTTCGTATCATCGTTACTTAGCTTAAAAATACTGCTCGTCACTTGGGCTGTCCATGTCGTCATATGCCAGTGTAATATATTCAGTGAAAAAAATATGATAGAACTTGTTAATAAAACTAATTTAATTTAATAAAACCAATATATTTATCTTCACTGTTTGAAATGTTCAGATTAAACCCACATTACCAAAAATTCAGAATTAAAATACGGTAAAAAGTACCAGTTCTCAGAGTGCTGACTCTTTTTACCGTAAAATCCATTTTTACTGGAATCTGTTACGGAACAGGAAATATGATATACCATAAATTTTACAATAATAATTATTTAAAAATCATTAAATCACTCTAATTAAATAGTTATTGCAGAGAAATTGACTGTATAATATTTAACGGTCCAATATTTAATGGTTAAAATATATTTTATGGTAAAATGTATTTTAGGGATGAAGCACCCAATAGATAAAAAGTTATCAGGGTGGTCAGTATTTTTCGGCGCACCCTACCTCAAAATCAATTCATTTATAGACCGATTATGTGTCTCTTTTCTCTGCTCTTTTGACAGCATTTGAAAACGTCTGGAAGAGAAGGCTTATTTATACTATTTTCTCGGCATTTATACGTTCCCATATAGTATTTCCCATATCATTTTAGTATTCATTTTAACAAAAATGATGAATATATACAAGGTATCTCTTTTACATTAAATGGGAAAGCTCCAGATGCTCAGTAGTCTTATAAAATTATTCGTAAAGTAGAAGGATAATCGCTGTACTTTTAAAAAATACTAACAGTTTATCGTTGTCAATTTATAGAATTAAATACATTAAGCATGTTTCATTGCAAAAAACGGATTACATCGGCTTAAAAAGTTGAGCTAAATAATTATTTTTATTTACTGAAGTCTTATTTTGAGTATTTAAATTAAAGAAATCATTTGGCAAAGTTAGATAACTTTGTTGGATTATTTATTATAAAACGCAAATCTTAATACAAAGTGAATAAAATAAATGGAATATCTTCATAATTTTTGAACTTTTGATCAAATTATCACGTAACAACACGAAATCTTAATGGTTTGAAGGGATTCTTAAATTGCTAATAAATGCACACTTTATTTCAACCGAAAAAATTTGTTGCGTAGTTTTTACAGTAATATTTATTTAATTTAGTGAGCTGCAATTTTAAAGTAAATACTACTGCACAAATTATAGTATAGGAGGTCCGTTAAATTTTACCGGAATTTTTTACAGTACGCAGGTCATTTCATACACACTACCTCTCCTTTACAACCTCAGTCTTCACAGTTGCTATTCTTACGTACAGAGGGCACTGCTATTAAAGAATACTGGATTTATCATCCCACATTGCACTGGTTGTTCCAAACAATCACTATTCGTTATCATCTAAAATATTATATATCTCATAACAAGTTAAAATATCATTCAAAAATGTTTCACAATAGCATGAAATATAAAAAAAATTTAATAGTGCTTAAAATGCAAAGAAATAAAAAATAAGAATAACTACGCATTTTGACTATCAATTGAACAGTTCATTAATTATAAAAGGAAGTGTTCGGTATAGGTAAAACGCGTATTTCAGAAACTGACATTTTGCCAGTATTGTACTAAATTTTGATATCAACTACACGAATTTTTCTATCATAATCATTATAAACATTAACCCATTAGCAATAATAATAAACTACCCATTAACAATTTAAGAACAGGTAAATTTTCTTCTATTAATAATATTATCACTGATTTTTGTATTGCATTATTTTTTTCTATGTTTCATTTATAAGGGTTACATTTTATTTAAATAACTTTTATGTCGCATTTTCCTCACTAAGTGAACTATTTCAGTTAGTCAATTTCTTTTTTTAAAAAAAATGATTATGTTTAAAGTTTGTCAGACCTGGCTTAATTTTTGAATTAAGAGGTCTGTTAAATAAAATATGAACAGGTGTTAAAACCCATGAGTCATCTGGATTGGTAGACTAAGGGCAGAGCGGTCTCGAGTTCAATATGCCTTCAATTTGAGTTAAAACAGTAAAAAATTCTTCACAATTTAAATTAGCTCCTTTAATGGCTCTTTTAAAGCCCTACGTAAATGATTTTATGGCAGTTTGCTAAAAATCTCCTACTTTTGGTAATCGCGAAAGAATAAAAACACTTCTTTCATCCTAATTTTAAACTAGACTATAAAGGTTTTTACTTTCAATAACTTTTTTTTGGGGAGGGGATGGTTTGAGCATTATCAGAATACTATTTAACTGGTGTACTACCTCAAGCAATAATTTTCTGTCAATTGGTTATGAAGCAATCGGTAGTTAAATTACTAACTAATTCTAGGTGTACAGCTTTAAATACAAATTTTAAAAAAATGCATATGTAAATTCTTGGCAAAATACTCTTTCTTAAGTTGTTTGATTTTAGTATAAATGGACCACAAAAGTCAATTTTAGAAGAATTAAAGAGATATATTCTGGTACTACTATATTCTCAGGAACACCCATAATGACCAATAAATCACCAATTTGAATTGATAATATAGGCTTGAATTTGAAAGAAAATGTACATTTATTAACAGTTTTACAAAACATTGATTGACCATTTTTAGACAAATTCTTTATTTTACTATATTTAGTAATAATGTTGCACTTAAATTAAAACAAATTGTAGATAAAATTTAATTTGAAAATAACTTATAATAAGTATAGTCGATTTGTGATTTTTAAGAGGAATAAGTAGACATTTTTACCATGCTCAATATAAGCGTTAGTTAAACGCCTTACAACTCACAAAAGTTCATCAGAATTTAAAAAAGGGATTTAACGATAAAAACTAACTTTCATGATCAACGAATCTCTTCTTTTAATATCAGAAAAAAGTATTTCTGTTTGAATCACTTTTAATACAAATTTTTTTGCTTTGTTCAACTCTGCTACATGTAATGTGCTTGACCTTTATTACTAAAGACTTTTTCTGTAGTTGAAATATCTAGGAACATAAATAAATATATACGAAGAGCCGTTACATATTTATAACTTTATTATTTCATGATGAAAGTTATTACCACTAAAACTAAAAACAGAAATAGTGTTAGTTTTTTTCCTCGTTCAGGATTTTTACGTTTAGAACTGAATTTATTCATCATAACCCATAGTCATGGATATTTATATATTTGGATAAGCACTATCAGTAGGACTATTAAACCGCAGTGTACTATGTATTAGTTTATCAAACTCTCCACCTTTTTAATCTGGTTATTTTAATCAGACTTCACTAGATCCCACTGCTAAATAGATGCATTGTAGGTAGGATCCTTGCATTGTAGGTACTCATTTTCGAACAAAAGTTTTTAAATCTAAAGGACCTTTTTGCATCTGTGTCAAGATTACCATCGATTCACTTCAGAAATAAACTTTAACTGCAAGATAGTAACTATTTTTACAAGTTCGGAAGCTAGGATGGTGCCACTGAGTACAAGCCTGGAAATTGTCATACATTTTAGTGGGGTGATTCTCGATTTACTTGTGACCGCACTAAAATCTTTCCTCAAGAATTTTCTGTTTTGCGCTAAATTATTGCTCTATAATATTTTTCTGAAGCATCCGAAGTCATGGATTTCTATAATTTCTAGATTTTCAATGACTGTATGTTTTAGAATTTTCATATCATTTATTCTTTTTAATGATGTATAGAACAGATGGCGCACTCTGTATCCTCATCTTGCAATAAATGATTCCAATTAATTTTAGTTTTCCAAAGTATCTGCATGAAAAATTTCGACTTGAACACCACCGGACCTACACAACCTAAAGGTCGTGTTCGGTGGTGTTCAAGACCCTTTGTGAGTCAAAATGTTTGGCAATTGTAGATAAAACCTCGCGTTTCGTATAAAAACTTCTCAAAGATTTTCGTTTCTAATCGAAAATAGTTTTCCATATACCTAGTATTTTAGTTTAGTTTTGTTAGTGTTTTAGTTAGTGTTTAGTTTAATGTTTGTTATATACCTAATGTTTAGTGTTGTAGTTTCGATAGGATTCTGGTGAAAGTTCCATGTGAATGCAAATTTCAAGTATCTTCAAGCCAGCTTTTTTCAAACTTTCTACTAATTGATGCTGAATCTCTTGAACACCATCTAAGGTTGAAGCTCCATATGAAAATTGTTTCTTAACATAGATGATGAAAGAAGGAAGTTCCTTTCCTTGTCTAAAGATTCAATCTCTGGTTCCTTCCTGAACGTTTTCAGGACTAAACAAAGAGCACTGACAGTAACTGTTGCAAGTTCGTAAGTTTTAGGCGGATCATCCCTACACTTCAAAATATTATTTAAAGACAATGCTGGCCTGTATTAATAATAATTCGGAACATAATTTTAATGCCAGTGTATAATGCATATCTAAATGTACGAAACTTTAACATCAAAGAATGGAGTTCCTCTTGAGTAACTCCACCATTATACTGAATATCATTCAGTGATATTCCATTATCAGTTAAAGATTAACAATTAAACACAACACCAAAATTTCGTAGTGTTTTTGTTCAGATGACGAATACCGTGTTGCGTAACAACTTCTGACTCATCTTCAGTTGTTACATCTCTGATATTCCTAATTTTTCATACATCTTCAAAAAATCTCACTATTATTGTGAATATTGTTTAATTAATGTTTCCATAGTGGACAAAATCGGAGAAGAGAAATATCTCTGGACTTGTATAAGACAATAAGGGATCATCTTTAAGGGGTATTGAGACAAAATATTTCCATTCCTCATTTCTGAATAACTTAAATCAAATTTTCTTTACTTTTTTATTATTTCTACCTCTACTCTCCTTTTTCTCAAACTTTTTTAACGAACTAATCTAAATTCTCCTCTATATTACAAATTAAATTACATTATATAGTATTAGATTGGGATTATAAATGCATCCTTTAATTCAATGTACAAAATATGAGCTCTGTAATACAAGATTTGAATTATTTAAACAGATTTAATGTAGTTTGATAAATTCAAAACAGAACTCTGCACCTAATAAAATATTCCATATTTTTGGTTTATTAAATTGAGGGTCATCAAATTTAACATTTTTTAGTAGTTGTGTAAATTGACAGTTAATTGAACTTCTTAGCACCAGATCATTATTTTTAGAAGCAGCAAAAAAATATAATTCTCTTGAATAATCCACAATATTTTAAATTGTAATTGACACTTCCGTTTTATAGATGCTCGACTTCAATTAAATCCAAAAATTAAGCATTCAGTTTTCTTTTTTAAGTTTTAAGAAACTAGAGAAGTAGCTAGAGGATGTTATTTGATTCAAACCCTTGTGATTAAGCGATTCGAAGCGAGAAATAAAATTTTCAAATGCATCTTTAACATGAATGACTGCCGGAAGCAAAATAGTCAATGTTTATTTTGAATTTGATTCATTTAGCGAAACTTCCAGTAAATCTTTAGAAATATTTCCGAAATCAAAATGATTCTCGCTCGCACTCAAGAATATGTTTTCATTTGCAGGAAGGGGAAAGGAATCGAATCTCCATGTACTGCTGTCCTATACATGTCCCCGAATGTACTTGTTATTTAAAATGTATCCCTCAAAAAATAAAGATTGTATGCTAGGAAATGAAAATATTCGATCATCAAATTAAGATTTACTCAAATATTCCACTTTTTTATTTTATGCGCTATATATATATATATATATATATATATATATATATATATATATATATATATATATATATATATATGTATATATATATATATATATATATATATATATATATATATATATATATATGTATATATATATATATATATACATACTCAAATAATCTTAGTATAAAAAAACCACATTAACATTCGAAAAGAGAGACTACGATGATTACATAGCTTTCAAACAAGTGTTTTTAAAGTTGTTTTGAATAAATGACATGTGAGGGGTGTAGGGGCAACGTGTTTTTTTTCAACAAGTGGTGTATGAATTATTTGGTATATGCAAGTTACCACGAATCTGAAACAACACTTGTCACTGAAAAACCCTCTACTTGGGTGGCGAGATTCTCTTGATATATATGCAGTGCCAAGATTCTAAATCTGACGAAAAAAAGTATGTTTTAAGTTTTTGTATCTGGTTTTGTAACTTAACACATTGTCCACACAAATTAAGTTAGTTAAGGTTGCCTGTTCGAACCGTAAACATGACATATTACTTCGTGAAAAATCTAAAATATAGCTGGAAAATTATAAAACGGTAACCTTTTTTAAAAATTATTTTGAGTTTATTTTATATTTATTTTATTATTTATTATGTTATTATTATTTATTTACATTTATTTTTTTATATTACTTATGTTTATTAATTTTATATTTATTAAGTTATTTTATATAGAGTTAATTTGATATTTAATAAGGTTGCCTGTTCGAACCGTAAACATGGCATATTACTTCGTAAAAAATTTAAAATATAGATGGGAAATTACAAAGCGGTAGTTTTTTTAAAATTATTTTGAGTAGCTGATTTGAATTTAAATCCGCTAGTCCATCGAATTGCAGTAATGCTGATTCCCGCGTAATACTCGTATTTCCTGGGACTCAATCCTGGAGATTTTTTAAGCTAATTGATATGTAACAAAATATGTGCTAATAAAACAATTCATATATTTTTCCAAGGCAAAGAAGTTTTATCTTTGCGTCTTGCAAAGTAGGTTTATCAACAGCATCCTCATAATGAAGGTATTGACTGAACACAAATCCTCATAATACAGATTATTTAAAAAAAACAAACAAGCTATATCGTGTCCGTGGTCACTCTAATGATTGGAAGCAGTCCATAATAAGAATATATCCCGAAAACATCCCAAACCCACTTCCGGCCTGAACCTTTCTTTAGAAGTGTATTTCTAAGAAAATAATAGTGTTTTCTGATATATTCTTAGATGGGATACTCTAAACTCGAAGGATTATTCTTACAAGGATTAGGCACATAAAACTAAACTTTTACTTTATTACAATTGGAAAGATTTAACTTTTCTCTTTACTCTTCCTTTTTTTTTCTTCTTTTTTGTAGTACGAAACTTTGGCTTCTAATGCTTGAAAGAAAAGATGTTTAATGTAGAGGTCAAGCAGTTTCTCAAGTTATCGGCTTTTTCAATCCCTTGACACGTAAACATTTAAAGTCTGCCTGTGGCAGTTACTCTGAAAATGGTTAGGTATAAAGTCTCCTCTTGATTATCGGTGGAACACGCAGGACTTTTTTCCGGTTATTTACCAGAAGAAGGCTCCAAGAGGAGAAACGAAGATTCCGTGAAGTAGTAGTGCCGCCATCGTAATCAAATTTCGGCTACCGGATGGAAAGGAGGATTTAGAAACAGGCCAAAACTTTCTAGAGGAATCACATTTAGGCATGCTTGTGTTTCTTCTCTTCCATTTTATTGCAATCTTTATTTGTGACTATGTTTCTGTTTTCATCTGGGAGTGTTGTTTTAGAGAAGCTATTGTTAAAGGTTGAGTATAAGAAAGTATCATTGTTTAGGTATATTGTTAGGTAAATTGTTTAGGTATGCTAACCAATTAATGTATGTACGTTTTATTTTAGCAGAATAAATCAATGGATTTTATTCTTAAAGTATAATGGTAGAAACGACGCAATAGTTTAATATTGAGTAACAAAGTTTGAAAAATTCACCGTTTCTGGATGACCTTTGACATGCATGTGAGAGAAAACAAAAATATATCTAGGTAAAAAAAATGAACACATAAAATAAACAGATACACATACATATCACATAAAAACCGTGTATTAATTCGTATATCAACTTTAAAAGTATTTTTCATTAAGTTCTTTGCATTACTAAGTAACAAGAATAATTTGAAGAACGTGTTGTAACAAGAATCTCACAATCGAAATTTCAAATAAACTTTAAAACCATTCTAAGTATAAGTAGGGCACACTTGGAAATTTTAAAATTAACCACCACATTTGGCCCTTATACAGAGAGGCAAATATGTCTTAATTTCTTTTTGTTATGGACTACAACTGACACTGAGAAAATAAATACTAACAAAACTACCAGAATATGGTAAAATTTACAGTGTTTCTAGCTAAAGAAATCACAAAATGCACGATAGTTTTTACAGAAGAGCTTAGGTAGTGCTTTTGGTAAACATAACAATAAAATATAGCTTAAAATTTGTGATAACATTTGAATATGTAGTAAAACAATGATTTCATCAAGATGCCTTAGAGAATGGCACAAAAGCCATTTATTCGGTATATTTTACGTTTCAGTTTTACAGATTTTACTAAATGTTTGGTACTGTGAACTATAATTACGAAAACCATAATTCCCTGTAAACCATTACCATATGAATGGAAAAATTTCCAAATGAATGGTTTAAATACGGCATATTTTGGTTTTATCAACCAATTTTATGTTATCTTTTTTTACCACACGCAGAATTGCAAAAAAAAAAAATAAAAAATACTTTACAGTGCTGTGATTAAATCAGAATTTTCTTTATGCATTAATCTATAGATATTTCGTCCCATTTCATGCTCTAGAGATTATATATGGAAATACTTTTACTTTTGTTACTTTTAACGATAGTAAGAGTAAAAAGTACGTACTTGTACTTCGTTACTTTTTAATTTCATCACTTTTACTTGTGTTTCTTTTCGTTACAGTTTTTGGGGAAAAAATACAAGTATTTGTAGCGAAACTGTCGAAGAAAATCATTACTTTCTTCTGAAATTTTTTAATAGTTTTTTATTGTTCACCTTTTCACATCGTATGCTTTAAAGGAAGCAGCTACAAAATTAGCTCCCACCGAAGTGATACATGCTCTTTTTCTTACCGGTGGGAAAATATTTTTAATTCATATGTCGCTTGATCTTTTCTTTATTGCTTCAGAAAAAGTGTTGACGGACTCTTTTATAAGTTTCTAATGTTCTCTCCATGAGTCTGGGATGTATTCACAGGTTTTTTGTCCAAATATAAGACACAAATTTCTTCCACTGGAAATTTTCTGGGGATTCATTTTCTTAAAAATGTCAGTCAGAAATCACAGAAAAGCACACCCTTGTACTTCAAATGAGGTCACCAGTCTTACCAATTTTTCTTACTCAGCCCGTCATTATCTGAAAACCTTTGAAGCTAAGCGTTATTATAGTTTCTGAAAATTTAGAATTCGTTTCAGTTTGTTTAAATTCAGAAATAATTTTAATGTGCTTAAATAATTTAATTTAAAGTTGTTTTCTTTTTTTTTTTTTTTTTCGATTTTTCAATGTAAAGGAAAAATTATTTGCATCAAAATTATATTTTTGAGCAGTCCCGTATCTTTATGACTAAAGACAGAAAAAATAAAAATAAATTGAATTTGTTTGGGAGTTTTTAAAGTTTTGTCGTGTCTTTTAATATATTTTCGAAAAATAGCAAAAATTTTAAGGCTTGATTTATTTATTTTTGACAGAATCAAAATCAAAAATTCTATTCTCTCAGAATTTTTTATTTCCTTTTAAGGGGTTCAGTGTTAATATTTATATAAACTAATATCAAGAGTATTAAATGATTAAAATACTTCATTCGGTACAAAAAAAAGCATTTGACATGCTTCCACTTTTTAAAAATAGTTGCCATTTTCAATACTTGACATGCGAGTTCGTACTGAATATTGAATTCCTATTGAGAGTAATATTTTTGCTATGAAAGTTCAGAAATAAGACACGTTTTAACTTTTAAAAAGCAGCAGTTTTAGTACTTTAGAAATATTATTTGCTCCTGAAAAATACTTTTCTAAATATAATTAATAACATATATATATGTGTGTGTGTGCGTGCGCGCGCGTGTGTGTGTGTGTAAATTTTCGGAAGTGATAGTACACACCCAAGCAAACAATTTTTATCAAAGAATGCATGGTCGAAAACAAAACGCAAAACCGCTGGAGGGCGTCAAAGTTTATGTTCTCATATGAGGCAAAAACACACAAAGAACGATGAAGTTAAGTTACAAAAGCAAATTTAATGGCCGGGGATTAAAATAAGTGTTCAAAACAGTGGCCGGCAGCGGCTATGCTGCTATGCACGCAGTACAACGGCGAAGAAAAGATAGGGTATATCACGAACTTTTCTTGCAGCGGCTGAAAGCTTGGTGACAAGTAACACAGCGCAGTAACTTGCAGCAGGAATGGAGCTTTCACGTTTGCATCAAACAACTTTCCAAATGCGCTAGCACCTTAGCGTTTTGTTTTCGACCATGCATTCTTGGATAAGAAATGTTTGCTTGGGTGTGTACTATCACTTCCTAAAATTTTGCCCATCTTTTCAGAATCACCCTGATGTATATATATATATATATATATATATATATATATATATATATGTATATATATATATATATATATATATATATATATATATATATATATATATATATATATATATATATATATATATATATATATATATATATATATATATATATATATATATATATATATATATATATATATATATATTTAAAAGTGAATGTGTGTCTGTCTGTCCTCTATAGACTCCTAAACCATCCGACAGAAAGCTATGAAACTTGGCATACAGATAGTTCAAAGCACGAGGAAGGTTTCTGTCGACATTAGAACATTCTGCGATAAACCGTTCCAGCGATATCAGTGAAAGTCGAAATGGAATTTTCTGATTTATTAAAAGCTAGCCATTGTTTTAAATTTTGCTATAAACGATTCAATTTTAAAATATCTTGAAGATAACAACAGTGATATTTTCTATCTTATAACTCTATTCATTTAGAAAAGTAAATTAAAATAAATTGCATATACTTTAATTTTTAATTCGCGCGTTTCTTTATGTCAGGTAAGCACAAGCAAGTAAAATCAACGAGAATAGATTTCTTAATTGTTGGTCGTATCACGGATTCAGTACTGTGAAAACTGTTTAATAAATATAAAGACAAAAGCAAATGTCATTCAAATTGCACGTTTTCAGAAATATTTATATTTAGTACGTAATTTTAGGTTAGCACAATTAAATATAGTTTTCGAAGATTTCAGTGCTGTGACAGTTGTCATTTGAAAACTATTAGTTTGTTTGTTTATTTATGCAAAGTTTTCGAATTCATCCATTTTATTTCTTTCATTTATAAAATTGATTTTTGTTTTAAATCTTATAATTTTCATATTTCTTATTCATCTCATTTTTATTGCTCTTTTTATTATTTAAAATATGTATGTGATATTTCGTTTTAGCAAATTTGTGACCACTGTCAACTTTTACATTTCTTTTTCTTTGTCAGAAAGAATATTTGCAAAAATGTGCCGCCTAAGCAAATCGCTCTTAGTCGGTCGACATCTCAAGCACGCAAAAAGAGAACTACCCGTGTTTCAGAAACATCGGAGCAACGGGAAAAAGACTTGAAACTAATCGAGAACAGAATGCTTTTGCCCGTTCCTTAGAAACGTCTGAGCAACAGGAAAGAAGACTGTCAACAAATCAACTACGAACTACACAAGCCCGTTCGTCGGAAACATCAGAGCAACGGGAAGCAAGAATGAAAACCGACCGAGAACGCATTTCGCTATTCAGACGCTGCCAATACTCTGATTTGAATTTCAATGCATTTCACTATGATCCGACAACAAACTATAGTCTTCCCCCAAGTGTCATCATCGGAGAAATATATCAATTATGTATGTTTTGTAATGCTCTCAAATTTAAAAATGAAACAACTGAAATTTGCTGTTCTAGAGGCATACTGAAACTACAAGATTTTACGTCGCCTGCCGAGACATTATAAACCTTCGTATCAGGTCAAACAAACCAATCGAAACATTTCTTGGCGCATATACGCCGGTACAATTCGTGTTTCTAAATTACTTTATTCGGTGCTACACGTATCGTGAACGAGAATTACATCCCAACATTCAAAGTGCAAGGCCAAATTTATCATCGTGCAGGATCACTTCTTTCAATGCCTAACGCAGATCATAAATTTCTACAAATTTATTTCATGGATAACACAAATGATCAAGTCAATCAACGTTGTCAGGTAAACAATGGCACTAAACGAAAAATTGTTACCGTATTACAAAAATTTTTCGATCAACATAATCAGTTAATTAGGCTGTTCACAATTGCCCTTGACTAAATGTCATCTGATATTTACAAAGTTGTTATTAGAGCTGAAAAAACACCGGTAGGCCACCACAAAGAAAAATACACTGCGCCAACATTGGATGAAGTGGCTATTGTTATAGTTGGCGAAGAATTTACCTCCCGCGATACAGTTCTTCATCGCAGAAATCGTGACGTTCAAAGAGTTCTCAGAAACTTATCGATCATATGATGCATTGCAATATCTTATTTTATTTTGGTGAGGAGAGGAGGGATATTATTTTAACATAAAATTAAGAAGTCCGCAAACAGGCGAGAAAACCAATAAGAAAGCAAGTGCAATAAGTTTTTATGCATATAGATTAATGATTGCCAAAACGCTCATAATCATACTTTAAAATGTCGACAATTAGTTCATTAATACATTATCGATATGTATGCGAAAATTGAAACTGAACGCCAACTGTATATTAAATTAAATCAAACCAAATTACGTTCAGAAGAATGCATTCATTTACGGGATGCTATAATTAATGATGGTAACGTTAATCCTAATGATGTGGGGAAAATGATTATATTGCCGACTACATTTGCAGGGAGAAAAACTTGGACTCCCTGCAAATGTAGTATTCATACATGTCTGAGTATTCATACATGTGCCTTGGACTCCAAGGCACATGTATGAATACTCACAGGATGCAATGACATATGTTCTCGCATATGGGCTCCTAGATTTATTTATTACATTTACGTGCAATTCTGCTTGGGTTGAAATTAGAAATATTTTGTTACCAGGACAATCATCATCGGATCGTCATGATATTACAGCACGTGTGTTCAAACAAAAATGATAATCCTTACTTGATTTCATTGTGAAGCGTCGTGTTTTTAGAGAGACACGGTGTTGGATGTACTCTATTGAATGGCAAAAACGAGGATTGTCTCAGGCACACATTCTAATTTGGCTTATTGAAAGAAAACCACCTTGCCAAACTGATCAGATATCAGCAGAAATTCTTGATGTCACCAGTCTTATTTCAGATCATTGTCCAAAATATGTTTCATGCTCCGTGTGCATCACCATACATGTCTGTTTGAAAATGCACTAATGATATCCTAGAGAATTAACTGCTGAGACTATCACTGGTTTTTTTCACCATTAAATAAAATTTGCATTTCAAATCATAATCGCAAATGTCATTTACACACTTAAATACAAAATTCAAATTCAAATTGAAAGCGTTGCAACGCACGCAGGGTACAGCTAGTATATATATATATATATATATATATATATATATATATATATATATATATATATATATATATATATATATATATATATATATATATATATATATATATATATATATATATAAATAGATAAATTCAAGAAAGCACGAATAAAGTTAAGAAAAACAATATGTTTCATTTATTGTGCATACGCTGCAAGTAAACAGAACTCATTAGATAAGTTCAAAATGAAGATAAAACAAAGAAAAATTATAGACATATGAAAAAAAAGGGGGGGGGGGGAAATGATAATTAAAAAAATAGCAAACATCTGATTTAAAAAAAAATGAAATTTTATTTAAAAAAACCGGGAAAAAAGATAAAATCTTCTTATCAGCCCACACGATTATATCCGCAAATAAATGTGCTTTCTAATATTGTATCAATATTGCCAAAGCAAAATATATTAATACAATAGTGTGAGGAGCTCTAAAATTTTTTTTTTATAAAAATTACAACAAATAAAACAGAACACAATAAGTAAAAATAGCAACTTATTGTAACAACTTATAATAGCTTATTAAATAACAACTTATTTTTACTTATTGTGTTCTATTTTATTTGATCAGATGTTTACTATTTTGTTAATTATTATTCCCCCCCTTTTTTTCATATGTCTATAATTTTTCTTTGTTTTATCTTCACTTTGAACCCAGTCTTCATTGTATCCCAGTCCATCACCGTCTGTGTGTATGCGAGTTTCGTCTGCTTGCTTAAACCTACGTTCTTCCTGGAAATATTTCTTGTAGTATATATTGTAGTATTTGCAACCGATAAGTCATGGAAGGAGGGGGAGTGAACTATTAATGGTCTCATGAATTCGGTTCAGTAGTGGTATCACTTTCCGTTTTATCACGTTTTACGTTTATTTCTTTAAATAGCACGTTTTATTCCTTTAAATAGTTTTGTTTAAGCAAATAATTCGATGCATCCTTGATGTCATCTTGATGTATTTTATCGTTTGATACACCATGAATTTTTTTTAAATTTTCATGAAGCCCTGTACCAATAAGTATAGGTTGAGACTCCTTGTTCATCTTATATAGTTTAGTTTGGTTTGGAAAGAGTATACTGCAGACTTAATCTTTAAAAGAAGGTAAAATATCTAAGCGTTTCCAATTTAAAAAAATGACTTGATGTATCTATTTTATTTGGACAAGCAAAATTTTAGCAATTTTAAAATATAAAAGTTTCCCTCGTTTAATTAAAATATAACAAGCAGTAAGAAAATGCAGAATTTTATTATTTCTTTGATTTTGCATAATTTCTTTTCTTTTTTCGAATTTCACCACATTAACATCTAATTTATCATTAGAATAGATTTAAAAATAAAACTTTTGTCCTTAATTTTCGTTTATGATCGGATTGAATACGGATTGTCTATATCCCAAAACAAAAAATTCGTCATTATTTATAATTCAAAAATTATTTATTTATTTTCTAACTTTTATAAAAATGAAATCTAATCTTTAATTTAATGGATTTCTCAAGAATATTATTTTTCTTATTTATTTAGGCAAAAAAATATATTATTTATCGAATTTTCTCAACAAATTAATTTATTACTTCAAATTCCAAAACTGAAATCAAAATTTCTAAGGAATTTAAAGCTAATAAAGCTCATTTTTCTAAGTATACACTGCATTTTGATTTCTGGTTTTCTTTCTAAATATTTTCAACGCTTACTATTTCAATAAATTTGATAAAATTTTTATGCTTCTTATTTCAAAACATTTCAAGTCTTATATGTTTTAATTTCAAATTAAAATTATATATATATTTTTTAAAATTTTTAATGACTTAGAATTTTTGATTTTCTCAAAATATACTTAAAAATTGTTACTATTCTTGTTTTGTAATTGCACTTTTTTCACGTTACTTTTTAAAATTAAAACTTTTTACTTTTTACTCATAAATTTTGCTTAAAGCACTTTTACTTTTACTCATTACTTTTTAAAAGTAACGTTATCGTGCATACTCCAGAGTTTGTCCATCATTGCACTTTTGTCTACAAGATGAATTAAAGGAGAAAAAAAGTTATTGGAACCCAATCCATTCAAACATTGTTATGTTAGAAATTTCAAAAATGCACTTAGGAATTATTTTCTGTGGCTTCTAGAATACCTTATTGAATGTTGCTTGTAGAGTATCTCAACGAATGTTGTCGCATTTGTTTCTGAATTTATTGCCATTTGTTGCTATTGTTGCCTCCATTTGTTGCCAGACGAAACAAATGTTTCGTCTGGCAACATTTATTTTAATTAACTTCAGCAGATTTTAATTTTTTTTGGTAATTTTAGAAGTTAGCAGATATAGAAAATATTATATTTATGCCAAAATGAGTAATTTATTAAAAAAACATGCACCAAAAAGAAAAATATCGAAAAAGTTTTAATTTCCCACTAAAATGTTATAATTCTATTCCAAATTTGCATCATAGAATCTTTTGAGTTTCAATTTTAGAAAACATAAAACCACAAATATACATTTTATATCCAAAAATTAAGACTAAAGACGAGAAAAATAGAAATAAAAATTAATAACGATAAAATGTCAGCACTCAATTATTTACTTTAGTTTTGTTATTTTACGTTAGATTCCATGTTTTAGAGTTTTTTCTTCGTAAAAATTATTTAAAAAAAATAATGACTAAAAAGGATTAAAAAGGTTGGTTTTTTTTCTTTGCTATTGGTCTCTTGGAAAAAGTAGATTCTGGAAGCTCAAACTAATTAGCTCTTTAAATTTTCTGAAACTCAAATATTATTTTACTTTGATAATTTTATTTCATGAGTTTTTTCAAGAGAGAATTTTAATATTTATTTCTTAAGTTAAATTTTGTAGCGTATTTTAGCATTTTAAATGCTTTGCACTAACCTTTAATAATCTAACTTCAAAAAACAATTTTAGTGTACAATGAGCAAAATAACATGCACCCTGAATAACTTTTGATGTAATGATCGGATCTTTACTTTCTAGGACCCAATCATAATGGTACAAGTATATTACTTAAATATGTAAATTAATCAGTGCAGCCGAAGTTACGAAATAAAACCTAAAAACGTACTTTCTCTGCATAAACATACCTTTTTATAGATGGGTTCGGTTTTCTTACGCCAAAATTAAAGAGGGCAGACCCACTCTAGAAAATATGTCCCCAATAGTTTGGTCAGGAGAGCGATGGAAAGTTTATACCCCTTATCGCTAATTTTAGTTTTTGCATATTTTCATATATCTTTCGAGAACTTCTTTAGCAAATTGAAAAATATTGGCATATAATTATAAAATTTATTAGTAATTATAAATTTAATGCGAAAAATAATTTTTAGTAAATGTTTATGATTTTTTTGTTTATTTTATTTAATAAATCTGGAAAACAGTTTGAATTTTAAGGTATACAATTATTTTACATCATAGTAGAGAATGTAAGCTTACATAAAATAAATTAATTCGGCGAAGAAAAAATTAATAAAAATTTCGGTGAAAATTTCGAAGAAAAAATTTCGCGTCTAATCGTTATTGTGAAATAGAATTTTTAAAAAAAAGTCGTGGTTTTTAGGTTTAATTTCTCAGGAACTATTCTGCCGATTTCGCTCAAATTTTTTATTTTACCATGTAAAATTACATTCCTCGAAATGATATAAAAATTGTATACATTACGGTACAAACTTTCTTTGACAATTATTAAATAAAATAACAAATATTTACTAAAAGTTATTTTTTGTAAGGAATTATCTTTGGAAAAAGAAATTTTATAATTAAAAGCAAAAAGTTTTCAATTCGCTATAAATTTTTAGGAAATATGACGAAATACGACGAAATATGTAAAATTAACATTAAGGGGTTCAAGCTTTGGACAGCTCACCTGACCAAATTATTGGGACCATATTTCCCAGATTGCTTCTACCCTTAAATTTTGGGAATCGTTAATCCAAATCCGTCGAAAAAAGTGTATGTTTATTCGTAGAAAGTTTGTTTTTGTCTGATTTTCAACCTAAAATATCGTCTGCACTAATTTATTAACATATTTAAGCTCACGCCTTTAAACCAAGATTGAGTTCCAGAACGTAAAGATCCAATTATATTAGATCAAAAATTATTCAAGGTAGTCCATTTTATTTTATTTTTCACACAGCACAACCTAGTTGTTTTTTTTTCACAAATAATTGCTAGTTAGAGGCAAAATGAAGTTTTTTGTGCAAATATAGAAGCAGTTAAGCATTTCAAAAGCTAAATGAGTGGTAGCGTGTAATAAAAATCCATATTTTAATTATTGCTTGGTAACATTATTTTGTTTGAAAAAGAAATAATAATAAAAAACTGTAAAATTTCCTTATTTCTGTTCATGGGAATTGTAAAAAGTTAAAAAGTTTTACCAAAGCGCTTTGGTATTGAATTTGATAAGATAGGTAGAACTCCGACCCACCCCACAGGGGTATACGAAGATAAAAAGTTAAATTATTACATTAAATATTTTAGCAAAGAACTAAAAATGCAGAAAAATGTTTCCAAATGACACTGGTGGTGATCAGTTAAAAGTTAATTAACTAAAAATTAAGACAATTAAAAGCATGTTTCAAAAGCAATGAAAGCTAAAAGCGCCGGTGTAAATGTCAAGAATTAAAATGATTATATTAATAAGGAAACAAGAGATGATGAAAATAGAATCTCAAAACTAAAAATCAATGAGAGCTAAAAGTCCTAAATGTAAATGTCTGAAAGTAAAAGTCTGAATAGAAGTCGATGAAGTCTAAAATCACAAGTTGATAAAATTTCAAAATATAGAAGAGACAAAAAGTTGATCAGTATAAAATAACGATGACATGTTCTATTGTTGGTTCACGTGGGGTCAGTTGATCTGGGGCTAAAATGCCATCGAGGATTTGCTTTATAATTTGAATCACAATTTTCCCGTGGGCTAGTATAGCAAAGAATTGGTGTTCCTCATCGTAGTTATTCATGTGGGTTCCACGAAGTGCCCGGAATCTTGGACAGTGCTTAATTAGATGTTTAATGTCCTGTCTCACTCCACAGTAATTGTATAAAGCTAATGAATTTGATAAAACCAGCGATTAAATATGATTTAATAACATACGATAAAATGTGGTAAATTTGGTAAATATTGCAATTGATACCTTAGAGCATGGCGTAAAAACCATGGATGGCATAAACGTTTTGCATTGCATAAAATTGCATAAAATGAATTTGACAAAAAATATTAAAAAATATTTATTTCGATATATTTGCTGTCCAGACCATTCTCTTTACATAAATACCTGCCGGTGCAAGAACTTTTATTGCTTTTATCGAAATTGAAATTTTTATCGAAAAAGAAAAGACTCAACTTATTTCAAACAAACAAACTAGAAACTATTATCGAAATAACATTACCTCCAAATGACCACACACAAAAAAAAATCCTTTACTGCAAACATTTGTTTAAACAGCGATTGCAAATATTCATTATTAGCGAATAAACACTCAGCATAAAATATATCATGCTATGTTTTTATAAATATTTATAAATGAAATCTCAACCGCACGTAATATTTTCATTTTATAATTGAATGCATTTGCACAAGAAATTAACTAATTAGTCAGATCCGCAGAGCAAACGCATAAATAATTGAATATCAAATAGCCCAGAATGTAAATTAACTGCTAATTTTTTTCTTATATTTCTGAATAAAAGCTTAATAACAATCATTCCGCTCATGAATTTTTATTGTATTTCCCCAATCGTTTTCTTCAAATCACGACGTAATGCATTTTTAAATAATTTCGATGTAACTAGAGAAAATCGTGGGTCGCTATGCACTGATTTTTCGGGAGCATATGTAAAAATTTTCCCATCCAGTCTCGCATGCTGTTGGGTAATTGATAGCTTAATAATAAACCTCGTCTCTGGGTTGCGCTTTTATGAATAATGGAAAACTAAGAAAAAGGGGGCTGCCCCCAATGCTGCCCCTTCCCCAACACTTTGCTTTTGGCAATTAATATTCTCACGTAAACGCATGTGCCTCTAATTGACTCGATTACGTCAGCTTTAAAAATTACCCTTTCAAATTAATTGATGCATGTTACAAAATGGATTTTTTTACGCCGCTGAGGTTGCGAGTAAACAAATTAAGGAGCTACGCGACGAGCCTAAAATTAAAAGTTTTTGAATCGATTAATGATAATAGCCAGGGTAGAAATAATAAAAATTAGGAGTAAGCTTCTTCTGTGTGAAAAAACATCACACAACACAATAAATATTTGCGTGAATCAGTTTTACACGTGTGTTCAGTAAACTTGTTCATATATCATTCTTATTTTAGTGTCGAGAAATATAAAGTGCTTAAAAATTGCTTGATTTGACTTTCATTATTACTAAGCACACTATTAATGACTCGTAATGTAAATAACAAACTAAGATGCTAAAAATAAATAATTAGAAGAAGGTACTTATAAAGAAATTTTTTCTTAAGAGTTAAAACCAGTAAAATGAGTTTAAAATGTGGATAATTAGTTTTAGAAAATAATATTACATTTTTTGTTTATAACTGCACTTTCAAACATAAAAGTAAAACCTTTAACATTCAAAAACTGATGCAGTTGTGAACAAATAAGATAGCTTATAATACGTAATTCTGATTCTTTTTGAATAATATTCTTAGACAGAATCTGAAATTAAAAGATATAGAGGTTTTATTGAGAAAAATATCCACGCGAATTTCAAAGATTGTCGTTATGACACTGCATAGTAGCTTTTCTTAAGTGGTACAAGATACAAGTTTATTTAATTATTTTTTAAATAATTAAATAATAAAATGACATGTTTACTATAGATCAAGGTAAATCTAGAATCATATTCAAAAGAAAAGTTTCATAGTTTCTTCTCTTAAAAATAAACTAAGGCTTAATTTTTATATTCAGCAAGGCAAGCCAAGGTGGCCCAAGGACTTCAGTTAAAGATTTCTTCAGGACAGTCTGCTTCTCACTCCAATTGAGTTGGAGCTGTATTAGTTTTGGCAAAAATAAGACTTTCTCAATGTTATGATATTTTAATATACTATAGGCTTGTATTTTTGAAATACTTAAGTATTTAAAACGCCAAATATTCTTACACAAAATGTGAAGTTAAAAGAAAATATAAATCTTATTGATAAAAATATCCACCAAAATATGTTTTCATCTCGGACATCTTTAACCGTTTATCCTGAACTGCTCGTTGCACAATTTCGCAGACATATTTAAATGCAGCTCAGACGCATTCTGTGTAAATTCTTTTGATGACTGAATAGACATTGAACTGCCAATCGAGATCTATATTAGCATTTTCGTATCGGTACAATGGTGTTTGATGGAGATTGTAAGCTGACTTATACACCCGTTTCGGATTCACAAGTTCATATATGAAATATGATTCGAAAGCTAGGCTTTTTTTCATTTTCATGAGATACGGGCTTCATGCTTGGGTTTGCGAACGGAATCCCTTCGTTCTTCCTTTGTGTATAAGGCTTAAGGTATTCCCGTCTACATTCTTTAGGCTTTCCAGTCTCGGTAAGTTTAGGCCTTGGCAACGTTTTTTCAGTAATTTGATTTAAAAAAAAGCATAAGTACAACACTTTATAAAAATACTACGAAAAATACCACACCCCTATTTTAAGTCAAACAATGCTTGCCATACATATTATTGAAAATACTACGTATGGAAGTAAATTCCGACGCATGCGCAGTAAATTCTACTTTCCCCACCTTTGAAATAAATGGAACGATCCAGTCTCATTCAGATCCAATGTGGGAATCAAGGGTTAATGTTTTTTTCTTGTTTCAACTTTTACTTTTGGGACCGTGTCAATCAGTTTGGATCCTCTTTATTTGTGATATGCACCTGACATTGTACTGAAAATGATCCAGTATGAACTACAGATTAGAATTTTTGATTCTTAATTAAAACAATAGAAACAAAAATATAGTTCAAATGAAAAAATTATCTTTCATTCACAACGCGAGAAGTATTTATGGGATCCCTCTGGTACCGTATCTCAAAAATAAACTCTCCAACTTAATGCATAACAAAATTAAAAGTGAGAAAAATAATTCTAAAAAAAAATGTCAAACACCAGCGGTCGCCATAGCAACGCATGCGCACTATTTTTTATTAATCTTGAAGGTTGTAGTTGAAAAGTGCGGACGCCATGAAATCCAAACCAAGACTCATTTTTCCAATGGGTAAAAATTGAATTAAAATACTTAAATATGAAATAACTTGGAAAATAATTGGAATTTCAAAAGGAATGAAAACAGTGTTAAGTTCATTAACAAATGTTTCTCAAATTAGTCAAATTTTCTCGTTAACTACGCAGCTGCATTTCTGCTGGCAGCAAAGTGTCCCACATGGTATATTTACTATACATTTAGGAATTAATAATTCTTAAACTAAAATTTTTATGTTATCCTTTTTTTAAAAATTTATTTCGTTATTTTCCATTTTTTTCTTTATCGCACTTATTAAACATTTTTCTATACACTCTTGAAATTTCAAGTTTTGAACTATTTTAGTTTTTACGCAGTCTAACAAAATGCATCTTAAAGATGAACATGAACACCCAAAAAAGCGGCGGTTACTGACAAAAAGATGAGAAGATTAAAACAATAATAGGTCACGTTCTTAGTAGTTGAATGCGATAATAATTAGGATGAAATTGAAAATTACTTTACGAATGGCGGTTAAGGGCAAATGTGAATGTCTGTAATTTGAGCCACCATTTTGAATTTTCTGATGGACGAAGAATCAAAAGAAGGAGGAGCCTAGTTATTACTATATTGACAAGTTAGGTATTATTTCCATTTTGACACCCAAATCAAAGGCATAGGACTTATGGTCAATTCAAATTGTAGACTTAACTATATCTTAACGGATGGGGCGAATTCAGATTTCGAAATTGAACTCAAACCACAACTTTAAAAACTACTTGCATTTTAATAATGTAATATCTGCTATTTTCACTCGCTGCATGTTATTTTTATTGTGATTTAATTTTTTTTAAATTTATTTTTATGAAAAGTTTTTACATCTAAATAAAATTCAGTTTTTTTGAATTACCGCGTTAACATCTACGAATACATAGTAAATAATGGATTGTTCCTTTTTTATCTCAATTAATTTAAGTTCCAAAAGTTAAACTATTTTCTAATGATTTCCTTAAATGTATTGTTACAGTAAATTGAATTTAATGACACTCTTTTCTTTGTTTCGACGAAAATAGTTAAAACTAGTTAGGCTCTTCTTTTTACAAAAGCAAACTAATAAACTTTTAATCTAACCAGTTCCTAAATTAGATATTCACCAGTAAATGCACTCTTTCAATTCATACTCCTTTGACGGAATCCCATTATTTCCTTTTTTACCAGACACTACATAATTATTTCTCGAAGTCATAATATCCCTTAGGAAAGGCGATAAAGCAACGTATGAAACTTTGAAAGGTTGGCTAATGGAAATGTCACTGGAATGAAATAGTAGAAACATTTTATTTAGACAGGAAGTCCAGATAAATCGTGTGTCACTGAGGCTTTTCGTCACAAGGCATTTTATCAGAGCTGTAGCATTTCCTGACAAAAGACGACATAAAATCGGCGATAAATATGATGGGTATAGCTAACTCTCTATCTTTTAGAAAACTGAAAGAAGAATGTACGTGTTGACGGTTCATTTAAAATTTCATGCGGGGAAAAATGTGATGGCGTCTTTCCTAAAAATAGCTCCCCAAGTTCATTTTGATGTCGTAGAAATTTTTTTTTTGGCCATGTTTTGAGTTTGTGGTTGTTTGTGACATTTTAAAATAAGATGCGGTGGATTAAATTTCGTGTTTCGTTGCGTGATAAAAATATTCTTCTTTTATTGTTATATCCAATAAGATTCTAAGACTGTATTGGAGATGGGCTTAAAATAAATTGTGCTATATCAAAATTTAGAGGGAAATATTTGCCCTAAATACAAAATTCAATCTCATGTATATTATTTTTACATTTTCATCTATGAGATATTTTGTAGAATTTTTTTATAGATTTGTAATCCAACTTTAGAAGAATAAACAGAACAAGGTAGTTTTAAAGTTAATTATATCGAAAATCTTGCTTTTGTTTCTCTGCATAGGAATTCCGCATTTTCCAATGCACATTGTGGAAAACTATGGAAACTTTTCAAAAACCCCTCGTACTGTAAGAAATTCCGGATAAAATTACGGTAATAAGTACCGTACTCAGGATTTTGGCACTTTTTACCGTAAAATCCATTTTCACCGAAACATGTTAAGGAACAGATAAACTGATTTGCTGTAATTTTCAGAGTAATAAATACCATAAATCACGGAATCACTCTAATTAAATAAGCATTATTGTGAAATTAAGGTATAATATTTCACCATAAAAAGGGATTTTACGGATGATGTACAAAGTTCCGGTACGTCATTCCGTCATTTTATGCGGGATTTTTTACTCTGGGGTTAACACTTTCTGATACAAATTTTTAGTGGAAATTTTAGACATCCAACATGTAAGCAACTGCGGGCATAGGTCGTGAATTCTTGGTAGAGATATATACTTAAACGCTGTATAGTATTCCTTAAAAAATAGTGGCTGGTGAAGAAACTGTAGAACAAAATTTGTTCATCACTGCAGATCTATAAGGTACTTGTGATCTAAAAACATTCGATTAAACGACGAGGCTTATAAATCACGAATTGCATGGCTTAGAAGCTAAAGCATTGTGGTGATACCTATTATCTAAGTTATTTCATTTAGTGATGGCTTGCATCGCTTCATCCTACTTATATATGAAGATCTGAGGGGTTAAAACATCAGCTTTAACAATGAAAGCAACAGCAAGAAGCTGTTTATTTGCTGAAGAAAAAATATGATCTAATCTATTAGAAAATGGTAAAGTGTAACGCATTTCCGGCTCTATGGGAACGCCAAAAGTCTCGGAAATTTTTAATGAAGCGCTTTGGTAATGATTTTATAAAATTATCACTAAAATATGGTATTATAATATGCGATAAAATTTGTTAAATGAGGTAATTTTATCATGATACCTTAGAACTTGTCTTATAAACTATTTATTCAGTAATTTTATTTCCAGTTTCGGACTTTTCAAAATATGGGTTGTAATAGGGCCCATATTTTTGAAAACTAGAATATTCATGAAACCATTAGCATGAACGGAAAAATTAAATAATAAATAATTTAAATACATTACATTTTGGTTTCATAAACCGGAGTTAGGCCTTTTTTTTACCAGAAATGAATTTACTACTTAGTACAGTAATTTTAACAGATTTCTTTTTCATTTCATATCCATACTCCATTGTAAACTGTCTTATTTAATAATTTATCAACATAAAATGAATTTAGTTTTAAAACTTAAAATTTCATGAACTTTTTTTTCTAATGCCACTTCGTAATTTTCCGCTAAAATTATAAAATGACGACCGTTTTTTAAAATCCATTGTCACAAACAACTATTTATTTTTAATTTATTCAAATAATTGTCAATTATTGAAATACCAATAAATTAAATTGACGTTTTTTTTCTGAAATTAATTTACAGTGAGGGCGAAATAAGCTTAAAACTACTTTAAACAGTACCTATTTTCAATATTTCAATTATACGACTTGGAATACTCAAATTAACAAAAGAAATCATAAACGAAGGGATGAAATGAAATTACGAAGAGAAAAAAAACTAAAACTGAAACTTTATTTTAAAACTAATTTCAGTTGAAAACATCAAAAACTGAAAAGTACAGAACCATTGTGTGGAAGTCCATTAAATCCAAAACAGGAAAACCTAAACGATTCTACTAAACAGATACATGTTTTCGTTTTTTTTTTTTTCAAACTGAATCTACAAGTGTTGAGTGAAAGAAAATAAATGAAAAGCACTCTAGAATGGACGCGAGAGAGAGTGGGAGCTTATCGGAAATCTTTGGTAATGGCGCGTTTACGTCCCTGGTTTCAAACAGAACATCAGAAACAAAGCTTTTGCCAGCAAATAGCTAAAGCAAGAAGAAATAAAAAGAAATTTGCACGAAACTGTTTCCCAAAAATTCTCGAAGATATTTCTTTTGGAAGGATACAGCTTGAGAAATCATTTGGAAGAAAGTCTAACATGCTGAGAACCTAAATATATGTCATCATCATATTTCAAATCGATTGAAAACACTTGTTCCCGGAGATTGAAATTTTATTTTGGGATGAAGTGCTCGCGCAAAGTCTTTGCATTGATGGCACATCGCTTTACCTACCAGTATGCATCCTCGGCAATATATGCAGAAATGGTGTCATTTACAGAAGTTGTATTATATATAGCATTATTGTCTATAGCGTTGCATTTCTTCAAAATAAGGTAAATGCATGCATTCTCTTTTTTTTGTAATCATACTCGTCTGATAACTCTATGTAATGCATTCATGGACGTATATATGACTACAAGTTGACCTTTTTATCTGTGAAATCATGACTATTTTTATAACTTTAGATAAATCATATTAGTTACTTTATATATATACATATATATATATATATATATATATATATATATATATATATATATATATATATATATATATATATATATATATATATATATATATATATATATATATATATATATATATATATATATATATATATATATATATATATATATATATATATATATATATATATATATATATATATATATGTATGTATATATGAACAGAAAGACTTTCATATGAATTTATACTTTTTAGCAGACATAATTTAAGGGATAAAATACCACGTAACTAATCGTAGGAACTACATAAATTACTTAGATTATCTACATAAATTTAATTTTATAATTTTTTTTCACGCTAAGTTCGTTGTTTCGAAAAAATTTTCTTGTAGAATGCTAAAGTTGTTTTTTTATCTGTACGTAAAAAAATAATGTGGAGTGTACTGCGATAAACTAAATACATTAAGTACGGAACTGTAGTTTTCGTGCAAAAAATAATGTAAAATTAAAAAATAACGATTGTTTGAAATAATTTGCTCAAATATATTAATAAATATTTGGCTATATTTTACTTGCGTGTTTTTTTCTAATTTGTTGGTTTTGCAATAAAGCCGTACGTTGATTCTTCATTAAAATATGTGTTGTCAGTAAACAAACAAACAGAAATTGACTAAATAAATCGATAAAACTATAACAGCGAAAGAGTAGACAAAAAATGTGAGTGCAAGCACTGTAATAAATTTGGTTTACCTCCACCAAAAATGGTGGCAACTGTACAGCAAAAATGTTATAATGCATATTTGCAACAATTATTTTTTTATCAGAAATTGAACTGATGTGAGTTTGGTATTTTTTTCTACATGAGATGGTTTATATAACCTGATGAGATAAAGTATGGTAACTGAATTTAGCAACCTGCATGCAAAGAAAACGTGATAAATGTAATACAATTTAGCACTGTTAAGGAAACAAAAAAAATAAATAAACGGAAGAGCTAGTAAAACTAGTGCTACATTTATTTTAAATTACAATATTAGTTTTTTTTTCTTTTTTCCCCCAAAACAAATGTATTTTTCATACGTTTCACGGAATATGCGTATGATTATATCTATTTAAACATAAATTACCACACTCCACATCACCACAAAATTGCCATTTAAATATTTTATTTATAGTTTGCAGGAACCACAAGTGAATAGTTAAAAAAACTCGTTTGCATATCGCAGTATTTTCTAATCAGTCTCATAGTATTTAGGCTTATTGAAACAAGCCCACTTATTTATAAGCTAATTTTATGAGATTATGTCATTGATTGCTCCTTTAGCCTGAATTACTTAACGCTCTTTGTAAGGCATTAAGGTTTATTGCAAAGGACCTTCATTTAGGCTCCTTACTAAGGCCCCTTGCAAATAGCCTAATTCAATTATGATAATTGATTGACTAGTTTTCTACACTTTTCTAATTAGCCTAAGGGAGTCGAGGATGATGGTATTAAGACAAGAATTACAGGGCTGAATAAAAGATCTAAGGAGGTTTTCAATCAGTCTTAGCAAATGTACCGTCAATATTCAAAATGACGGGAACATTTGCAAAGAGCCGTTATATCAAATGAGCTAATGACTATGTAACTAATATCAATGAAAAGCTGGACGAGCGTCTTAAATCGAAGTTTCTAAAATTTTCAATTTCGCACTCTTACCTTCCAAACCAGTTCATCTTTCTAATTTCTTTACATCATTCTTTTTTTATTAAATAAATGCTTCATTCTCTCACTGTTTGGGATATCGAATGCTGCCAAATTATTATTACAAATAAAAACAAAAAAATTACAATTTTAAAAAAAATGAGAAACATTTTTCGATAGCAATACGGAATTTAATTTATGCATGACTAATGCAGAAGAATCAAAGTTAAGCTAAGCGGAATTAGTTTTTAATAATCGAATTTTTTTTCTCGAACTTAGTTTAAAATAGTATTACAATATCTTTTTATCTTTGTTTCATCATTTTGTCGTCGCATTCTACAAGACGCTACCTTTACTTTATGATTCAATATTTTGAAATGCTGGTTCAGCAAGAAGCTAAAATAGTTTTAGTTTCAATTTACGTAAGTGGGGATATAACAAATTATATTAAATGTAATCAACTTTATTATTCAATTATAAATTTAACGTAAAATATGGTTTAAACATTTTTTAAGCTAAAATATTTTATTTCACTTAAGAAAATAGAAACTGCTTCTTTCACATTCAATATTTTTAAGTTAAATTTCCGAAAGGGCATCAAATACAGGTATGCTCAATATTAAAACTATAAGAAAACTCATCTTAAAGCTAAACAAAAAAATAAAAACTTTAAAAAAATGAAAGAAAAAAAATTCCTCGTAAGCGAAATCAAATTTACTTTATATTCCAGTAATGTACACCACCTCAAAGTTAAACGAAATCAGATTTTTATAATCGAAATTCTCCTTCGAACCTCCTACTCACAGGATCCAGTATTCTGTTTGAAATAGTCTTGTAAGACAACCGATCAATTTCCCTTCCTTCTATCATCTTGCTATGAAATCTGGAACAAAAGGGCTCAATAAGACGTTAACTTTTCTTTCTGTTCCGAGATTATGAGATGCCGGAACACCAGGTGAATAAAATAGTTTTTCAATCTCAGTGGGTGGGAGTAAGGGAAAAAAACTACAAAATAAAAACTAAGCATTCTCTCAGCAATGTTTTAAAACACACAGACTTAACTTTGCCGTCATATCATAGCCGAAGCAGTATTTCCCATCGTTATTTACCCGTACAAAAAAAGTAACAAAAAAAAACCTTTCTAAATAAGATTTTATATTTCTTATTCTCTGTACGAAATGGTGGCCCTTGGAAAATGGAAATTTAAAGACTTTCTTTTCATTACTGAAATAATAAACAAACATGGATCTCCTACGGGGTAATGTCAATATTTAGGCAGAAAAGAAGTTAACGGTGAAAACATCTTTTCTCTTTCTATATAATGGTGAATGAATTGCTGTTGAAGTTAGTACTATCGACGAACAAATGTTTGTTTTTCTGAGGAATCACAAGAATAAGTTTTCTTTAACTACAGTGGAATGTGTTTTCTCTTTCCCTTTTTCATGCATAAATAGATTGAGTTTATAAATTTTTGATAGCCTACAACTGCATAAACATTTAACGTAATGTAAAGCACAATACAAGCATTAAAATTACGCTGTTATTAATATCATAACAAGCATTCAAAAATGTTTAAAAATAGATTACATCTTAAAAAAAAGTAAGCCTTTATCAAAAATATTGTGCACTTTTAGAGTAAATATTTGTTTAAGGTGTTTTTCTAATATACAGCAGATTGTGCTTTTCCATGAGACTAGTTAAATATTATGTTTATTGATAGTGTTCTAAAGTATTGTATAAAAGCTCACAGTGAGTAACAACAGCTTGTTGATAAGCTTCATGACCGGAGCTTTTAAATTTTTTAGTTTTAATACATCTTAAAATTATATATATAGGGGACAAAAATAGTTTTCTTTTAGTTTAATAGATACGACGAAAGTATGGAAATATTGAAAATTAACTATTTTGTTTGAGAGTAATTGTTTAACAATTTCGTCTGTAATTGCTTACAAATGTGACGAGTTGGCGAGTTTTTACAGCTGTCTTTAGTGTTGCTCTTCATCTGAAGAAACTAAAGATAAAGATAAAATGTTGTTAAAGATATGCATGTATGTTCTTAATAGCGCAGCAGAGATATTTATATTTTAATTTTAGTTTAAATTTATGTTTAAACAGTATTAAATAATTTTATAATATATAATTTTTGTCAGCTCCTCTGTTAAGCCTAATTTGAACACGCTTTATTATTCTCTCTGACGCGTTTGCTTGATTTACAAACTCGTTTCATTTTAAGAATTAGAATTAGTGCATATATGCTAATTGAATTACTAACTCTTAATTTAAATTGTCTCGTAAAAATAATAATTTCTAAGTTTTATATAGATATCATATCTCACTGTAATTATAAGTTTTAGTGTTACTTAATAACCATATATGGCAGTAGTTTTACTACCGTTACTTGTACCGCCGGTACAAGTAAAAAGTACGTACTTTTACTTGTACTTCGTTACTTTTTAAATTTAGTACTTTTACTTGTACTTTCGTTACTTTTTTAGGGAAAAGTACAAGTATTTGTAACGGAAATGTCGAATGAAATCGTTACTTTTTTCTAAAACTCGGTAAGCTTTCTAAAGAAAAAAAAAAGCTTTCGAAATGCAATTATTTTGCAAAATGAATAAAAATATTAATTATCACGTTATTTTCATTCATTTTCGAGTTTTATGCATTTGTTTAATACATTTTAAATAAAAAATGTTGGATTTTGTTATTATGTTTTTCAATTTTCTTTTTGAACTCACTAATAATACATTTTTGTCTAATATATTTTTACCTAGTACATTTTTTACTAAAATTATGTTTATGCCTGACCTTGTCAAACAACGCCCAGTCAAATCTCTAAGAACTTCAAAGCTATTTGTGCTATTGAAAACAATTATAATTACTATTATAACTCTTGAAAACTCGAAGGTATTAATTTAGCCGCTGATACTAAAACTCGTTTACAAATTTTAATTATTCCGTTAGGCAGAAATGTTCGGAAAATGATTTTCTCGCATGACTTCAGCATTAATCGTTGTTACAAATAAAACTGTAAACTGTTCTGTTTCAACTTATACTGCGCATTCAATTATTTTTTACTAGCTCAAAGAGCACAAAGCTATCTGAAACCCCGTGTTTGCTTTGTTTATGTTTGTGCTTTTAAAGCGCGTTTCTATAGAGTAAAACAATTTTAAATCAATGGTAATTTAAATAATAAAAAATAATAAACTAAAAATTAAAATCAATAGATAAAATTTCTTTTTCGTGCAAATCCATATATTTGATTTCAAAATTATATGATACGATTGTATTATAAAATTATATTAAAACATTCTTCCGAATTTAAAAATAAATTAATGTCCATAACTTCCAAAATTAAAAATAATTAAATAAATAACAAAAATTTTGCAAAAACATTAAAGAACATAAGAATGTGATTCAATAAAATTTTAGGTTACTTTGAATTTTCGATTTCCTAGAAATGTACTTTTAAATCGTTACTTTTTTTGATCAGTACTTATACTTTTACTTGAACTTTTTACTCGTTACCATTTAAAATAAGAACTTTTTACTCGTTACTTTTTTAAAAAATACTTGTACTTTTACTCGTTACTTTTTAAAAGTAACGTTGCCATATATGTTAATAACATACATGGTGGTTGGTGGCGGCTACTTTACATCAAGTGGTTTAAAAGAACATTCGAAGTGTTTCACGGCACCCGGAAGTATTCTTGAGTTTCGGTGAAGTAGAATCCTTCGTGAAACATCACTTTAGTGATAAATAGTTGCCATAATTTTCGGTGTCCATATACGCGAAAACTTTTTACAGTGTATAATTCTACTTTTTTATATAAAAAAGTTCAAATAAGTAGTAGGAGCAACCTAACTATACGGAAAAAAAATTCTGGTAAATTTACCAAACTTGACAGGTTATGATATTTCTGATAAAAAAAATATCTGATAAATTTTGAATGGTTATGACATTTCTAGCAAAATAACAACTACGTAATTTTGGTAAATAAAACCAAAATATACGGTATTTAAACTATTCATTCAGTAATTATTACATTCGTATGGTTATGGCTTACAGAAAATTTAGATTTTCAATACTATAGTTCTTATTACCACACAGTTAGTACAAATATGAAACTGGAGAATATGGATATGGAGATGGAATGAATATGGAGAGAAAATTTAAGAGAATAAATGGTTTTTACGTCTTTCTCAAAAGTAACATGATACAATTACCAAATTTTAATACCAACCAGCTAGGTAATAAAACCATAATTTATTGTTAATTTTGCCAAAAGTCTTTTCCCAGTCAATTCAGTAAAAATGACTTCGATTTTTGATGTCCTCATAGATCCAAAAAAAATTTCAATTTTATCATATTCTGGTAGTTTTGACAATTTTATTTTCATTAAAGCTTCAAATGTATCAGTACGGATCCATGGGTCTATGACGCCATCTCGCCATGGATTTTTCAATTGTATAATCATAATTTTCATGAACCTCGTGGACAACTGCTTTGGGGGTATTCGGCATTTCCTCAATCAAAATAATTATTTTGTTTGCAGTAATATAAATAATAATTCAAATTTTGCAAATGTTATTCACATTGCCTTTAAAAAGTTCATTATATTGAATCAATCCTTATTCTACATAATTAAGTCAAAATTTGCTTGCGGTATTTTTCTTATATAAAAGTGATATGGTTTCTTCCTTTTTTTAAAAAAAATGATCTTCTTTTCTTAAAAATTATGTCATAAAACAAGTTAACATACACTGACGGAAAAAAATCTCAACACCAAGAAGGAGTTGTGCTGGATAAACTAAATTTGGTAGGCTTGTTTATACAACTAAAAGTCTATTTAAATTTTGCGCTTGGAGCAGAAGTTTGGATTTAGTAACCGTCAATGAGCATGTGCTAATCAGGGTTGCTTCAAATACATATTCTACAGTTCGTGAGCATTATTTCTAGTTGAATTTTAACTTAGTGAGTTGCTTTTAGTCAAGAATGCCTATAAGAAGAATGAAGAAGCCATTGACCTTAAGCATGGTCGTATAAAAGACCAATGAGAAGGTGGATTCTTTTTCAGTGATATTGTGGAAAGTCTGGGGAGAAATGTGTACACTGTGTATGATTTGATCTCATTTTTTAAACGTGATTGAACAGCCGACCCAATTTTTTGAGTTTACACCTATTAATGTGCAACTCTGTAGCCTTTTGAGTTTGAAACCAATGCAGAAGACAACGGAACTACTGGCTCAAGCATTGGGCGAAATTTGCCCTCTTGGAGGGCTTTTTGATGTAACTACTCCGCATTTGCGTTACATGAAGAGGAAAATCCCGAAAATCATACACTGTTAGCCTGATGGCAAATAAACTCTAACCGGTGATCAGCATATCTCTGAAGATATTTTACGTCAGCACTGTGATCAGTGCAAGCAGGATGCGGAATGCATGTCCTCCAGCCATCACTGGGATTCGATCACGGATTCACCTCATTGGAAGTCGAACTCTCTATCCCTTAAGCCACCATGACTAACTGTGCATAATTTAAATTTTCTTATAACCATCGCTGAACAGCGTACCTAATTCTGGGTTTACGGCTAGTAATGTTCAACTACGCAGCCTTGTAATCTTGAACCCAATCCAAGAGACAAGGGAACTTAACGTAACGACAAGGGGACTCTAACCCAAAATTCGCTTTCCACTGAGGATATTGTTCGTCAGCACTGTGGTCTGTGCAAGCCAGAGGAGGAATGCATGATTGTTGGTTGTGCATGATTGTTAGCAGCAGTGGTCAAGGGAAGGTACTGCTTCAGGAAGACCGGGTTCTGGGCTGCCACATGGCTTTACTCGGCGAAAAGAACGCCGTGCATGGTACATGGCTGTGGCTCACCGTACTGCGCCTGCATTAGAAATTCGAGTTGCAGTTTACACGGTAGTGATACAATGAACTGTTACAAATCGGCTACTTCAAGTACAGCTCGTTTAAGTCTTTATGCGGGTGAATGACCACTTGGACCATTCTGTGAAGAGACCGAGGATGTGCGGTATTGATCTTCGTTATACTGTTCTATCGCTAAAGGCTTGATTTCGTGCGCAGATCATCGGGCTACCGAAACGGGGATGCCAGCCCCTCTGCAGAAGATCAAAATTGTGATGGTAAATCTTTCGGAACATCCTCAGGGATGTTTCCCAGACCGTCGTTAATAGCCCATTGTGCAGCTCTAGTGTGACGTAAATAAACTGCAACTAATACAACATCTACAGCTCCGAGCGAGACGCCCTGCAGCTTGCATTCCACTCCCTCCAAACAAATACCGTTTATGACGTACGTGATGTCAAGTTAGAGCTCACTGGAGGACAGGTGGAGATCTATTGCGCTTTTTGATGAAAGTCTTCTGCCTTTGATGCTTGTGATAGCCGTATATTAATCAAAATGTGAACGCCTGCTCCCCACCTGTTTCCGGCCTAGATACACTGGACCCAAACCAGATGTTATAGTCTGGGGATCAATTTCCTTTGATAGAAAAAGCACTATCGTGGTCATTCCAAATCCTTTTACTGTAAATTTTTACGTCTATCTTTTAATTAAACCTGCTTTGTTGCTATTCATTAGCAGCATTCAATGGGATATTTTCCAACAGGATAACGTTTGCCCTCATACATCTGTTGTAACTCAACATACTCGATAGAATGTCCACATGTTGCCGTGGCCTTCAAGAGCACCAGATCTTTCACTAACCGAGTGTGTATAAGACATCATTTTACGACAACTTCAGCTTCATCTACAACCAGCATTAACGATTCCCGTGTCGACTGACAAAGTAAAGTACAACAGTCAAGGAACTCCATGTCTCAAAATGACATACAGTATTTGTATGACACAATTCATGCCAGTTTGCATGTTTTCTTTCAAAATTCTGGTATTCGCACCAGTTATTAATGTATCAATATTTCACATCTGAAGTGGTTTTTCTCTTAATTGGATTAACCTGTGATTTTAATCAAATAAATAAGTTAATCAGACAAACGCGTTGTCAAAATTTAATTACTCTGCAATAATGGTTTACTGGTATTGAGATTTTTTTCAGTCAGCGAAGTTTATTTCTGTTAGTTTAACCAAATCTTTCATACCATACTTCAATATAAACTGATATAATTAAAATTTAATAAAAATAAAACAAATTCTAAGTAAGTAAATTTATTGAAATCGTTTTAAAAAGAAATAAACGAAATCAAATTATTAAAAGACTGTCACTACATTTATGTAATATATCATTTGATGTAAAAAAAATAAATAAGAGATATATTTGTTTCGAAAAAAGAATTAATTATTGAATCAGTAAACCGCATACATTGATACTTACGACTAGTTAATCGAAGACAAACAGTGACCTTCTGTGATCTTTGTTAAACTACGGGATCTATTTTAATAGCCCTTTCAGATATATTTGTGAGGTTCTACGAAAACAAATCAAGCTTTTTTATTTTCAGATATCTCGTACACGAATAGTCATTAGTTCTTCAGTGGCGTTATTGGCATCGCCTATCTATCTTGAAAGCTGTTGCCACACGGTGGTCACTGCTTTGATGGCCAGCCATCGGCCGATTGGTTGGGTGCTTTTTATTATTACATCCACTTTTTTTATCCCTGCTGTCTTTCCCATTGAGGCCTTATGGCCATGACTTGCTACCCTTGCAGGATTGAGGTGCCATTTTTTCCTCTTTTTTCCCTATTTGTTCGGGTTAGAGTGATGCGTCTGTATCATTTTATTTTGTCTGATTCTATTTTCTTTTATTCCGCCTTCAATACGAATGCGAGTTAGACTACTTAGATAACGGCATAGTTTTATTTTTTTTGCTGTCTTTTTTTCCTTCACTGGATGCGTGTTAAAGCGAAAATTGGGATATACTAGATGCTGTCGGGTAATGTCAAAGCAGCTTATGTATCAGGGTTGTTATGAGTTGTAAGTGAGTTCGTATTTCTTGTTTGGTGAACTAGAAGAAAAGGAGGGAAAACAAAAAGTCCGGCTATATATTAACTCAATTTACTTTTGGCAATGTCGTAACTTTGCGATGTTTAACTGTTATTAGATATTTATAAATTGCTTTACTTTTTCCTTTACAAAACATTCAATTTCCTCGCAATTTTGTTTTACATATATTTGACATACAACAAGGTATATATATATATATATATATATATATATATATATATATATATATATATATATATATATATATATATATATATATATATATATATATATATATATATATATATATATATATATATATATATATATATATATATTTAGATATTGTTTTATTTTTTCTTTTGCATAAAATTCTATCTCCTGGTTATTTTGTATTATATATACTTGACATACAATGATGTATATCATATGTATCGTAAGCAAAAGATCAATACTCAACATTAAAAAAGAAAAGATAATATGATCCCACTTAGCAGCAAGATTACGGCAAACATTATATTTTCACATTCATTAGGTTGACATTAATAGGTTTACTGGTTTATCTTTTCTTATGCTTAGTAGAGATATTTATATGCCAAGCTTGCTTTTTTAAAGAAAATGGAAAAACCTTTACAAAAAATCTAATGTGTTAGCTTTTACTCTAGACATAGTTTTTGACTTGCTTTTATCTAGATTTGCCCAGGATCTGAAATGTATTACTTTGCTTGCGTCGTGAACTTGATGATCAGGCCAACCGTCATTTTTAAAGTGTTAAAGAAAGTTTACAAACGCTTATGCAAATAAACATTGTTTCAGAGAGGGTTATAAAATGTAAGACAAACATTGAGAAGGCGAATTTATCTTCGGTTTGTAAACACTTTTTACTCCTAATTTGCGTATGATGACTACTCCTCGATTTCAAAGGGTTTTTCAATCTTGATATAAAAAGGTTGTTTATGTAAACTTAATGCTAAATGCTAACCACATAGCACGTAATCTAGAACAGTTAAATTTAACATTATTCCAATCTTGCATGGTTTATTTGCAAATATGGATGTTTTGTTGGATTGTTGTTGGAACCTCGTTGGGTTTCGTGATAAAGATTGTTGCTGATATTATAATCAGTCTTACACTGCAATCTGAGGATAGATTTGAAGCCCCCCCCCCAAATAAAAAAAAATAAATTGAAAAATTAATTTTATGAACATAAAAATATGCATTCTTGAAAACGAAAACTCATTCAGCTTATCGGCCGAGTAACAATCCAAGTTAAAGCCCATGATCTTTGCTATCACGACAAAGTAGCACCCAAAAGTTTGAAAATGCGTAAACTACAAGCTCCAATCCAACATTATGACAGCTCAGTGCGTCAAATGCTTCTTTATTTATAGAACACATATTTAAAGAACCGATTTTTATCGAATTATTTTATCATTATTTTTCATTATTTTAATTTTATTATTATTATTAAATATTATTTTTTTTAAATGTTTATTGGCTGTAATAATAATAATGGTAATAATAACTCAAAAGAGTGCATTTGTTACTACGTAAACTGAAGTGAAAAGCAACGTGAATTAAGTACAAAATTTCTATACTTGATTTGGTGCTTTATTCACGGTGTTTTCACCTTAATTATAATAATAATAATTATTATTATTATCATTATGCATTTTATGATTTACCCATGCGTTGAAAGTGTTATTATAAGCATTTTGATTATCTATTAAAAAATTTTAATTTTTAAAGAAACAAATCAGAATGCAAAAATTAAATTTGTCCTTCACTTCTAATTTTATAGAAAGCTTTTAAAATATTAAAATATTTCGCATGCTCCCTTTTAAGATATGAAACTAAAAACACATAGTTCTTTCCTAAAACTTTCAAGTAACTTAAGCACAAAATCCCCGAAAAGTAGAAAAGAAAATGTGTTAAAAGAACTTGGAACAAAATAATACACATTCTTCTATCTAAGCAGAAAAACGCAAGTCGCGATATGTTTTCTTGCTATTTTGCATGTTTTGCATTTCTTCCTATTTTTCATTCGAGGAACGGAATGTGATGCTGTGCTGCGAATGGAGTAAGAAATCAGCTTAAGGCCACTTAAGGTTGGGTTTGGACGAAAGAAAAAGAAGAAAAATTCTACCCATCTATACGTTTGCTTCAGTTCTCTGCTATTTATTCCATTCTGGAAATTCTTCGCCTCCCATGCATCGAGTTTCTTTCGTGGCAGATTTTTACCACCACTTTGGAAGAGATCTCTTCCATGGGACATACAAAAGAGTTCACACCCTTGGGCTACCAAAGAAGAAAATTGCTATATAGAAGACGAGATGCATTACATGTTTTACAACTGTACGCTATCTTTTTTGGTGAAAGGACTGAATATGGGTATATTTCCCCAAAGAGGGCTCACGTGTGTATTACTTGAAGTATGGGAGCATTTATGTCTCTATGGGAAACAAAGAAAAATATTCTTATTCGGGCTTTTAAGTGCGCTTGAGGGATAAAATAAAGGTAAAAGGGTGAAAAATCTCCAGAGTATAAACCAAGAGTGGATTTTTTTTTTCCTTTTGATAGGGTTTTGCTTGGTGAACTTGTTATTTTAATAACACATTGTATTGCATTCTTCATCGAAAAGCTTCAGAAACATTTTAATAGAGTCAGAAAGTAGATTAATTGCTTGAAAACACACAACAGTAAGGTAAAAATGAGAAAAACCTGCCAAGTATAGGCCTAGAGAGTATAAACAGAAAAATCTCCTGAGAACAAACTTATTTTTCCTTTTTGATAAGGTTTAGCTTGATAAACATCTTCTTATTCTTTAACGAAAAACTCTAAAAAAGCATTTTTAATAGTGTCATAGAATAGTTAGATTGGCGTCACTCCAGTACAAATTTTGTATTAGGAATTTAAGATTTTTTATATCACATGGCCTTAAACTAACTACTTAACTTATTTTTAGTTATAATTAGTAAATTAACTAGATATTTTTTCATTGAATTTATGAGGAAATATATACTTACTACGTATATTATAGATATATATATAATAGTAATAGTAAAGAACTTTAATTTGTGCCAAAATATAAACTGGAAGAAGAAAACTGGGAGATAATGAAGAAAATTACGAATAATCTACAACAAGGAAAATAATTATTGTTGAATAGGAAACCAGCTTCAGAAAGGCAATCAAATAAAATAATCAAAACATGTGTGCTGGGGAAAAGGTGAAAACTGGTAATTTCAAGCTGTAGAAATTAAAATTAAAATAAATCCAGTATTTAGAAAAAAAATGGAATACTAGATATGCCGTCAGCATTTTTCAAAATATGACAGGAATCCTAGAAATTTCGGTCAGTGCCTGAAAAGGATAGCTGAAATTTGTTTTTAAAAAAATCCTTCAACACTAATAAATATTGTCAGATATATTATTCGATTCATTTTGCTTTTTATCAGGAACTGCCGAAAGTAGAAAAGACAAACTTACATGATTTGAATTTTCAATTTGAAGTCTAAAATCTAAATATTGTCCTCGAACATTAGGACCAGTAATTTTAATAATTAAATAAACTAGCCGCACTATCTAAAAGGCAACATTAAAAAAAACTGTCTTATAATTATAATTCTTTCCAGAAAGAGGAAAAATAATTGAAAAACTTTGATTCGATAGACAGATAACCATATTACATTTTTAAAACTATTGTAATATTGCCAAATTTATTAAATTATTATATATTACAAAACGTGTTAGTCTAGTATGCTAAAATTTAGCCCCGATTTATAATGGTTCTTAATATTTCAATAGGTTCGAATATCTAAAGCAAGGTAAATAAAAAGTAAACCAATATTTGAAGCAATATTAAACTAAATATGTAAAATAACTTAATAAATAAATAAATTAAAAATGAAAAAGAAATAAAAAAATAGTCTAGTTGAAAAATTTATAATTGTTTCCAATACAAAATTTACAAATACAAAACTATTTTCCAATAGAAAAGCATTGAAATTATTTTTTAAATGAATTTCAATAGGTATATTTAAATGTCTAACGTAATTGTGAAAACTTCTAAGACGTAGAAAACTTCTTTTTTTAAAAAAGAAGTTAGATTAAAAATTTGAATGCGGAGCCAAATCAATTCTTAAATTACTACGAATTGTCTTTTCTGTAGCCATTGTGCAAAGCAAAATAAGAAAAATTTGATATTAAACAGGTTGAAATGTTAAGGGAAGGAATAACGAAATAAAAATGTTTAAAGTTTACAGATCAATTTCATGCTTGTTTTATGAAAAGAATGAAAAAAAAATAGTCTACAAGTAAGCACATTAATCATTGTCAGATGGTATTGGATTTCACTTAATATTTCTTGAAAATCACCATACATATTTTTATGGCTAGTTAGCTTTCCAATCTAGGATTGTTTCGAAATTCTCTCTAATTTTAGATTAAAGCCTTGGACTAATGATAGTATGTTTCTTTTCAATAATTATTTAATTTTAAAAGTGTAATTTAAAGTATTAAAAAAATACATTTGTTATCAAACATTATTTTTGCAAAAATGTTTTTGCAGCATATTATGCTTAACTCTTCATTGCATTAATTGGTAATTCCCTGGTACAAAATGGTAAATCGGTTTTTTAATTTCATATGGTCTTATAACAATTTTACCATAGGTATGTTCATTTCATATTTATTCTTTAAAAGCTTTCACTTCATATGAAAATAAATTAGATATTTAATAAGTATTTTAAACACCCGTAAAAAGAAAGTACTCAAGTTGGAAAAACAGATAAATGCCAAATTCATTTACCACATATAAATTTAATAACAATGTGAGAGAATTTATTTAATATTTAAAAATTTACAGTATTTTGGTGCATCCAACAAATGGTTTGAAATTAATCTAGCATTTCTTAAAGTTTATTCATTTCATTGAATTCCCAATTCAATTCTAAAATTCACGGAACACCATGCCTAACCACTGTCTTTGTTATGAATACGCTGATTATTTTCTCTGTACCTACATCCACCAATGCAAAACTTATGAATATTTAAATCATCTATTAATTCCTTGTTCATTTAAAATGGCATTAAAAATTCACATGCAGTCTCATTTAAGCATAGTTCATGCATCATAACTTTAAAAATCGATTACAAGAAGCGAACAGCGTTAGATACCATTTTGATCTCTTAAAAGCACATACACTTACGATTTATAAAACTGAACTTTACTTGGTAATTAATGGAACCCTCATTAGAGAGACTGCTTCTATAGATTAAATTTTCTCCTCAGAAGGACTTCGGCTTCTGAAGTTAATAAGGAAAAGGGAAGTCCGAAAGGAAAGGCCTAATTAGTAGAACGGATAGACTTGCCCTAACCACAGTCTCTTGCCCGGGTATGTTTCCTTTCATTGCCTAGTCTTGTAGGTCAAGTAGAAGTTCAGTAGTAAGAGTGAGATGTCAGTGTGTAGACCGAAAGCAAGAAAAATGTGATTAAATTTCATTCAGTTTAAAATTTATAATGATGGTCAAGGAAGGTAACATCAGTTTCAATCAGCGAATTTGGAAAGATTCATGAACAAGCTCTCATTTGTAAAATTTTCAGAGAACTAATGCTGCCTTTGAACTAGTTTTACAGCTCATATATTAAAGTATAACAAAGTGGAGGTATTATTGCATAAATGAAAGCAATGATAGTAAAATATGCTGATTGTTTCAGCATAAATGATGTATTTTTTAAAATTTACTTTAAAGTCGTAAAATCGTTATTCAATTAAAATATCGATTTTAAAAGATATTTTGAAATTCGACCGAAATTTTTAAATTTTTCCTTTACAGCAAATTTATGTTATGTTGTATTTTTTCATTACTATCTAATATTCTGCGTTTGCATTTAATAAATTTTATTTTTCTTGGTAGTCCTACATGTTACGCAAATTTCGTAGAGTAAGCCTTTAATTTATGCAGCCAACTTTCGTCTTTGTGAAAAAGTCCAGTAATCGTAATAGTAATGATCTTCAAAATTAGAACAGTTAATCATTTATTTATACATCCAAATCCCATCTTTGTAGTACCCAGTGCCCTTAATTGTAACGAATATCAGCAAAATTATTAGAGTTGACCATTAAAATAAACGTCAAGCTTCTTAACGCTTTTAGGGAGTTCACACACTGTTTCTCTGGGATTACAGCATCAGGATACGGGCACAGAGGTATCGGGTTCGTTCCCATCCAGCACCAAAAACAGCTCTCTTTCAGTACCCACTCAAAGATGAGTATAGGCAAAAACTCAGCAGATCGCAGTGCTATACTATATCTATTCTTTAAAAACGTGAAAACTCGATCCGAAAATAATTTTTACGAATACATTGTTAGTTAACTGGCCCCATCATTTATAGGAAAATTTTACACGCAAACTTTAATTTTTATGGTCACTATAGCTTTGCGGGCATAAATTTATTTTTATAGTCAGTGACTGGAACACTTTTTGCCAGCCACTGACTGTAAATTAGTGGTACAATTTTTTACAATGGAAAGGGATGATATAAACAGCATGCGTCATATATATATATATATATATATATATATATATATATATATATATATATATATATATATATATATATATATATATATATATATATATATATATATATATATATATATATATATATATATATATATATATATATATATATATATATATATATATATATATATATATATATATGTGTGTGTGTATGTATTACAGTCGATCATCTTTCTCATTTAATAATAAAATTGTAACTACCACAACCTTTTACTTACCTTACCTTACCTTAATTGCAACTTGTAACTTATTGAATTCAATTTAACATAGCATTTTCTTAATTTGCTGCCGGGTATACTGTTTCTCACTTATGGCGTCACGCTCACTGCATCTCAAAGTAGTGACTATCATTTTACCAGAACGTAACATCACAACATTGAATTATACCATCTAACTATATATTGAATTGGAAAAATCACATCTAGTACGTAATATGGATTGCGGTGTAATCTCTAATCTCTTGAGTGCAAAATTTTATGGATGAGAATACCAAGTAAAATAAATGTGGTGAAAAACTGAGACCTTACTTAGAGTACCTAATACAAAACTTTTCTAGATCTATCAATGTAAAACCACCCCCCCCCCCCATGCATTGTATTGCTCTGTTTTTTTTCTCATGCAGTACACACGTTCTCAAAATATATTAAATAATGACGCAAACTACCCTGTAAAAATTGTGGTGTTTAGTTGCCCCCATTATTGCTGTTGAGGTAAACAAAAAATATTTTACTCTGTCTCATTTCTAGACTCATTTTTAATTTTTTTTCACTGCTATAGTTTTATTTATTCATTTTGTTTGTTCGTTTACTGACAATAAATATTTTCATGCAAACTATTATAAATTTATAGCCTCATTGCAAAAATCGATTAAAAACCTAACATATTTTTAACAATATATTTGTTCTAATTCCTTCAAACAAATGTTATTTTATGAAATTTATATAATTCCTTGCACGATAACTATAGTTTTATGCTTAAAATGTATTTAGGTTATCTGAAATTGATGTTGATATTGATTCTTTATTGAAAATATTCCTTTAGAACAGGGTACGAAACACAAGCAAAGTTGTTACAGTAGAAAACTTACGGATACAACAGACTAAATAATACAGCATTTTACTTGCGATTTTATGCTTTTATTTAAATTATATAATATGTAATTGTAAAAAAAAATTTTTTATAAATGTCCCTAAATTAAATAAGGTTACAAAATGCAGTTCTAATTTTAATTCATTGAAGTCATATTTAATTAATTAAACTCTAAAAAAAATTATGAAATTAAAAAAAACTTAAAACTTGGAAATATTTTTAATTTATAAAGATCAATAATAAAAAGGCAAAACGGAAACTGTTAGTTCGAAGTATTTAATATTGAACTGAATTGAATAAAGACGATAGGTAAATTTCATATTTTGTAAATTATGCTTTTAATACACTTTTAATAGCTTTGCATATTGCAAACATAGAATGAGTTATTTAATATTCCTGTTCTCTTAACTTACAAACTTCATGAAACTGAATATTTTTACCCTTTTTAATAACAAACTTACTTATTTGCATGCCTACTACTCGTACATATTAATCAATAGAAGGAAAACTTCGCTTTCATCGAACCAATAATTATGGTTTAGGTTTACCTTCCCATTGACTTCACAAAAATATAGAAGGGAAATGTTAGGCGTATGAACTCTGAAAGCTTGTTGTTTGTGGACACTAAATATAATAACAATTCATTTTGTTGAGAAAATATGTTCTATTTGTTACCACAAGTAAATAAATTAAACGTTTAGAATTATCTTACCCTCTTTAACTGCACTGTAAGAAATAAGGTATGAAGTATCAGGCACTTCGGATTCATCATCCGTGAAATACACTTTACAGACCGTAATTTTTATAGCAATATTTTTTAAGCTAGAGGGATTCAGAGAATTTTTTGGTAATTATTACTATATTACGTATATCAGATTATTTGTTCCCTAACATGTTCCGGTAAAAATGGATTTTCGATAAAACGTACCGGCCCCTTGACTGCTGATACTTTGATTTGAGTTTTACTAATACTTTGATTTGAATTTTTCTAATACTTTAAAACTTTCATTTGAACTTGATTCTGAATTTTTTACCGTTCGTTTATTCTCTACAGTTTTAAATAATTTACATGGGATTTACAATAAACACTTATAATTCTATGCATTATAATGTATTTTTAAATGAAGTAAAGTTTTAGCAAAATATACTATGTTTAAACATATGGTATTTAATATATCATATATCTGCATCATGTACTTACCATTCATATTTATATATCATTTAGCATGATTAAAAATAATAATATTAATAATAAATAATATTAATAATATTAATAATAAATAATATTAATGATAAATAATATTAAAAATAATTATTTATCTGTAATCTAAAAGTATACGAATTGAAATAAATTTCGTTTTTATCTTTTTAAAAATTTATAATGCTAACATTTCTCTAAAATTATATAACATCTTTAACTGCATAACATTACAATTTAATTCAATGCTAGCAATACGTAAAATAATGTTTAAGAAATCGAGAATAAATTCTCAATAGCATTACACAATGCATACAATTAATTGTTTAATATCCATATTCCCATAACTTACAAATTTCTAATACTCGACGAACTGAGTTGGTTTTCTCATTCTGCTTACAAACTGACTTATTTGCATGCATATACATATTAATCAGCAGAAAGAGAACTATGCTTTAATCAAACCAGGAATTATGGTTTAGATTTGACTTCCCATTCGCTTTGCTAAAATATAGATGGGAACTGGATGCTTACATACTTTGAAAGCTTATTCTTCATGATAATCAAATATAATAACACTTCATTATGTCCAGGAAGTTTGTTCTATTCGTTTCTACATGTAATTAAACCAAGCGTAGAAAATGATTACACCCATCGCAACTGTTTATTCTCTTTCGTTTGGGGTAATTTACGTGGGATTTACAAAGCAAGAACGATATTCATCGAAATATGATTAGAAACTTATTTCATAATTAAACTTCAATTAACCTTCGGGTCAACGCGTATCTCCCTCACCAGGAAGTTTTGTTTACAAGCAAAAATGGTATATGATTAAAATGAAATGAATTGTATTATTTTCTAGCAATAACTATTTCCACTTGGAACAATAATAGAAGAGTGCAGAATTTAAATTTTAATATATTTGAATAAATGTGCAAATGGAAAAGTGTTAATTTGAACTATATAATTAATATTAATTATCTTATGTATTCCATAATTATATTTGTTTATGTAAATATAACATGGAATTAAATCATGGCGTAAAATTGACTCTGTTAGAGATTGTTACACATTCCGTCGCCAAATCCGCTCTTTTTATGAGAAAATAAAATTGAGTGTTTGAATTAATACTCATAGTAATAAAGAATTAGTAAATAGTATTAAAAAGTGTAATACACTATGTGTTATGCATGTTTAATACCATAATCTAACATTGAGTTAATTGATGAAAATCGTTAAATACATTGCAAGAAATTACAGTAAAAAGTAACGACTGTCATGCATTTTCACCGTAAAATCAAATTTTTTCCGAAACATGCTAAGAAACAAAAATATCTGATCTACCGTAATTTTCGCAGCAATAATTACCTTAAAATTACTGAATCATTTTAATAAATAAATAATATTGTAAAAATTAAGGTTTAGTACTTTACAGTAAAAAATGAATTTTACGACAAAATTGATTTCACGTATGCATCCAAAATGCTGGACTATATATCGTAGTTTGAACCTAAATTTTTTAATGTATTGGTTCTCCCTAATTATATTTATTTGTAAATGGGATTTTATTTTAACATAATGAGCTCTTTTAGTGATTGTTATCCATACCTTTGCCAGATTCATTCTTTTTAAGACAAAATAAAATTGAATAATTTAATCAATAAGCATGTGAATGAAGGAATAGTAAATATGATTAATAAGTGCAATGCATGAATTGTTTTGCTTGTTTAATACCATAATTATATGCATAATTAAATGATTAATTTCATAAAATGATTAAAATGCAAATTCTATTTACCAATCACATAGATATGGAAACATGTCTATCCACGTAGAAAGATAAAAAATTAATAATTTAGCATATTAAGATTTATTGAGCAAAACAATACTTAGAAAAAATCTACTTTACTGGTATAGGTATCAAACTCAGACGTATAAATTTATAAATACAAAACTGTAATTCGCATGAATAAAACATTAATAATTTTTAAATTGTTAGTCCTGTAGGTTTGAGTTTAATCTCTTACTCTTCAGAGGTTAGTTAAAAGTTAAAATATCCTTAACCAGTCATATACCATACTACATATGTGGAAAGTGTATTTAAACTGCATAATGAATGCAAGTAATCCTACTTATTCCACAATTATATTTATTGGTAAATGAAATTCAATAATTACATAAAATGGACACTTTTATTGATTGTTACTCAGTCAATGGTAACGATTTTGACTTGTGTTAGATCTCTTACTATTCAATGGTAAGTTAAAAGTTAATTAATCTCTTACTATTCACATGTATCAGAAATAACACATTACTTATCTGTATGACTATAGTCATGTGTTTTCCATTTCACAAATTATGGAAAATAGGCATTTTCCTTCATATATTTAAACCCAGTTTGTGAAATATGCTTATGTGCCAAAAAAATGTATATACTATTTGAAATCACCTCAAATTTTGCAAATTTGCTTTATTTCAAATAAATTATAAAAATAAAACTAAACTAGTGGAATTATTGGGAATATTTTTTTATTGTTCAAATGTTTATTTTGATTGTATGGCCCTATCGTAATAATTTCTATAGCGGTAACTTTTTGAATAAGCGAAACCGTTTAAAAAACAATACTTTTTGAAACACATTTCAAGTATACAAGTTTTATTAAGGTGGAGTTTAATAAAACTTGTTTACATAAATGGGAGTATTCAAACATCTGGGAAGCGATTTTGCTGAAATGTGTAGGCTTGACATAGCCTCTACTAGTATATATGCCATTTTTTGTAAAAAATAAAAATGTTTCTCAGATTAACCGAACAGAAAAATAATTCATTAAAATATTTTTCATTTTTTTGTTTAATTTCTGTTATTAATTATGGATTTGGTCACTTAAAGTAAGAGTGTATAAAATAAAGAAAAGAATGCAAAAAAATTGTATATCTTATAATTCAAAGTTCATTTATAAAACCAATAATGCAAAATAATATGTAATATTAAACTATATATGGCATAATTTATAATTTCGGATATAAATTTTATAACTGTGTTTCTTTGCTTTTTGATATGTTAAAATACTATTTGCGTTTTGCTATATCTATTGTGACTCATTGACAATAAGCAGACAAAACTTTTACCATTCTCTTTACTAATATCTTCTAGATTGAGGCTACCCTCATTCCCATGTTTTGAGGATCCAGAATGCAAGTAAGTACATATTTTGTCTGATTTTTTAACTTTCGTAATTTCTTATAATAATGATTGCATATTAGTACGTAATAATCCGATCATTAGATTATAAATAATTAAAGTGTTTTGTTTTCTTACTTGCACACTGTACATTTTTTTCTGACATTTAGGCCAAAGAAAACAGACAATGCATTTTCCAAAAGAAAAAAAAAGAAACTCTAATCTATCGTAACTTATTCAATAGATTTCATCTCACGAACTATTAAGTTAAAATGATCTCATTGAAATCCATAGTTAATTTTCATATAAAACTGTATTTTCTACAGATTTATTACAGTTCAAAGTTTAAAAGTCAAACTTCAATTGCAGTTCTAGGCTTATAAATAATCGAAATTAATATTTAAAGAAATTTACATCATTATCTAATGAAATGCCAAGGCCCTTATTTGAGATCACAATTTGGTAAGAGCTAAACTTGCCCTGTTCTAGAGTACTATTACAATAAATTTCAACTGTTCATAGATTGTCTAATTATTAAACTAAGATGGCCTAATTGCAATCTGATAATAATAATACTTTAATAAAACATTATGCATTTCCAAGTTATAAAATTACTTACGAATAATTGTAAATAACATTTTACTTAACTTGTTCCATCATATTTTTTTAGAAAACTGGCCTACACAACTAAAATTCCTCTTAATGCATCATTGAATAATCCATAAAAGATTGCCATAATTTTCTTGTCACTTTTGATACTGACGTTTCAATAATTATAAGACAGGCCAATCAAAATGTTCAATACACATCTTTCACTCATTTTGATTGGTTAAAATTAGTTCGGAATACATTGCTTTAACGACTGAACCTTATATTAATAATACGAATGATTGATGATAGATTGGATTTAAATTGATAAAGGAGTATGTGCTATGAAGTTTCGAGATGACAGTTTGATAAATCGCTCGACGACATTTTCAAATTGTATGAAGCTAAATGAGTAATATTTTAGGTATTATAAGATTCTACTACACACATTTCTTTTCTAATAAAATGAAGCTTTGTTTCAAATGCCTGCGCTGTTTTTCAAGCAAGAATAAGGTTTTGTGCTTCGTATAAAAATACTGAGATGTATTATGATAATAAATAATAAGAATCATTAATTTAAAGTTGAAACTATTTTCGTTGGTTTCTTTCAGCAAATTTCTTTTTTAAAAAAAGTTCAGATTAAGGTTAAAAATAATGGTTAAGAACTTCATAATAAACATTATATAAATATCCTAAACATATTTGATATTAAAAGTAAATATTATATATTTCTTATTGAGTGTAATTAAATTAAAATATTTAGGAACTAAGGGTCTCTTTTGCTAGTTTTAACTCACCTACACTCAAAATTTCGTTCTGATTACAAAAGCAAAATTAAATGTAAAAATTTATTACTATAATTATTATACTGAATCCAAGAATCTATCAACGTTTCCAAAACGCACGTGACATGCGATTACCAATATAATTGTTAACAACGGGCCACTTCAACGAAATTATCTTTAAAAGCAACAAAGTTTTAATTTCATGCTACTTTATGTAATTATTATTTTCCATACGCATATATAATATTTTATGGTATAATTTAAAAATAATTATTTTGAAGTGCTGGGTATAATTATTATGATTCATCATCCAATTTATATCAAACTGATATATTGTTGCAACTGGACTATAAAAAATATTGAATATTTTAAATTTATAGTTGTTTCTTGCTCAAATGGGTAAAACTATATATTAGTTTCGTTGAATCTTTATGGCATTTAACTTCTGATTTTGTTTCAGAACCAACTTTTTTGTAATCTAATTCTTTTGAAGAAAAACAATATCATAAAGCTGTTGGAAATTTATGTTCTATTTGAATAAATATTAAAAAAAACAAATTAAAAAGCTTGACAATGAAATTTCAGAAACAGCTGGAACTAAGCTCATTTGGTTAAATATATGTTGTTTAATTGTAGTGTTAAATAAGGACTTGTACTTTCCTCTCATTGATCAATAAAAGCAAAATATGATAAATAAAAACATTTAGATATGATAGATAAATAATACGTGGTAGATAAAAGCAATGTCTGAAATATATATATTATAGAAATTTTTAATATTAGTTTAATGATCGGTTCACTTTTTTAAAAATCTAAATTGCGTAAAATGATCTGAAATAAAAAATAAACTCTTCAATCATTCAAGCAAGCTTTTGAAAATCTAATTCCTGTATTATACAACGCAGAAATATATAATAACTGCAAAATTCATGTACATATATTAATACAAACTACAGTGCACTATGCCAATTAAATTATATAAGGTATAAACGGACGATTATCCTAATTTAGATTCTGTGTACGTGCATCAGTGTATCAAGTATTAAATTATCAATACGTGTTTGTCTATTCATTAGAAAGGATATACAGCAGTATGCAATGACTTATCATTTAATCTGTCTGCTTATTGGTGTAATTATACTATTTTTGAAAATATGTTTCTAATTTCAGTTTCAAAAAATATATAATACTTTTTACAAACATTTAATGCAAATTATTATAAAATATTTATCCAAATAAAATAAAAATAAGTAATTTAATAAGATATATACAGAAAGATGTAGTTGAATTATATTTTCGTTTAAATTTATTTTATATTCTTTTTATGAAAGAAAATCTTATCTTATTAAATCCTTTATAGTTTTAAATTTAATTATTTGCAAAATGAATTATAACATTTTAGATGGAAAGTCATCGTAATCAAATTTATGTATAAATACAAAAATTTATTTCACACGCAAAATAAATATGACTGCTAGAAAATTTAAGCCATTTTTTTGGAAAAGTGGAAAAGATAAATAAAATTTAATGTTATTGTTATTTATTTACTTCTCATTCTTTTATTTCAGAATTTGAAATTTATTTGATTATTTATAGTTATAATACCATTACTAAATTTTCAAGGGTATATTTTTCAATTATATAAAAGTTTAATTTTTGCTTCCTAAGGCTTTGTTTATTTATTTTTTCTTCACTTATGTACAAATATAACAGTTCATGCTCAACTAATTTTGAAGTTCACAGAAAGAATATAGAAAAAACTCCTTAAGATATAACAATAAATTATGCTTAAAATAATTGAACTCCAAATAACGAATTTGTTTTGTTATTGGAAAAATTAAATGAATAGTCAAGGTGATTATTTTAAAAATATTATAAACCTAATGCAATTTATTCAAGAAAAAATTGAAATTTTATAATTCAGAAGCAATTTCTTCCGTAGAATATAACAGCGAATTTAACTTTTTTTATGGCATATGTATTCAATTGGATTTATTCTCCCAATCTTCATGAATCTACAAATATGCAACTAAAGTAAGTATTTCATATTCTCAAAATATGCACCATACATTAAAAAATTATATTTTATGCTAAAGTAGTCTTTCCTTATAATTTATAAATATAAATATAGGAAAATATTTACTTAATTTTTTTTAAATTTTGCATATACTAGAAAATACAAAAAAACGGAAAATCACAAAAAAAATCTGAATAGGTATTCTTTGCATTTTTTATTTTTTTATAATATTTTGTAATGTTTTTACACTGTGTAACAAATTGAGTTTTCGAGTGAAATTGTATTTTAGAAATATGATTTGCAGTAAAAATGATAGTCACTAAATTTAATTTCAGAAACTTTATCTCATACTTGATTCTTTTCAGGATGAGAAAAATTCAAATTTATTTGAATAGAGTTTTACTTTCAGAAGTATTATTAGTATTGTAGGTTTGATTCATTCTTTTAACCCTGCTTTATTTTTTCATCAATCAAAGCTCATGTGATCTTAAGCTACAAAAAAGCATTTCTAAAAATTCTTTTTTGATTAAAGGATTTCATGCGTCTTGAACTTATATGTGCTGTTATTATATAAGTTTTTCCATCTTATAGAATTTTAAGAATAATAGAATTATCTCATTGGTAGAACACATTTTAGTTTTAAACAAAATATTTCGCCTCTATAATTAATAGAATTTGCAAAATAATAAAGCAATAATCAAAATTTTGGCTACAAGGTTTCATGGAGCTTAAGACTCCGTAGTATTTGGACCGATGACATGATGGTGGAATTGTAATCAGTTTTGCACATAGACTTGTTCTATTTTTGACTAAGCTGGCTGCCATCGAAAAGAATTTGGAAGGGCTTTCAGCCATTGCCAATTATTAAAGCCTAGCACTTCAAAATGACAGCTCAGTACATTGTTAGAAATTTCTGAATAAAAATGATTAAGTAGCCATTTATTTAACTGTTATTTTACCAGACTCAGATTAAATAGTCAAATATCCATTAAAAAATTGTATTCAAACTGTTAAGTGGGAGAAGAAACGTTTATTGATTGTTCTAAAACCTAATTCGGTTTAACAATCTTATGAAGCCAATTTGTTTCGTACAGCTGGGTACGCAATGCAGCTGAGAGGGCTGATCGATCAATTTCATATCATGCTGAGCAGAGATTTGAGTCCCAGCGTTGATATCACAATTTTTCCCCCATTCCTTCAACACATGAAAAGTTTCTAGTCTTCAATCGTTGACTCTAGACTGTGCAAAACTATCATTCATGCATAAATGACACAGCCTACACAGAGCTTCAATGTCCGTTTAAGTTTAGCTTTTGGATTTAAAAGCTGTGATAGTTGTAAATGGTTACAAGACAATATAGTGTTATATTCCCCGATTCTTAACTGCACTAGTTGTAAACGGTTTCAAATCTGTAAAGGTAACGGAATGCCTCTAAACATAAACTTAATGGTAATTCGGAGGGACAGACTGCTATTGGCTATTTTACCGTAATTTCAGAATGAAAATTCTTACAGTGTGCCTCCTCCACTGAGCAACCGCGAACGCTGCTACGTTTGTTTAGCTATTACTCTTTGTATTTGGTAGTTAATACATTCTAAAGACAAAGAATTGATGGAAAAAAAACTTAATGTTTAGATGAGCAACACAGTGTTTCTTTTAATTGCAGAGCTATTTTATTAGATACAATTTATAGAAATAATCACTTAAAACAAACAAATAAATTCTTTAAAAATTGAAACATTGTTGAATCAATTGACTTTAAGTATCATGTTTATCTTTTCAACTAAATAATTAAAAACTGCTGGATATTTTAAAATTGAAAAATTCATAACAAGACATAATTTTGTGGCTCCATAACTAATATTAACTCTTAATTAAAAATGCAATTAAAGCCACAAATAATGTAAGTATTCTTGAAGTACAACCGATAATGCAATAAATAATTGCAACAGATTACCTTTAGATCATAAATTATGAAGCGTAGTCCTCCATCTGACTTATTTCAAATCTAAATTGGCTATCCAAAGACATTTCGATTACCGCAGATATATGTGCCTTATCCCCGAAGAGCTAAAAATCACTCCCATTACACAATTAATGGCGTCCAATCCATAATACTAATGTGTATTTTTTCTTTGCAGCATTAGACATGGCCATTCTTTGGTCAATCGGACTTACGCATTATGGAAGCAAGGTACAAGTCGAAGCTTTTAGTAGCAGCATTTCCTCTTCGTAAGGCTCTTAAACCATCGACCTTACGCTACCTATTGATTGCTAAAAGTCTCTTGCATCGATGAACATCTTAGAGTACGGTGCTGGGTATTGCGTTAATTGTTCTCAAAGAGAATTATTAGTGAATATATTTGACATTTCTAACTTAAATAAGAATACTTAGATTAAATTCTTATTATTTGATTACTTATTTATTTAAAACTATATTCAATGCATTTAAAGTTTTAGCGAAAAAACTTCTAGGTTTGTAATAATTACTCACGTGTAACAATTAGTTTTTAAAATTTAATTGAAAATTTATTATTGAAATGTAAAGTTCTTACGACGGCAATTGCTAAAGGGTATCCCGAAATTTCTGCAAGGCTTCACAGGGCATCATGAAGCGTCACATCATGTGGTTACAATAAGATGTGAAACAGTAGGTTTTTTTCAGGACTGAATATTCTTAACTGTTTGACAAATCATTCCCATATCGGTGTTGCTCCAACTGTACAATAAAATTTTCTTACGAATTAAATACACCGAAGAGCCATTACATTATGACCACCCTGCTAATAACATGTAGGACCACCTTTAGCCCTCAAAACTGCTAGCACCCGCCGTGGCATTGATTCCACAAGGTGCTGATAGGTAGTCTGAGATATCTGGTACCAAGCGCTCACCAACTGGTCCTACAATTCTCTCACATTACGAGGGGGTAGCGTGGCAGTACTAATTTGGTTTTCCAAGTAGTGGCCAAGTAGTAGACACAAATGCTTCATTGGATTAAGATCAGGTGAATTTGGGGGCCAATACATGACTTGAAAGTCACTGGAATGTTCCTCGAACCAATCCATGACGATTTGACCCTTATGACATGGTGCATTATCCTGTTGGTAAACACCATCCCCCGCAGGAAAAACTGTTGCCATGACTGGGTGAACCTGGTCTGCAACTATGTTTAAGTAGCTTACAGACGTCAAGACGTCAGGGATTGTTCTATGAGGATTATGAGTCCTAATGTGACCCATGGAAACATTGTTCCTGGGCGAACCCATTGTTATATATGGAGGGTGGTTATAATGTAATAGCTCTTCGGTGTATATTGATATGACTAATAACTCCTAGTCAGAAAAATTAGAGCTACGTAAGGAACAACGCATTTTTGAATCGTTATTTCTAAGATTCTTCAGTTATTACCCGCCCTTGTAATTTCCCATTTGGTGTTAACAATTGATCAAACCTGCCATACGATCATACACTGAAGGTTTATTTTATTGTTTCATTTCTAAGCTTTTAACAACATTCCCATAAGCAAACACCCCTAGAAGAAAAAAAAATTGAGTACTACTTTAACAACAAGCTGTATAAACAGTCATTTTAAATTTAAAAAGTGTGCGTATAAGACACCATGAAAGCAATTTAGCCGATATGCGCTTACATCCCGTTAATGTTGCAGCAAGCTTGTAGAGGAAGTATAAAGATTAAGAATTGCAGGAATCCATGCCCGGAAACGTAATCTGCTGGCAGAGTTTAGTGCGTTGTGGAAAATGCCCAGCAAGCATAATGAAAAAGTCATCTTTTAACTAATCATAAATTTTATTAAGCAAGAAAAGTCATAACTTAACTTAAACATCATAAAGGAGAAACAATCCTCTCCATAACATGAATTCAATACATACAGTCTTGAAAATCAAAAGAAACAAAAACTCCAAATCCAATCTTGATTTGTCATATATATACAATATAACAGTTGCATAATGAGGGTACTTACACACTCAAAATTAATACTATGCAAATTCTGTCTTTAAACTATTTTTAAATGTTCGAACTCCCTCCTTCAGAGGTTTTTCGAACTCGTGATCTCTGACTCTCACTCGAACCTTGTTCATCGAAATTCATAGTCTGACATGCGGCCCCATCGAACATTTCAAAATAAATTCCTTTAATTTTATTTAATTCAGTCTTAGTTAAAGCCTTAGTCAAAAAATCAGCCAAATTACTTTTACTTTTAATATACTTAATTTCGAATTTTCCCTCATTACGCAAATTTCTCACAAAATGAAATCTTATATCAATATGCTTAGTCTTTAAATTTTCAACATTATTTTTACAATAATAAATTGCAGATTGATTGTCACAATACAAAACAGGTTTTTCAATTTTTGATATTATGTTTAACTCATTACATATGTTTGTAAACCATAAAAGTTCTTTAACCATATCTGTTAAAGCTATAAATTCTGATTCCATGCTACTTAATGCAATACATTTTTGTTGGCTACATTTCCAACTAAAAGGAATACCTGCTAAGCATATCAAATAACCTGATGTAGAAAATCTGTTTGTTAAATGACAACCCCAATTTGCATCTGAATAAGCTATCAAAGAAGAATTATTAAGATTTGATAAACAAAGTTTATGTTCTTTAGTATTTATTACATAATTCATTAAATCTACAACTACAGTCCAATGTTGGTAATTATAGCAATTCGAGAATTGTGACATAACGTTCACAGCATATGAAATATCTGGTCTGCTACGATTTGCTATAAAAGATAAGCACCCTATCAATGTACGATAAGGAAATTTCTTCATTATTTTATTTTCAACAATTTCATTTACTTTATTTGGCAATTTAAAACCTACTTTAATTGGTAACGTAACATGAGTTTTAGGTAATTCATTAAATCGTTTACATAATTTTTCAATGTAAGTTTTTTGATGTAAATACAAATTACCGTTTTTGTTCTCAAAGTTAACACCTAACAAATATTTGACTTTTCCTAAATTTTGAATATCAAGTTTACTCTTAATCAATTCAATAGTTTCATCTAAAATAGTTTTAGTCTTACAAAATAACACCATGTCATCAACGTATACTAATAAAATAATATTTTTCATTTTATACACACAATTACAACATTTGAATTTTTCGAAACCAATTGATTTTAATATGGTATCTAACTCAGCATTCAATTCTCTACCTGATTGTTTAAGTCCATATATCGACTTTTTAAGTAAACATACTTTATTCGTTTCACCTTCAATTTCAAAACCTGGAGGTTGCTTCATATAAATTACCTCACTAAGATTTCCATACAAATATGCTGCTTTCACATCTAGCTGTGCATATTTCCAACATAACATAGACACAAGAATAATAAATAGTAATCTAATAACTGAAAAATTCACAACTGGTGAAAATACATCAAGAAAGTCAACACCATGCTGTTGTCTAAAACTTTGTGCTACAAGTCTAGCTTTGTATTGTTTAACATTATTGTTTTCATCTCTTTTGACTGCATAAACCCACCTATTTCCTATTACTTTAGCATTGGGAGGTTTATCAACTATTTCCCATACCTTTCTTTCGTTCATAATATTTAACTCTTTTTCCATTGCCTTATTCCAATGATTTCTTTCTGGTAGTTTTTGTGCATCAGAAAAGTTTTTCGGTATTTCTACATTATATACCTCACCTTCAAATATATCACTTATTTGATTATCTACAAAAGAATTAGATGGCGAATCTTCACTTTCGCTCTCAGTGTCACTATGGGAAGAAGTTAAATTTTGAGTTTTGCTTAAAGCTTTAAAATTAAATTTAGAATGATCATACTCAATTTGGTTTTTATCGCAATATTCTTTAGCTTGGTTGTTTGATCTCAATCTGGTTTTATCGCTTGGAGGGTAATAGTAAACATCTATTCTGCTACTTTTATTACGCAGTCTCTCAACTCTAGTCCATTCTGTTATTTTTAAAGGTTTTAATTTTAAATCGGGAGTTTTAGCATGAACCTTATTTATTTCATTTTCATTGTTATCATCAAAATTGATGTCTGAATTCAGATTTATAAATAAAAAGTTTTCATTACTAGGTTTACCAAATAGTGTTTTAACTCCGTTTTTACTTTCCTCAATTTTTACGTGTATAGTTTCTATAGTTTTCCTATCTTTAGGCAAGTAAATTCTATAACCTTTAGTATTGACTGCATATCCAGTTACAATTCCTACTTTTGCATTTGGTTGTAGTTTGTTTCTCTGAACTTTAGGGATATGAGCATACGCTAAAGATCCAAATACTTTGAAATGTTTAACTGACGGTTTATAACCATAGAAAATTTCAAACGGTGTTTTACCTTCCAGTAGTTTGTGTTCACTACGATTCTTTACGTGAACAAAACAATGCAGTGCTTCTGCCCAAAATCTACCTTTTAAACCACTATCGGCTAACATTGAGCGTATTCCCTCTCCAGCTACTCTGTTATAAGATTCGGCTACCCCATTTTGTTCTGGAGTGTATACTGAAGTTCTCTCCATACGTATACCTAATTCATTAAGAAAATCTTGAAATTTTACATTACAAAATTCCATGCCGTTATCACACCTTACAGATTTAAGTTTAACATTTAACTGTCTTTCATATTTTGCTAAATACAGTTTAAAGCAATTAAAAACTTCATGTTTATGTTTTATAGTAAAAATTTCAACATAACGAGAAAAATCATCTATTACAGATACGAAATATTCAGCTCCGCCAACTGAATTTACTGGACTTTTACCCCAAACATCCATATGTACTTTTTCTATTACACTTTTAGTCATTATACCGAGATTTACTTTAAAACTAGTTCTAGTGGATTTAGTTATTTTACAAGTATTACAAGCATCAAATTTACCACACAAATTATCTAAACCATTCACAACATTGTTTTGACTCATATGATTTAACATTCCAATATTTAAGTGGCAAAATCGTCTATGAACCAATTCCCTATCTAGACCTGTACTAAATGCTAATTCTTTAGTTACTACCACTTTTTCAACATAGCCTTTAAGTATATACAACTTATCAATTCTAGGTACAGTAAATAAATAATTATGGTTTTTACCAAATACAGTCATTTTGTTATTACCCCATTTTACAGTAATCCCTGCTAAATCCATATTCGAACCGCTTATTAAATTTCTACGTATATTCGGTGCAAAATATACATTTTCTAATTTTATGGGAACAAATTTATCTCTATCTTTAACATTAAAATGTATATCACCAATACCAAAAATATCAGACTTACTATTTTTATCCCCAACAAGTACTTGACTAGGATTCAAAGTCTTGAAGTTACTAAAGTAGTCTCTTTGTGTACAGAAGTGAGCTGTGCTGGCAGTGTCAATCAGGAATTCAACAAACTGCTTGTCTTTCCTTTGGCGAATTTCAGCATCTCTTATCGTATTCAAATCACTGTAAAAAGTTTCCTTGGAATCTTGAGTTTTAGAATTCCGTTTCGTGGTTTTCTTCTTCAGGAAACATCTTTCCGCACTATGTCCTTTCTTATTGCAGTAGGAACACATAATTGTTGTTGCATCATTGCCCAGGACGCGACCACTGCTTTTATTTCCATTCAACTTCCGATAGGCTTGCTTTCTAGTAGATGAAGTAGTATAAGCATCGGCGACTATGTCCTCTCCTCTGTCTTTCTGCTTTTGTTGTATCCTTCCAGATTCGATTAGGAGCTCCTTTTCAACATTAGAAATCGAAAAATCTTTATCTTCTAGTCGATAAAGCATTTGAACTAAGTTGTCATAATCTGCTGGCAATCTTCTAATTAATTGGAAACATGTGAGCTTTTCTGGCATTACAAAACCTGCGTCATGAATCTGTTTCCTTTTTTCATTTACTAACTTGCAGAAAATGCCAATAGTCTCCTTCTCTGGATCAAACTTCAATTCAAAGAATTCATCAATAAGTCCGGCTAACCGTGCTCGGGAGGTAGGTTCAAAGTTTTCCTTCAAAGTAGTCCACGCTGTCTTTCCGTCCTCTTTGTCGGCTATCAGCGGTTGAAACTGCTCATCAATTCCTTGGAATATAGTAGAGTAACTTCTAGCTTTTCGCATTTCATAAGAGCGTAAGTCTCTGTCTGTTGCATCAGTTGGTAATGGCTTCTCTGTACCACCAACAAATTCCCAAGAGCCTTTATCGATGAGTAATACTTTCATATTTACTTTCCAACTACTGTAATTGAAACTGTTTAGCTTTGTAAATCCCAATATGGAGCTGCTGTCATTTTCGGCCATCTCCAATCTATCTAAACGGCCCCAGTAGCGTTATAATAAACTTGCTTCTAAAGACGACAAAAGCTTAACTAAGCTGGGCAGGTATGGCCCATAACCTTGCTGGCAGAGTTTAGTGCGTTGTGGAAAATGCCCAGCAAGCATAATGAAAAAGTCATCTTTTAACTAATCATAAATTTTATTAAGCAAGAAAAGTCATAACTTAACTTAAACATCATAAAGGAGAAACAATCCTCTCCATAACATGAATTCAATACATACAGTCTTGAAAATCAAAAGAAACAAAAACTCCAAATCCAATCTTGATTTGTCATATATATACAATATAACAGTTGCATAATGAGGGTACTTACACACTCAAAATTAATACTATGCAAATTCTGTCTTTAAACTATTTTTAAATGTTCGAACTCCCTCCTTCAGAGGTTTTTCGAACTCGTGATCTCTGACTCTCACTCGAACCTTGTTCATCGAAATTCATAGTCTAATCAAACCGCTTCAGATGATACGGTACATGAGAGTGCTGAAGCGAAAAGTGAGGATTGTCCCAGTCCAGCAGTTGGCAGCATAGTAGAATGCTATCCGCACAGAGAGCTTGAAGACACGCACCTGGTGTACAGAATAGCTGAGGGTAATGTAACACAAATATCTGAAAGCAGCGTCTTACGAATGCTATTCTGGAGGAATTTCTCTTTTCCACCTGAGAGCTTCTTGCAGTGACGTATTCATTAGATTGCCACTATGTATCGCGCATGCGCATTTCCAGGAAGTAAAATAAGTAAATTACATTATCATAACATCGCCTATACGCGAGAGCAGAGTATTAATATCGAAATTACGCCATTTTTAAAAATCCATGACTTCTCTTGCCCTGTTATATATTTATTTTAACAAATTAAAAATAGTAGAATAAGAAGAAACATATTTTAACACCACGTGTGCTAAGAAAAAAAATTAAGGTTCAATATATTTTGTTACTTTACTACAGAATATTAACTGCATTATAATTTTTTGAAGAAAAGAACATTCAAAATAATTATACAATCCAGATTAAATAATAATGGAATCTGATGTTTGTTAAAATTCAACTTATTAAATTTTTTAACGACTATACGTTCAGCATATTTTTCCATCGCATAAAGGAATGAATTAAAATTTCAAAGTAGCAATGAGGCTGGGAGGAACTATCACACCAATGCGCATATTCGAGTAATAGGTGGTCTATCTCAAATCGGTCTGCAAGATTGCCTCAGGTGAAAAAGAAAGTTTCTCTAGAACAGCATTAAGGTGCTTCGCAGTCTTCAGACATTTGTTAATGTAACGAACCGCTTCACACATTTATAGAACATGCTTCCTAGACGGTCAGGAAAAGTGAGGGTGGGTCACATTCGACTCACTCGTTTGAAAAGGAAGAAAGTGTGCTGGATGTCATGGAGATTTATGCAACGACCAGCATACATACCATTTCATTTAAATTAAAAACGTATCATAACAATGTACATCGCGTTTTAAACACCGAGTCCTCCCATGTATTTTGTCTCCAAGAAATTAAATTACTGTTTCTCGATGACCAGCTCAATAGTGTGCTTTTCGAACTTTAGTTTCTGCAAGAAAGTATTGTGGTTGTAATTTAATAGCTTATGTGTTGTTCGCTCATGAGGTAACATTCGATATGGATAACACTTTTTCAGACTCAATATTTTTTAAATTCTTTTGACAAATCATTCCAATATCGGTGGATCTAATGTGGTTGAATGCTACCCTGGAACCCACGCTCACTGGATTTATCAAGACTTGATTTCCTTCCGTGAGGAGCCATCTAAAGTGACGTGGATTACGATAGTGTTGAGTCGGAATTGGATCTCGATCTATGATTCGTCAGTTTATTATGAGCAATGTTAACGAAAATGAAGAGTAGACGATTGAAACTGAAGAGACTAACTAAGTCAACCGGTTGTATGGTGGTCAAGAGTTGACTTACGATGTAAATTCCGGGTTCGAGTCTCGTTTCGATCATGGTTGTAATTTATCTCTCTGCTCATACATTGTTGGGGCACTACAAACTACAAATAACTCATGGTATTTCCTGTTTTTTTTTTTTTTTTTTTTTTTTGAAAAAAAAAGAGTGAAAAATTCTTTATTTTTGACGATATTCGTTCTCGAAGAATTCATGATAGTTATTTTGTACCCTTGGCAAAATTTTTGCTCGTAGAATAAGCCAGGGAACGGTTTCGTTAAATACGAAGAAAGTTTCGTCATACTTAAGCATCCGTTTCTTACAATACACTTGATTTTGTTTTTAATTGAATCCAATACTTAAATTTTCGAAATCCTAGTTTAAATTTTTCCCATGTAAGAAAGAAGTAGTGTTATACAGCTACAAATTTGAAATAGTTAAATAAAACTCTTAAAAATTTATAAAATAAAAATATATATTTCGAAATATTTGAAAAAATTTAATTTAATAGCACATGTTTTAAATTTCAACATAACTTTTTAACTTCGTGTAATACAATAGTGACAATATTATGATAATGTATAATTACGGTAACCTGTTGAGTAATGAAGCATTTAACTCTGTTTTATGATTATAATAGAAAATTTTGCCCTCCATTTGTTTACGTTTATAAATTTCCATGATTGCTTCGCAGTCATTTGCTTTTCTTAGTTATGAGTACGTTTATAATCAATAGGAATCAAACAAAAAATTACGAAAACTATAAGATCTTAAAATTCTTTACTTTATAGCCACTGACTTTGTTTCCAAAAATTTAGTTTCTGGTTTTATTGAGATAAAATTTAAACTTACCCATTTTGTTTTTTGACTATCCATACACTTGGCTTTAAATTATTGTTTTTTAACACTATAAAAACTAGTTAAATATATTTTTGCCAAAGAAAAAATTTAAATCTCAGAAATCAATTTTTCGCTTTTCTTTGAAAATTTATTTATTTATTTTTAATTATAAATTATGACAGGTATATAGTTTTTCACAAAATATATGACAGAAATATAACTTAATGTTTAAGTTACTATTAATTAATAATTTAATATGTTTATCAGAAAATATTGCTTAATAAGTTAATATTTTATTTAAACTTTTTATTAAAGGAGCACCAGATATATTTTTTTAATTTCAAGCCATTAATTTTAAATTGTAGAGTTATTATTTTGCATTTAAATAAAAAAAAACTAAAATAGATGATATGACAAAATAAGTCATATATAAATAATCTAATTGTTGAAAATAATATCTTCAACGATATCTATTATTCTATTATTATGTTTTCAAAGTAGGAGTGAATTAAAAATCCATTAATTAAGAGAATAGTAACTTACAGGTAAATACCTCAATTTTTTTTATTAATTCTATGTTGATAACAGCAAAAGATATTTTTATGTTCTTCGTAAATGTGGATATAATTATAAGACTTGAATTTGCCATAAAATAGTACTGAAATGGTTATAGACTATTTTGATGATTTATTGAAAGAAATTTGTGATATTTATTCGCAGCATATTTTTTATTAAACTATCTAATCATTACGAAATAATGTCGTATCGTAAAAATAAATAAGGCAGTTTAAGTTATTAGTTTTACGACAATCGTACATCGTCAAACAAACAGTCAACAAAACCAGCTGCTGAGCGTATTGGAAAAAGTAGGGAGCAGCCAACGCAAAAAGAACAGATAATATTGTTACAATAGCTTCCAACGAAACAGGTGTTGAGCCTTAGACTGATTGTAAGGCTCCGCATTGTCAACTATAAGGTACCATTAACCTTCAAAGATGCAGTTTTTTGCTTAATTCTCCTGAGGAAGAAGCAACAGCAAAAATAATCTCGAGAATATTGTCAGTCACTAAAAGCCATGTGAAATAAAAATATCTTTATTATTATTATTATTTAATAACGATAATCGTATTTGAAAATTATTGTCCTCTATAGTAACAGTTTCAATCTCAATTATTTTAAAAATGTAGGAAAAATGTCTTGTACATTTCCTTAAATATAATTAAAATATTTTTAAATGCAGGTTACCTAGATATGTAAAAGAAACTATGAACCTAACCGAGATTATAAGAAAATAGTAACATGTTTAAATATACACCGAAGAGCCATTACATTCTGAACACCCTGCTAATAACATGTAGGACCACATTTAGCCTTCAAAACTGTTAGCACCCGCCATGGCATTGTTTCCACAAGGGTTGATAGGTAGTCTGAGGTATCTGGCACCAATCGCTCACCAACGGGTTCTGCAATTCCCTCACGTTGCGAGGGGGTAGCGTGGCAGCACGAATTTGGTTTTCCAAGTAGGACAGCAAATGTTTTATTGGATTAAGGTCAGGTGAATTTGGGGCCAAGACATGACTTGAAAGTAACTGGAATGTTCTTCGAACCAATCCATGACGATTCGACCCTTATGAGATGGTGCATTATCCTATTGGTAAACACCATTCCCCGCAGGAAAAACTGTTACCATGAATGGGTGAACTTGGTCTGCAACTATGTTCAAGTAGCTTACAGACGTCAGGGATTGTTCTATGAGGATTATGGGTCCTATGAAATGTGCCCCATGAAAACATTGTTCCTGGGCGAGAAACCATGAAAACCTGGGCGAGCCCATTCTTATGGATGGAGGGTGGTCATAATGTAATGACTCTTGGGTGTATATTATTGCAAGAGTTAAAATAATAAATAAAATGCAAAAAGAAATAAAAGTGTCAAAATTAAATATTTCTTTTAATTTGGAAAATTTAAACATTAGGAAACTACAATTTTATAATTTTGAATTGCCGAAATCCTAAACTAGAATCACTACAACTTAAAACTTTACAAAAATAGAATTTTTTTTGGAAGAAATATAATTTCTTACCGCAAAATAATATCAAAACTCATTTTTAATATACGGTTAATACAGATAATAAATATATATACGGATTTTTAACTCTTTTGTACCAACATCTTATTTCAGTGGCAACTACTACTACAATATATAGCTCGCATTTCAGCAACTACAATCATAAACTAGAATCACTGCATCTTAATAGATTTATTTTGTATGGAAAACATATATTTTCTTGTCATAAATATACAAATAGATTTTTACTATACTGATATTAACGGATATACGGATATATGCGGACTTTTAATTCACGGAGTCTTAATGTTATTAATTTCACTTACACATCCTCTAGTAAACTAATGAGCATTGGTTGTCATTAAATAATTAAACCACTAGACTGTGATGATTTTCAACACAGATAGTAAAAATGCTCATAAACTAATAAATTATGTTTCCTGTTATTATTTTGAATTCGAAGTAATTGAATCGTTGACTTTAATTACAACCCTTAATATTTGAAATTATAATAATTTTAAATAAGAATTTTGATATTAAACTCAGTATCTTCAGCAAATTAATATCTAAAAGAGGGAAATTAACCCTATCCATTTACGCTGAAAATTTTAAAACATGTTACATTACCGATGTAATCAGAGAGGAATTGAAAAGCAATAATTAGAAGTATATCCAAACTATTTCAAGAGAGAATTTAACTTCTTCATCCTTTAATGCTTCATCCCTTCATTTCTTATTCTGAACATTGTGAAAGCGGCTCTGATTTTTTATAATTATTTTATTTTATATATCAAATTATAATGTCTATTTGCACACTTTTTTGCCAGAAATAACAAGCATTAAAATAAATACAGAAATTTGTTTTAACATACGTTATGATTCAATTTCTTACAATGACTCTTCAACTTAAATTGACTAATTTTGATTAATTTTAAAAGACAAATAATTCTTAATATTCAGAATTTTTAATTTATCCAAATTTTTTAATTTAGTTTTAATATTTTTAAAATTTTTATTTTTCATAAATTAAAAAAGTAAAATTTTTTTATAAGTTTACAAAAAATTAATGCGTGCAATAAATTTTTTCGATCTTAAACTCTTTTTACACAAAACACGAGCAAGTATTATCAACTAATAAATTAAAATTTTACTTAATGGATTTCTTAAACAGAATTATTGATTAAGTTTTTTAATGCATCTCGGTTATCATAAATTGAAAACTAAAGTAATGTAATGGATTTTTTCGATTAAACAAATATGTTAGTTTTAAAGATAGTGAAAAAACACGTTAGAAGTTAACAAATAATTATAATAGTTAAAACAAAAGAAATCATGAACGAATGCAATTGATTTTAGAGTTTAACTAAAATTTTAAATCCTTTTATATTATTTTTGCAAAGTTCATAAATCCTTACTTTCCAGATAATGAACTAAAATGCAGAATAATTTAGAATAACGGTTTTTTATTTTGTTTTAAAAATCGGAATTTGCAAATGTGTTTCTTCGTATTCTGCTAACAGTAATCAAGTTGTAATTTTAGAATATCTTTTTGAGTCGAAGGAAAAGGGGATCCTTTTAAATGGTTTTACATCATAAAAAATTCAATCAATTGTAAATAGAAAAAAAAATTCAATTTCTTTTTGCGGAACAAAAAATTTCAGGAGTTTTCAGGAGGATGTATGGCACATTTAAATAACAAAAAAAATGATTCAACGATATATATAATTAAAGTAATATGAATAAAAGAATATCTCAAATTCAGAATGAACTATAAATAATTTTAGTAAAATTTATTGAATTTAATATTTTGCAAACTAAATTTCTTCAAACTTCTTTTCTAGTTATGGAGTCGGATTTGATGAGCTAGGTGAGAGGACAAAACTTCCTTTCTGGTTATGGACTCGGATTTCATGAGTTAGGTGAGAGAACAAAACATCCCTTCTAGTTATGGACTCGGATTAGATGAATTAGGTGAGAGAACAAAACTCGGATTTGATGAGTTAGATGAGAGGACAAAACTTCCTTTTTAGTTATGAACTCGGATTTGATGAATTAGTTGAGATCACAAAACTTCCTTTCTGGTTATGGACTCAGATTTGATGAGTTAGGTGAGAGGATCAATAGGGTATGCTTTGTGTTTCAAGTTTCATTCAATACTTGCTGAATATCCGTTCTTCGTATGAGGTGAAAAAAATAAGAATCAATTAAATAATACTGAATAATGCACAACACTGAATGAAAAATACTGGCACAATTAATAAAGCTAAAATAATTCCAATGTCTTGATTTTTTGTCCTTCCCGGTGGCTCTTCGTTATAAGAATAAACTAAACATATTTTTGGCCGTGTACACAGTTTCTGTAATATAAATACCCGATTAAAACTGCAATTACCATAGGGTAAGCAGTGCCTATTACCAAAAATTAAATTAAGCGTTATTATGAGTATAGCAACTTCTTATGGTTCCATATAGCGAATATATGCATTTACCCCTTTTATTTTGCCTTTCAGTACATAGCTTAAATTCTTTTTTAAATTCAATTAGTATCTATTGAATGGTATTTTTTTTTAAATTTCAGTTAATACCTATTAGATTGGGGATCCTCCCAATGAGGTGACCCTAGTTCGAAAACTAGCTGTGGATAGTTAATAAGAATTCAGCTGCCTGCTGAGAACGACCAGAATGCTGACTTAAAACATCTTCTGTAGTTGATAGATCATGGGCTAAAATCTCCGTGCCATAGGGCTAATGTAAGTCTTCGCGGTCTTCCTTTCCATATAATGCAAATGCAGTTTAGTTCAATGAAAAAAATCATTGGCGTGCGCTAGTTTGTCCAAATGCTTAATTCAAGAGTTCCATCTTGTTCTTTGTTTGTGCGAAATTACATGATTATGGAGTTGAGCAATGGTAGTCCTAAGCTTAGAATTGGATGAACTGCCCTAAATCGGTTATAAAATAAAAGATAATCGCACCTTGTTCAAAAATTGCTTGTTTGCGTATCCCTTGCTTGCTTGCGTTATACAATATTACACTTTGTCATCTCAATAATAATAATAAAAACGAAAAATGATTAGTATTAAAAAATTCTTATTTATTCTGTTTTCAATAATATTCATCAATTAAAAGAAATAATTTACTCTGGAATGGCATAATTTTCTTATGCGAGTCAAATTTCTCCACTCTTTCAGTTTTAGTTCAAAATCTGACAGTTATAGTGTTAAGATGTTAGTGTTGAACAAGCACACTGATTTAATGCGTCAGTTTAAACTTCATATGTTATCTCACAAAATTTAAACAAGGTAAAAAAAAAAGTGTTTATCAGAGCATTTTGCCATTTTGTATTTCATCGAAGAGTTCAGTTCAAATCACATACCTGCCAACTTTTAATCCTTTCGAGGATGATTTTCCCCAGTGGCAATAAAATGTAATTTAAATTACAATTTTAGGCAGAAGCATGCACTGCATTTTGAAAAGGCTTATACGTACTTTCACGACAGTATTACATATTTATATATATACTTAATTATTTTAAAAATAGTGGTGATCAAAAATATTCTAAATTAAGTTTGTAAATGCAAGGAATGTATGAAAAACATACATTTTACTACAACATTAAAGATAAACATAAAATTTTATGCCAAATGCGTAAAAGTTGGCAGGTATGAAATCATCTATTACCTATAAAATATAGTGGCTCACTCTGGTTTTGTCATAATAATCGCAAACACAAAATTGGCACTTTTCAACAACGGTTATAAACTAAAAAATAAAATAAATAATGTTTCACAAGATTACTTTGATTTAAAACCTTCTGCTTTATTACTTCCTTTTTTCCTTTTTTTTTATTTTTGCGAATGATGTTTAATTTTGTCTTTTTTGTGCTGATTTTTTATTCTTCTAGTAGTTTTAATTCGAGACTTTTCTCCTTTCGCAACACTTATGGAAACGCAGAATTTTCTAAAATATGCTTGTTTTTCTTTCTCCATATTATTTCATTTAACTGAATTAACATTAGGGACAAAATATTTATCTTTAACATTGATTGTAATAAAAATTCAAACCGTAAATTTGAATCTGAAATATTAAATAAATATTAAATTTAAGTTTCTGCTTTCTAAATAAATACATTAACAAAAAATACCCACTTAAACTCTTTAAATCTTATAGTGCGTTTATTAGTTTAAAAATAAAACTTAAGTAATTTCAATGAAGATCTTTTAAAACACTCTATGAATAACTAATTATTATAATAATATTTTCGTCCTTTTTTTTATTAGTAAAATAACTCCGTGCTTTGCATTTTAGAGGTGAATAATTATTTTATCTGAAGTCAGATAAGAAAAGAAGTATACCACCCGAGGATAGAAGAACGGTAACAAAATATGTTGAATAAGCTTGTTAATCTTAGTTTTGAAGGCAGTATCGTATATCGATAAATGAGATTTAGCTTACATTATTGAATATGATATCAAACTCCGGTGGATAAATTAAATTTACTCTTCAGAAAGTTTTCTATCAGTAATTAGATGGTGGTATTCACAAATAATGACGTAAAACTTAGTTACTTTTTAGATATTCTGAGTCCTTTTCTAGACGTATATATTATAATTTTTGCATTACATTTTATCATACAATGATTCATTATTGTAGAAATATATAAATTATAAAATTACTTGAAAATTTTTAATATATATGTATAAGAAAGATAAAAATAGTGAAATTAAAATAATAATTTTAACTAAATAATGCTATTAACTAAATAATAATATTAACTAAATGAGAATAATAATAATAATTATTATTATTATGTACTTCTTCATTTTGGAGGGAGGAGTTAAAAAGATTTATTACCATTGTACCTGTATTAGTTACCTATCCCCACAGGACATGTTACTGATTACTAGTACATTAATATCTAATGCCATAACTAATTCTACATCACTGACTTGAATATAATATCAATGACTGTGACGTCAATATAAGTGGATATAAATTTACTCTTCAGAAAGTTTTCTATCTGTAATTAGATGGTGGTATTCGCAAATAATGACGTAAAGCTTAGTTACTTTTTAGATATTCTGAGTTCTTTTCTAGACGTATATATTATAACTTTTGCATTATATTTTATCATACAATGATTCATTATTGTAGAAATATATAAATTATAAAATTACTTAAAATTTTAAATATATATGAATAAGAAAGACAAAAATAATGAAATTAAAATAATAATATTTACTAAATGAGGATAATAATAATAATTATTATTATTATTTTTAGGTACTTCTCCATTTGGGAGGGAGGAGTTAAAAAGATTTATTACCATTTTACCTGTATTAGGTACCTATCCCGACAGGACATATTACTGATTACTAGTACATCAGTATCTAATGCCCTAATTAATTCTGCATCACTGACGTGAATATAATGTCAATGCCTGTGACGTCAATATAAGAGAATAAATTAAATTTACGCTTCAGAAAAATTTTCTATTAATAATTAAATGTTGCATATATTCTCAAGAAAACGTGAGAGATGACCTCAGTAGGACCATAAAGTAACAGTTTCGGTTTTTGGCAGAATTGAAGGTTTCAATCATTAAAACCTGGGATAATATTTTCTAATTTCCTCCAGGGATTAGTAAGAGATGCTCAACATTGTATATTGCAAGCTATGAACAAAAGTGATGAATATATTAGTTACAAGTAAAAGTGGCTTTATTTCGATGAGATTTTTTTCTTTTTAATAAAAAAAATAATAATATTTGAGGATTTTTTTACTTGTCCAGGTGGAGAAGGATTTTTAGCTACTCCTTATAAATATGTGTTTAGATTTAGACCTTCATAATATATATGCTTGTTTCGCATTGGTTTTCTTTGCTTTTAAGTCAGGGCAAAAAATCATGTGGGGTTCATTCAGACTCACATATACTTAAAGGTCAAAACCGGTATAATGTTTAAAAATGTTCAAATAATTTTGTTTTAATAATAAATAATTCAAATAGTTTAGTTCAAATAAGCTGTTCATTTAAATATATGGCAACAAAATATACCAAATATGTATTTTGTACTTTATCTGCATTTTAAAAAATACTTAATTTTAATAAATATGATGGTACAAAAACCACAAATGGTAATAATTTCTAAAACTGTCATTCAGCGAATAAGTTTACAAAACAAATTATAATGCTCAAATACAATACCTTGTACAGCAGTCGGCATCTAGCCTATTTTGATTCATATTTTATGTCAATCAATAGCACTGATAGAAAACTGAAGTCTGCATTGTAATGCAACTGACATTTGGCTGAAAATATAGCGATATAAGTTGTAATACTGTTCTATAGCAGCTGACATGAAAAAAAATAATTTTACGAAATAAATTGATTTTGTTTTAAGAGCATTTTGTATTCGAGTCTCTAGATTCAAATTTGGAAGATAAATGACTCGAATGATATTTAAATACTATTCACCGAATGTTTCATATTTGTACATGTTATATGTTTTATCTTTGCATTATGCTTTACATTTCTTAAGAAATCAATAGCGATCGCATAAGAAAATATAAGAATGAATGTGTAGCATAAAGATTGTAATAATTTAAAATAATTTTAATCACCTACTCATTTGAATTTACATTTTGTAAATCGAAACAAAAATTGTTTTTAAAGTAAAGACTCTTTCATTTAAAAATAAGAATTTCGATCCCCGATCACTATTTTTTAAATAAATTAACTTCGTATCAACGATTAATGGAAATTTATTTTGTATATTTACCAACCCACATCATAAAATTATTTAAAAATCAGACATTTGGGATTGCTCCCTGGTTTCTTTTCCCCCTGACTTGACTTTTTGTTTGAATTTTTTTTCCCAATCCCTCAACCTGTTGTATAGGTTTTGATGATGTCAAGACATTTCATCGATATTTAGGACTCTTATGCCTCTGGGCTGTTTACAATGACTTCAGATAAGCGATAGTAGAGAGGAAAAATTTTCTTATTTGAAAAACTTGAAGCTCTTGAAGACTTCATATTAAAAAGGGAGTTTTTATCATGTTTCTTCCTTCACCGGAAAGCAAAACGTTCATCGAATGAAGTGATGCAAAGAAGAGGACGAAAAATACTCATGGAAAAAATAAATTCTTCTAAATGATATTTAATCATATATTTTTTTTAACAATGTTGAGAATTTTGAAATTCTTGACAATCATTTGAAACGAATGATGTATTCTTCCATTTTTAAATAATAATATACTTTCAACCTTTTTTCCTCCTTCTTATAGAGAGAGAACTATTTCTTACATTGTAATTATGTCGGATGTATTAAAAACTTTCTTTAAAGAAAAATAAAGAAATTTGCTAGTAAAATATAATAAAATTTATATTGATTCTAGATTAACTCTATTAGTACATTGTAGAACATTCCGAATAAAAATAAGGTAAAAAGTATCGGTACAGACTGACTTTTTACCGTAAAATTTCATTTTTACCAGAACATAGATTTTACTGTAAAGAAGAACTTTATCGTAAAAATAGATTTTGCGGATAATGTGCCCAAAGTACTGGTATTTTATACCGTAATTTGCGTCGAAATTTTTTGCAGTGTTGTAAGGTAAGACACTTTAACCCCTATTTGCTTATTCCTTTTGTTTCTTGAAAGAAGTGGGAGCATAAGGTTTTATTATTGGGATTTATATAGAAAAATCAACGCACTTCTTTTTACCATAATAAGTTAATAATTTTGACTTTTATGTTTTCATTAGTAACTTATAATTTTATTTATTTTCTAAAAGTATTCGGTAACTTTAAATCCGATTATTATTGAGAACTGAATCCATTTATTGTGACTATCGTAAGTATGCATAATAATTTAAATTTCTTTACCATCTCAACTGGCGAAACATAAAACCAAAATGTCAGTTTCAGTATGATTAAAATATTAAGTGCTAAATATTCTACATTTGTAAAACTTATGAAATGTTCAGCGCATTATAAGCTAATCATTTCATTTGTTTTACACTGAAATATAACAAGAACTTGGAAAATTTTACTGCCAACATAACAATATAGGAATTATAAGTTTAAGTTAAAATAAATCGAATATTTTTAAAACCATTTATATAGAACATTAATTTGTGTCAAAAATTTGTTCACCTACAATTCAATTGATTTTAAAATTGGCGATTGGCATACGCACAAAAAATACTGGAACAAATTGCAGTAAAAAATACTGGCACCCTGAATGCAGGTGCATTTTACTCTAAAAACCTTTTTTACCAGAACATGTTACGGAGTAAAAATCTAATATACCATAATTTTCACAGTAATAGTTGCAGTAAAATCACTGAATCAATCAAATTAAATAAATATAACTGTAAGAATTATCGTATAATATTTTACAGTGAAATGGATTTTAAGGAAAATGCTCCCAAATTGTCGGTACCTTAAACTATAATTTGATATATAATTTTTACAGTACAAACATTGCAATCATAATCAGATATCTTCTTAAACTAAAGTTTAAATTTTCCTACATTAATTTAAATTTTTCGTTAAATGGAATGTAAATTAAACGCTCAAAATTTAAAATTATTTATAGCTAAATACTATTCTCTCTTGCATTGTTCAAAAAAATATTGTAAAACCTAAATTAGAAGCACGAAAAAATCATCTAGAAGATTCTTGATTACTTTTTCTTGTGTTACTAAAACTATTGAAAACATGATGATATAGACGAAAAAAAGACCAACAATAAACCAATACATTTCAGAACAAGAAAATTTTGTAAGATCTAAATATATACAAATTAAACTAACTATTTTCCGTGAAACTTTGAAACATATAAGTAAATTAGAATTGGTATTGGAAAATAATACACATAATATAAAATATTCAAAATTTGTTAGCTTTTGGTAGAATATGCTTTATGAATAAAATCATATTTTTCAAAACTATGAATTATTTATCATATCAGAATCAGTAAATATTCACAAAAATGGTATTGGGGAAATTCTGCAAAACAAACACTACTGCGTTCTCCCGAACTTTTCTTTAAGGCGAATAAAAGATGATGAATACATACTCAACATAATTTTTTCCCAAGTGATCAAAGTAAGTTTGTTTCTATTGATCTTGCAATTTTTTTATTTATTTTTTTAATATTCATGAATAACGGAATGCATAAGATATCACGAGAATTCTTTTGATTCCCATTTGTTTTATATCATTCCATTCGTAAAGTTTAACTGAATGAACCTTTTGAGTTCAAAAACTTGAACAAAAAGAACGGTTTTCCAGCCTTCCAGACTTTAGAGGAAGAATAACAGCAAAAATGTTTCTTCAATAAATCAATTAAGTAAAGAAGATTGTTTTTTTTTTCCTCGCTCTTTTTCGACAAAGCTGAGAAGTAATTTGTTGTTTTGATTGCTGGTAACTATTCGGAGTGTGTTCTCTTCGGAGTTATCTTCAGGCTTTGTTTAAGAGAGAATGAGAAGTGCAAGTGTGAGCAGTTGGACTGATGCCCACGGTTGTAATCAATGATTCTATGAAAGGGCGATGTGGAATAAAAGAAGGCAATTAATAAGATAAGAGTTTATATAAGAATCGAGAGAAGAATTTTTATCGCTCAAAGGAATTGTGTTTGTTCTATCACTACTTTTTTGCTCTTTTTTCACCTCTTTTATTCGCAAATTATCTTGTTTTAAGTGCCTTGTGCTGTTTTCTTTTAACTTTTTGGCTCTGATTTTTAGCCATTTGTTCAAGCTTCTGTGTCAAACATTTCGCATTGAAACGATTCGAAATGTAATAGAAGGACTTTTTTTTTATTCTGTATTGTTCAGAATTTTTAAGACTCGTATGAATCACAGTTTTTAAGAAAAAGACCAACAAATATTTTATATTTAATTACAGATGCAATCTATTTAATATTCAGTTTCATTGTTTTATAAATCATGACTAATAGTGAACTTTTTGGTTAAGAAAGAAGTAAATTAAATAACTGTCTTAAATTGGTAATATTTAAGGATAACAGTTTTATTAGTTTCCAGTTTCAACAGGGAAATTTTAAATTAAATTTAAACAATTCCGGAGATGCATCTAACTACTTGTTTAGGAAAATCGAGGCACATGATAATTACTTTGAGAAAAAAAGTATGGTCAAAACTATCAGAATTTTGTAAAATTTACCAAGATTCTAGTTCTAGGGAGACATCAAAAAGCTCTGAAAATTGGATTGCGTTGGTAATTTAGAAGAAAATATCGTTCTTTAATGCGTAATATAATGTGGTAAATATGGTAAAATTTGGGAATTATTTTACAATACTTAGAGCATGGTATAAGAACCATTTATACGCTTAAATTTACTTTTCAAATTGGAATGTTTTACTGTATGTGTGGTAATAAGAACTATAAACTTATAAACAAGAATTTACGGTGAACCGTTTACATAAGTACGAAAAATGTAGTATCAAATAAATGGTTTAACTATCGTATATTTTTGCTTTATAACCAGAAGAACTGTTTGTTTTGTTTACGAGACATTTCAATTCTATGTAGTACGGCAATTTTCCAGAATTTTTTCCAGTGAGTAATTAATGCTTGTAAATAAAAAAGAAGATATATTCGCATTTTCTAAAATTTTTTTCTTCCAGTTTTTAAGTTTGATTATCGTAACTTAAACTGAATAGTGTGAAAATTCAATAAAAGAGGTATATGTAATATTTCAAAACAGTAAGAAAATGTTGTTCGTATGGAAGAGATGCATATCTTTCAAAAAATATAATTAACTAATTAGTGAACATGCATAATGTCTGCCAACGTCACTTGCAGGACAAAAATTCGTGAATTGTGTTTAGAAAAACATTTTTTAAGAAGTAGATCCAATCAGAGTATTTCATAATTTAGTATAATGAAATAAGATATTATAATAGTGTAATATAAATTGAGTATTGCTCCGCATCCTTACGATTTCACTTTCGAGAAATCTGCAAACATTTCAAAACATTACATTTGAATTAAATACATTTAAGTTCGCTACATTTAAGTTCAAAATGTAGTGAAAACAAGGGAAAAATTACAAAACAATGAAAAAAGGGGAAAAAAGAAAATTAATAATAAAAATAAAAACAACAAAAAAACGGAAAAAAAATTTCGTAAAAAGGACAAAAATTTTTTAAAAAATCCGGAAAATAAAAGATATAATCTTTTCATCAGCTCACACGATTATATCCACAAAAAGAAGTGCTATCTAATATTGTATCAATATAGCCAAAGCATATATTTAATAATTTACATAAAATAATTAATTAATTAGATTTATGAGTTATACGAAACATTTTGTTTTCATATATCATAGCAAGCGATTGTTTTCAAAAAGATCAAAACTATGTTTAAACATTACTACATTATTTGTCGTTCCTTTGAAAAACAACAACTGTATTTATATTCATAGACCACAGTGTATAATCACTGTATTTAAGCTTTAAATGAAGCGCAGGATGTTTGGTGACTATCAACTATCAACCAATCAACTATCTTCCCGTCATTAATCATTTAAACAGACCTTTTCATGATTCGCTTAAACAAACATTGAACTGAAAACTCATCGCTCAGGTAAGGCTATGAATAACAAGATTTTCACATCTTATAATTACTATTTCTCTTATGACTTCAAACGAAAAATCAAGTGTTGTGTTGGATGTACGAGAAGTGCTAATATTTACGAGATTATGCATAATATAATAAACCATGCAAAATTCTAACATATCTATAGTAAAATTCTATGCACTTCATGAAAGTAAACTATTTTGTAAGTAATGAAATCATATCTCATTTTAGAACAAACAGTGAATAAAAGTTTAACATAACATAAACTTGTCTTAAGCCAAAGCACTTATTTAAAGCTTAGAATGAAATATTACGATGGATGTGAATATACAACCCATAAATATTTCTAAAATGTTTCCTAAGAAGACATTTTAACTGTTACAAATAATATTTAGTCATATTCCTTTTCTTCAAATACTTGGCGACGTTTATAGTTTCTACAAACTAACTATTCTTATATTATTTTTCGTCCGTCATGAATTATTCAGTAGAAATTTTCGTGATTCACTTAAACTAACACAAATCCGACAATTCATTGGTCAAGTTAGGTTTGGAATAACAATAAATGTCAACTTCTGAGAAAGGCGTGTTTTACGTTTATTTAAAATCATAATTTATTCAGAATATATTATTTACTGTTTAAAAGGATGTGAGAAAAACAATCTCAAGAAATAGAATTTATGCTGACAACATGACAGAGTTTAGGAAAAGTTTTGCATTCCAAATGGCTAGGGTTCTTCCTTACTATATCTTATAAGCATACATTATAAAATTTTATGCAACTTCTACTTTAAAACAGCGTGTAAAAGAATGATTAGATTTTTTGATAAATTTGTGATAAAATATATAATATTGTTTATTTTTTATTTATATTTCCTTTTATTTTCTGTATTTTAACGACAAAAAGGAAATACAATAAAAAAAGGGAAAAATAGGAAAGAAAGTGCAAAAAGGAACGAAAATAACTTTAAATCTCATATTTTGTTGAAAGATATTGACTTGTTTATGTTGAAAAAGCTTCACAAAACTTTTTTTTGGGGTTTTAATTACTTCAGTTCTAATAAACTCCTGATTTTTAATTATTTTGGTTGAAATGTTACAAAAATTTTAGACATTACCGGTTTTTTAAATAATAGGGAGATTTTGCACTTTTACGTTAGGGAGATTTTGCACTTTTATGTTAGCTTCCGTACGCTTCATTCCGTAAGATTGAAGCAACTGCGCATGCTCACGTTTATTTCAGATGATATGTATCTTTACGTTATGTTGGCGTGATTTGCACTACAAAGACAAAGCTACAAACACTCTGTTTGTAGATGTTAAATGCTGTTTTCTGTTTAAGCTTACCTTCGAACTAAAAACATTGGCATGAAATTTGAATTTGAAGAAAGGAACTGATGAAATTTAGAAATGAATCGGGTGATCTTATAACAATTGGTTCATTCAATAAATAAATAATTTTATAGTTTCCATAAAAAATTCCATAAAAAACTAGATAAATTGTAGCTATTTAAAATTCAAAATTATAATTATTTTAACTATGTAATTTAGTTAAAAGAAGTTAATAATCAGTAGAAGTTCAATATTTTTTAAATATTAATAATAATAATAACAAGCTTGCATTCTTTATAGCTGAATTCATCAAAATTATTAACCAAGTTTTTCTGCCCACAGAACCGTAGTTTTACGTCGAGCAATGCATCTTGAATCGTATACTACAGTTCTAAAGAGATGGTCTACGTATATTGTAAATGTTTGTTTTAATTTTGAGGTCAAAGTTAAAATGATATTCCACTACGTTAGCATTTTTAACTTGCAGATTTTTACAAAATATCTTATTTTCACTTACGTTAGTTGGATATTATTTCATGGGTGCATGCGCAATTCCCCTGAACATACGTATGTGCACTAGAAGTGCGTATGCGCACTTACTTGAAATCTTACGTACGGAAGAATTCGAAAACTAACGTAAATTTGCAAAATATCCTTAATACCGCAAATGTGATTTTAATTAAATTATTTTTTACGAACTGCTGATAAGAATACAAAGAAGAAATTTGAATATTCAAAAATTGCATTAAAAGGACCACATGTAAGAACATCTATGGAAATTCAATGATTAGTACACGGCGGAAAAAAATGTGGAAAAATTTCTGTACTGTATAATAAAGACAATTCCAGTTAAAAAACATAAGTCTGCCTAATTACTCCCAAATATACGGTATTTGAAACATTTTTGTGATACTTTTTCCGTTCATACGGTAACGGTTTACCGTAAGTTCTGGTTTTAAAATTATATTTCTTATTACACACATTCAGTTAAAAAATACGAAACTGAAAAGCAACTTCACCCATAAAATGGTTTTTATTCCATGTTTTGAAGAGTCTAATATAATTACTCAAATTACAACGTTTACCAAATTTTATCACTTATTACACAATTATAATTTACTGTTAATTTTTACAAAATCATTTCCAAAGCACTTCGGTAAAAACTGCCGAGCTATTTGGTGTTCCCATAGAGTGAGAAACACTGTAAATTTTATCATATTATAGTTTTGAGCACACTTTATTTTCTCAGTGAAGTGAGTTATTTACCCCACTGCTTGATGTTACTCATTAACCCTCGAATTGCTTTTGCAGTTATTTTAGATTCGTTAGTTTTTAAGCATAGTACTTGTACCCAAAATGATAAAAATGATTTAAACTGCCCCTGATAGAATGATTATTTTTTTACAAGTTGGCAACACTGGTCATGCTTTGCATGAACCAAAATGGCTCAATGACACTCTAACAGAGTTCAGTGGAGGACATCATATTGATACTATAATGTCCCTCAACACGTATAAATTTGGTGTAAATAAATTTATATGTTCTGCAAGCAAATTTTTTTTTCATTAAAAAAGTGCTTAGTGCTAACAGTGCTAACAAAAGTGCTAACAGTGGGCACGTGTCGTCATTACTTGCGTTGCTATGGTGACCGTTGCTGTTCAATAATTTGAAAACAATATTTCTTCAGAATATTTATTTTTCATTAAGTTCATAACGCCTTGACGTTGTTATTAGTACTTTATGAGATGTCTCAGATCCCACAATTCGAAAGGTAACTCATTAAAATATCAAATTTTAAGTAATACAAACAAAAATCCAATACTATTTTAGACAAAAATTTGCTTGAAAGCTTCAAGAATGACAATGAAACAGCATTTTGTTGAACACTTGGAACAATAAATCAGCCTGAATCAACTCGTGAATTGTACCAAAAGGAAGCCTGTGCACTTTGACGCAGTGATTCAAGAAAACGTGTTCTTTGTTTTTAAATTATAGTGCCTTAGTATTAGAAAACCCATTGGCCTAACTCATGGAAACCTTATACTTATGAGTTATTGTATTTTTCAACGTTAATAAATTCAAAAGTGTTGAAGCCAATCGAAGGTTGTTTTACAATAAGTGGAACTTAAATATCAGAATTAGAATATTTTACTAACTTTGAAAGAGAAATCCACCCAAAATCAGAAAAAAGTGAGTCAATGTAACTATCTTTATATCTACTAAAATATTACAAAACAAAATTTTTTGTAGCATATTTATTAATAAACAAACTAAGAATCACTTTAAAGACAAAATTTTAATATGAAATTTAATTTTGAACACGTTATTTAATGCAATAAAATAATATAATAAAAAGCTTTAACCATTTTCAAAAATAAATGCAGTACATGCCATTTTAGCTTGCCACCTCAAAAGTTATCTGAAACGAATAACAAAATCAAAATGACAAATGAAATATTTATTCTTATACTTATTTTAAAAAAAGAAATCACGTACATTCAATTTAGAGTCAATTCACATATTGCAAAGTAGGTTTTAAATTTTGATCTAGGAAGGACGTGTTGAGAAATTTATCTATAAATTTTACGCTTATAAAATCAATTTATATGTTTTTGCAAATATAATCAATAAGAAACTATTACTAAATTTAAGGGTTTTTCGCTTCGATTTTCTATATTTCATATCTATTTTTTTAAAAAATAAAACTGATAATTTCAATACTTTTGAATTAAATTTAAATTATACTTACTTCAGTTCAAAGAAAAATGTTTTTAATATCTAATAAAATATTTTCTAGCATGTATAAAATAAATTTAACTATATATTATTAAATAATAGTAAATAAAAATAATATTATAGTATTTCTTGTCATTGTGAGAGTTTCACTTCATTGCGAATAAACAGTTGGTAGAGTTATGCATGAGATTGTTCACTGTCACTGATATATCTCTGTCACTGACTTGTCTCTCTGTTCAATTAGTGTATTTAAGTGAAGCCTAGCCTTGTCAATATTATACCCCGATTGCACTGAGCATGGTTTGAATATTTCTTGTACTGATCGCGACTTGAATATCTCTTGCTCTGCCACTTCCTTTAGTCACTCAATGCGTGTCAGTTGATGCCATTTCACGTAAGTTAAATCTGCAGCTCTGTACAAACAAAGCATTAAAAGGAATATTTAAGTTGAGCAAAATAAAATAAACGGTCTAATCGGGATTATTGAGAAACTTAGTAGAAATAGGAAATTGGTCAATTGAGAAAGGGATATGTCCAGATCTATCTGAAACTGAAAATAATAAAATAACCTAACATTGAATTTAAATAGGGAGACATAAACGCGTTAAAATATTATAATTAATTTAAGGTTCAAATTAAAATTTGGTTTACTGACCTTAAATAATAACGCATTATCCAGTTTTGCTACATAAAATTTTATCATCAAATCTTTCGAGCTTGTATCTGTAGAATATTGTAATTTAATAATTTGCCATATTGAATGATTGTATCTAGACCCGAGGACTTAGATAACTCTAATCTTATTGAAATAATAGATGTTTCTACTAACAAAATCACTGTTTAGTTTCAATTACTGAACTGCTCTAAACCAAATTTCATTTACTAGAACTTTAACTATTCATAGCAATTCAAATATAAGCTTAGAATATTATACAGTACAGTAAACAACATCGTAATATAAGTCCACTGACGCATTTTAGACAAGCACGCAATTAAAGCAGATTTATCTAAGAATAATGGAAACAATGATATTTAATTAGATCATATTTATTAGAATTTCTAAATTAACTTATTTGCATGTTGCAGAAATTCCTTGCTATTATGCACATTGCAAATTTCCCATTCTTTCAATTCCATTTTATGTTTTATAGTATGTTTAATTCTCTAACCCTATTCTCAATAAAAAAAAGAATTGACTAGCTACAATACACAAAAGTAAATAACATATTTTATTTTGAAATCCTTTTTTCCACATTTTTTAAGTGATTAGCATAAATGTGCATTCCAGAACATGTTTGTTTTATTTTTGAAATATCTTTAGGGGTTTTCACTTTATCCCAAATAATTCAAATAAATTATATGTTTCTTAGAATAGATTCTTAGAGTCTTCCATTCTCTTTACTTTTAGCAAAGCCTATTTACAATAAATCACTGATCACGGATTTTTTCTTGTATTTCGTATAATCTGTTAATGCTACTCACTTTTGATATCGATACTTCAACTGGAAGGTCAGAGAAAAGGGAATTTTGTGCTTCGCCACTGCTCAGCTGTTCAAAAAACTAAGTATGTTTGATCTATCATCTGATAAATATGGGCACTTGCAGAATTTATGTTGTTGTTGTTGTTCATTTACGTCGCACTGGAGCTGCACAATGGGCTATTGGCGACTGTCTGGGAAACATCCCTGAGGATGATCCGAAGGCATGCCATCACAATGTTGATCCTCTGCAGAGGGGATGGCACCCCCGCTACGGTAGCCCGACGACCTGCACGCGAAGTCGAGCACTTTACGGTAGAACAGTTTAACGAGGATCAATACCGCACACCCTCGGTCCCTACGCTGGCTGATCCAAGTGGTCACCCACCCGCACACTGACCGCAGCCAGTGATGCTTGACTTCGGTGATCTGCTGGGAACCGCGTCTTAACGATCAGTCCACTGCGGGACAGCAGAATTTAAGAAACTGTCTAAACATCCAGAATGAATATTATAAGGCGTTAATACTATGCAATTACTAACACAAATCAGCATAGTAACAATTGCACTTTAAAGTTAAGTTTATATAATTCAACACTGTTCTTTACACGCGGTAAAAAAGTTACGAATCACTTAATCGGTACTGAGCAACATTACAGAACCATGCAAGAATCTAAAAGACGTAGATCAACGCAAATAATGAAGATAAAATAATTCAACATTTTTATTTATTATTATTTTTTCTTTTTTGGTGGCTTCATGATATTAGAATCAACAAAATCCCTTTTTAGTTGTTCATCCCATCAAAGTAAATATTAACTGTAATCAGAAATTTGACATGATGCTATTGCACCAAGTCAACTCATGATTGTCGAAATCGACCTCAATCGAAAAATTTTCTCAGGCACTTATTCCTTTCTTAAATTTAACTCTCCATCATCAACAGTATCTACAATTAACCTGTTTAGAATTGTGCAGTTTTAATAGATATCAAATATGGCAATTGTACCTGCATTAGTATATTTGGGAAATATTAAAACTTCACCAATTACCCTAATACCAGTTGTACCTATTACCAAAATTGATTAAGAATCATTGGCGTCGAAAATAGTGTGGTGAGTTTTTACCTCTCTCTTAAGCGAATCAGTACCATTTCTTCATTAATTTTCTTTTCAGTACGTAGCTTGTTTGTAACTCGAATTAGTGCAACTAATTTAAGTAGATTGTCCTGGAAAGGAAGGCTATTGTAAGATTTTCTTTCAGTTGTGAATTGAATGCACAGGTCTATTGAATTTAGAATGTAGATAGTTTCATTAATTTACTATTGAATTATTAGTTTAATTAAAATTATCATTCGTGATTTCAAACGTTGTTCCTAGTGAAATTTAATATCCTCACAAATGATTGTTTTTATACTTTTATGAAATATGTTTGCCAGCTTTTCTTTCCTTCGTATTTTCTGGAGTAAAACAAAATTTTGTGGTACTAGCTTTTGACTCTGATCTAACAGAAATTAGTTCACGTTTGCAATATTGTACAGAGAATTGGTTCAAATGTGCTACATCAATATTCTTTTTAACTTTTTTTTCCAGCTTATGAAGTTTCTTGACCAATTATCTATGGTTTTGGTGAACCGTAAGATAATTAGTGGGGGATTATAGAGAGCCAGATGTGTTATGTTTCATTGTCCAATCACAATGAATGCTCACAAAAAAGTTAAACAGTTTAATAAAAAATTAAGTAAAATGAAAGGATGTAGACATTTTATTTAACTAAGCTATGCCCAATAGAATCTACTTTAATTCACCCCAAGTTTTAAAATTTATGAAAAAGGTTTACAGAAAAAACGTTTAATAAACAGTACTGTTGATTAAAAAAAACTGTTAACAATGCTTTTCTTTTAAATATTTGCATAGACGTCTCTTAATCCATTCTTTAGGGGATTCTAAATGGTGGCTGCTTTAAAAACATTGAATCACAGTCAGTAGTGCCATATGATGATGAATTTCCAACTAACTTTTGATTTGGGAAAAATAAAATCTAGTATCTTAAGCAAAAAGTAAACATAGTAAATTGTTATATCCTTCATCTTCCTTTATGGTTTTAAAAGCGTTGGTTAGTCTTGGGACTGTCAGTATTTCCAGTTCAAATTAGTAAAAAAAGTAGTTTTGTTCAAATTAGTAGTTTTTCTTGAAGTTTCTTGAGCTTCATATCCTTTTCCAGATAAGTGAAGTTTAATGCGTTTTTTATCTGATATGCAAAGAGATTTTTAATGACTTGTTCTTGTGTATAGAATAGTAGGGAGAAGTAGAAAGTAGAGAGTTGACAGAATTCACAAAGTAGTTTTTCTTTACCAGCTCTCTGCTTAGTAAAAATTCTATATTTTTTCTTGGAAGCTAATAAATGTCCCTTGTTATATTTTAACTGCGTATTCTATTTTTGAGAGTAGTTTTAGTGCAGGCATTGAAATTTCTTTTTTTCAGACTGATCAGTACTTTCAGATTTCTATTCAGTATTAAAACCAAAAAACAACAACACTATTTTATTTTGTGTGAATAGATTTAATTATAGAAAATAAATACTCCTTCTGAAATTACATTTAGTTCTATAAACTTTTCTGTAATTTCTACCTCTAATTAAAAAATAATCGCTTAAAGTTTAATTTTTAATTAAATTTTTCGCTTTTAATCTGTTACAAGTGAAACAAATTTACTTGTCTTAATTAGGTTGATAAAACTATTTTCCGAACTTATCTTAAGAAACTCGAAGAATTGCACTTTGATTAGGTTTAAAGAACCCATGCATGCACTTAAAAGTTAATCAAACATGCAATAGTTTCAATTTTTGTTCTCAGTGGAGAAACATTTTTCAGCTATATGCTGATTTTAATTTTATTGATAATTCAAATCACAGATTTAGGACTATTTAAAAACTTTATAAAAACTGTAAATTATCTAAAACAATTACTAAATTTCAACTTTTTTGGAGCATTTTCATTTTATAGTTACATATTAAACAATGTAATCACCAGATTATGAACTATTAGTAACAAATCGAAAAAAAAGACCATGAATTTGCTCAATTGTTCCCTGTTTCTTAGCACATGATAATCCAGTCTAAAATTGATGAAAAAAGAAAATATGGGTTAAAATTTGGTAAATGTGGTAGTATTTGTTAATTTTATCAAGATACTATAGAACAGGGCATAGAAACCATTTGTTTGGTTATATTTACTTTCAGGTTTGTATTTTTACTGAATGTGTAGTTACAAGTACCGACGTTTTTAAAATCAGAATTCTTGAAAAATCTATTGCCATATGAAAGGGAAAATTTAAAAAAAATTAATAAATTAAATACCATATACTTTGGTCCTTTTATATCAGAATTGTGATGTTTTCTACCAGAAATTTCATTTCGATAATAAGGAAATTATACAATTTTCTCTACACTTACATTGCTTGTATATTAACCATCCTAATCTATCCAAACCACTGAGGGACTAAAAAAAATGACTCTGCTAAAAATAAAACTTTTTTTTCAGTTTTGGCTCATTTTAAATTCGTAAATTCATAAACTTAAACACCCAAAAAGCTGTTGAATAAAAATCATAATTCTTTTCTGTTTATATATCAAATACCATTCAGTTGAACACCAAGAAAAGGACCAAAATAAGAAAAAAAAAATCGACGTCTTAAAGATTCTTCAACTACCCCAGAACTCTTGAGTATGACTGACAAATCTCATTCGTCATGCAATTTAGACTCCGTATTTTTCGGAATGAGTTTTATTTTTATCTTAAAAAACGTCACGATCTCAGTGGCTGAAGCCATCCTTATTCTCCAAAAGTTAGTCTCCTCTAAGCCGAAATAAATTTATCATAACTCTTATTTTTGACATTTGTGCCATATCAAATAGACAGAATTTGATGGATGTCACTTAGAAGAAAACTGACTGAAAGTGAATTTTGAAAATTCGAATTCAAAAGCTAACGTGAATACCATCCAAGATATCGACTCACAGAATTAATCTGTGAAGAGAAATGTAACGGATATCATTCATCATTTATATATATATATATATATATATATATATATATATATATATATATAAAGCAAAATATTTCAATACAATAGTGTGAGGAGCACTAAAAAATTTAAACAGAAATACAATCAAAAATACAAGGTATCAAGCAAAAAATTCAAAATAAATCCTAAAGAAAAAAAAAGAGAATTAAACACAAAATGTAACTTATAAAGCGATTGATATTGCCCGATTACAAAATATTAAAATAAAAGTGTACATATATTGGTATACTGTAAAGATAGTGAGATGTATTTCATGGCTGTCCTTACTGAAGTACTGGAATACTGGATCTATCATGATGCACTCTTATTGAAGTACTTCAGTAGAAAACTACTTTAAATCATTTTTTAAAAATTTCGGTAAGTAAAAAAGTTTTATTTAAAAATTAAAGATATACATATATATTTAAAAATTAAATATATGTATTTAAAAATTAAATAAATATATTTTAAAAAAGTTCTGTAGTATAACTAAAAGTACTATGTTTGGAAAGCAACACAGTATAATTAAAAGTACTAAATTTAGTTCTAAATTTAGGAAATCATGAAATATAAAAATCTATTTGGAATACAGCCAAAATGCAAGTTAAATTTTTAACACTAATGTTTGGAATCAAATACAATTGAAAGCATTCAACTTTAAATGATACATTGCGATGTGATGTACTGAAGTTCAATAGTAACTAAATACGAAACACGAAAACTAAAAATACGAACTTTTTGCACAAATATTTCACTTATTATTTTATTTCTCCTAATGAAATTAACATTTTTATTTATTTCAATATTGATGATGGCTGATGGCTGTCTTTACACACATTATGTAATTACATTTAAAGATCTCAAAAAGAGTCATACATTTAATTTCACATAACTGCTATATTGATATATTTCAGAATTATTAATGTCTTCGTAGTGTATATATATATATATATATATATATATATATATATATATATATATATATATTAATAATGCCTAATGGTCATATGTCTTAATATTAATTAAGAAATTTCTACCATTTTCTTTCATGAAATGTATTTAATAAATAATTGAATTAAATAGTCTACAATAAGTTAAAATTCACCATTATTCATTCAAAATGCTTTAACAATTAAACCTATACAATAAAGTGCGTCATTGACTTCAATTATATGCATGTCCATTTACAAGAGCGTTGCCACTTTAATGCTTTTAATTTCACCCTTTTAAGATAAGGGCTATTTAGAAAAGCTCTTCAAACTGACTAATTTTAAACTTAAAAGGGACCCTAGACATGGACTTCAAGAAAATTCAATATTCCATTGATTGATCGTTGTTAGTTTGGAGAGATTTCGTCTATTCACTTCAATTTTCAGCATCCTGAATTAATGTAATCAGAATCAGATCCGCTTCATGAACATGACGAGGTATTTTCTAATTAAATTTTCTTTTAATTTTATAAAACTCTTGACATGGAAACAAAATGAAATCAGAAAACAGTAGAAATAGAAATAAATTGCTGGCTGAATAGTGATTCAATAAGTAATTCAATGGTTTTGGTTAAGTGAAACTTTATTATTTTACTTTTATGTACCATCAACTTTAAGTCACCAATTCAGATTGTGAATTTGTCTACGTGTAGCACTGACCGTTTTCCATATATTTGTAGATACTGATTTTCTATTTTACATTTACACCACAAACTTTGCAATTATTGTACATTATTTCACTTACGGGAGTAATTCTTCAAGGAAATATATTTATTTGCGAAGAAACGGATGTTTATGCAATATGAAATCTTTTCTTCAGTTAAACGAATGATACATACATATTGAAAAGTTCGTAGAGGTTATTAGTTTCCTATTATTTTGATAATTTTAATATTTAAACCATTCATTTCATAATTTTTCTATTCATACGGAATGGCTTACCGGAAACTCATGTTTACAAAATTACAGCTCTTATTACCATAAATTTAATAAAAAATACAAAACTGAAAAAGATTTATTCATGACTGAATAAATAGTTTTTATGCTATGCTCTGAAGAATCCATATAAAATTACCAGATTTTATCACATTTACGAAATGTTATTACAGATTATAAAACCATTTTTTATATTTAATTTTACCAAAATCATTACAAAAGCGCTTCGGTAAAAACTACATAGCTTTTTGGAGTTAGAATCATGAACACGATAAATTTTACGATATTCCGGTAGTTTGGATCATTTTTTTCTCAGTGCAATACTTATGCTAGCAATGTTTTATGAGAATAGTTTATTCCCGTATAAAAATTTTTTTTCGTAATGTTAGATTTTTGAATTAAATTTAAAATCACATGTTTTAAGGAAATGCTTAATTAATACAAATATTAAGATTCGAATTATTTCATTTTAATAAATGATTTATATTTGAAATGTCAGAATTGATTATTATAGTACACATTTATGCATAAACCGGTATTTTAAAGGCATTAATTTTCGAAAGATAAAAATAGTTTGTCCGCGACTAACTATTAATTGTAAAATTCTTGGTGGTACGTGAAGCAACAAATTTTGATAAAATTATCGTACTGTATAGCAAGGACATTTTTGGAGAAAAAAAACTTAATTAAGTTAAATGAAAGCGAAATATACGGTATTTAAATAATTGATTTGATAATTTTTTAGTCTTATTGTAACGGTTAACTGGAAATTCAAGTTATCAAAATTAATATTTCTTAATACATCACATTTAGTAAAAAATACAATGTAGAAAAGTAAATTTAACAAAATAAATGATTTTTACACCATGTTCTAAGATAACATGATAAAATTACCAAAAGCTATCAGTTTCACCAAATTTTATCCATAATGTAAAACTTTATTTTATTGTTAATTTTACCAAAATCAATACCAAAGAGCTTAAGAATTGTCAAAAGTTTTGGCGCTCCCTTAGAACCAGAATATGGTAAATTTTATTATGTTCAGATAGTTTTCACTACTCTTTTTTCTTGATATATTTTTTTTTCTCAAAACTGTCGAAAATTTTTTTGCTTTCTGATGTATGTAAAGCAAAGCCATGTTAGTTTAACAACAAAAGTTCTACGTGAAGGCGATTGTTTCCCTAGGTTTGAACCATAAGTTCCCTTGTTCTGAATGGGATTTAGGCTTACAAGGAATGTAAGTTGAACACTTTTTGCTCTTTTCTGAAAGAAAGCATTCGGTGAACATCAGTAAAAAATAAATTTCATATTTAATTTAGGGCTTCACATTTAGATACGAATCAGTTGTTTATATTTTCTTTATATATTATGAAAACAGTAATAAAGAAATTTATTTAATAGTGTATGCAATAGGAAAAATTATTTAAAAGAACACTGAGAAAACAAGCAGAAAGCATGCAAGCTTTTTTTTAAAAATCTCCACAAATTTGTTAATATAACTATCAAATATTGTATAAATAAATATTAAAATTCAGTATTCCCTCACCAATATTAGTGAACCAATAATGAGAAATAATTTCTGCAATAAATTATGAGAAGCAAAAAATACTCCCCATATATTTATGGTATAGCATCTGATTTAACTAGCATAATTTTCAGAAGTGGAATATAAATTGGAAAATGTTAATAGCTCGGAAAACAAACAGATGAACACTTACATAAATATTCAAGTTTATTATCAGTGATAAACATAATATTTGCTTACCAAATAAATTTAATCTCATCCATAACGCAAATATTTAAATAATCCCAAGATATATATATATATATATAAATATTAAAATATTAAGCTGTTTCTTTTGGTTGCTAAAATTTTATGACCTTAATTTAAAGAGACTAAATAGGAGAAGGATTTTATACAAGATAATGATTCAATATTAAGAAAGTATTTCTGCATTTGAAAATACATCGAGATTAATTTACAAATCGAAAATAAATATTATATATCTTTATTTTTGAAAAAGACTTTTAAAACTTTTTAAGATAATTTCTAATTGAAATGTATTTTCGAGTTCAGACAAGGTAAAATAACAGTTTTAAGAGCATTGATGTAGTTTAAGTAATGTTTTTTAGTTTTATATCCTCTTCAATACACTGGGAAAATGCAGTTTTTAATTTTTTTTTTATTTCACTCTTTTTCTTTTTTTTGTTATTAATGTTGCGTACCTTATTTTATTCGATGTCTAGAATTTGACAAAATTCTGATCAGCGATAAAAGAATGTTGAATTTTTCTTGCAACTTTTAGAAAACAATTTTAAGCCATGATGGCATCCAGAACACCCCTCCATTTTAGTTTCAGTTCAGTTCCCTTCAATGCATCCTACTAGTTGGAAAAAATCCTAACTAAAATTTATGATAAATTCTTTTTAGGAATATTATGAAAAAATTTGCTCGTAGTGGTTAAGAAACAATTGAAACCTGTATTTTAAACTAACTGAGAGATCCAATGAATTTTGAAACATTTAAGCTAGTCAGAAAATTGTCAACATATTTATGTGAGATAAATTTCCATTGTCAATAAGTGAAAAGTGAAATTGGCCTTGACATTTTGATGACTTTATGGCAAAGCACTTTGCCTGTAGTGGCCAGAAAATGTTTGAAACTTTTACTGTCGTCAGACATCGAGCGTTAGATGAAAGTTTCCCCTCTATTCAATCGCAAATATGCCAGAAAAATGTTTTAATATAAATTTCATTTGGCGATAAAAAGCTAATAATTCTGTTTGTAGCACAGAGAAAGCGACTGAAACTTAAATGGTTAAGAAAGGCTTTGCTTTAGTTACGATTTACAATATTTACTTATTTGGAGAAAGGTCGAGATAGTGTTTGCAAGATTTCAAACTCACTGACGCAAAAATGATTGAATAAAAAAAGTAGATAGGTAGTCATTGACTTTATTTATGCTGCCCTAGGTCTGCACTATGAGCTATGGGCGATGGTCTTTGAAACATCCCTAAAGGTTCTTCTGCAGACATGCCCAAGCAAATTTTGATCCTCTGCAGAGGAGATGGCTTCCCTGCTTTTGAAACCCAATCACATGCGAGCGAAGTCGAGCAGTTTACAGTAGAACAGTTTAACGAGGATTGATACAGTGCACCCTCGGTTCCTACACAGGCTGATCAAAGTGGTCACCCACCCGCTTATTGACCGCAGCCAGTGATGGTTGACTTCGGTGTTCTACTGGGAACAGTGTCTTTACAATGAGTTCACTGAGGGACTAAAAAAGTAGAAATGGATATGTATTATAAGCCAATAATATATATTCAGTGACGCAAAAAGTTAGATCAAAATTTTAAATAAATTTAATGAGGAAGCATCGATCAGTTTTAAAGCCAGTTATTTAAGTACACGACATAGAATGCTAACTAAGTTTAATTACTGATTTATATTATAATTGAAGGATTATGGTAGCTCAGCGGCTTTATAAGTAACCTCTACTCTTTGACATTTAATGTCTTGAAATTTTGAATTTAATTTGAAATATATATAAAAAAATCTCTTACATACTTTTTTTGCATATTTTTTCGTTACTAATTAAAATTAATGTAAAAAAAATTAAAGCATTTTAAAACTAATAATTTGTAAAAAATTGCTTCCTTTTGCTGATATATTTTTTGAGACAAGTTTTAAGTTAAATTTACTATTTTATCACACAGATCGCATTTATCAATCAGTTTTTTTTTTCGCATAAAACATTCTGCATTACTCTGAATACTTATAATAATAAATAACTCCTAGGAAAACAGGAAGAAATTATAGCAAAGTAATTTTTTTCATTATGCACACAAACATAAATTTTTTTTAAAAATATGGGTATACGAAACAATCAAAAATCTAGTTTTTTAATCCAAATAAAATTTAAATTCGAATTGCAAAATAATATTATATTTGGTTTAATAATTCAATCAAGTTTCGAAGCTTGCTCGAAAGCTTTAAGGACATTAAGTCATAAATCACTTTAACGTTTATTTCTGACATCATTTTTGAATTATACGACGACATCTTTGAGAGGATTTAAAATTTGAAGAATTAGTGAAAACATGACATTTTAATATATGGTGTCATTAAATTTAATGCTGATATGGCTACAGACATGACACTGGATAAATTAATGCCGATAAACAGATTTGCATGTAATTAAGGAATAGTGATAGTTAATTAATGATAATCCACTGATTAATGTCTATAAACCATGTATAAATTGCTGTGGAGTGCTTTGAAGTAGTTTTTCTTAATATTTAACTAACCAGTGAAATAATTGTTGTAACTAAAGTTCGAATCACTATATTTCGTTTTTAATTGAAATTATGTTCTTGCTTTTCATCTTCTTTTATATTTCAAATTCCCGTGATCTCGTTTCTCTTCATCAGAAATATCCTTTAAAACTATCTTTTATATCCTTTTACGACTTACTATCTTTAAATATCCTTTTTAGGAAATGTCCTTTTACAACTTACATATTAAAAATTGAATCAAGTTCTCTTCTAAATCAAATTTATTTCTAAAAGATTTCCTAATTTGAAGAAATTTCTATTTTATCCACGCTATTTGTTTATAATGCATCGTTAATAAAATACAAGTGGGGTTTATAACATCTAATATTTTGTTTTGAATTCATTTGTGAAAAGTTTACTAACGCCGGTAATTTAAAAATATACCTATAATAAAAAAGGAGGAAAAAAACAGAAATGTACGGTAGTATGCATTGAAAAAAGTATCTTTCTTTTTTATTAGATTCGGAGCTCTTCAGTGCAAAAGAATTGCCCTTTGCAATAGGAATAAAAATGGCATTGATTTTTTTTTAATATTAGTTAATATTTTTTGTTCGTTCTTTGAATTTAAAATTAATGAAACTGTTGAAAAAATTACCTCTTTTTTGAAAATTTTAAGCGGGATAAAACTTTTGAAATTAACATGCGTAGTTTTCTATCCTTGTTTGATGATTATTAAAAATATTAAATTCTGATGAATAAATAAATTCCTTGTCACTCGCCTAATGGAACGTTTAGATAAAAAAAAAAAGCTTTACCAATTTTCCGTAATTTTCAAAGTGTAATTCCACAAGCCGTTTGTTAGAACAGGACATAGTGCTCACCACGTGAAAGTGATTGAACGCGGAGTTCTACCCCCACCCTACCCATCTAGCTATTTAATTTGTCATTATATTGATAATCATAAATAAATAAAAATTTAATAGAGTCGAATTCTTTGGTTATTGTATTATTAAAGTTCGTTTTTTAGATCAGCTACACATTTAAAGTCTGATTTTTTTTAGATATGACGCTGACTACTGATTTTAACTCTATCGACTGTTCGAATACATTCATAAATAGCTCCATGTTTACAGACTTTATTCGTAGTTTCTGTCTCAAGTTTGACACACCTATCCTCAACCTGAAAGAGACATGGAAACTTCGGCATTTCTCAAATGCAGGTGGTGTTAGAATTGAAGAGTGATTTAATATCATCTTCGCTTACGTCTTGCTGCGATTGGAGGTCGATATGTCACACAAGAATTTCAATTAATCGCTTAAAGGCTGCAAGTGAATCTTCGGAAGAAAGTTTATCGTCAGTGTCACTGAGTTTTGTATAGTGTTTTCTTTTAAGAAGGTTTTCTTGCTTTCAGAATTCATTCTTCCTATATTCAATCTAAGTGTTAATTTGTCAACAGTTAGCCATCTCAGATGTTACAACGGAGCAGGATCCCACTTTGCCAATTCTTCTGGATAATGCCCAAATGTGATGGCATTTAAAATACCCAACAGATATTGATGGTTGAAAGGAATTTTTTGAGAAAATACAAAATTTTATAACTACAGAAGACAAACTTTTAACATCCAGATTACTTTAAAATCGTTAATTGGAATTCTTGTGTAGTATAACTTTCCCTAATGCTGTGAGCTTTACTTGAAAATTATAAAATAACTGTTCAATTTTGACACTAGGTGCGTTAAAGAAATACTTCAGTTCCCCTGCCCCTCCCAGGACGTCGAAAGGTGTGCTAAACTTGTGACAGAGGTTTCGAGCAAAGTCTGTGTATATGAAACAAGTGAAGGATACATCTGAGCATTAAAATCTAGATAAGTTATGACTTATTTGTCTAAAATACCAGACTTCAACAAAATAGATAGCCTATACAAAATAGAACCTTAATAATACATTAAACCAATAATATATTGGTTTAATAACATTAAACCAATGAATCCTAGTCCATTGAATATAGATGTAAATACCACCTAGAAAAATTTGATAGCTGATTGACAACAGTGTGCTTGGAACTCGACGTTCAACAACTTGCACGTGTCGAGTTCTGGATTGTTCTGATGAATCAAAACGAGCGAAAAATTACACTGTGAAGAAAACACTGAGTTGATAAATTTCTAAGACCTTTGCGGGTGCTTAAAAATTACACTATTGATCAGAATTTAATTTATTTACCTTTTTTGATCCCTCAAGCAACCCAAAAAAGCTAAAGCATGTTTATTTCAACACCTTTAACTAACTTTTAAAAAATTGAAAAGGCGTGATTTTTTTCTCGTTTTCATTAATTTTAAGTACGATGCGCAAACAATTGATATTCGAATGCCGTTGCTATTCTTGTTACAATTGGCAACTTTTCAGCACTAAAACTTTTCATATTTTCATAAATATATTAATTAAAAAATTAGAAAAGAAGCATCTTTTACGACCTACACTAAATGTTCATCGCTTTCTTCTAAGAAGTCAAGTTTTACTTTCTTATAATTTCAAAATTTTATGAAAATTTTGCAACAAATGGCGCCGATTATTAATTATTTATTTATTTGGTTTTAAAACTGAAGATCGTTTTCAAGAAACATGATGAAATATTCTGAATTGTCAGGCCACTTTAACCAGTTCAGATGGATGCACAAACTTAATTATTTAATGGGCAAACGCTTGACCGGTTAACCGAGTCTTCACTTTTACCTACTGGCAGTGAACAGTTTGTCTTTCCTTAATAGTAATACAAAGATGTTTAAATAAAAAAAAAGATTAAAAAATAGTAGATGGTTTTGAAAAATGCAATTCAGAAAATTAACTGGGAAAATTTTGATTTATAATAAGTACTAACCTAAAAGTAGTTAAAATTTATTTTTTCATGAATTAAATAATTTATTTTTCAGGCTTCCTTAATAACTCTCATTTCTCGTACGTTTTAAACCGACTCACTTTTTTAAAAAGCGTTTCATTCGAAGGTTTTTATAAATTGTAAAATGTAATGTACTGTGAGAAAAAAATCAAAACCACCCTGAATAAATTTTTATGAATACCAATGATTGGACTTTCAAGTAGAAGGACTCAATATTCATAGATCGAGGAGGGGACTTCAAATTAGTAGGGGTAAATGATATTTTACGTTATGAAATCATACGCAAGAATGAACTTTCTCTGAGTAAATATATCTTCTTTTTGACGGATTAAGATTGCTATCAACCCAAAAATAAGAAGCAGTCGCATTCTGAAAATTCTGGTCCCAATAGTTTGGTCAGGTGAAGGTTCGAATGTTTGAAGGTTCGAAGTTTTGATCTTTAAGGTAATTTTACTTTTTAGAATCTTAAATATTTCAAGTAGTAATTCATTCATTAAAATAGAAAGGAGAAAATATACTAATTTATACCAACTTTTAAGGAAATTTTGCGAATTACAAAATAAAAAATATCAAAAGATCTCAGCAACCAACTATAAGAATGTGATATCTAATATCTAATAAAAACAAAATAAAATTGCAAGAATAAAGGTTAAAGTGAAATAGAGTAGTTTCAGGAAAACGTGATTGAAATGTGATAATTAGTATGAAAGGTATTGTTTTTTTAAAGTTTTTAAAACCTTTTCTTGCAAATTTATTCAAACTTATTCATTAATTTTTCAAAATTTACGTGTTAAAATTATTCAGACTGCCGTAATTCTCAAAACGATAAAAATATAAATAATTACAGAAATATTCAATTTTTTAAAAATCCCAAGTTTTCCTCCTCCTCCTCTTCTTCTTCTTAGGCACTACAGCCAGTTACCAAAGCCGTCTCGATCAGTTGATCCCATCTAAATTTAATCTATGATATATTTCTCCATCTGTTATCACCTAAGTCCTTTAACCACTTCTCAACTCTATCAAACCATCTTATACTAGGTTTTCATCTTCTCTTTTTTCACCTCTGGTGTTTGTAAGATTGTTGTTTTAAACAGGATTTTCATTGCTATATTGAAATACATGTCCGAGCCGCATTATTTTAGAAACTTTTATCACTTTAATGTGTTAGGTTCTTCGTATTTTGATTGTAATTCTAGGTTGTAAGGAATTCTTAAGGTTCCATTCTCTTTTACTATTTCAAAAAGCGCCCAGCATTCGCTGCCATATAAGACTATTGGTATCACTAGTATCCCGTGAAACAGTATTTTTGGTTCACAACTTATATATTTAAATTTAAACTGGTTTCCCAATCCATGATAACATTTGTAAGCCATGTTGATTTTCTTTTTGATTTGAATTTATATGTCACTATTATTATTTATAATTATTATCCCAAGTCAACTTTAATTAAAAATTGAGGGTTAGTTAACGGTTAAAAATGGGTGACCAATACAAAAATATTTTCTCAGTTATATTTACATACATAGAACTATCCCGATATAAAAAAAAATATTAAATATGAAGGTTATTCTTAAATGATGTAACAAAGTTAAATTAAGTTCAAAATGCTCAACAACCATTTTAGCTCTATTTTCTCTCAACATCATAGCTTAAAATATTTACTGATTAAAAACAGATATTTAAAAAAAAATTGTTTATTAGAGTTCGTTTTCAAAGTAACATGAAATTGTTTCTTATCAAATTAACAAACTTAAATATTTTGACCATATCCTTAAACATGCATCATTGAAAAAACATTTTTCGTGTTAGAAGTTTGAGCCAAAAGTATTTACTTTAAGAAAACGACAAAAATATTAATATACTCCAACCTTTCAAACCACACGAATTTAGTTATTTATAATGCCCTACAATTTGCATAGTGAAAAAAATTAAATAAAGGAAATCATATTAAAAATGCTTGGGGATTTAAAACGATTTTGTTTCGTCTTAAAAGTAAAACTAAAATTAATTAAAACGTTTTGATTATGTCAACGATTCTGCAATGAGGAATTAGAGATTTTTTTCTCATTTTGAAGGAATTTAACAAAGCATTCACTCTAAAAAATACCAGACAAAGCATAAATATATTTCACCCTTTCAAACCACATGATGTTAGGTATTTATGATGCCCTACAATTCGCATAGTCGAAGAAAGTAAAGCCAAGAAAATCATTGCAAAAAGCTTGAAGACTTAAAACGATATTGTTTCGTCTTAAAAGTAAAATTTAAAAGAAAAAAAGAAAAGAAAAATTTTGATTCTTTCAAAGATTCCCCACTGAAATATTAATAATTTTACTATACTTTGGAAGGAACGTTAGAAAGCATTCGCTGTAAAGAATACCATAAAAAATATAAATATATTTCAACCTCTCAAACCACATATAATGTTAGTTATTTAAAATACCTTACAATTTGTATAGTCTTAGAAAATAAAGCAAAGAATATCATACTAAAAAGTTTGAAGATTTAAAACGACATTGCTTCGTCTTGAAGGTAAAATGAAGAAAAAAAAGGAACTAAAACACTTTGATTCTTTCAAAGATTCACCACTGAAGAATTAAGAGTTTTATTCTCCTTTTGATGGGACAGAATAAAGCATTCACTGAAAAGAATACAAGAAAAATTATCAATATATTTCAACCTCTCAAGCTACTTTAAGTCAAAAATAGTGTTAGTCATTTTTATTGTCCTCCAAAGTGTAACTGTCTAAGAAAATCAAGAGAAGAAAATCACCGCATAAAGCTCGCAGGTCCTATTACTGTACTACGTGGATGAGGATTATACATGAAATAAATCTCTTTTATTAGCTTTCATTCTTGGTTCCGCTGGAATTGAATTTGCGTGACTAAAAGTCTTGAATATCTGAATTGTCACCAGGGAAAGGAATTTTCACAAATGTTGAAGACGGTACTTTGTGGATTTTTTTCAGGAAAAAAATTATGAAATCATAACGATGAAAGATGTGATATTGAAGAAAAATATTGGCTTAAAAGTTTTGAATTAATAATTAAATGTTTTATTATTCTTATTAAAAACATACGTGATATTGATGTTAATATTGCAGAATATAGATGGGAAATAGGGAAATATAATTTTGTGAAATTCCTCGCAAATCCATTTTTCTTCTTCGAAATTGCGCTCTATTAATATAGATTTGAAATTATTTTTATTTATTTCTTTAAATACGAATCAATTTTGAAGTAATTAAGTTGAAATGTAAAACTATTTAGACTGATTTTTATAAAATCCTCGAAAAGATTCTTTTCCAAAAACACTCTCAATATCTTGAGCTGTAAATTAAATTAAAATAATAATAATAATGGATTGTAAATGCATAGGAGGTGTACATCATGAGCAGTTTTGAAAACATCGAAAAAAACTGTATAAAATATAATTATAGAAATAAAATATTTTAAATTAAAAATCAACTTATCTGACGATTAAGGAGAGAAAAAATTTAAGTTTTATGCAAACAGCTGATCATAATGTGAGTTTAAACATAAAATGTTCATCTAATCGTAATTGGTACCTCATTTGGTCATTAAGAATTTAAGTTTCAATATGTTTATATTTTTACTGTAAGAATTAAATACTTCTATTCAACAAATATATATTAACGCAATTTATACAAATCAATTTAGATTGTTGTAAGCATTTGAGTTTATATTAAAAGGAACAACTATTTGCCTTTTTAAAGGAAAATAACGTAGCATTTTTGTAAGCAAATTATAAAGATGTATACATCTTTAAATTTTATTGACTTTAAAGAAATCAATGATGTTTTATAAATATTGAGTAGATGAATGACAAAATGACAAAAAAGAACTGGAATTTCAAATTTTTATAATTTTTTTCAACTATCTATCGTTTGTGCATCATATAATATCATTTTTATAACTCTTTTTGAAGTGTTTTTAAAGTCAGTTATTTTGAAAGCCATGATAAATGTAATAAATTATCCTTAGCATAAAAGTTGTTAAAATTACCCAAATATTTGACAATCATGTAACATTAATTAAACCAATTCCTTCACTATTTTATCAGAAAGATATTTAAAGATGCGGTGAGAATATTTTAATATTTAATATTTTATAATTCTGAAATAAAAATACTTTAAATTTCCAAGTTATACGCAAATCTGGCTTTTATGATTCATTTATTTTCATCTACTAAAGGTGATATAAGATAAAATTTTATTTCTGAAGATTTTGTGTAATTTTAAGACAATTATAATATGTGTACTTATTTGCAGATCCATGTTGTATAAACTACAAGTACCTTGCATTTAAATCTAACGTCCCACGAATACTATCGAGATAAACAATTTGAAATTCTGCGAATATTGTTTCAAAAACAAATCTAACGAGTTAATTAAGCAGTAATGAGATTTAATTCACGTGTTGAATTACAGATGCGAAAATAATTTTTAAGCTTAATTAATAAATATTCTCTTGAACGCAACAACAATCAAGCTCGGAATTCCAAATTGAGATGCGATGCCACAAATACCATTTTGGCATAAAATACCTCCTTTTTGTGAGACCGACACTGCCACCAATGTTGCATGATCTCGATAATTAGGCATACCAGAAACGAAATTATGCCTGTTTTCTTTCTTTTAATAACACACCCTCCTCTCCGTAATATCTTGCTTCATTACGAAGATGAAAGTGCGAAGATTTGAACAATAGGCGGTGCTTTAAGCCGCCGTCTGAGCACCTTATGCGGCCCCAAACCCCTCCTTTACAGATTTCGTTCAACCTCTCCCCCTCCCTGTTTCCCAACTTTGTGACACTGGTGTAATTACGTTTCCCTTTTGCCGATTAATTAACAAGCGTTTTTGGGGAACCCTCATTAATTATACTGGAAACACCCTTAGAAGTGTGCATGTATCTCGACTGCAGTTCATGTTTTAAGAAAGTAACAGTAAAAATGTAGTGTTATTCGGATTACAATAGTGACTCACATTTGATTATAGGAGGATTAATTTAAAATTTATTCAAAGGAGATTTTTCAAGAGCGTCACGTGCTTTATGTTAACTATAACAGAAAATAAAAATTCCCTTTTACGAGATACACAAATTTAAATTTTTAATGAATAGTATTGTGGAAGAAATTATAAGATATTTTTACATTTTTAATATGTTAACCGTTTAATTATTGTACTTTTAAACCTAAACCACATTTTGTTACACGCTGGTATGTATGATTACTTTTCACTTTTTTCTATTATTTCATGCTCTTTTTCAACAAAATGTTTTTTGCGATATCGACACATATGAAGAATAATTTTTTTCTTAGGATAATTATACTTTATTCAGAAATATCGCATTAATTTATACCAATAGATGTGTCTTGATAACGACTATTGGTTTTCCCAGTTTTAGTTACTCTTTATATTAATTTTTATTTTATAATTTGTGTTTATATATATATATATATATATATATATATATATATATATATATATATATATATATATATATATATATATATATATATATATATATATATATATATATATATATATATATATATATATATATATATATATATATATATATATATATATTGTTTATAATTTGGGATCAACTGAGCATATGAGAGTGCACTGTAAAAAATTCCTGATCAAATTACGGTATAAAGTACGAGCGCTAAGAAAGTTACGAAGCAAAAAAAATGATAGAGATTTTTACATTAGGAATTAACTTAAAATCACTGAATCACACTAAATAAATAAATAATACTGTTAAAATCATAAAATACTATCTGAAGAAAAAAATGGATTTTACAGTAAAGTAATTTCACACGGATGATGCACCCAAAGTGCCTATTTTTTTACAGTAATTCGATCTTTAATTTTTTGCAGTGTAGAAATGAATAGGTTTACATTTTAAATACAGTCAACTACATTAGGATTGTATATTTTCTATCCGACTTTCACAGTTAATTTAGTGCCTAGCTAATTGGACAGAATATTTTTCACAGACGCTTTGATATAATACTTTTTTGTCTATTTTTCTTTAATTACGGAGAAAAAAACATGGAGTTGGAGTAGGGATGAAGTTAGCATATGGGGAATAGAAAAAAAATTTGACATATAAGATGGTAACAAAGTGGTTGAAAAACAAAAGGTCTTCACATGCTCTTACCAACGTAAAAAAAAAGTTGTAAAAAATTATCAAATCATTCTGTTCACTTTTAATGATACTAAGAGTAAGCTTTATTCATTTTATTAAATTATAATATTCTATTTATAAATTACTGATAAATAACATTACCAATATATTTCAATAATATATTTTAATAAATTATTACTATAATTGAACCATACTATCTAATATGGTACTTAGTTGAACCATATAAAGCGTATTTATTAAACATTGTTATTTGAAACTATCCCTCACCTTGAACTGATTAGATTTAAATCTTAGTTAAATCTGCAGAAAATTTGTACATGCTATGGCTTAAGATGACAATGATTCAACACTCAACTGAACTTTCTGAGAGTAGGCATATATATTGTTATAGTATTTCTTTCTATGTATCTTCACACAGGTATAATATCTATAGGCGTAATGTCTATTTATTTACTCTATGTTTTCTCGGTTTCTAAGTGACATTTTGTTTGCCTTTCTTATCTGTTACTAATAAGACTCAGGATCATAGCATCTCGAAATGTCACTCTAAGAACGAAAATTAATTTTAAAAAAAAAACACTCAAATATGTAACATTTGGTAATCCCTTTGATAATGCGAAATTGTCAGGAATTTAAAATCAGTATTTTGGCACTCTAGCAATTTTTTGAACAAAACAGAGGTAGTTGTCTCTTAAATTATAAGAGAATAGTCTCTTCTCTAGTTATATTTTTAACCACGCGTCAGTAGATAAAGAATCATATTGTAATTAAACTTGCCGAAATTGCTCAAGACTCCAGCACTTCAATGTACTCTTTCCAGACATTTTATTTTATTTTTCTTTAGTCTTATATAATCTTAAAAATTAGGCATTTACAAGAAAACTTGAGATATTTGGGAATTTCTCTCAAATTACCTACATCAACGTGGATATTTTATTCAACTGTTTTATAAACAACAAATAATTTTTTTTAGTAAGATGAAACATTTTCCTTCTTAGTTGCTTGGCAAAGGATTTTTTTATAAGAAACAAATTCTTTAAACACTATAAGACATATTTTATTCATGATATTAGTTTTTATTAACAACTACACTATTTAAATTTTTATAGGGGATACAATCATGGGAAAAATGGAAAATGTGAAATAAAAGAGCGAAAAGCTCTCATTTTTGAAAGAAAGTGGCAAAATCAAAACAGTAAATAAAAAATATTAAAGTTTGAAAAAAAAAACAAAGCATCTGTTGTTGTAAATAATTCGCTAGGAGTAAAACACAGAATTTGAGTTTGAGAAACATTTAAAATTTAACATAATTACTAGACTTCGAAGCAGCAATTTTACTGAAAAAATCCAACTTCTTAACCTAAAATATGTATATAGGGCTGAAAATAGAAAATACAATGTTCAATGTTGAGTCGTGCTTACACGCTTAAAACCGTCCCCAATGAAATTTTATTTATTTATTGCAACTAGGGTACAAAATTATTTTTTGAAATCCCAAAAAGAGAAATGCACTTTTCTTCATCAAGTAAAAATGAATGTTTTGAAATAAGGTTTATGCTTTCAAAAAAAAGCAAGCTCTCGAAGCTGATTTAAAAAGGATTTGAATCCAAAATATATTTCTAATATCATACTCTTAAGAGTAGGAATTTACTTATGAGAATAAGTGCATCGTCACGAACGTACTTTCATTAAATTTATTTTAGCTTCTGTTCTGTTTCAATTGCTGCTATGAAATTTCAAAACTACCTAATTGAGTAAACAAATTTTTTTTCCAAATATCTTGTAAAACATTCTATTATATTTTTATACGAATTTATTCTATTAGCGACGAAAAGAAGATGTATTTTCATATTTTCCTTAAGCACTTTATTTTAGATTAAAACTTTACGTGTCAAGTGAGCAAAGGGATTAAAAATATTCACATCCTAAACAAATAATATTCTACTCCTTAAAAACTAGATCAAATATTTTTGGATGTTGGTTGTTTCTCAATTAACAGAGATATAAATTAGTATATATTTCACTTTTATTTTTGAAATGAATACAAATTTTAAGCATATTTAGCTCAAAAATTGAGTTTTATTGTTGAAATTAGTTGATTTTCTTTTTCTATTAACATAGTTGATTCGTGATCCTATGGGAAAACTAAAAGTCTCAAGGATCATTTTGGTATTGGGTTTGGTAAAATTAGCAATAAAATATGACTTTATAATATGCTATAATATTTGGCAATTGCGGTAAAATTTTGAAATTTTATCCGAATACTTTTGAACATGGCATAGATACCATTTATTTGGGTAAGTTTACTTTCTAATTTTGCATTTAATAATTAAATGTGCAATATGATTTTGAAATAAAGCATTTTTAGAAACCGTAACCATACGAACGGATAAAGTACGAAATAAATGGATTAAATACCGTATATTTTGTGTTTTATTGTTACTATTTTACTAAAAAAAATTATCATTACCCCCAAATTGTTTTAGGGACTGGAATAAATCAGAGTGATTTATGGCAAGTAATATTGGAGATATAGCATGAAAAAAGTGATTTTTGATAATTTCAAGAAATTATTTCTCATCGTTATTTCCCTGCTATTAAGACTGTGAAAAGGTTTTATTATTCTGATACTATAAGACAAAGCTACCACATTCTTTTTTTTGTTGTCTTAATCGACTTCTTCAGTTCTTGGCAAATTTTCAGTGCATTTATTGATAAAAGTGGTGAACTTTATTTTTAAAATTTTATTTGAAAAATAAGGTTTTCCCTTAAAATAATATAGAAAACTTATTTGGACCAATGATAAACATTTTTTTTCTTATATCTTAAAATCTTAAAGTGTCAAATGTAGGTGTCAAAATCTTAAAGTGTCATTATGTGGCTAAAATTCGGCAAACTTCCCAATACTGGTCTTCTGAAGGAGAAATTTTTTAAATGCAATCTTGTACTAAAATTACTTACTGTAGAGTCATAGAATAATTTGGAATGATTTTAACACACTTTTATAATTGCAAGAGGAAAAAAGAAATTTTGCGACGCAAAATTCTCCAACTATATTATTAAAATGAGAATCACATAAAAATGCAGTTTTTTCGGACTAAATAAAATGTTTTACAAAATTACAATTGCATATAAGGCCTGAAAATTATGTTTAAGATACTTTTAGGTAGCTCTCCGATTTCTATAAAAGCCAAAAATTGTTCTGAACCATGCAGACATTGACATGTTATAATACTAAAATAATGTTTTAAAAACTAGCTATTCTTGTTTAAATTAAGAGGGGATTATAATATAATTTTTGTATATCAAATATAAAATACACTGGTGTGCAAAACTTAAGCAACAAGTGCGTTTTTTGTCATAACTCTACAAGAAATCGTCCGATTGACATGAAATTTGAATATGATGTACATTATTTTGTACTTAAACGATGGTAAAAGAATAATGGCGCAGAAATGAATATAAAGCTTAAAGTAGGGTATGAAACAAAAAAAGGCTTTATTTGACATATAGTGGCGTTACACATTATTGCCTGAAGAAGCGTAAGTACAACTGGCAAATGTTCCCTAGTATGGGATATGCCCTCCCCTTACTGTAATTGTTGCTTGGCATCGTCTCTCCATGCTAAGCACCAGATTATCCAGGAGTTCTTGGGGTAAACGTCTCCATTCTTCCTTTAACGCATCTTTCAGCTGATGGGTGTTACCAGGAGGATACTGTCGTGTCGCAAGACGTCTCCCTAATGCATCACACACATGCCCTATGGGATTTAGATCTGGAGAGTAAGCTGGCCAATCCATTCGTTTGATATCTTCACTTTCCAGTAGCTCTTGAACATTAGCCGTACGGTGTGGCCGGGCATTGCATCCATAAAAATGAAGTCTGGTCCAATGGCCCCACGGAACAGACGCACATGGGGTAGGATTACCTCATTGTAGTAGCGGTCTCCAGTTACAGAACCTCGGTCGAAGATCTGAAGGTCAGTCCGCCCGTTCAACATAATGCCACCCCAGACGACAAATCCAGGACCACAGTCTCTTTCCGCAATGTTATTGGGATGAAATCGAGTTCCAAGCTCTCTCCAGATCAACTGACGTTGAGAATCGCTTGTAGCACTAAAACGACTCTCATATGTGAAGAGGACGCGACTCCATTGATGAGATGTCCAGATTTCGAGTTCTCTGCACCACTCTTAACGGTGCCGCCGATGGCTAAATTTTAAAGGTATGCAGCGTTCAGGACGTCTAGCAAATAAGCCACCTTTGTGGAGGCGTCGGGCCACTGTAAATCTCGATACTTGTCGTCCTGTGGCTGTGCACAGTTGCTGAGATATGGCGCTCGCTGACTGAAAACGGTTTCTTTTCGCCTGGAGGATAATGTAACGGTCATCTCTTGGTGTTGTTTTCCTTGGACGGCCACCACCAACCTTCCGAACAGCTGTACCAGTAGTTTTAAAGGCATTCCAAGCACGATAAACACCACTTTTGCTGATCCCGAACTCTTCGGCGACACTGGTCACACTACGCCCCTCCTCAAGCTTCCCAATCATTCCTCCTCGAGTAAAGTCGTCTAAATGATTTCTTGAAGACGTGTTTCACAAAATAAATCACTTGCACTTGCAGCGAATGTCTTTAACTACGGTGCTCTTCATCCTTTTATCACAGCTTTGACCTGCGCGCGCCGACCCACAAGGTTTACGTACACTTACATCACCTACGACGTTTTATTTCTAAAATTTGCTTACAAATAATCTTTCTACTGAATTACGTGAATATTATACTGTAATCTCATGGATGTCTTATACTTTGTTGGGGAGCTGTGGCCGAAAAAGCACTTGTTGCTTAAGTTTTGCACACCAGTGTAGTAATAGATTTTTATTACACTGATATAAATTTTTTAAATTTAAATAAGTTGTATTTAATTTTGAACGATTGCCGCAAATAAAAACGTAATAGCTAGTTTAGCAAAACAGTCGGACTGATAATCTATTTATGTATTTTTATTAAATAGCTTCCTAAACTTCTGACTAGAATGAAAAAATTAGATGAAACTTTAAATTTCAAATATAAGATTGAGTAAAAACAAGGGGAGATTTTTTTTAAAAATAAAGTTATAACCCCTTCTATAAAAAAGAATTGCATTACGCTGATTGCAATCTTATGGTGTATCTAGCAATAGTTTTAAATATCTGGGAATGTGTTAATTTTTTATATATTTTGAAAGCTCTTACACTTCGTGAACTCATAAATAAACAATATACAATATTTTATTTTATAACTGATGACAACTAATGTTCGACTCTGTAGCCTTATAATTTTGAACTCAATCCAGAAGACATGGAAACTCCTGGTAGTAATAGGAGTAATTTGCGAGTAATCCAAGTAATTGGAGAAATTTGCCTTCATGGTGAACTTTTTATGATGGAATTAACCCGCATTTACGTTGGGTGAGGGAAAAAATCGAAAAAACCTAACATGGTAAACCTGACAACAAAAGGACTCAAACCCATGATCCTTTTACCACTTAGGATATTTTTCGTCAGCATTGTTGTCGGTTCAAGTCGGGTGCGGAATTCGAACTTGTCAGCGCTGTTTTTCGAACCTGGTTCACGTCATTGTAAGACGAAAACTCTATCCCCTGAGCCGCTACAGCTCAATAGACAATATTGAATAATGTCATTATGTCATTTTTTTAAATCTTAGCAAATGTTTACAGACTCCTAGCTCTCTGCATTCGCCATGCCTTTGAACTATTTTCGCAGTTCTTTTTGAATTGCTTCGAAAATTCGAGACGCCATTCCTCGCTCTTTAGATACGTGTGCCTTTTAGTATTTTTTTTCCTATGGATGGTAGTACTTTTTTGAAAATTTTCTTGGTACCTTTTTTGTTATGATATGCTTTTATTTACTTTCGTTTCAAATAAAATTAAAAATTCAATTAAAAATGCGGAAAAAAAATTTTAGCTGCAAAAATTTTAGTGTAATAGAACACCAGAAATAGTGGTAACAACTAGCTGGTTAGTTACATCAAAAAGTACTCCACAAAGGCACGTGATACAGAAGCTCACCTACCTTCTGGATTGGGTTCGAAATTACAAGGATACGGATTTGAACATTTATTCTCGTAAACGCAGAATTGCGTAGCCAGTGACATTAAACTACGTTCACGAAAGGAAATTACAATTACAGAACAATTTAGGATGCATCTATACACTATATCTCGAAACAAAATTAGTTTGCAAATCAAACATACACATAGTTCAGTGATTTTCAGCAATTCCAACCAGGCTAAACAAAACCTAGCTGAGAGAAATTATGCAAAATAAATTTAATACAATTAAATTACAATTATTGCGTGTAATACATATTAAAAATTACTTAAGACGTAGAAACTAAAATATTAATAATCTTGTTTCCCACCTAGTTTCCCACCATAGCCACATTGAAGACAACTATGAGCTCTTGTCAACTTGTACATAAACGTATACAATCTTTTGGCGATATCTTAAGGACTCGAACGCTGGTGTTTTCGGAATTGAAAATATTTAATGTATGATGTGAAGATGCATAAGCTTGGTGAAAATGTTTTGTATAGTTACAGTAGCTATAAAATAAAATATGAGGTTAGCTTCTTGATTTGTCTAATCAAAACTCTTCAGTGTACTTGTGAAAAAAGTAATGTTTAGAAATAGTATTTTTTTTAATATCTCACAAAAATTTAAAAGATTATATCACAGAATAACTCAAAAACAATATTTTTAACTCAGTTGTATTTATGTATTATTCAAAAAAAAATTATTTGCGTACAATAATGGATTAAAGGGATGTTTCATTGTCAGAAAAGTGCCTTCATTTTGAACAAAATAGATTCCTAGCGAATAATTCCACAGATAATTTAGTTGAAATGGGGAAATAGCTGGCATCCATTTCTTTAGAATACATAATTTCACAAAAGCATTAGACTTCTGCAGCAAAGCATCAAACTGATCACAATTTTTTTTAAAAAATTACTGTCCTCACATATTTAAGGATACGAATTTCGTTGAAAGCAATTGAATTTCGTTGAATTTCGATCGATCACAAAATTCAATCTCAATCAATTACATAATTTTATTAGGAAATTCACTTATTTGATTTTAAAAATTCTTCGTCAAGAGCATTAGGTACAATAAGTAAAAAAATATTGCGAAAATTATTAGAAAATAACTATCTTCATTTATTTGAGAAATTATTATCTAATACTTATTATTCTTACTTATTGTCCAAATTATTAGGCCTAATCGATCACAAAATTAACATTTTAATAATAGGGTATGGTCAAATAAGTACTATGGTCTTTGCTAGTAATCGAAACCATGAAATCTTCTTTTTACTAATATTAACTTCCACCAGTACGGGAGGTATGTACATATATGTTGGGCACATATATGTTGTACGACGACGTACAACATATATGTTTTTAATCTCAAATAAAAAAAAGATGGAGAACGTTCAGAATGCACTGAAATTGCTAACAAGTCAGAAAGCAGTTTCAGCAAGTATTTTAGAGTGTTCGATTTATCAAAAATCACATAATTTTGTGATTAAATGTTTATTGGATATAAAGATTTCATGAAATGTTTGTCAAATATCTTACAATGCAGCTTAAAGATTTTTAAGTTGTCAGGAAGAATTGTTATATTTCTGAAGATGTTTGATTTAATTTTTATTTTTATTTTCAAAAGTAAACAAACAGCCTAATTTCTTTTTGGAAAGAGAAAGTATCCTTGAAGTTTCTGCATAATTCTTTCTTCTCTAATAAATAAAGCTCAATTTAACTAAATCAGACTCAACTGGGACCGATAACGCCCTCATTCTCGCCAAATCCAATCACCGCTAATGGATATCAGATTAACTTCTTACGGATTTGACTGAGCTGAAAGCTCAAACTCAATTCGTCGTCCAGAAAATCTCGGGATTACATGTATTGAACGAAAGCAATAAGCCTTTTGCTTGAATTCGAAAGATTTTCTTCTTTTGTTCATGCCCTATTCTTTGCCCTTATTTCTTCTGAATTCTGCAACTTCCCTAAAATTGCGCAAGAAGAAGACGTATGTTAAGGTTTGAAAAAAAATTAGAAAAAAAAGAAAAAGAGAAAACGAACAGCACCAGGCAATTAAAACAGACTTAAAGAAACAGATAACTAGTGTTTCACGTCGAGTTCCTTACTGTGGAAGGATTTGAAGGATTTGCTATTTAATGAACTCAAGATAGTTAGAAACAAACTTTAGTTCATTATAGTGTAGTTGGAAACTTGCATCACTTTTTATTCTTATTTTTAAAAGCGCACAATTTCTGGCTTATCGAAATATATTTTTATTTGAAAAAGGAATTTCTTCTTTTATACTTACTTGTCTGAGACCTTTCAAACAAAAATTACATTTTTATTTGTACTTTTAATCTATTTATTCTACGTCTAGATATTAACTATAAATTTTTACCGTAAATGTGTAACTATCAAAATTAAAAATAGATTGCACTAGTAGTTATGCATTGTAATCTTTGTAGATGATTTATATTTTTTGCAATTAATTTGACTCCTTTAAAATAGCTGCAATGACAATATATATATATATATATATATATATATATATATATATATATATATATATATATATATATATATATATATATATATATATATATAAAAGTACAAAAATTTATAATAGAAAGATATTAAAAAAGGTATCTTAAACTTTTTTCAAATAAAAGTTTTTCAATTCGCTTGAAAGCTTTTACGTACCGATTTTTATGATCATCATTCCCTTAATAAAACGAACCAAATACCTTGTGTGCGTTACGAAAGTAATCAAAGGAAAACACAATTGCAGAATTTCAGGCATTCCACTAATTATACTTTTTTTCAAAATATTTTTAGTACTAAACTTTTGATAATTTTATTATAACATATATTTTGAAACAGTACACGTGTGCATCTTGGAAATTCATGGATATTTCTTCTGGTGTTTGGAACTTTTAAAAAGGTTTTTAAAATAATATTTAATACATGACAAAAAGTCAAACAATCAATTAAAAAAATAGAAATAAGATCTGAACCACATAAAGAAATTTAAAATAACAAATCTGGTTCACTATTTTGAACTTTCCTATTTTCACCAGCATTACATTTGTGGTAATAAAATTAAGCAGTTTTAAGCTTTCTGCTGGTATTCATGTAATATTGCTATTGGGTTCCCGCATTTCGAGAAATGAATTGTATGTGCCTAGTCATGTCATTTAAATCTGATTTAATTTCCTGTAAGAGACATAACGTGTGTGTGTCGAACCTTACTTGCAAATCGACAAAAGAAACGAATTTACCTATGATGACGTCACTCGCGGGTATCCAATTAAGAAAAAAACGTTTTCAATTTCAAAAGATTTGGTTATTTTATCTAAAAACTTATTAAGAGTTAAAAAATTTACTTATTTTTCAAATAGTTTTCTAATAATCGTTCATAAATAATCTTCTCAGTGAGCAAATGTATTTTACTAAATTAATTTAAAAAAACTGTTGAAATTAAAAAATATTGAAGAATTTTTTTTTCAAAATCATTATCGAGAGTAAAATAAAAATAAGAAAAAGTACAAGATAAATACAAGGTAAAAAGAAGGGAAAAAAACGGTGTTGCCAAAACTTCGACTTCCACATTTAAAAAACAAAATAAAGCAAATTATACATTGATAAGGAATATTTCCATATAATCATCATTTTATGGCTAAGTTGTGAACCTTTTAAATTACATTTACTTGCTAGATGCTTTTAAATACACAAATTTGGAGTTTCGAATGAATAAAATGGAATAATTGGGATTCATATGACATTTTAAAGCAAAGATGCCAGCTCTAAAATTTTATTCATGTAATAAATAAGACAAATTTAATTCCAAAGGAGGATAAATTAACTCACCTATGATATGCACACAGTTGTCCTCTAACGGATATTTTTCTAATCAAATGCAGTGCAGCAAACCACTCTATTTTTAGATTTCGGGCTTTAAATTTTTCTCGTCGATTTTCTTTCATCGAAATAACAAGACGAAATGGAAGGTGAGAAAATATCTCCCGATTCACCCTACAATTACCTGGGTTTATTATAAGGATACAAATTATCTTGATATTTACACTCTATTATGCGCTTCTAAGGGTTTTACACAAAGTTTAAAAATACTAAAAACAAATTAACAATTAAATGAAAAAAAATTCAGCGTGAATTTGTATTCGATTGACTTCGAAAAAATCCTAAAAATCTAAAATCAAACTTTTTTGGAGCAATGCATACTCTCATTAAATGTCCATGTAATTTAAATGTATAGCGTTGTTTTACAAAATTTAATGTGTATTGAACGGTAATTATCTAGGTTTCATGTATAATTAATCTATCTATTAAAAAAAATATTGTAATTTTTCCTTTTTGGAAGCCAACCATTTTCATAGCCAAACCTTTGAATATATTTTTATAGATGGTCATATAAGGTTATTCCAGTTTAAAATATAAGTGCGGTGCTATTCATAATTCCCTCTGTTTACTACAACCTTATGTTTATTACAGCTGACTTCAGTGGTACATGTTACTGTCATCTACCGGCAATTGCTTAAATTAAAACTTGAATACTTTCGGAATAATATCGTATGTTCTTTTTTGCCATATTCGTCTTCGTTTTTCTTACTATAACGCTTCGAAACCCCGGAGGGAATTATGAATTACCCTGTATAAGGGCAAATAGCAAAATAAATAAATAAAAATTATTTTTCGAACCAATTGTTGAGTATACTTTACGTGAGCAAAGCTTGAACGTAATTGTAGTAGAAAAAAGGTAATTTCATAAAAAGAGTTTCGTTTCACTATAGGATCAGTTTAATACAGCATAGAGATAGTACATTATATATTATAATTTATATAGTATTGCTAAATAAAATATTACATCAATCATATAACTAAAAGAAGGAAAGATTACTTGAAATTCTTTGACTTTTATCACTTGATATGACAATATGTCCACAAAATGGCGAAACTAAATTTTGAATACATTGATGAATAACAATGACATATAAAAAATTTTAAAAAAATATAATGTTCTTAAGATAAATAGTTTCTGAATAGATTTTAAACTCATAAGACATATATTTCAATATTTAGTAATGAATGAGGAATGATTTTAAATTATTGATATCCTCCATAGAATGGCAATTATTTTATTTCAAAAGAGACAAGCATTCTAAAAGTTCTGCTGCAGGAAGAAAAATATAAACTCTGAATTTTATTGATTTTAGCAATCAAATAAAAAAATGATTGTGTAACTTCTTCCCATTCTACCGACTGACGGTCATCATTTTTGGAAACAAAGAATTAAAACGAAAATAGTTAGGAAATGGTGACTTGGCCTTTTTTATCTTTTCAAAGGCAAAACTAAGAAAAGGCTAAATCTAAAGGAAACTCTGAATGATGAAAAAAGAGAACCAAAAATATGCTGCACTCTGCAGTTTTGCCACAAATGTCTAATCAAGAAAAAGGGAAAATTTTCTCTTTTCGATTTTCTTCCTGCCTTTCCTTATTTATTCCTCTTGTTAGATCCGATTGCGTTTTACTTCTCTTGTTCTTGAAGTCGCTAGGCATCTTCCTGACAGGATAAAAGCGCATTCTAGAAAAATAAATCTTGAAAAGTTCTAGAAGAAAAAAAAACAGAAAGTCCCTGATTTTAAGTTCTTTCTTTCCTCGTAGTGGACTTTCCTTTAGCTGTCATGTTTACTAGAGTTAGTTTACACCTTTTTATGGTGAAAGAAAAAAAATATTTGGCTTTTCTGTAAGTTGAAATGTACTCTCCTAAACGAAAAGTTTTAAATGCTGCAGTTTTCGTTACATGCATTGGATGCAGCTTGCTACTAAATAAAGTCGATCAAATTTAAATTTTATTACATTAGCTTTAAGTAATTCCTCTAATGATATTGAAAAAGGTATTGTGTTTAGGTTTGTTAAATGTTATATTGTGTTTTTAAAAAACTGTTTTTGAAGCGGAGGCTATTTTTGAAAATGTATGAATAGTATGATTAAGAATTGAAAATACGATTAGTAAGAAGTTAAATGATGCATCTGACCAAAAATATAATCAATTGTAAAATTAATTTTCCGAATTTTCAGGGAACTTGATGACAAATAATCATTCTTTGAGATCTAAAAAATATTAATTTTGCTTAGAGGTAGTATTTGATGTAACTGATTTTACGAAGTTGTTTTAAAAAGCCATTAGAAGAGTTCGCTGAAATGCAATATAACACACTCTTCTACGTGGAAGAAAAATATAGTAAAATTTTCTTACTGTATGATAATGACATTTCTGTTCAAAAAATATCTCTAGTAATAAAACCACAATATACCGTGTTTAAAATCATTTAGTAATTTTGTCATTCATATGGCAATGTCTTACTGTAAATTTTGATTTTCAAAATTATAGTTCTCAATACCACACATTTAGAAAAAAATACAAAGCTGAAAAGTAAATTGAACCGAGTTAAAGTTTTTTTAATATTAAGCTAAGAGGCATCATGTTTCAAATTTTACCACATTTTACAAATCTTATCACGCACGGAGAAACCCTATTACATTGTTAATTTTACTAAAATTATTACCAAAGAGCTTTGGAAAAAATTAGAGATCTTTTTGGTGTTCCATGCGAGAAAAAAAACTATTGAGAAATATTTATTATTTTAATAAGCAATAGTCGATACAGTGTAAAATTGAAGGGTATATAATTCTGATATCATTTTAAAAAAATGTGGTTTTACATGGCAAACGCAAATTTTAAGAGAAATCGGTCGAGGAGTTAATGAGAAATCGAATTTCAACTATCTCAATTTTCAAAAAAATTCATATTATTAATACAAAAAAAGTTATACAAGATACTCCATTTTCTTTCTTTTATTCCACATTTTGCATTGCCAAAATGAAATTTGTAAGTAAATCCTATTCCTGCCAAAATTTGCACTTGTCTTGTTTTAATTATGCCAGCCAAAATTATTTTATGATAGTTTTCACATAATCTGCATCCTCCTGTCTAAAAAATTTATCTCAGAATATATTCTAAGTATATTTTGACAAAGCAGGACAAGCAAGCAAATTTATAAGAAGTAATGAAACTCGAAGTAATAAAGCAATTAATCTTTCCTTTTAGAATATGATTAGTAATTAATCTGATACAAAACAATAAATTATAATAAATATACTTGCATTCCGTAAGCAATAAACAGATAAAGAATATTAAATTTTCCAAATAAGAAAGTACTAATATCTTTAATACTTAGCATTGGATACAAATTTTAAATTTTATGTGCAATATTAAGGCAAATAAAGTTCAATATTTGTTAGATAATAGGGTGAAGTTATTGCAAATATAATTAAGATTCTGGAAAATACTATTTAATTATTACTTCAGCACATTAGTTCCAGAACTGCCACAAGTTGCGCATTACTTTCTTAATATTATCTTTTGTATTCTGAAAAGAATTGCAGCTACCGGAACATTATCAGAAATAAATGATTTTTACCCGCAGACACAATCGATTTCTACATTCTAGAGAGAAAATATGGCATTATAAATGAGTTTTCTCATGGATCTAAATGATCTTAAGGGCCATTGAAGCTAATTATAGAAAAGTACGTTTAGTAATGGTTTATATTTGACCGGTTGAAAGGAACGAGATTCCTGATGTATAAAACGAAAGCTTTTATCTGTTATCTTAAAGAATATTTAATGCAAGATTTGTTAGTTCACGTATGAAGGATAAAATATTTCACAGTTGGAAAGTAGATAAAATTTATTCCACTAACGATATCAATAATTGTTCAATGAGGCTACAAATATTGGTAACTTATGAAGTATTTAATAAGCGAATTTCATATATAAACTATTTCCATATTTAATAAACTGTTTATTCCTTAATTTTTCTGTAGATTACAATTAAAAAAGATGCAAAACAATTCTTCTTTTTTTAACAATGACGAGACCTGTATAAATTTTATATAGGTTTGATAAAATTTAAATTTCATTCCCAGACCTTATTGATTTCTGTATTCTTTTTGTAGAAAGAATATGGCTCTATAAACGAGTTTTTTTTATTCATTTAAATATTTTAAAGGAGCATTGAGGCTAGTTATAGCAAACTGTGTTAATTAAAAATGTATATCTTAACGGTAGAAGTAACGGGATCCCTTGCATGTTCAAGTAAAATCAAATATTTAATATTTTAACTTAAAGATATTTTAAGCAAAATAAATTAATGTTTCCTAGCATTCAATTATATAAAATTCCTACAGATAAACACAGTGAGCAAAATAGAAAATAATCCACCTTGAATAACTTTTATTCTAATGATTGGATCTTCATGTTCTAGGACACAATCTTAAAAGTGGGAGGGGGTGGGACATCAGATATGCTAATTAGTTTGTGCAAAAGATAATTTAAGTTACAAAATTGGACAAGAAACGTACTTCCTCTCAATAAAGAAACCTTAAGCAAAAATGTATCACGCAATAAGCGGAACAAAACAAAAAACGAAATTCATAAGGCCAGTAGCAAATTCAAATGAGCTTACATGCACTTACATATTTTAAGGATGATTTAAAATATTTTCGTAATAAGATTGCTAGATTACAAAATATGAAAACAGAAGCGAAAATGGAGTTAAAAGCGTAAATAGAGAGATTTTGTTTTATGGCACGTTCTTACTGTAGTACAGAAGCGCGTTTTGTTTGTTAGTTACCTTGGATTGTCCTGATAATGGATGTGCGCAAGGTAGTAATACTGCACTGGATAATTTAAAGAATATTGTAATTAATAAGGTTGATATTTAATTAGAAAATTTTAATCATTTTAAATAATTAACATTTATTAAATAAAAAGAGAACATGATTTGCAAGTTTGGTACAGACGTTTGGACACGGATTTGCCCATCTTAAAAATATAAATTAACAAAAGCGTTTTCAGTAATAACATACGTAATATATTATATCAAAATTTATTAATAATAACATACAATTAACTCAATGATTTTATGGAAAATTAATATCTTTATTTGGGTATCCATTCGTTTTTTTATCACATTTTGAAAGAATTTGTCGATTTATTTTTTGAATAAATAAGCATTACTACATATTTATTTAATTCTGTTAATTTGATTAAAAATTTAAATATAATTAAATTTAAAAAAATTAAATTTAAATATAAGTTTTTAGAAACATTAGAATTTCAGGTAATTAGTTTATTTATATTAAAATTAAAATTATTTATTTTACTTTTTAAATCAACAAGAAGGAGATATTTCCTTTTTTTTTAATACCCAAATTCAAAAAATTAAAATTAATGGTATCCTGATGTTAATGGTATGATTACGAAGCTAGATTAATTTCTCGGGATAAATATTATTTAATAAAATTGTATAATCTTGAAAATTAAACATAATGAAATCATTAATAAATCTAAAACAAAATTCAATATTAAGAGTATAATTTCTGTCATAATAGTGTCAAAATAAGTTAGTTAAGAAAGATGAAAAATAAGATCCTTGTGGATTTTATATTTATATGTTTACCATATGCAAACGGTTCGGACAAATCCGTGGCAAAAATCAGTACCAAATATGAAAATCATGTTTCCCTCCCTTTTTAAATTAAATGTTAATTTTATAAAATCATTGAAATTGTATAATTAAATATCAACCTTATTAATTATCCAGTATAATATTAGTACCATACGCACATCCATTTTCTGGCTAATCCTTAGCAACTAACAAATCAAGTACTGTTCAGTACTGCAGTAAGAACAGCCCATAAAACAAAATCTCTCTATTTACGCATTTAACTCCATTTGCGCTTCTGTTTTCATACTTTGAAATCTGGCAATCTTATTACAAAAATATTTTAAATCAATCGTGAAAGATTCTGGTACATGTAAGTTCATTTGAATTTGCTACTCTCTTTAGAGATTTCATTTTATGTTTTGGTCTGCTTTTTGTGCGATACATTTTTTACTTAATATATCCTATTTTGTTTAAATTTTTTTAGTGTACTTCGCACTATTGTATTGATAAATTTTGCTTTGGCTATAATAATACAATAATGGAAAATATCCTTTTTGTGGAAATAATCTTGTAAGCTGATGAAGAAATTATATCTCTTAATTCCTTTTTTTTCTGACCTTTTAATAAAATTTTGTTTCAAAATATTTTTTAAATATTTTTTAAATATTTTTTAAATATTTTTTAAATATTTTTTAAATATTTTTTAAATATTTTTTAAATATTTTTTAATAATATTTTACTTAAAATTTGTTCTTCTTCCCTTTATATTAATCTTTATTATTTTTCATGCTTTCTTCCATGAATTACTTCTTTCTTACTAGTACAAGTGAGCCCGTTCATCAATGGAATTGATTTTGGTTGAACTAGTTCCGGATATCTAAGGTTACAAGCATCATTCACTTTTAAAATGATGATATGGTTTATTTATTTATTTTTTGTTTTGTAAAACATTCTGGAATTTTTTTCCAGACTCTAAATTGATACAAAATTGATTTTTTAGAGAAATAAATTGATACAAAATGTACTTGTTATTTTCATGATTTCATTTAAGTTATGGTTCTTTTACGTACTGAGAAAAAAATATCGGATATACTCATAGAAAATCATCTCAAATTTGTCTTTAAATTGCTGGATAGTTTTAGAAAAATTTTATTTTCTCTTTTAAAAAAAACAACAGGTAAGAAATTATGTAATTTAATGTATCTCTACCATGCTTGTTAGTGTTATTTTTCCTTTATTAGATATAAATACTTCTTGACAATAGATATGATATTCTGTATTTATATATTCGAAGGAAATTTTATAATCTCTTTCCTCAAAGTTTCACCGAACAATATCGTTTTCTGAAACACAGCAAACCTTTCGTTTTATGCTAAAATGTCTTACTTTACCGTTTTCATTTAAATGAAAGGTCTGGGTGCAAGACGCCGAATGTATTAAGCAAAGTGGTGCAAAAAGACAAAAACTTTAGTTTACAAACTCGCATCTCCACAAGACAGAATATTTGGAACTATATCCTGCACAATGCATGCTACAATGGATCGAGTGGAGCGAGATATATTCAAAACAAAAACGAAGTGTCAAGATTTAAGAAATGATAAAAGAGTAGATCCATCTTTTGTTGTGAATGCTTCGCTGATCATCTAAACTTTGACAACAAAGCAATGTAGCAACAAAGACTTAAAATCTGATCATTAAGATAAAATTATGAAAATGGAAGAGTTAGATGTTTAAAAAAATAACCATTATGAAATTGAAGTATTGAAGCATTCTTTCAAAGAACATGGGAGTCTTTTAAATGTGTAAAGAAATAAAAAATAAATAAATGTATAATCAGATTATCGTATACATCATATTATTAACACCATGTGTTTGCAACACGTTAAAAGAAAAGTTTCTTTGAATTTGTCAGCTTGTATGCAAAGTTTTACCTATACATTCAAGAAATGTCGATTTTATTTATTTGAGTAAATTAAATTGAAGTTTTTTAATGAAGTACACAACAGCTTGTATCAATTTTATTTGAATTTTAAAATTGAATTACTTCACTTTATGCTATTTAAAATTCTAAATTTAACATTTAACACTGTCATACAGAAAAAATTTAACTAGAAGAAAAATATTTTTAAACAGACGAAGCAAAATCTATATTTTTCAGTATAACCTAGAATTGTCAGATAAAGAATAAAATAACTAATTATCTAATTAGTAAGAATAAATTAACTAATTATCTAATTAGTAAGAATAAATTAACTAATTAGAAAGAATAAAATAACTAATTTATCTTACATTATTTTGACTTTTATTAACTTATTACGTTAGCAAACTGAAAAAAATTTTATTGTTAGCTTCTAGTTTTGACATTGTTGTTGTCGTAGACCATTAAGTCAATGGTGATTGCTTTTGGTATCCAGTGGCGCCATCTACGGCTAATAATACTACTTCTGGTACACCCATTTATAGGGTGGATCCATTCATACATTCATTTATTTATCCACGGATCGTAATTTTGATCTAAATCAGCAAACAATCAGTCTCCAACTCAGTACCCGCAAAGGTATAATTTGTTATGAGAAAATAGAGGGCTTTGTTACCCAATAAATTTGAAAAGTACCATTCACCTTTTACTACACGAGGAGTCTTCGGCCGGATTTTTTAGTAGAATACTTCGAAGATATTTCGAGAAAATTCTAATTTAGTTATCGATTTATATGCAGAATACAGTAATTACTAAAAAGAAATGGTTGAAAAAATTTGTATGGCCAAAGAATTATAGTTTCATTTCCTTGTGTCCATTTCAAAGAAAAGTACTTTTTAATGTTCAATTAAATATATTAATGTGAGCTTTAAAGCAATCTATAAGATGATTTGAGACCTCACTAATTAAATTAGCTATCGTGATTTTTATTTATAAAACATGCGTTTGAAACCATTTTTTATGATTTGCAAGATACTTCTGGAACAGCTTATTCCTAATTTCTTCGTCCTAATTTAGGCAATTAAGTTGGATAACTTAAAAACATATTCATATATAATATTCAAGTTATAGTAACAACAAACCACCAATTTTGAAGCCAAACTTGAAATTGTTATACAGTCACAATTAAAACCAAATAGCAATAATTTACTTTTTTTTACGGAATTAAATAATGCAGTATTTTTTAGTATGCAATTAGGTCGATAAACGTAACCTTCAAGGAATATAAAAACCTTTCAGAAAAGAAATAATTAATTTATCTAACACTGCTATTCAATTTATTCATATCATACATTAGAAGCTTAAAGGAAGCAGTATTTTATTCTAATTAATTAATTATTTTGATTTCTTTCTTTTATTAATTTGCAAGCAAAGTTCTTAGACATCAATTTTAGAGCTATCTATTTTATTTATTTGAATAAATTGTATTTTCTAGAGTCTGTAAGTAAAATTTATTTCTAATTTCAACTTTGAACTGAAATTTAAAAATTTAATAACCAAAAACAAAAGGTTAAAAACAATTTTCTTAAAAAAATCACAAAATGCAGTCTTTTTTGCATTATTTATTTATATTCATAGATGCATACAAGATTCAAAAAGCCTAAAATAATTTACGATTTAAAATTTAAATTTAATTAACTCTCAGAACTTTAATTTTTATTTTATGTTATAAATCTTCACATTTTTTTAATATTTTTTCACATTCTTTTTAGGTTATATGTATGCTAATGTCAAACTTCTTTTCAGTTTTTATTAGTAAAATTGCTTTAATTGAAATTTTAAAAATAAAAATAGTTTGTAATGAATAACTCTAATTAAATTTATGTTGATATTTTTTAGTCTAAAGTGCACTACGATAATTTTATTTCTCGGAATTTTAGTAATAACTTATACAGATAAAATTTTATAGAATAATAAAGAGAATGGTATTTGGGAATCCCTAGTTTATGTTTTCGGAAAAAAATTATTAAAATAATTATGCTATTATAATTTGTAAAATTTACGGAGGAAAAATATTTGAATAAAATAATTTTTATTTTATTTTTGCCAATAATCTTGATAGTAGTCATTGCAATGTTATTAGCAAAATACACTTGCTAATAATCATTTCAACTTAATATTAAATCTATTAAAAATATAGTTTCTAAGCAATTTGGATCAATTTTGGAGAACTTAGCTGATATATTTTTTTATACGAAATGCATATTTCCCGTCTAAATGGACAAAACAGAAAAATATCTTTATCTTTTGTTTGTTATTGCAATTACATTTTTGTATTTTATCGTTTGTTATCTACTCGAAAATAGTTCTGTTAAATATAAGAAAGAAAAGGAAAAAGAAAGTAATATGTTTCTAAAAAGTAAATGTGCCAAGCAAGGATTTAAATTTAGCTACTGAGCACATTATATTTCTAACTAAATCAAGTTGAACATCAGCTGTAATGTGATGTCGTTTAACAGATTAAAAAAAATCGAATTATTTTTAAAAGTATGTTCTTTTTTAATTAGGTATATTGAATTTAACTAAATGTAAAAATGTCAATTTAATGTATTAAATTAAATGTATTAAATGTTTAATGAAATGTATTAAAATTTCGACTTATATAACATTTTAATTTTAGCTATTTTGAAAGACTTATTCCCTCACGATATTAATTAAAGAAAAAGTTTGTCTGATTGTCTCCATTACAAGTTCCGAACTGTGTATGCTAGAGTACTGAAATTTAAACAATGTTCAATTAGATCGTCAAGGAAGGATGTTGAAAGAGGAAATTTTTCACTGGATTAGAACTAGCCATTGTTTTGAATTTAACTATCAATAATTATGATTAATAAAATATTTAAATAAAACATTAGTAATGTTTGCTAACTTATAAACTGTGAAGAATTCAAAATCAAATTACGGTTTAAAGCACCGGACCTTTGTGGTCAGCACACATTAAATACATTTGCACCGTAAACAATATACCGCAATTTGCACAGTTTTATTTATTTAATTAGAGTGATACAGTTTTTTTGCGTAAATTATTGTAAAAATTATGGCATATTAGATTTTTTGCTAAGTAAAAATGGATTTGACAGTAAAAAGGTCCCAAACATTCTCAGTACCGTTGCTTTATCGTAGTTTGATCTATAATATTTTACAGTATAGCTCTCATTAATCAAAAAAGAAGTTTGGTGCACACCTTAAATGGTTAGTTATGTTTTATTCATTATATCAGATGAATGTGGTAAACTATTTTCCTATGTCCCCACATTAGTGTTTCTAAAATTATGTCAAACCATATGTTTATTTTGTTCCTAGTCATAGATTAAAAATGTATTTCTATAATAATAATTACTATAAAATCAAAGGTAATGAAAATAAAAAAGGTTCTTTGCTAAATAGCAAAATTAATGGAGAAATTGTGCTAATTAGCTTAGAAGAAATGCAAAAGATAGACATACTACTATTGATGCCAATTATGCATAATTAATTGCGATCATAAATACCTCTGGTATTATGGTAATTGGTGTGATTTTATTATAGGTGCAGGGAAAAGAGGATTTTTCTTGACTTTCGAAGGGGACAAGTAACGGAGACAGGTGCTTGATTTATAGAAAATTTTGACAGTGGCAGAAAATATAATTAATTATTGTTTTGGTAGAATTAATTACTAAAAACTTTTTTTGATTAATATAATAACGCAAAACCCTTGGTAAATTCAAAAAAATAATAAGTAGTTTTAATAATAACGAAAAAAATAAAAATAATAATAATAGCATTTTAGCGTTATTGATTGTGCAGGTATTTGTTTCTGTCAGTTTTGTGCCTGACTGCATAGTTTTGTTGACTACTGATTTATTGATTATTTACTTTTAATTCATCCAGTATGCTTTTAAAGGATTTCGAATCAAATTAAGGTAAAAAGTACTCGTACTTAGGATGCCGGATCTTTTTTACTGAAATATCCATTTCACCCGAACATGTTCCCGGAACAAAAAAAAGAAATCTGATGTACCGAAGTTTTCGCAATAATAATTACCTTAAAACCAATGAATCACTTTAATTAAATAAACATTACTGTAAGAACTACGATGTAATATTTTACGTTTAAAATGGATTTTACGATTATTCACTCAAACAGCCGGTATTTTATACCGTAATTTGACCCAAACTTTTTTACTGTGTACGAAGCATGGATATTCAGCTCGTTAAAAATAAAATGCTTTACATTGTTTCTTGCTTAGTGGTTGAATTCATAGATTTTTTAAAACGCTCATTATAACATTAAAAAATATTAGCCTATTTTTCATAAAATCTCACGAATCATTATGACAGGAAATTATTAGTACATGCAAACATCTAAGAATTCACCAAGAAGATATTTTGCCTTAACTATTATGATTGATGCGTTTTGAGAGGAAAACTTAAGTTTTCTGTATAATTTATTGCCATTATCATTGCGCTGAAATTAAACGAGAAAACTTGCTTCATATTTTTCAGATGATTAATTAACTCAAGTTACTAATCTATTGCTCATTAAATCTTACTAAAGTGAACTAATCCCTGTTATTTTAATCCCAACTAATTTTTCAACGAAAGTTGAGTTTCCACAACTAATATGCTAAAAAAATTTATATATTTTATTACGTTCAAGCTAATGAATAAAAGACAATATTCAAACAATTTAAAAGGAATTTTAAAGAAAAATGCTGATTAAATTTAGTACATTAAATTAAATTTAATTTAAATTAATATTAAATTTAGTCACTAAAAAATGTGTTTGAGATATATTGACCGATGATGATAGGTAAAGACAATTTCATCTTTCTCTCTTTCATTCATCTTTCACTAAAATTTCGAAATTGGAATATGCTAATGCTAAATCCTAAAAAAAAATTTCTTGAGAAATATTAGTTTAATAATAGGTAATCAATATTACATAGTTTAATGTTTTTAATATTTTAAGAATGATTGAGGAAAGCATGCTGCTATTCTTTTAAATTTATTAAGAGTTTTTAATATGAATTTTCAAAGACATTAACATTTTAAATAACTGAAATTGACCGTAATAGTTTAGTGTTCGATCAGGGGTGGCTCAGGGGATAGACCTTTCGCTTTCAATGAGGTAAACTGAGTTCGATTCCCTGCGATGACAGGTCGGTGCGAATTCCGCACCCAGCTTGAATTGATCACACTGCTGACGTAAGACATCATACGCTGTAGACGGATCATGGGTTAGTGTCCCCTTGTCGCTAAGCTAATCGTGTGAAGTTTTCGTGTTTTTTCTCTCAATGTAACGCAATTGCGGGATAGTTCTATCAAAAAAAAAGTCCTCCAAAAAGGCAAATTTCCCCCAATACTTCAATCTTCTGAAATGGGTTCAAAATTACAAAGCTACGGTGTTAAAAATTAGTAGTCGTAAACTCAGAATTGGCATTGTTCAACACTGGATATAAAATGAAATAAAATGGTTTAGTGTTAACAATCCAACGAATTTTTCTTTCTACATTAGATTGTAATCTAGTGATAGAACACCTAATATAGGACAAAACAAAATTTGAAAGAGCATCTTTTTTTCCAAAAGTTATGTTGTTTTTCGCTATTTAGCAGGGACAGATAAATAATTGTTCTTTTATTGTAAAACAATAAAGGATTCTAGTGATCAAGGCTTTAAATTTGTAGTAAGAACAATCTTCAAATTAAAGGTTTATAAATGTATGTGATATGTCACCTGTCCACACAATGTATTGAACCTATAACTACAGAAGACATCAGGGAAATTAAAGGTCAAGAGCTTATGTTTATAGTGCAAATATATCACTAATTAAAAGCATGTAGATGACTGATATGCATTACTTAAAAATATTTTTTATTTACTCTATGCATGGTAAGAAATCAATTATTTTACTTAATAGTAAAATGGCTTATGAAATTAAAAGTCCTCTTAGAATACACTAAAAGTAATGTAGAACGCACTATGAGTTTTAAACTTTATCTAAACTTAGAAAAGTGTAATAGTCGGATACGTATCATATTCATTGAGAGAAAAATAAAACATGTTTTTCTTATTTGGAATTTTATATATAATTGCCTGCATCCTTAAAGCATATGCAACGACATTCAGTAATAATGGTCCTTAATTTGAAGTTTAATAATCGATCCTAAACTGTAAACAATTGACAAAACAAACCTCTGACGACGGTGAAATTTAATTATATATTGCTAAAAATATGCTTAACACTGCTGGTTAGTTGGCCAAATTTAAAAAAAAAAATTAAAAGAACTTTTCATTTAAAAAAAAAACTAAATTGAATTTTCTTCTTTAGTCAAAAACAATATTTTTAAATCAACATTATTAACGAATCCACGTCCAGGACCACATTATGTTAATTTATGGTTTGGTTAATAGGATCAAAATCAAAACAGAAATATGTAGCACCAAAATACGAAAATAAAACGAATTGAAAGAATGAAATCTTATTCTTTACGAATGTGGAGCAATTTCTATTTCATACTTTTCTTTAAAAAGAAAATGCTCGTCAATTGAAATAAAGAAAAACGTAAAAATAAGCACTGAAAGTTTTAAATAACTGAATTTCAAATCGAAAATATATTTCATCAGACTTGTTATGGTATTACCGAAAAGTATACTCATTTAACAGTTTTCAATCTTATGTATAAAAATAGTATAAAGATAACATTTATGTACTCCAATATCCAAAAATTAGATGGCTTTCAGGAGGACCATGTTCTAAATCTTTAATAATTAATTCAAGAGTCTTGAATGGATATTTTGAGCAACAACTACCGAGCAGTAAGTCCCTCAAGAGCATATTAATAAAAGGGGCTAAATGTCCATATCTCCTCCCTTTTCCCTTGAATTAATTAATCCCGGGAGTCATATCAAGTCATCAAATGACACAAGACTTTAGAGGCCCGTCGTCTCCAAAGTATGACGTCGGTGGGAATTAATCGAGGATATTGAAAATGTAATTTTAGTATTTGCGGGAGAAAGATAGAAAGGAAGAAAATGAGTTGCTGGAGTGAGTTTAAATATTAAAACTGCTCTGGTAGAAAGGAAAATAGTGAAGGGAAATAAAATGAACAACGAATAATCTTAACAGATAGGCAACAATTAAAAAAACATTTTACGTTTAATGTCACTTCAGACTTCAATATTGTATTTACAGAATATTTTTATTATAATTGTAGGTTTTTCGAGATAGTAAAATAATTCTTGTTTTTGTTTGAAAATACAGAAAATAACTACAGAAATTCGCTAACATTTATTTTATTTGGTAAAATTAAAAAGATTCATTTGATTCTATGGTATTGCATCGTATTTGTAGTAGTATTTGTGGGAGAAAGATAGAACGCGGAAGAAAAGAAGTTGATACGATAGGAAGAGGAAATAGTAAAGTGAATTTAAAGACAACGAATAGTTTTAACTCATAGGAAAAAAATTTAAAAAAAATATTTTTGATGTCCATTTAAACTGAATAATTGTAATTTCAAGATACTTCTGTTTTTGATAGTACATATTTGAGACGGTAAAATAATTCTTGTTTTGTTTTGAATTGCAGGAAATATGTATTAAAATTCTCTTGTCTTTGTTTTGTTTGGTAAAATTAAAGAATAGTATTCGATTCTATCGTATTTGCCGCATCGTTTTCCTTAGGAATTTTTCGTAGTATTTTTTGGAAAAAATAGGAAGGAAGAAAATGAGTTGCTTTAATATGGTTAAACTCTAGAACTGCTAGGGGGGTGGGGAAGTAGCAAAAGAATATAAAAGAACAGCGACTAATTTTAATGGATAAGGAACAATTAAAAATATTTTATTTGCAATGTCCAATTAAACTGACTAATTGTAATTTCAGAACACTTTTTTAAAGTAGTAGATTTTTGAAATAGTAAAACAATTCTTCTTTTGTTTTAAATAACAAAAATGTTCTGAAGACTCATTCGATTCTATCGTATTTGCCGGATCGTATTCCATTATAATTGTCGTAGTATTTGTACAGAGAAAAATAGAAATGAAGAAAATAAGTTGATAGAATGGATAGTTAGATGGATAGATAGATAGTTGTTATGTATAAAAACTACTATGGTCGAAAGAGGAAATCGTAAAGAAAAATAAAATGAATAAAAAATAGTTTTAACACATATAAAACAATTAAAAAACATATTACTTTTAATGTCCACTTAACAGGATTATTGTAATTTCAGAATATATTCGTCTTGTAATAGTTTTTTAATATAGTAAAATAATTCTTGTTTCGTTTTGAATTACGAAGACGTGTATTGAAATTTGATAAAATTAGTTTTATTTGGTTAGATAAGAGTATTCCATCAGATTCCATCTCTCATTTAATGAAGAAACATACCACACTTTAATGACAGATATAGCTTAATCACTTGGAAATAAACGTACTAAAAGAGTGAAGCAATAAAAAAAAGTTTATTTTTAATGTATCAATTATAAGACTGAATTTTTGTAATCGTATGTGCTCTTTTCGTTTAATATATCACTTTTTTTATTTTTAATAAAAAAACTACTGCCATATTGATTTTTTTGTATTTTCTAATTGGTAAGGCGTACAAGAAGAATTTAAAAGAGGCTAGCTATTCTACAAGGAGTAAGTGAATCGTGTCAGTTGTTAAAATTCTAACGAATCAATCACTACGAAGCACAACGAGTGATTTATTCAAAAACATTTTTATTTATTCCATTCCATTAATCCATATTTATTCCATTTACTCCAAAGTGCGGTTCAAAGTTTTCAATGGTGCATCAATGAAATATTAGCGATTTAGACTTCTGACAGAAGAATTTAAATTCTTATTAGATAATAGAATTTATAAAACGTCCAAATCTAATTGGGCATCCCCCTACATATGATTGCAAAATGAATGGTGACTGGAGTTTAACCATTAACCACTGTTGATTAAACCGCATCACCATTCCCGACCATCATCCATTCACGATTTCAGTGAGAATTTCCAAGAGAAAAATATATTTTTCTAGAATAGAAATAGGGCGTGTTTATCATCATATATTAGGGAATCCAAAAGACATTCCGAAGACAGATCTAATTACTCTATTCGAATTATTCGAATTTTTACGAATGTCATTCAATTTTTTGAACATGACACAAAGTTTTTAATGGTACATCAATGAAATATTAGACTATTTTGACTTCTGCTATTCTTATCTGGATGATATTCCAATTGACAGTACGGATCTAATTCAACATGAAGTTTAACCACGGGAAGTCTGACAGACCTGACGCAATATGGGTTAACTATTTACGAAATCAGAAAGGTAATTTAGTCACATAAATTTGGTAATTTAGTCACATAAAAAGAAATAAAAACCACTTCAGGATTGAGTAGAAATTATACAAAACTCTTCCTACCAGGTAACTGTAAGCCAATTACGAACGTTTTCAGGAATGCTGGATTATTATAATCTGTATCTTCATAATGCTGCATCAACTGAAGCACCTTTAAGGGAAAATTTTACCCTTAAGCGAAAAATTATAAGCTCAAATAGAATGGGCCGATTAAAAAAAAAAGAAAAAAAAAACTTTTGCATTAACCAAACACTAATTAACTGATGCCACACTCATTACTCATACTGCGCCTGATGACCCTTTCCTTTTACAGCATCATATTCCGCAATCAGAGCAGTTTTATTCTTGGAAACTGAAAAAGGTTTAAAAATTTTAATTTATAGCAGTGAAATGGACCCAACTGAAGGACAACTTTGTGAAAATATTGTGCTCTAAGTATGGAATCACACCTAAGTATGGAATAAGAATTGTTTCTTACGTCAGTAAAACTTGCAGAAGAATTTTTTTCGTTAAAAGAATTGCCCATCTAAATGGAATTTTACATTTGAACAAAAAACAATTTTCGTATATTTTGAGTTTCATTTCATCATGATATTCACCTTTTGTACTTTAAATGGAAAAAATACACTTAATTCATTTGGTCAAAAGAAAAATAATGCCATAATTCAAAATAGTATTCATATGAATGTGTTTGCAGACAACAGCATATAGTAGAAGCCGAGTACCGTCATTTACTACAATCGAACGAAGTTACAAACAAAATACAGGAAAAAAAATATTTTACACTATTTGAGACATGCAAATGGCTCTCACTTATTTTACAACGTTTGCGATCTTGCTACTTTCAATAAGTGGATAAATTTCGAGAAATCTTCCGACACTTTAATTATTTATTCATTCATACTTGTGTTTGTTAAAGAACTATAATTTAGTGTTTTAAGCATCACAAAGCTCCTAATTCTTTAATTTCAGTCTCTAAAATAAACACGACTTTTAACATCGCGAAGGACAGAATGAAACTTCTGATAACTATGAGTGATGCTAGAAATCAATTTGTCGATGTTTTGCAAGCTTTTCCAAGTCACGCGGATGTAGCGTAGTACGCGAGTACTAAAGTCTAACCAATACCGGAACTTCATTAACCTGTTGCCTTTCCAAGTCCATTTTTTTTATTTTCGAATGATTTATGCTAATGGGAAGGAATATGTAATAAAATATTACACTATATTGTTATATTGGCAATAAGGTAACAAAAAACAGCGAAAAAATTAATTTCTAAAATTAATTGAAAAATTATCTACATCGGAATGGTGTCAATTTCTTATAAGGGTAAAATTGACACAAATGTCTGTTTTATGTAAATTCAAAATTCAGCTGTTCCATTATTAAAATCCGCTTTAGTGAGCCACAAAGCAGAAAGTTGGACAGAATTGTACTAGACATCAGCGCTTTTAGGAATTCAGCATCTCTTGCAGAAAACAGTTTTCCTTCTAAAGGTAAAATTATTCACTTAACACATATGCACTAAAAGATATTTTGTTTGCTTACACTTGTACATCCACTTCAAGTATCCAAACATTATCCATTAGTATTACAAATATTTAGATCAGAACAGAAATATTCTTTCTAAGTAATCATTTTTTAAAACAACATTTATATTATTATTACATTATATTGTTCAAACAAAATTGATGATTTCACAATCGTAATTTAATATTTTTACTAACCAAACGGGTAGATATATTAAATACTGTTGTTGCTTGCATATCATTGCGCATGAAGCTGATCATTAAGTTGTTGTTGTTCTCATCCCCATGACCAGCAGAGCTAGATCAGGATCATGAGCTCGTTCATTCTGAGAAAGTCTAGCACCAACAGGGGAGCTTGAACCAGGTCCTACTTGGTAATTCCTAGACAAGTTAAAATGTGGCCAGGAGAGGCCTGGGCAGCAGAATCATTAAGTTCTAAATCAATTAACAGATCTCTTTCACCTTAATTTATTAAAGTATATTAATGTAATTAGCGCGAAAATAACAATTGTAAAACGGTTAATAAGATTAGACAGCCTTTCTAAATACCTTTATCTTAAGATATAATGCGGAAATGCATTATAATAATAATTAAAAAAGAAAATTTTCTTAGTTTTAAACTCTTGAATTAAATGCGTACTAATGCGTACAGAAAAATAACTTTAAATAAGGGATACAAAAATATTCATAGAAAAACAATACCTTCATGACTTTTATTAATTTCATGCTGATGACCACCAAAACAATATGGAAATGAATGAGGAAAATTGGATCCTACCACCTGATTTTAAAGCCAATAAAAATGCACGGACAATAATTTGAAGCTGCGACACCATTATTAGACATATTCAAAACAAAATGAAAATTGCAACAAGCTTTAGCTGGTAATTTTAGTAGTAACTTTCAGCAGGCAGCATTCTTAAAAATTACACACACATATATATATATATATATATATATATATATATATATATATATATATATATATATATATATATATATATATATATATATATATATATATATATATATATATATATATATATATATATATATATATATAAATCAATGCTTCGTGAAAATGCAATAAAAATAATTTATATTTTAAAAAAATATAGAATTGATGAGTATATTATAATAGTTAAGCAAATTAGCGTTGAAGACTGAAGATTTTTGAATTTCTTTTAACCAGTTAGGGTAAAAATTCTTAAAGAGAGTATACTTTGTTCTCTTTCAGCTTAGTTAATAGCTATTAATCCATTTTGTCATCGATTTCTGAACTAAATTGTTTTACTAAGAATCTTCTTTTATCTTTTTAACTTTGCTGACTTTCATCTTTCTTTATGTTTACTTCAGTCAATTTTATCTTTACTTCCACGTGATTTACTCTTGCCATTAACAGTTTATTAGATTCTCTTCCTAAAGATAAACAATCAAAACTGAATTAAGACCTTAAAGAAAGCTCTTATCTTATTAGAGCTAATCTTCCTATAATTGAATATGAAGATAAAATATGACAGGCAACTTTCAATAATTTATGTAAGAGCTATCTTTAAATTCTTGCTCCTAATTTTCTTTTCTATATTTATTTTAAATTAAGAGAATTTACTACGTTTTCTCTTTAAGAAATTAAGTTTCGAAAGATTAATTACCAATTCATTTTTTTTTACTATTAAACATCGTTGAGATGAAATAATTTGAGTTAATAAATGTATTTAGCATAGATTTAGAGAGGGGACTTATTTCATTAAATATATTTTTATTAACTTGCCTTTCAAATTCCTCAAACACTGCATTGCTTGACGCGAGTAACCAATTTAGCAAACACCCTTTTAACCAACGTCAGATTAATCAGATCTAAGGTGGAAACGAAGTGTATATATATATATATTCACATATTTCAACGATACATCAGTTATAATTGCTAGCTTATAGCTCTGTTTGAGCAAAAAATAGTTTATAGGACGTCTTTAAGCTTTTAATTATTTTATATTCGCAATTCGCGATCGCAACGAACTATAGGGGGCGTTGTTGTATGAGACGGATACCTGCGATTTCTATATGAACAGTGATTCAGTTACTATAGAGACTCTTTAATGTAGCACGTAGCATTGCAACGTTTCTTCTTTATTGTGGCTAATTAAATTTAAAAAAGAAAAATGTTTGATGTTCTTTCTTATGCAAACGAAAACAAAATCTCTTCTTATTAGAGAAGGAATATCCAAAACACATCGGAAAAATATTTGTACATTAACAGAAAAAAATATGTATATTCTTATAAGAGTTAAAACCTAAGGCCCGAGAAATAGTTTTACTAAATTTAATGATATAACATGAAATGCCCATTTAAACTTTGCATTGTATAGTTTCAAGAATTATATAACTTCAAAAATTAAAATGAACAAAAAGTATACATATTCCTCATAATTTTATGAAATTTAATTTTGTAAAAAAAGTTTTTTGACAACAATTTTTATCAAAAAATTTCAAGTTTCAATAAAAATCTTATTTAGAAACTAAGAAACGTAAAATAAAGAATGCTGCCGAAACAAAAACAAAAAAACAATTCTTTTTTGTCGCCATTTGTAGTGCTACGAAAATTCGTCTTTTGGATTTGCCAAAAACAAAACAAGATACAATTTTATTTTTACCGAAAAAACGAAAATGTTCCAATTCCCACAACATGAAATTTTATCTTGGTAAACGTACGTTTTGGCTATTCATTTGGCTATTCTATATAATAATGCTATTTATAATAATGTTATTATAATAATCTATATAATAATTTGGCATAATGCTATTTCATTTAGAATCTTATTTATCAGAGTTCATATGGCGATATGATTGTCTTGAGTCTATGCTAAACTCCATATCGGCTCATTTTCCACCGAAATCCGATTGACTACTTTGATTTTAAATAAAGTGTTTTATTTTATGAGTTTTCGCAAAACTTTTAAGTGTAGATTGGCGGCACTTAAAAGCCGCCAAATCTGTAGCGGCGGTGGCGTTAATATGTAAGTACCGAATTTTTATTCCATGCTATTCTGAATCATATTGCTTCAAACATTAGAATATACAAGAAGTATACATAAACACATAATGTTATACGATTTAATTTTTCAAAAAGAGTATTTTGACAACAATTTTTATCAAAAAATTATAAACTAAAACGCGGAAAATAAAGAATTTTTAGGATAAAAAACGATTTTAAGAATTCTTTACATTGAAATAAAAACTTTCATATTGTTTCTTTTTATAGTTCTATATTATTCTTATAGTTCTTAATCAGACGTAAAAAATCATTATATTGAGAACTATCATCAAATAAGAAAAAAAAATATTTACAAGCAAATTTTTTATTATAAAAATCATAACACTCACCAGTTTTATAAATCTGCAAAATTCCAAATGAAATGTTCCTCGTTTGAAAATTTTATTTTCAAATACTATATGCATAGATTATCCCTTCATTACTTTTAGATAAAATACCGCACATCAAAATTTTATAAATGTAAGATCTCGATATGAATTTGAATATGTAGCTTAAAAACAGAATAGCTGAATTCTAGTTGAAATTATTCCTTCAAGATTAAAAAATACTTACCAAGAAAACGATACAAATTTATTAATAATCAGCACAAATGAATCTATTTCAAGTAGTTCGGACGATTCTTTATTGTTGTTTTACGAATAATATAGATACAGAAATATATACTATTCTATAAAGAAGAACAATATTCTATAACTATTATACAGTTCTGTGCATATTCTGAATTCTTATTTATTCATTAAAATGACTAAAGCAATGCTCACTTCACTATAATTTGTAATGAATTGAAGACAGAAAAAATTATTTTACCGTAATACACACAATCTGTAACAGCAAGTGATCATGAAATTGGAAGTTATGTTGTTGGTAATAGAAATGGAAAAATTATTGAGAAATTGTTCTTCAAATGCTTGGCGTGTTCTGCTTCAATGTTTGGCATGTTCTGGTTAGTTTTTTCAAGAAGTTCTACCTTTTCCTTAGGGAAATTTTGCTTCTTATTTGCTGCTAATAAAATGGCGTCCGTCATTGTCAATGGTTTTGTAGGAACTAATGTCCGATATTTTCAGTCTTCCGCTAGATGGCGTACTCGAGCGTTGCGATTGCGAATCTCAGGGGAATTCAATGAACATTACGTGACAGCACGCTTGGTCTGCGCCACCAAATTTATACTTTGTCTGATACCACGGGATTTTATTTTTTATCTATCTATCTATATTATATAAAACGCTAATACGTACGTATGTATGTATGTATCAATAATACCGATGATATTTCTTTTCTCGCGCTGGCAACAGTTTTCATTTTTAATTGTTAGGTTTCGGCGCGCAAGAGCACGTAGTGAGCAATCAGATAACAATAACCAGAGTGAGCATTATCAGGTTGTTCAATTCAGATTCATGCACTAAAAACATGACAATATTTAATTTAAACTCAATTCGCGATCGCAACGAACTATAGGGGGCGTTGTTGTATGAGACGCTTGATTTCCATATGAACCGTCATTCAGTTACTCTGGAGACGTCGTTAATGTAGCGTGTAGCATTGCAACGTTCCTTCTTTAATGTGGCTTATTAAATTTAAAAAAGAAAAATGCTTGATCTTCTTTCTTGTACAACCGAAAACAAAATGGTATCTCTTTTTATTAGAGAAGGAATATCCAAAACACATCGGAAAAATATTTGTACATTAATAGAAAAAAATATATATATTCTTATAAGAGTTAAAACCTAATGCCCGAGAAATAGTATTACTAAATGTAATGATATAACATGAAAGGCCCATTTAAACTTTACATTCTATAGTTTTAAGAATCATATTAGTTCAAAAATTAAAATGAACAAAAAGTATACATAAGCCTCATAATTTTATGAAATTTAATTTTGTAAACAACGTTTTTTAACAACAATTTTTATCAAAAAATTTCAAGTTTCAATAAAAATCATTATTTAGAAACTAAGAAACGTAAAATAAAGAATGCTGACAAAACAAAAACAAAAAAAAAAAAACAATTATTTTTTGTCGCCATTTTTAGTGCTACGAATATTCGTCTTTGGGATTTGCCAAAAACAAAACAAGATGCAATTTTATTTTTTCAGGAGGGAAATATTTTACCGAAAAAACGAAAATGTACCAATTCCCACAACATGAAACTTTATCTTGGTAAACGTACGTTTTGGAAATGTTATTTCATTTGGAATCTTATTCATCAGAGTTCATATGGCGATATGATTGTTTTGAATCTATGCTAAACTCTATATCGGCTCATTTTCCACCGAAATCCAATTAACTATTTTGATTTTAAATAAAGTGTTTTATTTTATGAACTGTCGCAAAAATTTTAAGTGTAGATTGGCGGCACTTAAAAACCGCCAAATCTGTAGCGGCGGTGGCGTTAATACGTCGTAAGTACCGAATTTTTATTCCATACTTTTCTGAATCATATTATTTCAAACATTGGAATATACAAGAAGTATACATAAACACATAATGTAATACCATTTAATTTTTCAAAAGTATTCTGAGAACAATTTTTATCGAAAAATTATAAACTAAAAAACGGAAAATAAAGAATTCTTAGGATAAAAAAAACGATTTTAAGAATTATTAGCATTGAAATAAAAACTTTCATATTGTTTCTTTTTTTATTATTCTTATAGTTCTTAATCAGACGTAAAAAACCATTCTGTAGAGAACCATCATCAAATGAAAAAAAAAATATTTACAAGCAAATTTTTTATTGTAAAAATCATTGCACTTACCTGATTTATGATTCCCGGAGAATTCCAAAATGATAAATTCCTTGTTTGAAAACTTTATTCTCAAATAATAGATACATAGTTTATACCTTCATTACTTTTAGATAACATACTACACAGCAAAATTTTATAATTGATATGAATTTGAATATGTAGCTAAAAACAGAATAGCTGAATTCTAGTTGAACTTATTCTTTCAAAATTAAAAAAAACTTACCAAGAAAACGATTTAAATTAATTAAAAATCAGCACAAATGGCACTATTTCAAGTAACTTGGATAATTTTTTATTGTTGTTTTCCGAATTATATGGATACAGAAATATATACTATTCTAAAACGAAGAAGAATACGCTATAACTATTACAATTCTGTATGTTCTGAATTCATATTTATTCACTGGAATGACGAAAGCAATGTTGACTTCACTTTAATTCGTAATGAATTGAAGACAGAAGAAATGCATTTTACCTTAATACACACATCTGTAACAGTATTCGAAATCGGAAGTCATCAGTTGCAAGTTTGTTGATAATAGAAATTAAAAATTATTGAGGAATTTTTCTTCAAATGTTTGGCGTGTTCTGTTCCTGAAAGATTTACTAATATTCTGGAGATTTTTTTCAAGTTCTTCGGCCTTTTCCTTAGGGAAATTTTGTTTCTTATTTGCTGTTAAAAAATGGCGTCTGATTCAGTCAATGACTTTGATGGAACTAAATGAAAACGTGATAAATTAATGTCCGATATTTACAGGCTCCCGCTAGACGGCGTACTCGAGCGTTGCGATCGCGAATTAGGAATTAATTAATTAATTGAAGTGAGAATGCTTTAAAAGGCAGCTGTTGAATTGATATTTTTCTACTGGGAGCTACCTAAACGTCTAAAAAACGTTTAAGTGTTTGTATTGAATGCATTGAATTTTTTTATATTTCGCGTTTATTTATGCATTGAATTTTCACGCTTTAAAATGCAGAATATTAGTGAAGCAATATTCGATAATTTATTTTGCTAATATGTTTCTTATTTAGCTAATGTTTTGATTTTTTCACCATGTACAATCTAAATAGCAAATATACTTTTTTAAAAGCCAATAAGAACATTGGTAGAATTCTTCTACATAAGTACAATACTATGTCTTTGATGATAAAATACTATGTCTTTGATTATAAAATACTATGACTTTGATGATAATATATTATGTCTTTGTGCTAGAACATTGTGTTCATTGGCGAGCGAGCGCAGCGTGCCATGGTTCACGGCGTGAACCACATAGGATTGCGTAGCAATTCTCGGGAGTTGGCGAGCGCTAGCGAGCAGGGGGCGGAGCCTCCTGGTATTATATAAAACGCTAATACGTATGTATCAATAAAACCGATGATATTTCTTTTCTCGCGTTGGTAACAGTTTTCATTTTTAATTGATAGGATTCGGCGCGCAAGAGCACGTAGTGATCATCATATGGCTAATCTATATTATATAAAACGCTAATACGTTTCAATTAATAGGCTTCGGAGCGCAAGAGCACGTAGTGAGCATCATATGTCTAATCGGGTGAATTCTCACCGAATTATCAAAAAATTCTCACAAAATTATGTTCATCGAAGCCGACATCCGGCGTTCAGTACAATTAAGAAAAATATGCGAACGGTTTGCAATTTCAAATTAATATTGAAATGCACAGGTTTAGAATTTTCTACAGTGAAAAGTTTTCGAAACTTCAGTGTTCAAAAAAGTATACAAAAGCTAGACGTTAAGAACGTATCCAATGAGCGAGGAAAGCGAGCATCGGATTGCGAAGCAATCCGATATGAACTGCGAAAGCAGTTTCGGGGGTTGGCGAGCGCTAGCGAGCAGGGGGCGAAGCCTCCTAGTTTATATTAATTCTTTTAAAAGTGTTTCTAAAAAAATACTTATTTAAAGCCAACGGTAATAAAACAGTGAAAAAATATTTATGTATTCAAAAGCAAAATTAATGGAAAAGTGGTACTAATTCGCTTAGGATAAGCAGAAAAAAATCGAAGGCAATAAGGCTTTATTACGCTATTGATGGTTAATTAATCAAAATAATATATGCATATTGAAATGAACTATGTAGTAGAAAGCAAATGTAATGGAATAAAGGTATTTATTTATCTGAAAGAACCGTAAGAAGTCGTCATACTTTCATTGACAGCAATGATGCTTAATTAATGTTAGTAATATATATCAATAATTGAAACAAGCAAAATTATCTTCGGAACTAAAAAGCAAAAATAAGTAGAAAAGATACTTATTCGCGTTTTGGGTAAACATAAAAATCTGCATATTATTATTGAGACTAATGCTCAATCCGTAGTTTCAGAAGATATTTTTTCCAGTGGTAGCTAAGGTAATGCATTGATGTTTTATAGAATTAGAATTAAAAGAAATTTATTCCACCACTGTTTATAAATATATTAACAATAAATTAAAAGTCAGACAGAGTAATGGTCACGCTCCAAAATGCTTATGAAGTTCTAATATTATATCTTTTAAAATGCGGCTTTAGTTGGCTGACACTGACAAATTTGCGTAAACTCTAATGTTGAAGGGTTATGTAGTAAGTAGGGGAGAGTGGGGTCAATTGTAACAGGGTACGATTGTAACAGAGCAAAAATTTCGAGTGTCGGGTTCTAGATTTGGTTCCTAGGTGGTGCACAAGGTGTATTTAACAAATCTACATGTACACCCCTGATGGCAATCATTCTTATGTACTTTTGAAAGAGTTACATCAGAAAAGATATTTTCACGTCACGCAAGTACTTTTTTTGGTATTAGAATATATTATTGTAACAAAGTAATTTTGTTTAAACAAATAAAAATTAGTAACCGAATATGTAAGTGGACACCTTAATTAACATTTCAATAAAAAAAAGAATAGTTTTGCTAATTAACTAGCATTGTTTTTAACAAATGAAGCTGAAATGGCGTCTTGGGGACAATTGTAACAATAAGTAAAGGGTCGATTGTAACAGCTGAAAATAAATAATCTTATGTTTACAAACCATTACTTAACTCTTTAAGAACCACCAATAGTTTCCTATAGCATTTATATTATGTTGCATGTGCATCATTTTATTTGTCACCTTTCACAGCATAAATTAAAATTTTTAACCTCTTAAAGTTAAAAGTTTAACCCTTTAGGTCTCTGCTCATTATTATTGTTACTCCTAAAATGTCACTACTATTTTGATCAATAAAAAAATATATCACAACTATGATAATATGTATAATTAACTATGTTTTAGTTGAATTTATGAACTGTTACAATTGACCCCGTAAGTGGGGACAATTGTAACAAGTGCACGACTGTCAAAAATTGTTAATAACTAATATAATAATATTTAAAATCAGGTATTTAATTTTTTTTCTAGTAGAGGATAGTCTACTTTACTCGTCTGTCAATTAATACTAATAATATATTGGATTTTTTGTTAGTTAAAAATAGTTAAGTAAAAAATGTTACAATTGACACCACTCTCCCCTACTAAATATACTTATATAGGCACAAAATATTACATTTATATGTTTGGTGATTTTTAAAACTGCACCAATACAGAGCAGTTTTAGTACCGATACTTTGGAATTAAGTGTTTTACGGTCCCTCGAAAGAGATATGTACCTGAGAAAAGATGTGTACCTAATAGCGGTAGTCTTTAACTATTATGAATTAGCCGCGAGCAATAGCATCATGGTAAGTGATGCTAAATGCCTTTTATTTCTATTGAACTGATATGAATTACAAAAAGCGAGTTTTGCTTACTTCAATATCATAAAGTCACTGAAGATTACAACATATAATATTAAATGAAGCGAATTGAAATTATTTTAGCTATATTAATTAAAAAACTAAATTAAAGAGCCTGGTAAGTGACATTTTCAGAACAAAAGAAGAAGTTGTATAGGAATTATTATATTACCAATTTATTAGAAAATGGAACTAATGATTCTTTTCTTTATTTTATATACCACTGCATAATTTGAAATAAAAATCATGCTAAAAACTAATATGGATTAATTATATTAAGATAAAAGGGAGAGCAAAAGCAGTTTTTTTACATTAAACATATCCATACTGACGCAAGCACTTAATGTTACTTTCTGTAATTCATTAATTACCCAAAGAATGCCATTCATTTGGTTCTTCCACCTTTACTTGTGTCAGTATATGCCTATCAGTCTTGAGCATGATTGTGTTGTGTTTCTCAGTACTGATTTTTTGATTATTTTCCCTTTTTTTATTCACCCAATGCAAAGAACTGATATTCAGCTAGTAATGACAAAAATTCCTTGTTTTAGGAAAGTAAGATTCTTTACTTACTGATACTAATCTATGTATTATGCGATCGCTATAAAAACTCAGAAAAACACAAATTTTCTCAGTTTTTCTCTTTTTGTTTGCATATAGCTTTATTAGGGTAAAATCCTTAATAAAAGATACTGATAAAAGTAGTTTCCTTGAATATGAAGATGTAATGCGTGCGAAATAAAATGTATTCGTGAACAGAAAATAAGCATCTTACACTACATAGAAAGAAAAACCACGAAAAAGAATAAAAACAAATTGAAGATACACGTATAAAGATTTATTTTTCATTGTAATTATGCATGCATTTCACACAAGCTGACTACTTTGTATTCTTGCAATTTGGTTTAGTTATGCTGTTATAGTTAAATAGATATCATGAAGAAACTAAGGCAATCTGTTCGTGGAGGTTGAAAAACTTTCGGAAACAAAAAAAAGCAAATTGTGATTTACGGATAAAAGTATATATTTTAATGAATTCTATAGATTGAGAACATTTTATGTACATTTAAGTTTGCCGCGATGTTTGTAGAGATGAACGTTACAGTATCAAGAAAAAAAATATCTATGTATTATTTTTTCAAATAATAATTAAAAAAGTATTAATTATAAATCTAAACATTTCGTAAATTTCCAGAAAAGCGAAACTTGCTTTGTATTCAAATTCATTATTTGTATTCTAAACTACTGTTTAAAGACAAATAATTTTTTTTTAAATAAAAATATTTTTGAACTGTTATAGATGATTAAATATTTTACCTTTTTTTTTTAAAGAAGTAATGTAGAATCAGTATATTTAAAAGATAATATATTTGAAAATATTTAAAAAAAATTTCTTTTGAAGAGAAAGGAATTATGAGTAGATGATAATTATTTTTATCACGCACAAAAATTTGATAAGATCTACTACAGCTGAAAAAATTACACGCAGATTCTACTATCTTAGGTATATACGTAGATCGTATATTCTTAATTTTCGAAAAGAAGCTATTCAGAATTAGAATACTTGGAATATAAAATATTTGAAAATATTTATATTTTTCTTCTTTTGAAAAGAAATAACCTATGAGAAAATAATAATTATTTTTCTTCCTAAAAGAAAACTCAATAAGACACACAACATCTGAGAAGAAGTCTATATTTCAGTATAGAATAAAAGGAATCTCATTTTAGAATTTCAGCCTTTTTTTCATTAAAAGAAACTAGTAACTAGTAAAAACAAAACTAGAAAATATTCGTAACCTGTAAAATTATTTACCAAACAAACTAATATTTTATAGATTGTTATAAGTAAATTACCTTAGAATTCTTTCTAATCAAATTAACAAACTTTCTATTGGTACGCAAAAGGATTTACCAGCCTATATTTATTAATTTATGAAGGACTAGGGGAAAACTTAGTATAAACACAAACGTGTATTTCACAAATTTGCAATACATTAATTACCCCAGGTTATTTAAATCTCTACTTTCCACCAGATTTTATAAGAGTTGTGACGGCTTTGGTGAACATTAAATAATTAATTGGACCCTATTAAAATCAAAATTGGTATAATTACTCCCTCAAGGCCACTTTCTGTTAACAATTTTGTGTGCTTCAGCTAAAGTTTCTAACTAAATTGTATGCCATTAAGAGAAGCAGTGTTAAATTTGTCGCAAAGAACCGATGATAAAAGTGGTTGGACAACTTAAGGAAATTAAATCCATTAATGTTATAAACAAATAAAATTTCTGCAATTTAATTTCCTTTCGAATGAGATTAGAATTTGAGTTTAAATCTCTACTTTCAGGATATTATTTCAGGATTATATTATATTATATATTACAGGACTATATTATTTCAGGATATAAAACCCCATTACAAATTTAGTTCACTCACAGCCTAGTTTGCCTTAGCGCTAGTTCACTCACATTTAGTTCACTGTCATCAATATGCATTGCGACCAAAAAATATGGAAGCAGTGAAATATCGGGAAAAAATACAAACAGTATCAAAAATGCGTATGAAAATGAAGCTGTGAAATATTTTTTAAACATATACAACGTAGTTGGAAATCTAATCATTGGTTTGAGTTTCCCTCTACTGAAATCATTTTACACTGTTCTTTATCTGTCAAACTTGATTTATGGGAAGGAATCTATAATTTTGAAAATTTTACTAATTAAATTTATGATCTTTCTGATACCGTACCCTTTCCTAGTGAACAGAAATCTATTCCTATTTAATCTTTTGACAACTGGGGTTACCCCCAAACCCCCTCACACCTGTATCTTATAACCTTACTTTTTATTATCTTGTTCAAATTTGATCCTCTGTCCTAATTGGTTAAAACACCTTGCACATGAATGTATCGATTTAGATTTCTAATATAATTTCTTGTTTAGACACCGAGAAAGTTTCTTGTCTAGAGAACCACAACTATAATATTGTCATTTCCATACCTGATTTGGATATTATTAACGCTTTTTTTTCATGAATCATGAATCATGAATCATTTTCATGCTCTGAGAGCAACTAAAAAGGAACCACCAAATGAATTATAGCTGAATTAGGATTCTCCAAAAAAAAGTACTCCACCAAAATTTATGAATTTTCATATTAATCTACAATTTAACTAGGTTACAAATAAAATAAAATTTTGTTCTAGCACGAACGACACATCGCATCAAACAAAATTAATAATTAATGCTTAATAGTTTTAATAGACATATCTAATGGTAAAAAGGTAGACAAATTTTAAAATCTGAATTAGGTACTGTCACTTTTTTTTGTTTGCTAATTTATAAACATTAAATAAATTTTTGTTTTTGTATAAATTTTGTTGCAAAATTAAACTTTTCGTTGTACTAATGACAATCGTAATTTAAAATTTCGTTTTAACATTATTACGCATGACTATTTTTGCTTCATTTTTTTAAAATATTTTACATCACTTTTATGTGCACAGCTCATTGATTGCTCATAATAATTGGCCGAATGTTTATTGAACATTTGGTGCCTTACTTTTCCAGTAAACATTCTGCAGAAAATTAAAAGGCATGTTCAGAAAAGGATGGTTCGTAGACCAGAAGCAAACTGAACCTCATCGTGAATTTTTATTGTTAAAAAATTTACTAAATATCTAAAAATAACTGGAAATATTTTATTTCATAACTATCGCTGAACAGCCGATCAAAATGTGAGTTTACTACATCAAATGTTCAACTCCGTAGCCTCGTAATTTTGAAATAAACCCAGAAGACAAAGGATCTCTTGGATCAGTATACCGGAGGTATTAATTTGTTATGGAAATTTGGAGAACTTTGAGACCCCACCAGATTTAACGTCCATCAGTCACCTTTTAATACAGGAGGATTCTTCGGCCGACTTTATTCGATTCTCATGAAGACGAGTCCAGCACCCTACCAACCAGGCTATCCCGACCCTAACTGCAAACATTGTGTTTAAGCCGAAAACCGATGATGAGGACAATATATTTCTCAATCATACTGATGATTTTGTCAGGATATTTTATACAGGTTTTTTAAAGCAGCAACATGCTGCCATATTCACAGCACAGCTAGAAACAAATTAAATGGGAGCAATGGATATTTTAACTGAGAAAAAATTACAGTCAGTAATACCCTTAGGGCAATAACTTCAAGTGAGCAGTATCTCCACCGTAAGAGAATTCCAACTCTAAATTTTTAATCAAAACATACGTAAGATAACAAAAAATTCAGAGTTTTTTCCACTGATACGTTTATAGACGAAATAAACATTATAACACACTTAAAACAATACTCAAAACCGAATATGTTAGTCCAAAAAATTCCACAGATATTTATTTAACGACCATATGGAAATCTATTATATAATGATGGATGTTTTAGATAAAACATTAAAAGTTAAATTAATTAAGTGGTAAACCCTGTCATCCATGCAAGTGTTTGTTCAATATGTTAAAATTTACAAAAATAAATGTTCTCATAAATCCCATGTTCAGCGGAAACCACATTACTATTCTAATGTTAAGTTTTAAATCGCATAAAAATTCATAAACAGTTTTTGAATATGCCATTTACAAGACTTCTCAAAAATGCAAAGTAACTTTTTTGGCTATGTAAGAGCATTTAATATCTCATAATTTATTTTTTACATGTTTAAAATTTAGATTAGAACAGTTAAAATTTAGTTTAAAATTTAGTTTTAGATTATAAAAGTAAATTATATGTTTTTATTTATTTACCTAAATTCTACTTAGATAAACTCGATTTCTTAGAGACAATCATTGTAATTCGTTTTAAAAATGTATGCGGTATTTTTGACCAAGAAGTAATTCCTTAACAAAGTTTAGCATTTATTTTTGAAAAGTAAACTTTTGTTAAATGTCATTATCTGCACAATGAAATAAAACTACTGCTTCTAGTCAACTCCTTTAACATAAATATTTGACTGAAACTTTAAATAAAAAATAAATAAATTGTGCAGAATTATTTAGAGAAACGGTTGAAGTAAGCTCAGCTGCTCTTATTACATCTTGGGGAATCGTGTTTAGCTGCTTCAATTATATAACTACTCATGAGGGATTTGGCTGGCTCAGAGTTCCTTTAACTACCTTTTTTGGCGAAGAATCCACGCAAGCATAAAGCGTTCACAAACTGTTTCGTAACGCTGCTTTTTAATTCCTCTGGGTACAATCAAACTTTATAGCTATATCTTGTTGTGCTATGTTGAAGGTAGGATATCACGTTGAAAAGTTAATAGAAAATTTGTCTCGCAGGGCTTTCAATTTTTAAGTGACCGCAACCATTACTCTTTTCTTAGTGGAGTTTAACGTCGAAACATTAGCATAATAACAGAGATTATTATTTTAATTGCTTCAAAACTGATTTAAATGTAACTTTGTAGCTTTTAGCTTTAAGGCAAAATTGAATTTAATGATTTAAGTTGATTGTAAATAATGGAATTTTAGTCCGGTTGACTTTGTACAAGAATGAGTATACTAAAGATGATTAGGAATTAAAGTTTAATAGTTTTGTTTCCTGGTATGATTTGTAACTGATGCATTAGGACAACGGTTTTAGTTTAATTGAGTTTTATCCAAATAATTTGAAAATGTACTTTTAGTGAAAAAGTAATGATCATACTACTAGTTTAAAATATTAATTTTAAGTGCATGTACTTTTAGAATCAAATGGTGTTTCAAAATTTCAAGTTATAAATTTGATATGATTATTCTAAGAGATTTCACCATACGGTATTTTAACTGGTGGAATTATTTGTAATTATAATTCCGTTATTTATTTACAGAGAGCAAGCATAATAGAACTAAAAATTTATATTTGTTAAATATTGTAATAATTATACTAAATAAATCTTACAGAAAGTATCATTTACTAATAAATCATTATATTATTAAGTAATGGTATATTTTGTGCGAAAAATACTGCAAAAATTTAGTTAGATTTTTCTCAATTTTTCTTCGCCATATAAATTTACATACTTTAAAATGTTGAAAAAAATTATGTACCCAGTAATTCAAAATTTTAGAATAATATAATACCAATAGAATAATATAGAATAATAAATATTTACTAAAATTTATTGTTTCAAAGGAATTATCTTTGGGCAAACAAATTTCATAATTGTTTGCACAAATTTTCAATTCACTTCAAAATTTCTCGAGACATGGTGAAATACGCAAAAGTAAAAGTTTGTGTCTGAATTAGAAACTTAAAATATTGTCTGCACTTATTATTTAGCCTATTTAAGGTCACTCTCTCGAAACATTAAGAGTGATACCTAGAACGTTAAGAACTGATCATTAGAGAAAAAGTCCTTCTGGGTGTTCCATTTTTTTCGGAGCACTGCACAGCTTCCAATATTTCATTTATATTACAAATAATCTTTCTTCCATGACATGATGACAAAGAAAACAATTTCGATTATACATTACTTTTTCAGATATTTTTAGAGGTCATTTTTGACGGTATGTGAAACATGCGTATATTTATGTATAACATGCATATTTATGTTTCAACTCTTTATGCCATAAGAGAGTTTTCTAGTTCATAGGTGAAGAATATCGAAATTAAGACAAATATTCCACATTTTATGATTTCTAATACTATTTGCTTTTAAATTTACTTAAATTCATTAAAAAAAATTTTCAGTTATCATTTTTGCTATCTCAAGATCAATTCATAATTGTGTAATCGCTTAGAAATAGATCTTTCATAAAACTAACAGAGCCGAGAATTGTTAAACGTATTTTCTTTCAAAACTCAAATTCAAAACAATCTATGTAATCCCTTCTTAATACTCTTCGTTTTTATATCAACATTTCTGAACTGAGTTGATCCTATATCTCTATTAAAATATAGATAATGAGAAATTCCTAATGACTATATTTACCCTTAAATGAAAGTAAAATACAAACAATATATTTTAAAAAAATATCTGCTAAAATGAAGCATTATCAAATATACACAAAGATAAAAACCAATAAACTTTTTTTTAGGATTACACCTCTAATAAAAATAAAGTACCGAAATAGCTAACGATATTAAGCTTCATAGAAATTTATGTCACTTTTCGCAAAGCTTTTATAACATTACACAAATATCCACCTAATTGTAAATTCTGTCTGATACATTTTAAGTGTGAAATAAATCAGCTCATACTAACTAAATTTAAAATACGAGCAAAAAACCTCTCTTTGAACAAATAGTTACTTTAAGAAAAAAAAACTCGCTTGTTGAACTCGTATTTTATGCTAAATTGTCCATTACTAGGAAAGGAAACTTTTTTTTTCAAAAATTGGCTCTCTTTTTGAGGGGGAGGAGAAATATTTTTCATTCCTTTACTTGAGACATTAAAATTAAGGGATCATAAACTTCGCGTTTGATCGTCTAAGTCATTAAATTAAACTAGAGACAAAAAAAGTTAAAAAGTAAAATAAAAAAACAACGTACTAATAAAAAGTATGCATACTTTTAGACTGAGTTTTGGTAGTGTCGATAATCCGATATTGAAATCGTTATCGGAGTATTTTCTGAAAGAATATTCGGTCTCTAATTGGTCTTCGGGTGGAAGTGACGTCTTTTGAAATATCACGTGATTGATGTGATTTGCGCGAAGGGGGTTTACTGGAAAAGAATCTGAATTCAGCAGTTTGTCTCTATTACTATATTCGGAAGTCCATTTCTCGTCCTTCGGTTAATCGATTAAAAAGTATTTTTTGAAAGTTCAAATTCTTTCCTCATTTTCTTAATAAATATCCAATATTGATTACGTGTTTCAAATGCAACTAAAATCAAGGTGAATTTGATATATGATCCTAAAATTTTAAATATATCATGTGGATAACATGTTTTGGATCTCATAACCTTTAATCCAGGTTTTTTAGTTGTTAAGAAACATTATTCATAAATATTGAGTATTAAAGGCAATATTTTTATGAAATAATTTTTGTTATTGATCATATCGATGCAATAAATAAATAATATTTAGTTTTAAATAAATTCCAATTTATCAGTTCATTTGATTAAAGAACATATTTCAAAGCAACTCCTGATACAAAGCTATAAAATTTTGTACACGGTAAAGTCATTTCTAGCTAAAAAAAACATAATTTTGGTAATGAAATTAAAACATAACGTTATTAAACCAGTCATACAGAAACGATTTTTGTTTCGTGTAGAAATGATTTGCCGGAAATTTTTGTTTTGTAAAATTATGGTGGAACACCACGGGTGAAAACGGTTTATGTTATTAAAAGCTGATTCAATAAAAATAAATGCTTAAATAAAGAAAGAATTTCTCAACAGCACAATCCATCTTCACTGTGTAATAATTCTGGGAGAGAGCTAACTTTTCATGTTATTTATTTGTTAAAACTTTGCAATCCTCAAAATGCAAAATATTTTGATTCAATTGTCGTTTTCGGACATAAAACGTTCTTCCCCCTTTGTTTTCAGTTCTTATAACCACACATTTAGTAAAAATAAAAAACTGAACAGTAACTTTATCTGAATAAATCGTTTTTATATCATTTTCTCAGGTATTTTTATAATATTGCCAAATTTTAAAACATGTTATGAAACAGAATTTCATTGTAAATTATACCAAAATAACTACCATAGTGCTTAGGAAAAAATTACTGTGCTTTTTGATGTTTCCGTAGAGCCAGAAACATGGTAAAATTTTACTATATTCCGGTAGTTTGATCAATATTTTCCTCAGTTTGCATTTTTTTTGTTTTACCATAGATATTTTTGAAGGCAATCTTATGGTATTTAATTACACAATTGCTCAACTAATGGAATACTCTCAGTTTTTTTTAATTGAATTTATATAAAAAATGCACAAAACACTGAAGGTAATTTTTAGTTAAGCATTGAATAAAAACACTAGGCTTAATGCTTGATTACAGTAATTGCTAACAGCACTGTACAGAAAATTAGAGAAACTTGAGGTAACGGTTTTTCAGTTATCCCCTGAACCATCTGGACAATGCAGCAAACTGATCCTTGCACCATCCCGTCGAACAATGTTTAATTAGTTGAAATATTTAAAAAGTCCGTACATGCATTGACCTTATTAGTCAAATGTTCTAAAATTAAGTGATTTCAAGACCAAATAGTAACAAAAAATAACACAGCTTAAGAATTGTTAAAATGAGAATCAATCAAAAGTGAGATTTTCCACATTGAGATTTTATTTTTTTTAAATTGTAGTTTAATTATATTTTTTCTCTCTTTATTAATAAAAAATTAAATACTGTCTATCATACCAATTAGTTTTTATTATTAGAACATAAATATCTGATCGTTAGAACTAAGCGCAAACATTTTTTTATTTGCTTAATTATTTATTTACTTTTGTTAACACTACATTTGGTTTGAGTATTTCTAACTCACATTATCACATGGAAACAGACGATACTTCATGTCACAAAAATTAGTTTTTGAAAATATGTTGATGTTATAAATTTTCAAGTAGATAAGCTCACATTAATTATTCATTACTTAGTGATGTATAAGAAACTGTCAGTTTTTAATGAAAGTAAAATGCTTTAAAATTTCATGCATTTTATTAAGCTCTTTATTTTACTGTGTTCATTACTTTGAGATATTGAGGAGTTTGAACAAACAGTTAAAACATGAAGACGCAGTATAATATTGGTTATAAATGAAAAGAATGATGCTTAATTTTATTTTTATTGATTCTGAAGATAAATAGCGAAATTACACGTTTCATAAAACAATAATAAAAATAAATGTTAAAGTTTCTTTATGTATGTTTTTTTTTAAATATAACTTTTTCTGAAAGTAATTTTTTTCCTCTTTTCTGAATTGGGCTCTTTCAGTACCTTAAAAAAATTTAATACAAGCTCTTACCTTCAAGCAAGTCTTTTAATTTTTTTCCTTCTAAATTTCCGTAAATTGATTTTACATGCACAGTATTGTTGCGAACTTTTAATTTTCGAACTATTTTTTTTACGAAACATTACAAGCTGTGAAAAAAAAAGATTTAATTCTTGGTAATTAAAATTTCGGTCAAGAAATATTCTAAGTAAAAAAGAATTCTAATATTGATGAAGATTAAATTTTACGCACAGTCTAATAGATATTTTTTTCTGCTTCGCAACTAAGATGAAAAGTCATCGTTATTTTTTTCATTGTTTAATAATTAAAGTTATTTTCATTTTGGTAAAATCATCTTTTGAAAATTGTACCTTTTGAAGCGTTCCATCTCTTAATTAGGCTTTTAATAATGTTTTCTTACTTAGTAATCTTTTTTTAAAATATATCAAAATTTTAATTGTATTTAGAAAAACAATTTTGCATTTACACTCTTTATTAATGCAAGAGTTAATTTCAAAAATGGAAAAATGAAACTCTTCAAGAAATTATTCTCTATATAGGGTGTTTTTTAATGACCACTCTTAGTGCGCTTGAGTAAAGCATAACGAAAGAATATAGAAGCTACCAACGCGTGCAAATTAGCGGTCACAAATTAATAAATGATGAAAAAGCAAAATTGTTTTCAAATTGCATCGAATGAAGAATATGGAATAAAAAACAACCAAAACCAGTTTGATTATCTGATGAAACTTACAGATGCATTTAGCTCATCTATGTTTCCTCTGACGGTCAAAAGTTGATAATTTGCCTCTCATTCCTCAATATAGATTTGTTATATTTTCATAGCATTTTAAATTAATAACCTCGCTTAAGTATTGTTTTAATGTTCGCTGCTTAAATGTTCTTTTAAATTTGTTTTCATGAAGTTTCAAAAAATTGTTGGAATAACCAGTTATAGAAAAATATCTTTTATAAACACATTTGAAACTTGAATATAAGCGAAAAACATATGTAATAGCAAAGCAAAGCTCATTCTAAAATAAAATTATAATTACTATCTGCTTGTAAAATATACAAGCTTTATCTGTTTAGAACACCTTGGACAAAAAGTTATCGAATGAAAAAATAAATTGAAAGTATTTGATAAAATGGCTGCATCTAAGTTCCCGAATATTTTGATTTTCCAAGAACCAGAAAGCAAACGCCATTTGAAATTAATAAAAAAAATACATTTATTTAAAAGTATTAAATTTCAAGAATTTGGAAAAACAAAACTTTCTTGTTCTAATAAAACGTAATAAACACTAAGAGAAAAAAAAATATCAGACATATAAAAATCATTGAAATTGAAAATAAATTTAATCTTCAATCTTAAAACGGTATGTATAAATGGTTTTCAATATTTTTGTGAAATCAGAATCTATCGAGATTTTCTGTATAATATAAAACTACAGAAATGGAGAGAAAAAAAGTAATTTCCTGTGACTTCAGGTGTTTTAGAACTCACACCCATACAAAATACTTTAGATTGTAAGCCAAAAAATTCCATATGAAAAATAAATATGCAATAAATTAAAATATTTTTTAAAATGAAATATGGGGACAAAATTATTATTTTAAGTCATCCATAAGTATAATCTTGATGCTTCAGTTATATTTTTTAGTTTAATTTATGAGACATACTATTTTGTTTGAAAACTAAATTGTGCAAGATATTTCAACTTTCTTTCTTTCTTTCCTTCCAGACGCGGATACGTACATAGGTTAGTAAAACCCTTACCCGTATAATCCGCGTCTGGCAACTACTTCCAGCCAACCTCAATCAATTTAGAGTTTCAAAAGAAAGGAGGTTAAAATTTTGTTTACAAATATTACTTTGTTTACAAATAGACAGAAATATTAATTATAGTTTAAACAATATATATATGACATATAGAAATTGACAATAAATGAATTTTGGAAAGTAAATTAATATAAGGGGGGGAAAAAAACGGTAATAAAAATATATATATATATATATATTTAGTTCTCCATTAAAATTTTGATTTATAGGTATTAAATAATAAGAGAAATAATTAAAATGTTATAATAATAAATAAAAAGTTAAATAGAAAAGATATGTACAGTATTTACAACATATAGATAGGCATTCCAAAATATATAATAATTTTTTTTTTTTTTATATTTAAAATTTTAGAATATTATCATTATCAGAAAGAAAATTCATTACCAATAATAATTTGGTTTTAAGTGTATTGTTAGTTATGAATTGTTTTTGCCAAGTTGGTAGATTAGTGATATTCGATGCACGAGTATGCCATGAAGCTGTATAGATGCATTCCGTAAGATAGTGTTCTGGAGTGCCCAGAAGGCCGCACGTGCAGTGATCATTATCTGAGATGTTTAGATATTTAAAATAACATGGAAAAGGACCATGCCCAGTTAGAAACCAGATTTCTTGTTTTGATGGTATCGTCTTAAAATAATCTACTTTATTAATAATTTTATATAATCTTCTTCCCTTATCTGAATTGTTCCAATAATTTTGCCAAATTTGTGATACAGAGTTCTGAAGTTGATTTTTAAGATGTGAGATCGGGAAGGGATATGAGTAATTTTGTTGTTTAGTTGTCGATAATTTAGCTAGGGCATCTGCATTTTCATTACCTGTTCTGTCATCATGTGCTTTAATCCATGAGATAAATATATTTGTATTAAGGAGTAATTTTTGTATTTTAGCCGAGAGTGAATTTTTCGTGCTTGGGTTGATTATAGAGTATAATACTGCTTTAGAATCCGATTGTATATTTTTTAGATGCCTTAAATGAAGTCTGTGATTTGATGAATCTAATGCATTCTAAAATAGCAAGTTGTTCAGCTTGAAAGACTGAGTTGTTATTATTAATTGTGTAATGATTAGAATAATTTATGTTGAAGAATGCAAAACCAGTTCCAGTATTTGTTTTTGAACCGTCTGTGAAAAAATTGTATGGATCTAAATGATTATAGTTTTTATTTTCTTCTAAACTGATTAAATTAGTGATAGACTGAGAGGGGTGAAAAATAGTTATTGTTTGTTTTTCCTCGTAAGTACTGTATTGATAATTTATATTGTTATAGGAAATGTCTTTTTTAAGTTGAGTTATGATTATTGAACACGACAACGACGCAATCTGTTCTAAGAGGGGTGGGAATCCAGCTAAGACTTGTAGAGCAGCTGTAGGAGTGGAATGATAGGCTCTTGTGATATTTAGATGAAATTTCCTTTGGATTGAGTCTAAAGTTTTTGATATTCTAGGCTAGATTTTTTGTGCCCATGCACATGAACCATGGGCTAAGGAAGGGATTATAACAGTTTTATATATGAGTTTACGAGCTCTTTGGTTTATGCCCCAGGGTTTTGTATTAATTTTAAAAAGAGAAGTGAGTAGTTGGTTTGATTTCTCTTTCAGGACTTTAACATGTGGACCCCACTTAAGACTCCTATCTAATATCACTCCCAAATATCTGAAATGGTTCTTTTGTGAGATTTTTTTGTTGTTTATTTTGAAGATTGGACCCCTGCTTGAGTTGGAGAAATGGATGAAAACAGATTTGTCTATTGATAAATTGAGATTATTACTTGTTAGCCAATTTTGAATAATATTGAGTGTGTTGTTGGTATTAATTTCTAAATCTCTTCTTGAATTTCCAAACGTTAATAGAATGATGTCGTCGGCAAATGCTTGTATAATTTGATTGTTCATATCTGTATTGAGCAAGCTATTGATTAAAAAATTCCAAGCTGTCGGACCTATGCAAGAACCCTGTGGGCAACCTTTGAGTATATGTTTTGTTTTGAATCCTTGATTTGTTGATAGAATAGCAATTCTATTTCTCTTGATATCTTCTATCATGTGACATAAATTTTTAGGGAGATTCGAAGTTGAAATTTCTTTATAAATTAAATTATATTGTATATTATCAAAAGCGCTTTTAATATCAAGGGAAATGGCTGCGACATGCTTAAAGTTGTTTTTGAGATGCTTTAGATTATCTAGAAAATTTTGAAGTGCATGATTTATAGATTTGCCGAAACGAAAGCCGAATTGTTTGTCTGATAAAATTTTATATTTTTCTATATAGTAGTTTATTCTCTAGGTAATAAGTTTTTCTAGAAATTTGCCTAGACAAGGGAGTAGTGTAATTGGTTTATATGATGATTACAGTTTCGGATTTTTATTAGTTTTCAAAAATAGCAAGACTTGCCCTTTTTTAAAATGATCTGGAAAGCATTTGAGTAAGAGACATTTGTTGAAAAATTTTAGAATTAGATTGCCAAAAAATAGAAAAAGCTTTTTGACTATTATGTTATCAATACCGTCGATGCCAGGGGCTTTATTATTATTTAGAGTTTTAATTAAATTATCTAATTCATTGTATGTAAAAGGTGGGTCAAGACTAGAATTTGGGTAATGAAAATTATCTATTGGGATTATGTTATTGTCTGGGAAAAGATTCTCTAAAATATGTGACGCTTCTTCTAAAGGTGAGTAAGTGTTAAATATATCTGTAAATATAGAGGGATGAGGATTTGTCTTAAAAGATGTTTTATAGTGCTTTCCAAATGTATTGTTGGTGTTTTCACATAAAAATTTCCAACTATTATATTTAGCCTTGAGAATTTCTTTTTTGAAATGGGCTCTTTTAAGTTTATAGATGATTTTGTATTTGGTAATTTCGTCTTCTATTTTTGAACGTTGGTATCTTTTCCTAGTCACTTGCAGTTCTTTTTGGAGTATCAACAATTTACTATTCCACCATGTGGAATTTGATTGCTTGTTAAATGCTTTTGTTTTATACGAAAGTTTACAAGAATTAAATATTTTATTGATTAAATCGTCTGTGAAATCGCTTAGTTGTAATGGAGTGTTTATGTTGTCTAAATTACTATTTAATTCATTATGAAATTTTGAAAAGTTTTTCTTAAATTTGTTATGATTACCGTATTTTGTTTTAAATCTAATAAAGGATGAGAAAGAAAAAGAATTGTTTAGTTGGATTTTGATGCATTTATGATCAGAGTTTGTTTCTGTGTCTAAAACTTCCCAATTCGAATAGTTGAGGAGCTCCTGACTATTTGTTAGCGTTAAATCTGGAAATGAGGAAGATCGAGTAGTAACAAACGTTGGTGGAGCGTTTTGGGTGTTTAATATTTTTAGATTGTTAGAAATAATAAGTTCAAACAGTGCATCTCCCCTGGCATCAGTGTTAGCGTAACCCCAGAAGTCATGATGTGCATTAAAGTCCCCGCAAATTAGAAGAGTAGAGTTGTTAGAGTATTTTGAGGTGTGAAAAAGTAGATCTTTAATTAATTGATTTTCATTTTCCGAAGGGGAATTATAAAATGAGATTAAGATTAGTGGATCTGGGTTGGTGCAAGAATTTATTGAGATTGCTACTGAATTATTCAATGAAATTAATTGTAGGGGTATTACTGATTTATTGAGAATAAAGATACCACTTTTTTGGTCAGTTGAGTGAAAAATTTTCCAAGATAAAGGGAAGCCGAGAATTTTATTTTTGGGACAGTATCGCTCTTGGAAGCAAACTACGTCAATGTCGTGTTCAGTAACTGTCTTTTGCAGTGTAGCCATTGCTGACTTACTCCTCTGAAGATTAATTTGTAAAATTTTTAAATTATCAAGGTTTGTTGAAATAGTGAAATTTTTAATTTGAGTAAGATACGAATTATGCATCAGAGGAAAGATAGCTTAAAGTAGCTTACCTTTGAGCACTCCAGAAGAAAATTTTGACTTGATAAGAGGATGTTAAGATGAAGTGAGGGATAAAAAAATATGTTAAAAAATTTATATTATTATTATCGTAAATTATTATTATTTTGTAAGAATAAATAATTAAATTAATATTTGTATCTGTTTCTTTTTTTTCTTTTTTTTTTTCACTGTTAGTTAAATAAAGAGAATAGTAAATTAAAGTTTTGAATGAAAAAGAACAAATAAAATATTTGAAATGTAAAAAAGTAAGAAAATTAAGGAAAATAGAAATTAATAAAGAATAAAATTTAAAAAAAATAAAAAATAAAAATGAAATAAAAATTTAACGTATATATAAAAGTTTTTAGTCTGCGGGCTTTAACTTCGAAGTCTGTTTTGGATGGAAAGTATCTTATTGTCTGAGTTAGTACCTCAGATGCTGGTTTGAGAAGATCTTCTGCTGATGAACTTGTTGTTATTTCTTGAGATCGTCCAGTGCTCTTAGGTAGCTCGGGCACGCTGGATCCGCTGCGGTATGATGGTAGTTGAGATTCTTTTTGTAGCGTTGGTTTGATTCTAAACAGTTGATACACGAATGTGTTTCATTTGTGCAGTTTTCTTTGGGATGATTTCCTCCACATGTCTCACAGGATACTTGATTTTTACAATTATCTTGGTGATGTCCTATGAGCTGACAGTGTCTGCAGCGTAAGAGGGTTATCCTTTTCTTTATGTAACATTTGTTGAAACCAATATATATATAGTTTATGTCAAGTAGATGGAGTGCTAGTGGATGCGAGACTTTAAAGATGACGTGTTTTTTGGTTTCGTCAATTTTGTGTGAGATTGATTTTATGATGTTCACTTCGTCCAAATCATCGTGATATTTGGAACTTTGCTTGATTCTGTCCAATATTTCCTCGTCATTATGGGTTGTTGGTACATTAAGTATAATGAGTGAATTCAATCGCTTGACTTTATCCTTAAATGGTAGTCCAGTGTTTTTTATACATTCTGTTAGTTTGTCTTTGTCGTTGTTGCTGTAGAATTTTATTTCCACTATCTTATCATTTTTGTATATTTTCTTCACTATTGGCTTATTCGCATTGGTCGTAATTGTTTTCATAATGCCATCTGTTGTGCAGTCTTTGCTAGCTGGTAAAATGATTGGAGCAGGTGGAGGAGGTCTTTTAAGGACTTCACTGTACGTTGGTGTAGTATTCCGTAGTTCTTGAATCTGTTGGGATAGTTCGCCTATTTTATTCCCAATTGTAGTTAATTGATCAGATTGTGGAACTAGTAAGTCCTGTTGTGTCTTCTCTGTCAAGATTTCCTTTATACTACGAATTGCATTGTAGCAGTTTTCACGTTGGTATTTTGGTAGAGTAGGAGATTGGTCTCTAACTGTGTGATTGATGTTTCTTATAATTACAAGTAGTAGTTTATCAATTGGATTTTTGGCATCCAAACAGGACCAGTCTTTTTTGGAGTCCATTGTTTTAGGCAAAAGGCTGTGTTGAAGTGTAACAATATTTATTTTTTTTTTTTTTATTTTTTTTTTTAATGCAATGAGGAATGTGGCAATGATGAGTCAATCCCAGCCCCCAAAGAAGCCCCCAGAATGAGCAATCTTTCAGATTAAGAAATAAATAAAATCAGTAAGAACTTAAAAAGAATGAAGTAAGAATAGTAAACATTGGGTTGTGAGTATTATTTTTAATTTACAGTTATAGAATAGCAAGAGATTGGTGGGAGAGAATCTTGATGAAGAAATTAATGTCATTATGTAAATATCATAATAGTGGAGGTGTTCCATCAAATAGGGTTAAGAAATTAAAAGTTGGGAATGGAGAATTTAACCATTCTATTTGTTTATTTAATTTGTTATTTCATTGGTTCTGAAACTTTGGAAATTCATTTTAGGGTCTGGTGGTCGAAAGCGAGTGATTTAACTCTGTTTTAATATTAATTTGAAACAAACGAATGTTGTTTTCGAGGTTTGTTTAATGATTATGTGGAGAACTAAGAATTGTCAAAATAGGGTCAGGTGGTCGGGAGAGAGTGCTTGAATGACCTTAATTATTTGTTTAAGATAATCCTAAGTATTTTGCCTGAATGGTTAAAATATTGAATAGAAAACAAAGGAAATTAAATTTGGGTCAGGATGTCTGGAGCTATTGGTTAAAAAAAAGTTTTTAACTCAAACAGAAGCAAAATTGATTCATAACATTTTATTAAAATACAGTGAGAAATAAATATAATGACCCAAACTTATGTATGAGTAGTCTTAAGTAGTCGCCTAGTTAAGTAGTAGTCTAAGCACTAAGATATGTAGAAAAGAAAAGGTATATTTATACCAAGTGTAAGCATTGAATTTCAAAACTATTATTTAACATAGAATAGACATGATCTCATGTTATTAGGCTATTGCAGTATTATATTGATAGGAAAAAAACAAAAGGAAAAGTGAGCTATGAAATTGGATGATAAAAAGTAACTGTATCTTTATTCATATTATTTATTTTGATTTGTTATGTGATAGAACACCGATGATTTTAAGGAAAGTGGATATATTTTTAATAAATCGTAGAAAATCGCAGAAATGAGAAAATTAGAAGATATTAATTTTATACAATCACAAACTATTTAAAGTATTATCTATTAAAAATTTAAGATTAACATTAGTTTAACGATGTTTAAAGTCAATGTTTAAACTTTTGCTGATCAATAGTATAGCGAAAAGCTATGTTAAATACAAGACACATAAAAGTAGATAACTGTTTAAAAGAGAACCAGGCGACCAAAATTAAAAAATATATATATATTATAATAGGAAATCGCTTGAGCAATGTAAAAGAAATATTTTGAGGTAAAAATGAACTAGTTTAAGTAATATTAAACAGTGATGAATTTGGCGAAGAAGTCGCTCTACATGAAGATCATATAAACATGGCCGCCGGGTACTCTAACCCTAATTTGATGGAACAGCTGAATTTAAAATGCTCATTACTGGGAAAATAGCCCCTCCAGAGGCCAAAAAAAAACTCACCTGAGATGCCTTGGAGAATTACATAGCGATTTTAATAGAAATTATAGAAAAATAAAGGAAATACAATTGTTTTATTTGAAGATATTTAGAGCTTGTTATGGAGACGTCGTTCCCTTATGCTGGCTGGAACAGCTACTAAGATATTTCAACTATATGTTAAAGAAAATATCAGCCTAAAATAATGTAAACAACTTAAAGCTAGCTTTTAAGTATAAAACATTATTCATTAAAATTGGTGCCAAAAAATCATACTGTTTGAAAATAACCTAAATAATAATACATTTTGAGCACAACATGTTTAAAATACAACATGGCTGCTGTTTTGAAAAACAATATTTATTTTTTTTGTTATACAAATCTTGCTTTTATTTGCTTGATCAAAACGTTTTTAAATTAGTTTTTATCAAATATTACACGCACACACATACACCACACAATCAAATGTGACAGTGAATATAAAATATAAAAGTAAAGCATAATTTCGCTTACAAATGAAATAGAAAGGTTGATTCTTTCAAGGCAGTTTTTCTTTACATATTGTTGATAATGTAATTCAAAAATGTCCTAAACTTTCGGCCCGTCACCTCTAAATGATTCCTTCTTTCCCAAAATTAAAGACTATCAATTATTACAGAAAATTTTCAAGTTGTGTTATTTATCTTCAGAATTGCCTATCACAATAAGCGTCAATGAGCAAAGACCATTCTTCGACATTAACTGTTGCATATTTTATATCGTATTTTGTGCACAAACAAAATGGAAAAGCGAATTCCAACACATATATCCTTATCCAACGCAATTTTTCTCCTTAAAACAAGCATATGATCGATAATATAATTCAAAAAATACCCTAAATTATTACTGCCCAACGCCTTCAAATGATTCCTTCTTTTACAAAGTGGTTATCAATTATTAGAAAGCATATTTCTTGAGATGCATAATTCATATTTATACTTGCTAATCACGACAAGTGTCAAAGAGCAAAAATTATTCTTTGACACTAACTGGATGAAGAAAGAAAGAAAAAGAGCAACTTTTTTAACGATTAGCCATTATTCATACAGGCAGGAACGCGACCTATTTTTCTTAATTTATGCACCTCCCCCCATAACTGTCATCAAGTTCTTGTACCTCGGTTCTTTTACCTCTCCGATATGTTTCTGTTAATTAAATTCTGACGAAAAACAGACTTATGCAAGGGAAAAGAGTAAAATGAAGTAGAGGAGAGAGCAAAAAACGTCACTCTAGACTTTGCTTAATTTTTTTTACTGCCCTCTCTTTTTATAAGGAGGCTCATTTTTGATACAAAAACTTCTGAGGAAGGGGTGGATGATGAAGTTGGGGACGAAGATAGATTGCATTTCCTCGCCCTGCTTCATCAGTTTTTGGCTACTTCTTTCCTGCGGCGATAAATAAGTAGAATACTTAAAATACGAAAAAAAGTGTCTTTTACAGCCAGTGTTACAAGTGGTCGAATGAAAGAAAAAGTTAAGTATCGCTTCAGCTGTTTCTATAAATATTTGTAGACGTAAGGCTGGCAAATTTAAGGAGATGGGAATTTAAATAAGTGAAAATTTTCTTTGAAGTACATTTAATTTAATGACACTTGTCTCGCATAGGTAATTAGAGATGATAGGAGCAATGAAACGTAGAGCTTTTGACGTTTTTATTTTCAGAAAAAAATAGAGAGCTATATTTATAGGTTTAGAATGTTAAATTTTAATGTATTTTAGAAATTCATACCAGAGATTGGTTTAGATTAAAGAACAGTTCAATATCTCAAGCATAAATAAGTAAAATACAAGTATATCTTAGAAATTAAAAAAAAACATATTTTCATTTTTACTAAACTAAGACATTAACGTACGCATGTCCATTTACGTATCAAAACAAATGATAAAGAAAAAATCTTATTTTTATTGAAAAAATTATTCTTTTAAAATAATATATGAAACTATATCCCATTTAGATTTCAGCATCTGCATTATATACTTATAATACAATGAAGGAATACATTAAAATATTAATAACCAATCGATTCTTGTAGTTAGTGTGCATATCCAAGTAAAAGGATCTGTATAAAACCTAAATATGTGTTCTCATTTTAGAGATTCTTTAAAAAAATGCTAAGGAATATTTTAAATGCAATCAAAAATTAAATTTTTCTTCACAGAGCAAAAAGTTAATTTAAAGATTATCTGAAGGTTTTTAAATCCCGCTTTAATGGGCAAAAATTTAGTTAAAGTTGTGTTAACTTTTTCCTCCCTATGAAAACTGTATATGGCCTGCAATGATTTGATAGGTTTCATGCATGATTTCTTAAGTCCTCAAAAACCGACATTTTGCCTTCCGTTATTATTTCGATTGATTTGAAGGATTTTTTTTTCATGCTTTCTTTTTTTAGAAATTCAAATTATCAGTACCCTGTTTACATGTGATTCTTAAAACTGTCTATATTTTCAGCATTTTTCTTCAGTTTTTGAACAACATTTTTAAATAAAGTTTGTACAACAGTTTAAGATTCTTATGACCTGTAATGAATAGTGTTTCCTATTTATTTAAGATTCAAACTTTACAACTTAGTATTACTTGAAAGCTATAAAAATTATGCCATTACATTATCACTGCCTGGCCATGAGATTATCATAAGAAATAAATGTATTTAATTTTTGAAGCAGAAAATATATTACATACAAAATATTATCGTCAAATAACATATTTAATTATAATCATTTATTTCTCTGAAAAGCATGTAACACAGCTAAATGTAGAAAATCTAAAAAAAAGCTTCCATTAAGGAAATCATTGTGTTAATAATCCGATGGCAGTTGTTCCATATATTCTTGGTTGTTTTAAAGTCTGTAACATTTTGAGGTCAAGAGAAAGATAAGAACTCAGCCTGGTGGTCATTAAACCACGTACATACAGTGTGAATTGCTGAAAAACACGTTTCATTATCCTGCGATAAATGCTTTTTCTCTGAAGAAAAACAACCGATATGTTGTTGTCAGCATGTTTCGTAAGGACAGTTGAGTTCTACTGTTGATTCAATAGGTCCCACAGTGATGAGTCACCAATGCAATGTCATTAAAAACATTCCTCAGATCATACCCTTACAAAAAAGCATTGTTTTTAAGGTTGTTTTGAGGATGGCAGATTTGAATAAATGCACCTGAGATAGAAAATGAGGTTACGTTTAGCACCAAAAATGACCTCATTAATTAACCTTAATTTAAACCCCATTTACACCTCACAAAATAATCCTTATATGCTACTCAGGAATACTTTTAGTTCAGATTGGGTGAAATTGTTTACATTTCAAATATACCTATTCACTTGAAGTATTGAGAAATTAGTCTGTACACCTCAAAAATAACTTCTCTAAGCTGGTTGCTCTAATATCGATATCCAACTACCGCAAAACAGCCTCAAGTGCGAATAAAACAACTTCAATTAATTTGATTATACACCTTAAGAAGTAAATATTTTAAGGTTCTTCTTGAAATCAACTTCAAACAAACCCTAAATAATCCTTTACACCTTAAAACTACCTCAAATAAACCTCAAAAACATCTTAATTTTTTTAAGGATATTGTTCCATCTTTCAGATTAGTTTACAGCAAAAAACACTTCTTGGAATGTGCTATAGGATGTTTCATACTGGATATGCAACCGCCTATCTGTTTAAAGGAGAGCAAAAACCATATTCATTTTTAAAAGGTAACATACTGCCTATTATGAGACACCCAGTAGCGACAATGAAGAGGAGATATAAAATGAACAGCAGCCATCATTGGGTTGTCTTACTTGCTCTTATCTTCTGTAAGAGCTCAGACTATCGTTCGTTGGACTACCGTTCAGGAGATATTTTACTTTGAATTTGGTTCATCTAGGTGGTTAGTATCATCATCGACAGCACGAATCAAATTTTCTTGTACACTTTTCAGCAATATTATCTATGGTCCATGAGGTCCCATATTTGCTACGTCTCCGATTTTGGAAGCTTCCAAAATTACGTCCATCAATTATATCTTTAATTATAAGCATATTAAGGTGGTCAGTTTCATTATCGGTTGCAATGAGTCAAATTTTTCTGAATACTTCACTTCAGCCAACATTCATCAATGTTATCTATGGTTCGTGAGATCCCATATATATCACGTAACTGAGTTTCGATGCTTATAAAATTACGTCTTTCAATTATATATTTAATTATAACCACAAAATATCCTTAACAGTATACCCTTTAATTAAAAGGACTTAATTTCTAAAGAAAATATGTAACACAATTAAAAGTGATTGATAATATTATTTTAATGACTAATACTAACTAAATAATACTTTTTAGAAGTAGACTCAATTAGAGAAAATATTTTTTTATCAGATTAGAAATGAAAACGTAACGTAGATCTAACTAACTTCTGTGATAAGCTTTTTTTTTAATGTGAGCTATGCTACAGTTTTTTGAAAATGAGCCCTACATTTTTCATTTTGGGTGATACAGAAATATTTTTTTCCCTTTCTCATTTCCTTTTAGATATATGTAAATTGTAATTTTTTTACTTTCTTTTTCCAATTGCTATTCAAAAGTAACTGTTTATATAAAAAAATTAAATGTTTATATCAAAAAGCGATGATTTATCTTACAAAAGATTCCCGTATTAATCCTAAAACTCATAAAACTGAAACACAAAGCTTAAAATAACTGAAATGTTCACACAAAGATCTTATAACAAAAAAGGGAAAGCAAAATTCTTAATTTACATTCTTCTAAGCTGAAAATGAAAGATGATCATAAATGTAGATCATTATGACAATAATTGTGCTCACATCATTTTTTACCATACTTTGTAGCAGGGCTGAAGTTTGTCTACAAAATAAGTTTACTAAATGATTTCCACACAAAGGCTGCCTAGTTTCTTCTTCTTATCGCATGTAATGAGGATACTTGGGCTGTTCTGATAATTTATCCTCTCATGTGAAGTATTGATCATTAAAGCTGTGTTTTCATGATCTCCCAGTCTATAAAAGTGTCATCTGCTTTCTTATTTATATCAGAACATAATGGATCAGAATGTTTTCTAATAATTTATTCACCTTGTATCTCAGAAACCCTATTATGTTTGCGTCTGTGATGTATTTACGTGTAAAAATACAAAAGCGTTTAAGAGAGATATTCTTGATAAAAAATGTGTAATACGAAGGAAATGTGTTTTAAATAATGCAGATTTTTGGGACATCTTATATGTAAGTATGTGCAATTTAATCTTTACAATATATACTAAACATTACTTGAAAGATATAAACTGGAAATTTATTTAATTTCGAGAGTTATTACAATTAAATTATTTTAAACTGATATTTTTTGAAACTATTCAACTTTTTAAGGAACCATTAGAACAATTATAAAATCAGTGTAACAAATTGTTTTAAATATTAAAAACCGCACCAAAACTTCACCACAATAAATATTTAAAAAAAAGTGCTGAAGTCTTTATAATTTTATTAATTCATTGCATTTTTGTATTCAATTATCTGTGATTATATTAAAAAAAATTACAAAAGAGATCGAAACAGGTATTAACATGTAAAAGTACACTGTATTTATTTAATCTCGTACCAGAAACAGCCAGGACTAATTATGATGATTCCCTGTAATCCAAGAAATCATAGAATAGAAAACTATTGAAAATATTTAGGTAAAAAAAGTTTATAATTTATGATTTTTAAAGTTTTTAGGAAATATTCAATGCATTTTAAAGTAACATAAAAAATAAACAGGTTTATAATAGGATATTTCTTATTGATTTTCTATTTTTCCTCTTTTAAATTTAGCAGGAAAAATTTTGCAGATATTTTGTTATCTCAAAATTAATGTGATTGTATTATTTCAGTTTCTTATTAAATACAATGTACACACTAGAAACATGTTTAAAAAGTCTCTAAAAATGCTAAATTTTACGGCATTAACACACACAGAAAAAACTCTTAATTTTCACAATTCATCAATCCTTGAGTAATTTATGGTAAATTTTGAGAATTATTTCATCACAAAACGACGCAATTTGTGAATGAACGCGAATTCTCAAATATATGACGAAAATGTTTCCACATTTCGAAACTTCATCGCAGTGTATTGTGGGAGATTGTTATCCAGAATTGCGAAACTCAAATAAATACTAGATGTTCGAAACTAGAGTGACGGCTTGTATAGTGGTGAAAAAATTGGCCTCTTAAGGAGAAGATCCGGGGTTCAAATCCCACATCAGGCAATTGAGTAATTTTCTCGCTGTTTCAACTGTCTTTGTGTTGGGCAATCTACATAGTGCATACGATAAAGTGATTATTAGAACATCTAGTTATATTTGGCTGTACGTTTGTAGAGAAGGGGATAGAAAATGATATATTACTTTAATTTAGATGAAATTCGGTACCCCGAAGAAGTGACTATAGTTATTTCGTCACTTTGACGAAATTTTTGTTCGGAACGTATACCGAGAAACGGTTTCGTCAAAAACGAAGAAAGCTTCATAATGTTTGAGTGGGCATTTTTTACAGTGCTTGTGTTGAAATAATCTTATTCATATCTTATTTTGTTTGCACGCATATGTGTAATAAAAAACTTAAGATTACATAAAATATCATATTCCTTAATATAACATAATTAATGAATTTTTGAAAAAATTCAAAATTTAATAATATAACAAATTAATTTAATACTAATAAGAAATAAAACAAATCTTAGAAATTTAAAGGAGCAATGAAACACGCGGATCTGTTATGAACTTTAAGATGAATCAAATAATAATACATTGTCCTGCTTATAAGTATTATTTATTAAGTTAATTTAATACATCAAGTGCATATATTATAGGAAGAATTCTTAATTAAACACATTTCTGAGTTTATTTATTTTGCTATTTATTCAATAACAATTTACACAGTTTTTTGTTAGAAAACAAAAGTTGAAAAAAATAATAACCCAAATAAGCTTACCCTAGGGAAAATGCAATTGAGTTTTTTATTCAATTAGTTTGAGAGAAAAACGTCCTTAAAAGCTATATTTAATTAACAGAGCTGTTCATTTCCATTTAAAAATGAACGTCTCAAACTTCTAATTAAAATATTTACACCAATAGATCTTTACTTATTTTCCCTTTCTTAAATGCATTACTGTAAATTTTAAATTCTAATTTGCCTTTATTTTTTTAAATGTTTTGCTCTTAGCAAAAAACGGAGAAAACTTAATAGAAAATCTATATTTTTATTTACTCCATGCAGTAAATTGTTAAAATAGCTAATAGGCTTAGGGTAATGGATTATTCTTATGAGTATTTTAAAATAAACTTTCAGCTTCAAAAAATCATTGAGAATGCAGAGAATTTTTGAATCAATAATCAAGAAAAAGAATCTTAAAATAAAAAAAGAAGTAAAAGAAAAACTGACAAAAATCTTACTTTTTTACATTGATAGTCGAAACGTTTAGTATTGAAAACAATTCGTTTCCAAAACTTTTTCAATAAATAAATAATAAAATAAAAACCAAACAAACATCTCAATCTATTTGCGATATTTTCAAACTTTCAAAAGTTAATAATTGTTTTCATCTCTCAATTTATTTCAGTTTATGTAGTTACAAGAATAACTTTAGAGGCCGATTTCATGCTTGCAGTTAATTCATATGGGCTCAATTTTATAATTAATCTCCTTTGCTTGTTATAAAATAATTGATTTGAAACAAATAATTCTTTTTTAAATTTTAATGTTTTCAATATTTGGCTCAAAAAATGGAGCATTTGACTTTCAATGAGGTGATCCAGAATCAAATCACAACAGTAGCTGGTTGATACAAAAATTGCTATCGGGTCGCACCTACCACAGCGCTGATGTAAAAAGATAGTGGTAAATGGCTCCAGGGTAAGAATCTGTGAAAAAAGGTTATTTCTATAAAAAAGTGCTCTCCACTGAGATTGGTTTGTCCCTTAATACAAGAATGACTGAAACTTAGTATATACCAGGGCTCGAAAAAACTCAGAAATTTTACCCGTCCCCGAGGACGGCCTGTCCAACAATGTACCCGTCCTCCTTTGAAACTAACCCGTCGCTTCTAAATAAATAAAAAATATAATTTTCTCTTATTTATTACAAACATTTATATAAATTGCACAATGAATTAGTAGTTACTGGGATTACATTATACAGTAATAAAAGAAATACTAGGTTACTAATAGTAACCTAGTATTTATTCTTTTACGAAATAATTTATTTCTTTTATGAAATTATTATAAATGACAAAGATCAAGTTATCTGGAATGCCAATTTATCCGAGGGTACTGCGCTATTTAAATGAATCAAATATGACGTTTGTCAGTTTCACAAACAAGCCAATGATTTACAGAGGTTTCTGCACAGAAATCTGAAACGGGTTTTCCATTAGGTAGATTTTCATAATTGCGTTTAACGCTTCTTGTTTATCAATTCCACCATGCGCAGTGTGTTGCTGTATTGTCGGTCATTTTGCTGCATTAGGTCTTTATAAATAGCTTGGGTTCTGAGGGTTGAAGTTTTCTGGTATTTAACGGTGTTAATGACACCCATTCTTGAGAAAAATTTTCTTTATCTACTGCTTCAAAAAAGATTGTAAGATAACAAAAATTGAAAATGTTTCACGAACATTAACAGGGAAAAAAGCCGTCCACGCGGACGTTGGATTCGAGAAATTTGTTGTCCGCTGGGAATTTTTGACCGCCGAGGACGGGCGGACGGGTGGTGTTTCGAGCCCTGGTATAGACCTATATTGTTTAAAAGCTGTCAAAATGACTGGATTGTGAAAGAATAATTAACGTGTGAAGAAATTTGTTTAATTATAGAAAATTATTATTTAATATTTTTTCTATTATTTGCAGTTATATAACAAGTTATTAACAATAAAATAATTATTGTTTTTCTAATTGAAATTAAAAAGCAGTCAAAATGACTTCCTTGGGCGATCTAGTGTTAAAAATTTCAAGGCTATGGAATTGAACATTGAGAGTTGTATACTCGGGATTGGGTCTGCTATTCAAAGACGGTATTAATATAAATAAAATAAAGTACTTTAATTTTATTTATAGTATTCTTTTTTAGAAAATGAAATGATAATGACAATAAAAAGAAGAAATATGTGTGAAAATTTTTTAACATACTTAATACTTCTACAGCATTTATGTAATCCAAACAAGCCGCGTGTAAATTTTAAATCCATTTAACAAAAAGCAATTATTTTGCTGTCTTTTTCTTTGTTTTTCTTATTTTGAAAATAATCTAAATTTTAATACTTAATTGTTTAATTTTAATACTATCCAATTTTATAGATATTTATTAAAACTTTTAACTAATTAAGATTGAAACACAAGTTAGTCATTTTTTATTAATGTCCTAATTTATTTTTATAAAAACCAATATTTTTCAGTATAGCTTTTACAAAACTAAGGTATCTATATAATAATAAAACATAATTTACTTTGTTTCTTTATTGTCAGTGCATTTTATTGGCTGATAAATCACACGGTAGGTTCCTATTTTCCCTCATCATTTACCATATATTTTTGGTTGCCATCTGCGCCTAATTGATAGTCATAAAGGCACTGTTTTATATTCCTACTTATTTATTTAAAAAAATGATTTTTTCCGTAATTTAATGGTACTTAAAAACTAAACTAAACTCAGTGGCGTGACAGCCCTAGAGAGCCAAGGCCTACTGTGCCCATCTCAGTTTTCTTGACCTTGGGCTCTGGGGTGCAGGAGCAGATGTCCCGGTCAGGTGGTCAGTGGAACGCGGAACCCCCAGTGTTTAGTTCCCAAGCATGTTTGGTACTCATTTATCGACCCACTAAAGGGATTGAAGGCTGAGTCAACCATGCCCGGCCCGAGGATCGAACCAGGGACCTCAGCCACCGGGCGTCATGGTACTTTCCTGTGATATTTATTTTTAGCATTCTACTCTGCTACTATTACGTTTTCGATTTTTATTGTGTTTTAAAATAAAAGTTTAAAATTAAGCGAGTCGTCTCTTTATTATAACGCGGAGTACCACGATATTACGTTATTTCGCTATATTTTATGATTTATTTAAATAGGTATCTAAATTTTTTTACCTTTTTACAATTATTATTTTTTCGTGCAAATTACAGTAATATGTTATTAAAAATTATATTTAAAGATATTAGATTCATGATTACGAGCTTAAAGATCCGTTTCAAGTGCAACGTGATGTTTGGTGAGCAAAAATATTAAATTGCATTTGTAAATTCACCGAATTTATTACAGCAACTTGCCTTTAATTTTAAACGTTGGGAACTGGGGACACAAGTATAAGCAGCCTGAAGTCTTTTAAGTACACTTATTTTAGGAGATTAATTTTAACTTTAATAGAAAGAATTGTTTCACCCCAAGAAAAAACAATTATTTCGAAACAATCATCGGGGTTGATGAGTGGAGTGAACAGGGGGCTCAGTGCACAAAGTACAGTATATTTTTCAGGGAGGCAGAGTAAAAAAATATACTTTCAGCTGGTTATTTAGATCAATTATTTATTTTTTCCCTCATTGTGATATAATATGACAGTATTTCTCATTTCAAGCTATCTAGTTTGTTTTCGGGCACACATAAAGTCTTTTTTTTACTGAGACATTTCTTCTTGATTATATGCTATGCTTGATTACATGCAATGCTCTTAGATTCTAGTCTTATTTATATTATTTAATTATCTAAGGGCGGTTAAGAGTCAACTATTGAAAAAAAAACACAACACAACATACACATCTTATACGAACATGAAAATGCTACATAAACATGGAAGAGCTATTGAAATTCCAGATAGCCATGTAATTAAAAGGTTAAAATGATTGCGTTCATGCAAATAAATTTACAAGTGCATGTTTATTAATGTTATTCAAGTGCATATAATTTAAATTAAAAATCTAAGGTTCCCTGTAATTAAATTTACACAGATAGAGTTGTATCCTAATATTTTTACAGTAGGTTCTTTTATACATTGCTGAACATACATTTATTTCACTTCTTTTTTGATCACTAAAGGTTTTCCACGTTAACCTACCATATAAAGAAGAATGGCAGAGAACACATTACATTCATACAAACACAATTTTATCACTAAATTTCTTCACAATCCCTTCTGCATGTTGTGAAATATGTAACTATTTCACTTCTTTTTTCTCCGATTATAACAAGTTTCCCAAGTAAAATCACGAAAAAGAAAAATGGCCTGGATTAAGGATACACATCTTACATCATCTGATAAAAGTAATGATGATAATATGGGGCAATCCATTCCTATTGAGGCTACTTATGAAAGGACAAAGAAACGGAAGTGGACGACAAAGTATATAAATGTAACTTACTTCTGTACTCTGAGAGATACATAATGCGCACACTTTTTGTCATTTCTAGAACTGATACTGAACTTAACAAAAATTCCAAAAATATATCTTAAGGACAGTAATTACGGAAAGCCTTCAATATGGAGTTAAGTAATGAATTTAATTTCATTGTGAAATTAGAGAAAAACGTATACTGTCCATATACATGGACATGGACGCCGGCACACAGCTCTGCACCTATGCCCCTGGAGGGGGCATCTATCAGAAAGAAAAACTGTGGCCAGGAAAACAAACAGTTACAACGGCGACATACCACGCTTCGCCCGATGAGTCCCTAATCACAAGCCCACCCTAGCATCTGCAACGTCGCCAGAGCTCCCGTTAGGATCCTTAAATTTATTATTTATTTATTACTATACAATTATTTAGAGATACAGATATAAACAGACATTATGTAACTATAATTGAATATTGATTATTGACATTTAAGACCCATGGGAGATGAGCGTCAAAAATAGTGACTGTACAGAAGAAGCGTGGTTAAATATAACATATCATGAAAATACATCCGGATAAACAAATACATTGCATGAGATAATGTAGAAAAAACACTAATATGGGGAGTGGGAAAATTATATACAGGGGGATTTATATTTGAGGCACCAATTTACATTTGTGGAATTGTTAGTATGTATATATATACGTTATATATAGTTAGTATATATGGTTATTCAATAACGGTTGTCAAAAATGATTCCATCAAAACTTTGTAGTGGTTGTACATAAGCACACAAGCTTGATGTTAATTGATGGTAGGCTATATAATCGGGTTGTGACAACTTGTTCATGTAGATGCATTCAATTAAATATGGTTTGCTGAGGCATTATATAAACATTTCATTTAAAGTTGACATAATTTAATACAAGTGGTAATAATTTAATCCACTGTATGAACCGAAACTATGCTTGAGCATCCTGTTATAATCATGACATGAAAACTTAAAACAAATTAATGTTAAGAATTAGATAGCATTGCAGGTGGATGTATTTTTATATTGGTTATTAGTCGGAGAGTAGTAAATTTTAGCTTGGCGTTAGAAATTGTTCATAATTCTGTATGAAGTTAATTAAGTAAATTAGTTTATTTATAAGAGTTTTATTACTAATAATTTGTTTCTTCCAGGCTATAATGTTTTGTTCCATGGAGATTTTAAAGTGATAGGATTCTGTTAACAGGCATTTTGTAGCGCAGTGTAGTGGTGAACCAATTTCTCCACAACTGCAAAGCTTATGTCTTGACAACTGAAAGCGTTTCAAGTATGTCCTAAAGGGACCATGCTCAGTTATGAACATAATTAATTCTTTTGGCCATTTACTATTTTTAAAAGAAACTTTTGGAAGAATTTCGTAAGTCGTTCTTCCGTACTTGTGTGTGATCCACAGTTGTTGCCAATAATTTAAAATGAATTATTTTTTCTTCCTTTTAATATATGATAGGGGCATTCCCAAATTTGTTGATGTAAGATTTTTTTCTGTGACTGCTTCCTTTGCCGCCTTATCTGCCTCTTCATTACCCATATGACCAGCATGTGCTTTTATCCAGGAGATTTCTAATTGTGAATGATTGATTAAAATACTTTGGATTTTTTGAATAATATTATGCGCTGTGTTGTAATTTTTGATAGCATGTAAGGCAGATAGACTGTCAGTCCAAATTGTTGTATTTCTACTGTTATTTTTTGCTATTTGGACCTATGATATAACAATCACATAAAAATTAAATGACATGACAATCACATTACATAACAATCACATAACAAAATCACATAATAATTACATAAAATAACAATCACATGACAACAATCACATAATAATTACATAAAATACTAATCACATAACAATTACATACCAGTTACATAACATAACAATCACGTAAGAAAATCACATGAAAATTACATAAAATAACAATTAGATAACATAACAATCACATAACAACCTCACTAACAATTTATTGTGACTTTTGCTAGACGATCGTCACAAGTATACTTTACTGGGACTAAAGTTTTTGAGATAACAGAAGAAAACTAAAGCTTTAGCCTAAAGTTTATGAGAAACTATGTTGCCACTTAGTTGCATTTGTGAAGCTCTGAAAGTCACATGATAATCATTTTAAGACTTTTCTATCTCTCATTCTTTTCGCATAATTTCGTTTTAGCGATTTTCTTTCGTTGAAATCACGTGTATACTTTTATGCAACTTAACTTACAAAAGATAGACTACTCACTTGAAATTCTTGTGAGCAGTTTTTTGAGACTAATCTCTAAATATTAAATGCGTAAATATTTAGTCACAAATAATCACAACAATTACATTCACACATGTAATCTTTTTTTTAAGTGATTCCGGAATTTTTTAAAAAAATGTAATGTAATTTTGAAAAAAAAAACTATTTCTGTAAACGTGTTTGTTTTAAAAAATTACTTCATCAAAGTACTGCTTGATTCTCTAGCTTTCAAAGTGTCAGGTAAAAAGAGTTTAAATATAATACCTCCTCGTCAAATTACCAAACAATATTAAAAAAATCTATTTTAATATTATATATTAAAAAGAGAACTTAGATGACTTTTCCTTATGTTTTTAAAATAGATGTATATGTTTACAGCAAGAATGATTCATGCGGTCTTTAACTGCCAAACCCGGAATAGGCTTATAAAGCTACATGAATGACATTAATGTGCACTTTGAATCACAAAACTCATTTCCAATGATAAAAAAAGAAAAAAATCTTTCGAAGATAAATTTAGAATAACAGCCTTCTCAAACTACAACAGTAACTGCCTTTCCAAGTAGCATCATTTTCTCCAATTTACAAAGCCAACCATCCTTTCCAACCTCAAACTCAACTTTTCGTCGCAGTTTCTCTCAATTTACAAAACCAACCATCCATTCCAACGCCAAACTCAACTTTTCGTCGCAGTTTCTTTCAATTTACAAAACCGACCATCCATTCCAACACCAAGCTCAACTTTTCGTCGCAGTTTCTTTCAATTTACAAAAACCAATCATCCATTCCAACGCCAAACTCAACTTTACGGCGCAGTTTCTTTCAATTTACAAAGCCAACCATCCATTTCAACGCCAAACTCAACTTTTCATCACAATTCCTTTCAATTTACAAAACCAACCATCCATTCCATCGCCAAACTCAACTTTTCGTCGCAGTTTCTTTCAGTCCCTTTTCAAGATGTCCGATCTCGCTCTAAGACTTCTCGTTCCTTCACTTACAGACATGCCTTCTCGATCTGCCAATCTATATTTCCGTTTTTTCCTCCTGTTACTGACCAATGGTATAGTCCACCCCTTAGTTTAACCTTAATAATAACTAGCGAAATCTTCAAAATCCATACACTTTAATTTTCTTTAAAATTCATACGAAACATTTCCAATTTTACACAATTTTTATTGTCACAACTGTCTTGCAGAAATGCACATAACGCAGTTAATGAGTGAATAATTCCATTTGTAAAATTATTTCTCAATTATTTAATTTTGATTGAAATACTTTATTCTATTTTGCCTACAATTTGACGCAAACTGATAATGTTCACAAAACAAAAATTTGTTTGGAAGAATTGTTCAAATTGTCAATAAAATATGTAGCATCATACATTGAAGTAGAGACATTTTTACGTTTTATAAATAATCCTGAGGCAATTAAATGTCTCATTGCTGTTTCAGCTGGAGATTGTCGAAATGTGATGACACCAAAGACGGGCATAGTCCATTCGTTTTTTGACCAATGAATAGATGTCGCAAAATCTACACATGACTTCAAAAATAATCGTCTGTGACTATCATATTTTTGTAGCAATTTGGTAATGGCGCTATCTGGTATCTATGTTTTAAACGGTTAATATATTTGGTAGAGTGTTACGTTATAAGAAATCTCTAATTAATAATAAAGTTTTCAACAATAAAAGAACTGTTAGATAGTGGATTAAAAACTAATTAAATATGATTGTAAATCGTTAAAAATTCATTTGGTAGATGAAACAGCAAAAACAGTCTAAATACTGATCTATGTTAATTAATTATGATAATCAAGCGAATTAATGAGCGTTTCAACAGAAAAACTGTTTTAATAGTGAATATAATAATTAAAAAACTAATTTAATATATTTTTAAGCAAAAAGAATGAAAAAAGTTCTGTTTTAGTTTCATTTTGAATTTTTTAGCTTTGCTTTTTTTACTTCTTCATGTTTTGAGAGACGAAAATATGCTTTGTATTCGAATATTTTGCTTATTTTTTAACAACAGCAAAAGTTTGCAATTGTTTATTCAGTTTGAAATTTTTACGAAGATTTGTAAGTAAAATCTGTGAAATTTTGTACAGTTTAAAACATAACTATTCTCAATTTTCTTCTTTCTATAAACCGTACAATAAATTATTTTTTTTAAAATAAAAGCACTTTTCTGTCACTCTCTTTTTATTTGTAAGTTACTTTTAAGTTAGGACACAGTTGGGGAAAATATCTTTACTTCAAATGGGAACTTTTTTTTTTATCCTATTAAAAGATTTAGGTAATAACGTAAATTAAAGTAATTTTAAGTAAAGTTTACTGGAAAAACATTATAAATGCGCCGATTAACGCAGAAGGGAGCAAAACAGTTTAATCAATTGTAAAATAAAAAATAATAATTTCATACTGCAAATTAAATTGATCAAAATTCATAAAATTTATTAGGTGTTCTAATTTTTAATCATCTACAAATGCACGTAAATAACGAGAGCTTATTGAATTTATAAAGGCATTAAAAAAAATTGAAAAAAGAAGTCTTTGTTGAATGTAATTTTTTTATAGTTCTGAATCTACAAATTAATAAAAGCCTTTAATAATCCTTTTCTTAATTTGCTTCAGATAATAGATCCCTGGGAAAATGTATAGTGTCGATGTTTAATATAAAACTATATACGCTTAAATAACAATACAAAGGATCATTCTAAGCAATGAATAAAAGCTATTTCTTTGAAGATTTCCTGAAATGAATGTTATGAAGTTAAATATTTAAAAAAAAGGCTTAAAATGTAATGCAAAAAATACAGAAAAAAATATATCAAAATCTAATGAGTCTCAAGTTTTTACTCTAAAGTGCAATGAAAAGCTTTTATTTAATGAGATGTGAAATTTTATGACATTCGTTACAAACAATTTTAATTGTCTCTTGAAGTAAACGTTGTATTTTAAAGCTTTTGTTTTTCCTTCTGGATTTGTGGATCAATACAAAAAACTATAAAAAAAAATTTTCCTTTACTACAGATTTGCAGAAACTCCTTTTTTTCCCCTCATGAAGATTTCCTTCAAGGAGAAACAGTTTTACAGGGTTTCTGTGGTTAGAAATTATTATGTTGAACGAAAAACAAATGTTCTTCTCTCATTATTGATGAAGGAAAAAAAAAATTCTTTTAAATATTAAACTTAATAATAGTTTTCCTTAGAATAAATTTTTATTTTAAAATTGCTTATAACTCTTATAATTTTTTTAATTAAATTTAACGTAATTTTTTATTTAAATTAAAACGTGTCATTTTGGTATTCATTGCCATACGTTATTATGATTTGATTAATTTTACGTATTTTTTTACAGTTAATGTTTTTTCTCTTCGGTTTATTATAATTTATTAACATGCTTTATATTGGTAATACATACTGTTTCTTCATTTAAATTAATAATAACAATAAAAATATAAATCAATCAAAACTTTAAATCAGTGCAATAATTTATTTAAAACATATATATTTTTTTTTTTTTTTTTTTTTTAGATATCCCAAAAGCATGGAAATTAAAAAAAATAGTGCATTGATAAATTCAATAAATAAATAAATGAATAAAATATTTTTATATAATTTTGGTTAAATTATTAGAAGGAAATATTTTGTGAAAAAAGTAGATTTCCTTTAGAGTTGTGCTGCCATCTATGTGTGGAGATTCAAGGTAAACCATTTATGCTGAAATCATTCATTATTTAAACATTTCTTTGAAAGTAAGATGTATCATATATTGTTGATGTTGTAATGATATTTCTTTAGGAAGAATAAAGACAGAAATATTAAAGGGAAATATCAAAATTTTTCGTACAATGCATTTTTAATCGAATTTTATAAAATCATTGAGAATTTATTGAGATTTTTTTTCTTTTTTTAATCTTTTTTTTTATGTGTTTCATTAATTTAAGGTACTTACATGGTGCTCCTACACAAACATTGTTCCCTATAACTGATAAGTACCGAAATCTAATAACGCTGTATCTTGTCAAAATTATTGACATTTCAAATTGTAACAGGATATTTCTTCCGATTTAAAGAACTTATACTATTTTTACATTTGTCTCTATTTTTATTTACCCAAACATTGTTCCCTATAACTGATAAGTACCGAAATCTAATAACGCTGTATCTTGTCAAAATTATTGACATTTCAAATTGTAACAGGATATTTCTTCCGATTTAAGGAACTTATACTATTTTTACATTTGTCCCTATTTTTATTTACCCAAACATTGTTCCCTATAACTGATAAGTACCGAAATCTAATAACGCTGTATCTTGTCAAAATTATTGACATTTCAAATTGTAACAGGATATTTCTTCCGATTTAAAGAACTTATACTATTTTTACATTTGTCTCTATTTTTGTTTACCCAAATAAAATTCATTAACACAGACAATATGATATTTAGTAATTATCGTTGTGTGCAATATTCACGAAGTAAGCTTATTGTGACGTATTGTTATCGAAAATAATCGCTACAACGTATTCGATAAATACTGTTAACTGTAATGATCACGATAATTAGAATTCAATTTAAAATTGTTATTATTATTTTTAAAGACGGTATGGAAATATTTCATCATACTAGTTTTAGTATTGGATGTATAATTAAAATGAAAGTTTTTTCTTATTTAATTATGAAAGTCATTAATATCCTACAACTATTAAATTTGATAAAATAAGAAAAAGTTAGTTATCAAAAATATCATTTATAGTTTCATGTGTGAGTAGAATCAAATAATATATATTCAAATTCTTCATTCAGCCATTGTAATAGAAAAAAATAGCGCTGTAGCTATAGTAGAATTAGCTTTTAAAAATTGAAAAACAATTTATAAATAAAAAGTTTGTTTGTAATATAGTTTTGGTGAAAAAAATTTCAAACACAATCGAAAATTTTTTAAGTGCATGAGAAAATCAAGTCTTATAACTTAAATAATATTCCTTTTTTTTTTATTATTATAATTAGATTTCTTTTCTAACTTCGATAAAAATGTCATAACTCATTTAAAAAATGGTTTTAATTTTTAATGTTCTTAATACCTTCTTAAAATACATAAATAAAGGCATATATGTATAATATTTTAAAAATATATTTAGTATATAATTTTTCCTCTATTCTTTCATTTGTATAGGAAATTGCTTGTCGAACTCAGTGGTGCCATCTATGATTCTCTATAAAAGTATTAGAAACATATTCAGAAAGAAATGCAATTTTTCATTCCATTTCTTTAAATTAAATATTAATTGCTTAGATACAATTCGAATTATCAAAGGCAAAGAGGATGCTAATATTTTTTTAAGATTATTTTCTTTGTAATTACATTTTTTTTTAATTATATTTTTTAAAATTGTCGAAATTTGTTTCTTTTCTATACGCTTATCATTTTTATTTATAAGTGTTTTATGAAATGTTCTAAAAAGGAATAGCTTTCTTAAAAAAGAAGGCAATTAAAAAAATTTGAAAAACAGTTCACTACTGTAATGCCTTTACATTTTTAAAAGATATGTAACGTAAATTATATATTTGCCTTGCCATGTAAATTGCGCATTTATACTACTAGATGGCAGGACAACCACTGCAATAATATCTGAAATAATATCAATTGATTCCCATTGTAAGTGAAATGCATTTAGTTAAGATTTAATCAACATTTGCCCCCTTAGAAGCTGTAATATAGTTTTCCGTAGCATAATTTCCTAGCAAATTAATTATACTAAGGTTCAATTAAAATATTAAAGCAGATATTTGATAAAAGAATGCATAAAATATAGAGATAAATGAACATATTATAGATACAAAACCACCATAAGAAGTTTTATTATTAATTTTTTATAAAATTTCTAAACTCAAATAATACATATTTTATATGATAATAACAATAAAGAAACATTTTCGCAAATAAAGCTAAACTTATTTATAACTTTAAACTGAGAAATTAGTATTAATAAATAAATAAGGTGAGGTAATAATATAAATAAGGTGTGGTAATACCGTGTAGCTACGATACGACGGGCTGATGGATCTAAACTGTTTGGCTTAAAAGTTGTTTGATTTAATTAAGATATTCATTGTTTAGTTGAATACAATATAACATTCTCGGAAAATCATAGACGCACTACTTTCTTATAACCGATTTTTTTTCACTAGAAAAAGTCAAACTTCTCGGTTTCTCTTCGCCAGTGGTGTAATACCGGGTACACGTGTTGAATCTATGAGAAAATTAAAAATACTAGAATTTTAGTGAAGAAGTAGATTATATCTCTTTTTTTTATGATAATTTAAGAAAATTATGCATACAATTTACATTTGATGCAGTCGATATCGTACTCAAGAGAAAATTGAGGGACAAAAGTCGCGTGCCCGGTCCAGGACGGCTTTGGGCCCAACCAAAATTCTTCAATAGAATATAGAGAGAGTCTTTCTCAAAAGAAAGTTACTGGGAATTTCTTTATATTTATATAAAAACTAAAATTTTGTATAAAGTCTTGTCTTGAAAAATTCCACAAAATATAAAAGCAAGACTTTTTGTGCTTTGATGATGGGGCTTGCAATAAATTTTGTAAAGGGACGCATAAAACCTATGTTTTGTCTTGGACTACAGTAGCTTTTGTAAACCTAGAAAGGACATACGTCAAAAAAAGAGGGGGGTGAACTGGTGGTACCTGGTTTTACCCCGCAAGCAGAGGTTATATAAATGAAAAATAAGAATGTTACTTAAAGTCTTTATTGTTTGTCTAAGTCCTTATTGTTTGGGTAAAGTCCTTATTGTTTCTTATGATATTAATGTTTAATGAACGTATAATAAGCTGGACAAAAAGGATTTCTGTAACTGCAATGATTTAAAATAGTAAGTAATTATAGTAAAATAGTAATTTAAGCAACAATCTATTAAAAAAATATTACCCGATAGGCGATGAACACTAAGCGTACGGTTTTACTTTGGTTAAAATTTATTTTTAGTGATACTTTTTTTAAATTTTTAGCTAAAATTAATTAACAAAATAGAGAGAGAAAAACAAAGAATTTTTTTTACTCTCCTGTTTACATATTTTGTAATCTGGCAGTCATATTACGAAAATATTTTAAATCATTCCTGAAAGATTCCGGCAGATGTAAGTTCGTTTGAATTCACTCTTCGCTTTATAGATTTCTGTTCTTATTTTGTTCTGTATTTTCTTTACATTTTCTTTTCTGTTTTTTGCTTGATTCGTTTTATTTCTTATATATATTTTACTTAATGTGTTCTATTTTCAGTTCAATTTTTTTAAGTGCTTCTCACACTGTTGTATTGATATATTTTACTTTGGCTATATTGATGCAATATTGGATAGCACTCCTTTTAGTGAATATAATGGTGCCAGCTTATGGAGAGACTATATCTTTTTTTGTCTACACTGTTTCTTTATTTTGTTTTGTATTGCTTAGAATAATTTTATTTTAATAATTTTTCATCTTCTCTTGTCATTAATCTTTATTATTTTCCATATTTTCGCAATATTTTAACTTATATATATATATATATATATATATATATATATATATATATATATATATATATATATATATATATATATATATATATATATATATATATATATATATATATATATATATATATAGTTTTTTCACTGTTAATATTAATTTTCACTTTGTTGCATTATTAAAACACACGTAATGAGCCACAGCACCTATGTTATAAATGTGGTTAAAGGCAGCAATATGTGTATTATAATAGTAATACTAAAACAAGTTTTTGCATAAAGTACTGAAGATTACCAGAATAACCACTATAATTTATTATTTTTGCTATGAGAAATTGCTATTTTTTTAAATAAAAAACTTGCATATTGAGTCATTAAAGAAAAATTAGAAGAGCAAATGAACTGTTGAATTTCATTTAATATGTTTTCGAGGTAATTACAATGTCAGTATCTCATTCGAGTTTTGGTTAATTTTAATAAAAAATTGCGACTTTGCTAAAATAGAATCATTAAGACACTCTTTTTTATAATTTTGACTTGGATTTTTAATTTCGTAAAGACATTTTAAAATTCTCAAATCTAAATTTAAAAAAATATTAGTGAAAAAGTACTACGCCTACTTATACTAATTTCTATGTTTAAACTTTGACATCAATCTAAAAACAATCAAAGCGAGAAAAAAGAAATAATGAAATAAAATATAAACTGGCATAATGATATACACATGCTGTTTCATAAAAGTGATGAATAGAAAAATAGTAAACTTTATAATTTATGGTAAAAATATATAAGCAACCATCATTCTATCGAAACTTAACTGCTTTTGGTGTTTGAATGTTTGAATCATTTTCATTATTTACAATTGTTTAGAGCCATTAATTGGATGTAATAATAGAACTAAAAAAAAATTACTGTCAATTATTAAGCCTAATCGCGTCCAATATTTGTAACCTAATCTCCAGGTTACTAAATCCGTAGTTGCTTACCAATGGGACCGAGAAAGGGTAGATCATCACCAATCGAATGTTATATAATGTGCTAATTAGGCATTTCGCTATTATATAGTTTTGGAGTTAACGATGTAGAATATCGATTTCGAAGGTCGTGCGCTCAATATATTTACCCTTGTATTATCAGTTTCCTTTGACTAATTTAATGCAGCAAGATTTTAATAATTTTAATGAAATAGTTCTGTTGCTATGCCAAAATGAAATATAAACAAAATGAAATTACTTATAGTCAATACTAGTACTTAATCAATTTTTGTTCCGATTTGTTATGTATTTAATTTTTAAACAAATTTTGTAAAAACTTGACTTTATTCAAAATTTATTATCATCAATAAAATAGTACTACTTTTCAAATGCTATTCAATAATGAGTTTAAATTTTAAAAAAAATTAAGGCTTGTGTTTTAATATTTGTGTATTCCTAGCATTATTATTATTTCTTTATAATTTATAATAGCATTCTCAATATTCCAATTTTTCAATAAAACATATCGTAATATATCAGAGAGTCAACTGCGAAAAGTCCCTAAGTACAGTGTGCAAAAACCAACGGGACACCTTAAATACCTTTTGATCTAACAATCGGGTCTTTCCGTTCTAGGACAGCATAATGCTAATGGTTCGATGGATCTCAAATATGCTAGATAATTGCCACGGACGCTATTTTAAGTTATGCAGTTAGACGCAACGTACTTTTTCTCTTTAAACATACTTTCTTCCAACGGATTTGAATTTCGGACACTCCCCCACCCAAAAAAAAATATAGAGGGTAGCCACAATCTGGGAAATATGGTTCCAATTGTTTGGTCAGAAGAGCAAACGAAAGTTTTGGCCCCTTAAACAAATTAAAAGTTTCCGCACATAAATACAAAATTCGTTAATCAAATTATAATTCCATTCAAAAAACAACTATCATTAATCATAAATTAATTTCTATTATTTTATTTAATTAAAGATTTTTGAATTGTAAGGTATACAATTTTTTATATCATTTTAAAGAATGTAATTTTACATGGCAAAATACAAATCTTGAGAGAAATAGGTCGATTCATATAGTTACAAATTTTTAAAAAAGCAATTCTACTATAAGTTACATTTTGCAAGAGACTACCTTTGGACAAACGAATTTCATCAATTTGCTCAAAGAATTTTTGAGTTCTCTTAAGTTTTCGAGATAATATACGAGATTCGAAAAATACAAAAAAAGTAAAATTAATATTAAATATTTCAAACTTTGAACCACTCTCCTGACAAAGTTATAAGGACAATATTTTCCAGATTGCGACCACCCACAGTTTTTGTTTGGTTGGAAGTGGATCAAAAATCCAAATCCGACCAAAACAAAAGGTATGTTCATTTGGAAAAAATACGTTTTTGTGTCTGATTTCATAACTTAAAATATCGCCTGAAATAATTAATTGGCATATTTGAATCCGAAGATCAAATCATTAGATAAAAAGTAATTCGGGGTGATCCGTGTTTTGTTTTTTCTTGCATACATTCAAATTTATATAAGGAAATACATATTTTATTGTATAATAATCCTCATCACAAAACCAATTAATAAGCAGTACAACTGCAAAAATAGTTTTTGTTTTTTAAAAAAATGCATTTTCACTTAAGTTCTGTTGAGCTAAATTATTCTCTCCAAACTCACGCGTGCCCTACAAAAATGCTTTAATTTTTCAGTAACATTTTCTTACAGTTTAAATGAATTAGTACTAGGAAATCTTAAAAAATTTGCTTATCACTATGACTTCCAATAAAAATTATTTCAAATTTTTTGTATATTTCATAGAATCTTCTTTCATCATCGATTGCATTCGTTCTTTTTCGCATGGTATCCAAAGAAATGAAAAATAATCATGGATCATTTGTAACGACTATGGCATCAACACAAAGTGAATTAATAAGCTGTACAGTTATAAAAATGGTTTTCATAACTTATTTGTTGATTTAAAAACTCTATTTAAAATATATTTAAAAACAATAAGCTATTATTCTATTCGAACTCTTGAATGATTGAATGATCGTAGGTTCTCATATATAAACGGCTCCTTCTAACATTTTATATGAATTAGTAAAATGAAATTTTAACAATTATATTCAACAATATTTCTTCTAATAAACATTATTTTACAATTTTCAATAATTTCATCGCATATTCTTCGATATAGCTTGCATTGTTTTGTTTCTTACCTGGCATCAGACAAAAATGAATGAAAGTAAAATAATAACGTATCATTCCTAGAAACTATATCATCAACACAAAATGAATAAGCTTTACAGCTGCAAAAATGGCTTTAAAGATTTTTTTAAAACAATAAGCTTTTTTGAAAAAAAAAACATTATCTTAATTAAGTTCTGTTGAGCTAAATTATTCTCTTCAAACTCGCGAATGAACTACAGGAAATGCTCTAATATGTAAATGACAACTTCCTAGCATTTCAGATGACTTAGTAAAATGAAATTTTAACAATTATATTCAACAATATTTCTTCTAATAAGCACTGTTTAGCAATTTTCATAGCTTTCATCGCAGCTTCTTCCATTATAGGTTGCATTGCCTTCTTTCTTGCCTGGCGTCTGACTAAAATGAATGAAAGGAAAATAATCACGTATCATTCATAGAAACTATAACACCATTACCATAAAACAAGACCGTCCAGATGACTCCATCTGGAAATAACTCATTTACTACCCTCATCCTGACTCTCCAAACACGTTACAGCAATTATGTAGATTCCTGGAGTAGTTCCGGAATACTCTGCAACGTTGGACACGTTGACGTTCCTTTGAGCGTGCTCGCAGGTCCAACATTGGCTGTAGCTTGGATGCGATAAATCGGACATCGGTTGATGCGAGTGATGAATGGCATAGCCGTGATGAATGGACGACAGAGAAACATTTCCACCTTTCGTGACAAATGAACGAGTGTCGGGAAAAGAGAGCGATAAGTTAAGAGACTTTCGTCCGATACTTGATTCTTGAACTAATAACGTGGAATAATAGTTAACTATAATGAAATTCTTGGAATGAAAGTTAAAATCCCATTTTACATGCATTTTGTTTACTCTAATGTTTTCTTGATATAATTTTTTCAATTAAACAATTTTAATAATTTCACCTCCAGTTTAAGTAATTGCCATATCAAAAACTGATATATCAAATTTTGTTGTTTACCTACAACTAAATATGACAAAAAAATTATTGTTGATTTCAGTTACAAGGTAATTATTTTTATTCTATGTTTGCCATTTTGCTAGTTTAAGTATTTTTGGAATGAATAATTTTAAATATTTTTAGAATTCTTAGAACGAAAGTTTAAATCACATTTTACATGCATTTCGTTTACTCTAATGTTTCCTTGATATAATTTTTTCAATTATACAATTTTAATAATTTTAACTCCAGTTTAAATAATTGCCATATCAAAAACTGATATATCAAATTTTGTTGTTTGCCTACAACTAAATATAACAAATAAATTATTGCTGATTTCAATGACAAGGTAATTATTTTTATTCTATGTTTGCCATTTTGCTAGTTTAAATGTTTTTTTTTATAATTGTTAATTTAACATTTCAGCCTGAACATCAACTATGTAATAAATTTTATTTTACAACCGACGTTGGACAACTGACACATTTAAGTTTATGATTGACTACCAATGATTAATTCGGTAAACTTGTAACTTTGAACCCAATCCAGATGACAAGGGTTTAGGAATTAGGAGAAATCTGCCCGTGTGAAGGACTTTTTGATGAAACTGACCCTCATTTTCGCTTCATGGATAGGAAAAACATGAAAACCTCCCATAGTTAGCCTGACGGCAAGAAGACTTTAACCTATTATCCGTCTACCACTGAAAATATTTTTCGCCAGCACTGTGATCGATGCGAGCTGGGTGTGAAATTCATATCGATCTTATTGTATCGATCTTGGTGATTAATTCATTGCAGATATTTGAAACCGGATCCTTTCATGGGGAGGTGAATGCTCTATTCCTGAGCCACAACGAATTTATGTAATTAATTGCCGAATGCTAATTTTTATAAGTACAGATATTAAAATTCGTTATGAAGAACTGGAATTTGATCTCCAATGGCGGATTAAAGCCACCCCAGCTTCAGATCAATGTGTGCCAACTTGTCTAGTAAGTAAAGGCGGCCAGTGCGTATTGCTGACCATATTGTCCCAATCATGCCGTTTGTCCGGAAATTGTGATGCATTCATCTACATTAACTCCTGGCCTACCACTAGTGTGTCTCTAATGTGCTACCAAATTCATCTCTAATGTGTCAGTCCCATATTCGCACTAGATGGAAGTTTTTTTCTTTTTTTAAGAGCAAAAAAATAATATCGAAATTGTGTTCTTTATAAATTAGTGGCATCACTTTTGCAGTATTAAGTAATTTTTTTTGTTTCATTACATAATTATTGGTTTTAAAGCAAAAAGATAATTAAAATATAACTAATAAGAAGTTGATAATAAAGATAAAAAGATAATTAAAATATAACTAATAAGAAGTTGGGGAGAAGTTAAGTGTAAATATTTATTTAATATTTTTTAAAAAAAGAAAATTCTATATAAACTCATAAATAAAACATTTCTTTGGAAATATACATTCACTATTATTTCGAATGAAATAAAAATGGGTTAATAAAGAATGGCTCCCTAGAAACTAGGAGCACCATATGCAAAATTAAATTTAATAAGAGGAAATGTTTCTATATTCAATTTTAAAAAACAAGTTCGCCATAAAATTATATTTATGGAGAGTTCTTAATAGTATGTAAAGCTTATTGAAAGTAATGACTGAGAACGCATAGAATATAAAGTAAGGCTCTATTGTACTTTCTCTATAAATATTCAACTAATATGTTATATCATGCTGCGTTATTTTTTTAAAAATAATCAAAAGAAATTAAATTTTACGAAAATGAGTTTACATTCTTATAATATTTTTAGAAACCTTTTTTTTTTAATCATCAAGTTTCATTCATAAACATTATAAAGGGGAAATTTTTAATAATTATAATTTCTTTTAGTTTTCCAAATCAACACAGTGATATTTTTTCTACTTACAGCTAAATATTATTGCAAATTTAATAAATGTTTTGTAAAAAGAGATATTTTTACTTATTTAGAGTAGTTATGAGTTTAGTCGTAACTTTGCATTTATATATTATTTTGTCCAAACTAATAATAATGTTGAAAAAAAAAATTACAAATATCTACAGCTTTGTAACTGACCTATTTCTTATCAGATTCCGTTCGTTCCATCCATTTATATAAAGTCAGTTAGATCTGACAATAGAAAAAATAAATAGGTAGAAAACTTCTCATAATTGTTGAAGTAAAGATATTGTGAAATTGTGAAACATATTTGATGATTAAAAAAAAAGTTATAGGGCACACACAAAAAAAAATAAATGAAAAATAAAAATTAAAAGAAGGAAAAAGAAACAGATGTAGATTTGTATCATAGCTGTAGAATTAAATTTTATGAACATGGTTTTTTCCTAAAAAAATAGATTATATGATATTGTTTCAAAAAGAAATTCATCTTCAGGCATTCATTTTGCAGTCAGGTGAAAGCTCAAGTGAATGGAGTGTCAAAAATATCCTTAATCCTAGAGATCAAAGGTGAAGAATCCATGCCTAAAAATTGGTTTAAAGGATTATTTTTTTAAAAAAAGCCCGGATATACCTAGGTTTGCTGATAAACTACTGATCTGATGATGATGATAGCTTAAACTTAGACGATAGGCGACACTGTAAAGTCTAATTCCGATCATATTCTAACCACTTTATGAAACATTTACTAGTTTGATTCAATTTATATTTATTATTAATTAAGCCATTGAACCATTATATTTCAAGAGATGCATGACTTAAGAAGATATGAGTTTACTAATTTAGTAAATGGTTAAACCTGAAAATAGTAACCTTAAAACAATAAAAATAACGATAATTATCTTAGTACAAAAAATAAAAGAAAATTAGTTTTAAAATTAAAAACAACATACACAAAATCCAATTTAAATAAATAATTACGTAAATATCTCTAAAAATAACATGCAATTTAGAAATAATTCCTAAGTAAAGCAATTAAATAAAAGTAAAAATTGAAGAATCATGAAATAATAATTAGAATAATATTATCTAAATATCTTTGTTTACCCTAGTTTTAATTGTAATATCTTCCTAAAAATGCTTTTACAATGCAATTTTTTTAAACAAGATACACACTTATAAGTGTTATTTTATAGCTTTGACTATGGATAAAACAGTTATCTTCTTTCGAAAACAATCAAAATAAAAACAGAAAACAATTTTGAACTGGAATTTAAGACTGAAACTATTCTCACACTTTGTCTCCATTTGTTTTCCGTAAAATATATTCATGAAAATACTTGAACTGAGCCTTAGTAAAATATTTCAGAGCATCATGGGATATGGAACCTAGAGAAGAAAAACAAAAATATATCCTCAAGTAAACCCTCAAAATAAACAATCAAACAAACAAAAAAAACAGAGCTTGGCCTAGTTGCAATGCAAAATTATTCCAGATTCCCAGCTGCCTCTCTTCGCATAAAAATTCGTTGTGACTGCCAAAAATTCTCGTCAAAACACTCAACCATGGAGCTGAAAAAATAACTTTGTTTTTCAACGTATTTTTTTTTCTTGCTCATTTTCTTTGAGAAGAATATATGCACATCCTTTGTGGTTCTGTGTTTACAGTTGTTCATTAGAATAACATGAGTTATGGAATAAATAGTAGTCTTTTCACACCCCTCTCTTTCAAAGCTTTGGAACAAAACATGTTCAACATCATACTAAGCTGGTCACTGGCAATATAAGACAGTAGGATTGGAATTTTAAATCAATAATGGTATAATAGAGTAAAACCATTTTATTGAATATCAAAGTGAATCAATAAATGTGATACAATACCAATTTCGTTCCAAGAGCATACTTTTGGAACAAAACACTTATATACTAAATTGGAACATATTGGTCACTTAGAATTTTTCTTAACTTGTTATTTTTTTAGAGATCAGTTTGTTAACTGCGCCGTTATTTTTGAAACTAGAATAAGTAAATTTGGAGCTAAGTTGTTTTATTCTTCTATGATTTTAAAAATTATAGTATCATTTTGATGTTTTATCCAATTATTGTGTTAACGTCATCCAACCAAATTAATTGACCTTTGCCTGCATTTATAATTTCATTCAAACTTTTAAAAGTCTTGAACATATGCCTCTTACTAAATAGACTTCGTCCACTTTCATTCAAAAATGGAATGAACAAACTGATCACTGAAAAAAAATTAACTTGGAGTAAAAATATTTTAGTAGACGTAATGCAAAATCGGGAAAATTAAATCAACATTCATTCAAAAAAGTAATAACCTCAAAACTTTACTTAGAAAATATATAGTTAACTAACAAAAAAATTACTTAACTCAAATTGGCGATATGTATAATATAAGAATTAACTTGTTATGCTTGAAAATCAAGGAAAAGTAAGTGTAAGTCTCTAGAATATTTCGATTGTTTATCCCACAAAAAATTGCTGTAAATGTTGGAAGATGAGCTAAACTGTTATAAATTTTAGCATGGTTGCATAACCACGCACTTGACTTAAAGCAAACTAAAAATAAAGTTTTTATAGTGCTACTATAAAATAAATCTATTCATCGTGTGTAAAAACAAGAGATACAACGCTATAAATGATTATGCATATATATTACGTATTTTAATAGTAATGTTTGTTTCGTTTTTTTGTTGTTGTTTGTTTTCGTTCTTTTCGCATCCTCCTCTCTTCAATCGCTTACCCTGAACTGTAAGAAAGCAAAACAATGATTCCCGTATAAATGACACATCCACAAAGTTCCAACATCCATTTTTCATTTTTGGTAATTTAGAAACTATAATTATTCGTTAATGAACCAATATGATGGCTAAAAAACCGTTTAGTCTCGTATCCACAGTTTTTTAAATGTACCAGTATTTGAATTGTAAAGTAAACAAATTTCGAAATGTACTGTAAAAAAAATTTTATTTTATTTTAAGAAATACAATTTTGAATGTCAAAATAGGGAAGCCGGTCAAATAGTTTCTGAGAAATTGAATTTTTAAAAAAAATCGTATATTTAAAATTTGATTTATCAGTCACAAATTTTGGACTTTGCTATTTAAAACTGCATTCTTTAGAATTACGAAAAAACTTGTTTACCTTCCAATTCAAAATTTCTTGAACTGTTATTAAATAAGCAAATAAACCAAAAAATATTTTCAAAAAAAATACTTTGGTTAAATGAATTTTATAACTTTTTCAAGAAAATTTCAATGCACTTAAAATGTTCTAGATGAAATACGCAGAAATTGTAATTATTCATTAAGAGATTTAACATTTAGATCGATCTAAAAATCAAACTATTGGAACTATATTTCCCAAATTGCGGTTTATTTCTGTGATCAAAATTCCCCATCCGTCAAAAGATAGGTATGTTTATTCAGAGGAGCCGCATTTTGTGGCTGATTTCCGAATTTAAAATTTTGCGTAAGCTGATTAATTAGCATATTTGAGGTCATCCCCTAGAACCATTAAGTTTGAGTGAAGATCCGATCATTAGATCAACAGTTATTTGGGGGGGTTCGTTTATTATTATTACTTTCATGTGCACTGTACAGCCGATAATATTTTATTATATTAAATTTCTTAATTTAAATAGCCTTAAAAAAATTTTAATAAAAATTCAATAATAATAACACTCTGCTTTTGGAAACTAGTTTTTATCTTTAAAATCTCTTTAACATTATTTTCCTTTAAAAACATAATAAATTTATTCCAACTGTTTTTAAACACTAGCACAATTCTATTTTAAATAGTACATATCTCAATTTCAAAATAGTAGATGGACTCTTTACGCTAACATATTGCACAACTACAATATTGTTGCAAGTCAGATATTTGAATGAATTTATAAATAAACGTCTAAACCGGGAACGCATTGAAAAAACGAGCAAATATTTGTCTTGTTCGAAAAGTCAAATCCCAAAATTAGTTTTTATCAGGAAATTGTCTTTGGGTATATAAGGGCTTTACAACTGTCAGAAAATTTCCTAGGTTCAAGCAATTATTTGCATTCGGAAGTTCGTTCAAAAAGTAAAAATACATGAAGTAAACTTTAAATTTCTGTTCGGATTTTTTTTCTCTTTTTAAAGTTTTGACTTTTGCTACTTTCTCAACGTCATCATATGATCAGTTTATGGCAAATTGTAATTAACGCATTATTGATATAATTTTTTTTTTAATAAAAGGGAGTCAAAAACTGATTTAATCCAAAGAGTTGTTTTAATCCAAATTATTGAAAGGAACGTAACAATTAGATAAAAAATAACACTCTTATTTTTTTTCTTGTTTTGCATTAATTTCTATACATAAGATATCTCAAAGCCAACAAAAGTTAAGTTTATTTTATGGTAATAATCCTTTCACTCAAAATCTGTATTAAATATATTTTCTAACTATTGTTTTCATTAATTTGTATTAGGACCAAAATAAGGAGGATATATCTATGGATAAGGAATACTGTATAAAACACCGGAATCTTTTCTGTGTTAAGAGTAAAATCTTCCAAACACGGATCACCCAAACATCACTTTTTAAAATTTGCCCTTATTTTAAATTATTTAGATCTAAGAGAAACAGTGATTCCTCACTGATAAATGTTTAATAAGAAGAAGAAAAAAAATTCTAACTACTTTATTTGAGTTTTCTAATTTAGTACAAATATAATTTCGATAAATTAGCAGCTTTCTGTTAGTAATTAATAGACCATTTTTTGCAATTAAAAATATCAAAATATATTTTTTCTTGTTATTAGTGGGTTATAAGTAAATATATATGGGCAGATGCCCAAAATCTTTAACTTTTGATAATCAAAAAAAATAATAAAAAATAATAGGCACACTATTTTTACACCTCCTTAATTGTTTGAAAATGTATAAAATATCAGAAAATAATTGCGAACGTCGAAAATTTTGATGCCCTTATAAGTATAAACAAAAAATTAAAATTTTTGAACTAATTTTTCTAGGATTATAATCACAAACTGTCATTCGGTGAAGTTACTGTTACGTTGTCAAGACCGTAATCAGACGCAGATCTAAGAAGTAAATGCTAAAATCAGTTAAAATTTTGATCGCACGTTTGTCAATGCCTAATTTATTTTCTGTGTTGTGTGCATCGCATTGCGTTGCATCTGAGTAAAGTTTTCGATCTATTCTCTAGGTTGTCCAAATCTTAACCCTGTCAAACCGTAACCTCAGGATTAATTAATTGAATTTAACATATTAGAGCTTAGTTTTTTCCCTTTGTTTTACTAATTGAAGATATTTTTTGACTAAAAATAATTAAAATATACTTTTTGATGTTTTATACATTTTCAAACAATTCTGGAAGGGTAAAAATAGAGTGCCTATTATTTTATTTTTATTTTTTCTTATTATCAAAAGTTAAAGGTTTTAGAGATCTGTCCATAATTATATATATATATATATATATATATACATATATATATATATATATATATATATATATATATATACATATATATATATATATATATATATATATATATATATATATATATATATATATATATATATATATATATATATATATATATATATATATATATATATATATATATATATATATATATATATATATATATATATATATATATATATATATATATATATATATATATATATATTTGCTTAATTCTAATTCATACATATTCATTTCTTAAATCAAAAATAAAAGTACTGGGTATCGTTTTGAATATTAAATTAGTTAAAAATATTTAAAAATGCTATGCACGTCTTAGACCATATATGTTAAAACAGAGAACAGTGCAGATTTAACCAAAGTGATATCCTTCAATAAGATTTGCCTAAACATTTTTTTTTTAAATTTATTAAACTACTTTATTTTAAAAGAACCTCATACAATATTTATGAAGTCTTTAAAAGTTTTATCCACCGTAAATATAACGGCAAACATTGATAAATAGCTTTATTTAATGCATAAACCATTCTCTGAGAGAGACTTAGTAGATTCTTTCATTTTACTTGCTAGTTACTTTAGAGATCTCGATAATTTTTGACAGCAAGGAATTTAATGAGATCATTAAACGAGTGTTTGAAGCTCTGAATCGAAAGATTTTTGACATGAAAAGCATATTGAGTTTACCTTATTCTGCAGTAGTTTATTCGAAAATTTCTCAGAATTGGAAATTTTCAAAATTGTTTGTCCTGGATAATAAAGGTAACGTCAATTAGTGCAAAATAAGTATGAAAGTTGTAGGCTTGCTATTAATGTAATATTAAAGCAATATGCTGACAATTTGCTGTTAAAAGCATTTTTGAGCAACGCATTTCATATTTAATTATTTTCTGATAAATTTTAATCAGTTTTAATGTCAAAGAGCACTGGTGAATCTTCATAAGAGAGTTTTTTTTATGTTTTAACGAGTGTTTAATATTTTTCAGCGCTTTATTAATTGAAAAGATTAAAGGAATAAAGAAGCTATCGCATTATTTTACTGCTCCCATTTTAAGAGAAAAATAATTCTGGTAAAATGTCCGTACTGCATGGTAATGACCATAAATCTGGTAATAATACCAAAATATACAATATTTACAAAATTATCAACTGGTAACTTTCCGTTTGCCTCATAACGGTTTACCGGAAATTCTGATTTTCAAAATTATAGATTTTATTACCAAATATTTAGCAAAAATACAAAATTTAAAAGTAAATTTTACCAAATGAAACATTTTTATGCCATGCTTTGATGTATGATAAAATTACCAAATTTTGTCACAATTACTAAATTTTATCACATATTTAAGAGCATAGTTTAGGTTTAATTTTACCAAAATCTTTACCAAAGTGCTTCGATAAAAGTTACCGAGCTTTTTGGTGTTTCCATAAAGCCAGAAACGTGGTAAATGTTTACAGATTCTGATAGTTTTTACTGTATTTTTATTCTCAGTACATAGGGGAAACATTGTTTGTATTTATAAATAAAATATTTTGAACTTTAACATGTCTGATGAAGTGACAGAGGTCATTTATATAAATGCTCAAAATATCGGAACTAACGGCATTGGTGGCTACTATGTTCATCTCATTTTTTTTCACCCTAATTTATTATACTTTGTTTAACTCTATTAATTCAGTCTTAATAATTGCTCTATCCTTATTTTCGGTTTTAATCTTCTCTGTTTTTTTCTAAGCAGGTTACAAGATGGAAGTTTTGTTCGGATTACTTTGAAAGCAAGCACATAAAGACTTTTTCAAGGAAAAGAAATTAAAATTTTGATTCTATAATCTTCAAGAAGACTTTCCACTAGTTTTATATATATATATATATATATATATATATATATATATATATATATATATATATATATATATATATAGGGAGACTATTTAAGGAAATGAACAAAAAACATCTTAATTGCATGGATGAACTAGGTCTATTTTTATATTTTATTTTACTACTACATTGGTTAATGATATTTGTATATATCAATGACAAAGTGCTTTGCATTGTACACCGGCTGCATTTGCAGTGTCTACCTAGAACTTATTAATCTGAAGCTGTTTCTTCAAAGAGAAAACCTATGATTTTCATATAAGATTTTATAATGAAACAATTTCTAGATATTGAAATTCAATGCTCAAAACAAAATTTAATCAATTTTTTGTGTGTAAAAGCGTTTTTTAATAACAACAAATATTTTAAAACTTCCTGCACTAAAATTTATTACGAAAACTAATTATGAGAATCTCCTTCTCACCTGCCTTTTGATGCAAATGTTTTTTTTTCTGTAATGAATACATACATTAAAGAAACAAAATTGATAAATTTTTCAAAATAACTTACTTTTATTTTTACTATTTATGAAGTTTTTGAAAGAAAAAAAAATTCAATCAGTATTTCAAAATAAAGTAAATGTTTCTTTCATTGCAATAAGAACATGGAATTTAAAAATAGACAAATTTCTTAGTAATTATTATAATTATTTTTAAGAACTCATATGGAGAACGATAATTGTAAAATAAAGAAAAATAATGAATCAATTTTTACATAATTTACTAAAAAAATAGTCTTTTAATTTATGATCTTTGAATAAAAAACATTGTAAGTTCCGCAAATTAATATCCCACTCCAGATTGGGACCGAAACTGTGACAACGTATCCTTGAGGCGGATGCTCTAACCACTACACTACAACTCTTGTACAGCACAGAGATAATTTAAATTTAAGTTATGCGCTTGTACGTATTTATGCTCGTTACATCTCAAGTTGTAGCAAATTTTTACTTCATTCAGTATTTTGGAAATTCCTTAATTTCATCCTAGATTAGTTTCATAAGAATTAAAACTCAAAGTTCCCTTGTCAGTTACTGACAATGAGCAGACTCAATATTATCAAAAAACAAATATTTATCTCCAGTTTACATAACAAAAATAATTATAAGTATTTAAAAGTAAAGTATAACTTGTAATAAAAATTCACACTGTACAGTTTGTTCCAATTTGAGAGAGACAAAAAATAATATCTTTCTTGGGCTCTCACAAGTTCATCTTTTTTTTAAATATTTTTATCAATTAATTTGCGTTTTTAATCCCAAAAAAATTAACTATACAACAAAACGTCTATTGCCCGTTAATAAAACGTTTTTAAAAAACGGCCGAAAAATGGGTAAAATGTGCACGTTAAAATAACGTATTTTTAGTACGTATTTCTAACGAAATATTTAAAAAAGAAATTTATAACGTTAAAGTACCGTCACTTTAACGTATACGTTTTAACGAATGAAGAAATGTTGAAATTCATCACGTGAAATTGACGTAATTTTAAACTTTAGTTCTAAACTTTATAACGAACGAATTTTTAACGTTTATTTGTCCTTTCATGCTGTATGGGTCTCGTAACTGTAGAATTTCATGCATTGCATGTATTCTGTACTCCAAAACAAAACAATTACAACTATTTTTTTCAGTCAAACAGCAGTAGGCACGCTGTGGTTTGAAATCAATGAAATAATTTTACTTGGCAGCAAATCAAGTGCATGTCATAAAAAATAAATTAACTTACAACATAATGAATGTACCGATTTAATAGTGTCAAATATTTTTTTTATCAAAATAGTTTTTGCTATAATATATAATTTGTTTGACACTGAATGAAATTCGTCTTGTGACAGGGTAGCTTCATAATATTTCAAAAAATTAATAGAGTTACTGACAGATCGGATCTCTATAATAATTTTTTTTTAATATTTCCAGTAAATAAAAACTATTCTCCAACTAATAAGAAATTTTACCAAACAGCAATACCCAACAGTGCTTTAAGGAATTTGATACTGACTCTGTTTCTTACCAACGATGTTATGTTTTTGTTATATTTTAAAATCATAAGCAATAGAATCCTAATATTCCACAGCTACTATTTCAAGTGTAATTGCAATGAATTCACAAAATTAAATTTATGATGCACAAATATGCTTTAAAAATAATGTTGCAAGTAATGATGAAAATTCAGGTAATTTTTAGCATTCTTTGCAATGCTCTTATTAGAATTTTTCTCTTATGGTTCGAGCAAAACACTTCCTAGGATCAATCCGTATTCTTACCATTTAAAAACCTTATTAAAATTTCTTAAATGAAGAATAAACAATGTGTTTGTATGTTTTTTTTGTAATGAAAAGGAATATGAAATGAATTTTTAACGAATTGAAGACACAAAAAAAGCTTTCATCTTTTAAAGAAAATTTTCAAGATGTTTAAAATTTTTACTTCACTTAAAAAACATAAAAAATAAAAAATCGGAAACAGAGAAAAAAAAGAAAAGGAAAAAAACTGGGGTTGGCATACTGTTAAAAAAAATCAATTTTTGAAGCAATTATTTTGCTATGACAATCTTTTTACCTTGAATCAAGGAACTTAAACATTATGTGACAGAGAAAAAATTGTATATTTTATTTACTTCAAATTATCTATCTGAAAGATATTTAAAGTAAAAAAAAGACATGCAGCTGAAAAGGTTTTTCATTCAAAAAAACTTCCCTCAAATATTTCATATGAAATAAAACAAACCGATATTTTTTGTTGTGCTTGGCAATTTTTTCTCAACGACATATTTGAAAAGCGAGTACAGTGCCAAAAAAAAAGTAGTAAAATACGATCGTAAAAAAATATATCAACTAAAGTGAGCAGTAGTCTTAGCCGTAAAATAACGGGAAAAAAATTCTGAATTTGAAGCGATTTTCGCGAAGTAGCGTGATGATTCCAGGCAGCACTGTGGAAAATACCTAGAGAGAAACTTTCCCACAAATACGAGAAGTTCGCCAATGCACCTGACATTTTTAGAAAAGAAGGAGCACTCGCCAATCAATCACTATAAGTGGAAAGAAGCGCTATTTGTAGTGGGGGAGAAGAAAAAATCTTCCATCTCTTGCCTATTTCGGAGAGGGTAAAATGTGTTTGCTTAAATGTCTTGGCGATTGTTGGCGAATACTTTAAAGAAAATTGCGGAGTATGGAAGGGAAAATAGCACTTACAACTTTGATTTATATGTGGTCTTAAAATTATGCCAAATGGCTTACTTTTTTTGAGTTTTGGAATTCATCTTTAATCGTAAAAAATCCTTCGAGAGTTCTTTAGATTCCAAGTATGCCATAAATGTAAATGTCTCTTCTTCCTTTTTTTTTCATTCAAAATGCTTTATTACAAAGTGGGATTTGTGGGATATTACAATGGTCTGTTAAGACATTTAACGTAGCTAAATGGTAATTATTTAAAGCGAAGTATGCGAAGTAATTTTACAAAATTTATCTTGAAATTTTTAATTGATTCAGCTCTTTGTTAAAATATTACTTTATTTTTAAGTTTTGGTAAGCTTTTCTACTGGAAACAAGAATGAAAATAAATTTTCTAGCAAAATATTAAATGCTTATTAGTTTTAAATGGCATAAATAACTTCAAAAAGAAACAAATAGCAGCTATCATAACAGCTAATTCTTTCACAAAAAATTGTTTTGTTTATCCTTATTTCGCTTATAGTAAATCAATGCTTCCAGTAGTTGTTAAATTTAAAAATATTTCAAAAAGTAAATCTGGCCATGTGTATAGCTGTATTTTATGCCATTTTATCCTTTGAAAGTAAACAGAAGCCCTCTCATATTCCAAAAGAATACTCCAAGAAAGTTTAGAGTATTAGACAGAGACACTGCACACTGAGAAAAAATTTATGATAAAACTATCATGGTAAAATTTACCACGTTTCTGACTCTGTGGGGACGCCAAAAAGTTCGGCAATTTTTAATGAAGTACTTTGGTAATGATTCTTGTATGATTAACAATACAATATAGTTTTATAATATGTGACAAAATTTTGTAAATGTTGTAAAATCTGTTGTAATTTTATCGTGATATTTAAAAGGATTACAAGAAAACCAATTTTTCAGTCAAATTCGCTTTCAGTTTTGTATTTTTTACTAAAGGTATGGTAATAAGAACTGTAATTCTGAAAACCAGAATTTCAGGGTAAACCTTTACCACATAAGCAGAAAAATTAACAGATGAATGGTTTAGGTACCGTATATTTTTTTAAACATAATTCATAAGTCCGCAGCCTAAGTAAGCAGTTCGTTCTTGCGATAAATATATACCCCTCAAATATCAGCCATAGGTAGAGTCTTCTTCTCGCATCCGATGAGGGTGATACCGAAATCAAATTAAACTGAGAAAAGCCATTTGCGAAAATCACGAATGCGAATTCGGAGATGCGATTGAGAGCCTATTTGACGAATTTTTCACGGGTAAATATAATTCACCAATAAAGTTCTCGTTCACATCCCTGAATTTGCCTACTACAATTTATCTCACCCGATGTAACCGGTCCTCCCTCTGACTGTATAAGAATTATTATTTATTTATTTATTTATTTTTTTATTTTTAATAAAACAATCTCAAATTTTGCACCGCATGCCAAACACTAACTACGCTTGACAAAGGAACTCTAGACAACATTTGATTGAAGAAATAATATTTATATGCTTAATTTAGCTTAACATATATCTGCAAATATATACAATCATGAAATAAAGGTAGACACTTCTCTGTAAATGAACATCACTCTTATTGAATCCTAGTGATATTGCGCAATTTTTGTTAGGATTTAACAAGGATTACTGTTACATTTTTGTTTAAGTAAGCAAGAGTACTAAAATGTACTTAATTTTAGTCTACACATACTTTCGTTTTACAGTTATTCAGCAGGGTATCATTTAATTTAAAAAATGTTGTTTTTATTGTTATTTAATAATCTAACTGCATAATCCAAATAAAAAGACTAGAAATAATGCGACTGGCTACGTCATAATCAACTCAATTATTTTCAATATATTAAAATAAATGGAGAGAATTTATAATGAATTTTTAATGATTTTTTTTTATAAAAACTAATATGGTAATAAAATGAGAAGTATATATTCTCAATATATCAATATTTTCTTCAAGTTGAAAATGTGTAGAGATATTTCTAACAATCACTTGATGCACTAATTTTGATAGCTAAATGAAATAATACGAAACTGCATTGCCATATGTTTCGAAATCGTAAATGGCTAATTAATCGATGAAACTTCCATTACGGAAATGATTCAACAATTGGATAAAAGATGGCGCTATTAAACCTCAAAATTGATTTCCACAAAGATAATAAATTGATAATGTTTCTTTTCTTAGAATTATTCCCCATTTCAATTTCATATTCATTTATATAAAGGTTATAATGAAGTATCTCTTCCAAGATACTACTTACGTTTGACTCGAATTTCAAAATATCTAGGTACTTATTTGTTAAAATTATCATTTCCATAATGGCTTCATCCAATAAATTGTTATGTCCGCTTTCCGCTTAGAAATTTATTCTGAGAATTTGTCGGATGTAAAGAATATGAGACTAACATAATCAAAATATTTTGCTTAGAACATTTGAAACCGGTGGTGAAATATGTTTTCACCTTACGACTATCATTATTTTAAGAACGATAAACTGTAAGTACTCTCCATACGATAATAATTTAAGATAAATTGATTCTTAAGAACTATTCTATCAATGGGATAGAATTGAATAAAATTGTATGAATATCAATAACAAAAATGAGAAAAAAGTCAGGAATGAGTTAGAAAAGAAAACATGTTATTCACTAGGAGTCGTTTTAAAATCTAATCAATAAATAAAAGATTCGCTTTTTCATACCCTTTTTTCTATTAAATTAATAATTATAAAGTTTTGTGCAGTTCCTTTTTCAATTAAAAGTATTTTTTAGACTGCGGTAATGCATGTTTTTCATTTATTTGTTTTTAAATAGTGAAGGATTAAGACGGCGTACTTGATTAAATCTGTTTAGTTTTCGGGACTCAATATATGCATTTTATTTAAAATAGATCAGAAATTTGAAAATCCTTAAAAATATATAGTTAAAATCGTCCTTGAAATTAGATATCTCATTTACAAAAATTAAATACTTAAAATGATGAATGATTCTTAAATATATTTTAATGGCTCCTACACAAATTTATATTATATATCATGAAATTAGAATGAATTTCCTAATAATTCGAAAAAAGTATTGTCTATTTTTGACCTAAGTCTGTTCCTAATATTTTCGTTTAGAAGTCTATACCTACCGTTTATAACCTATGGTTTATACCTCCTTTTGAATAATGCAAGTTGTGTTTGTGCTGATACTATGGAATAAATTCTTTATTGTTTAAAATGGACAAAAAAGCTTTATTCTTTAGAGTTTTCAAACCTTTATATTGAGAAAATTATGGAGGAGAATTTAAAATTATTCAATCATTAAATATATTTTCATATGAATCGGGGAAGAAGTGTTGATCTATTTCTTTTAACTACTAGTTTTAAATATTCATTTTATTATTAATTTTGGACACATTCTAAATGTTCTTCAAAAGGAAACCTTTCGGATTCTGAATAAAACAAGTCATAGTAAATTTAATTTACATTAAACATGCTTTAATTTAAAAGAAAAATAGTAAGTTTCGGTTTTTAAGAAAGGGTTAATAATTTTTAAAAAAATAAGTATCATGGAACTTCGTGCGCAGCAAAAAATAGAATTACTATAAAATGTACTGCTGCCAGCATTTTTTAAATCCATCTTTAAATCCATCTTTAGCGTAGCATTTTATGGAGCAAAAATCTAATATACAGTAATTTTTATAGTAATAATTATTGTAAAATCACTGAAACACTGTTGTTGAAAAATTATCAATGTACGATTTAGGGTATGAAATTTTACTGTAAAAATGCATTTTACGGTAAAATTAATTTCACAGATTTTGCTCCGGGATACCGATACTTTTTATCGTAATTTGATCAGAAATTGACAGTTTGGTGATTATAGAAACTGAGAAATAGAGAATTTATTTATGCCTAATTGGCCCAGAAAAAAATCAGATTATTTAACTAAATTTAGTGAACGATTTGAAGAAATTGAGCGTTTGAGTTTGTTTATAGTTCAACATTTTCTTATAAATAATTGAAATTCCTTTTCTCATTTTTCAATATATTATGAAGATATACATTTAAGATGAACCAAATAACTGTAAATCACTTCAGCAGTATAACTAACGTTTTAATGCGTCTAATGAATTTTAGTCTTTCTTTAATAAAAAACAACATGCGATTTTCTTTTGAAATACAATGAAAATGTTAAGGATTTTAGTTTTTTATAAAAAATACCTGTCTATTCTAAGCAGCCAATTCTGCTATTTAGAATATTTATGATACCATGACATCATTGCAACTGCCATGTCTTGGTCTCGTTAATTGACGAATGTGAGAGTACTATATTATTCTTGATATTATAGAATGATGTCAAAACCTTTTGAATGGAAATTAATTTCAAAGGAAATCAGAATATATTTATTCCATTTTGTAATGATATATTTTTCTGAAAATTTCAAGTATTCATGTTGAAGATTTTTTTGCATAATTCATCTGCAAATCATCTTACACAATTAGAAGTAATAACAAATCTAAATACTTTAAAATATTCATTTAAATAATTAAGAGAATCCGGAATCTTTTTTCAAAACAATTTTCACCTTATTTTTGGAGAAGTATTCAGATAAAGAAGTAATACAGAAAGTAAACGTGGTTATAAGAAACATATGGAATAAAATGGAAGCAAAAATGCGCAATATGCGCTAAAAAAGGGAGGAATGTATATACTTTTTCAATAAATATTTAGTTATTTTTATAAAGGAGCTCGGTACACAAAAAAATCCCAGTTGATAAATTTTTTTTATTCCTTAAAAATTTACTTAAAAAGCATTAATGTGAATTTTTGGTTAAGATTGCGGTCCTACCGCCTTTATAGTTTTGTCTTTCACATATGAATGTATTTGTAATTTGCTTTGCTTTTATTATATTGGGGAGAAAGATGTGTCTCAGTTATTAGGTAGATATTTGCAGCTAAGTCAAAGAGAAAATAATTTTTTAATTTATCAATTTTTCTTTTTAAACTCTCTGCATTCAATGGTACAATCGTAAGTATTGGGTTTATTCGACATTATTGCTAGAGGTCTGTTTAGATAATGAACGTAAGATATTAGTTATTCCACTGTTTTTAATATAGTAGTATTTTTGACGAGTACTTTTAATGGATATATCTCATATTTTGCCACTTTAGAACAGTTCCCAGAAATTCATTTATATAGAGTTTCTGCCTCTACTTAATATTAAAGTAAATCGGCAAAAGACTTTACGGTTATTACTTCACAAAAAAAAGTGGGGAAATGTATATATTCTTAAATAATAAGTTTAGTTATTATTTTATCGGTGTCCGGAACACAAAAAAAATGGATGAAGAGATTTTTTTATTATTTAAAAATTATTGTGCGCAATTCTCTTTCGAATTTTGAAAGATAAAATTATTTTATGATCTCAGTTAAAATGCGAGATAAGACTTTTTTTTTTCCTTATTGGTGCGATGCTGTAATCTCAAAAAAAAATAATAAATAAATAAATAAATAAATAATAATAATAACTTGTTGGAACGGCACTGAGCTATAGTGCCTAGATGAAATAAAAGAAGAAAACTTTCAAAGTCTTTCTTTTCTACTCTGTAACTACATTAAATACAACTCAGTGAAAAGTGGATCAGCTTATTCATATTTTAGTAATACTTCTTCAATTTATTTTCACAGAAAAAATAAAAAAAAATTAAATTTTGCTCTATATTTTTTTAAAATGATAGAAATGAAAAACATACAATTTAATTTCTGAAATTACTTATTTTTTAACTGCAAACATCAAAAACTAACGAATATAAACTAAAAGTTTGGAAGCATTTCTTTAAAAAATGAAAACAACTCGAAATTACAGATAACATATTCGGTTCTGACGAAAATTAGGAGCATCATATTTTTTTAAAAATTTTAATGTTCTATTTTTTTAATTCAAAATTATGTTACCGTCCCTCTTACGTAAATTTAATATCAAAATGTTGCAAAAATTGTAAAAAATAGATTCACGTGGTAGATATGTGTTGTCAACGGAGGATATAGTTCTCTTTTGTGGAGTTCGATGCATCGATTTTTTTGAATTATTATAACTCTTTTTTTACACTACTATTGATTCTTTATCAGTATACCCATTGTTTTTTTTTAGGTTTTTCCAACGATCAAAGGTAAAACCATTATTAAACTCTATCATAAACATAATATTTTATTCAAAAAGTAAACTTATTTCACAGCTACATTTCAAATAAACATCATAATTTTAAAACTAATTTCCCCTTATTCGAAATAATCATCTTCAGAAAGGATAACTACAAGCATGTTATTGGTTATTTTGAACAATTTTTTCAATCCAATTCTATTATTATTAAATTAGTGAACTACCACACCCAAAAGATTTCGGATAGTAATATTGACGTCATTGATGTGCTTGATGAAATAATGCGTAATATGCATAGTTATCAAAACATTGCTTTTTCGGCACTGGACTTAATGCAGTAATAATATTTTTAGCTTATTATACAACAAAATCAGGCTTGCATTTAAATAAATAAGTGACAGTGTGTATTAGTTTAATAATCTAACATTGACTTGCACTATAAAATAAATTGAAAGATCTTCCCTCTATTATATAATATGGATCTAGCTGCAAGAAACTAAGTGGCTTCATTAAGTGGGCCTAGTTGGTACGATAAAATTCTGATTGTTTACCCGTATTAACTGAAAACAGTTAATGACCCGTTTTTCTCACAATTGATAGTTTCATAACATCAATTATCAACTGATTTACCAGCTCGATACCATCTTATTTATTGTTATTTGACTGTTTTGTTTGAATATGGTGAAATAACGGTTAAATAAATTGCAATTTAACAATTTTTGCTGGGTGACAGGGTATAGAAATAATATATGATTATAAACACGTTTTAATACTAACGTTTAAATAGTTCATTATCAACGAAGTATCATTCTTATACGTCATTAAGATAAATCTTAAGTTTTAAAGCATGCATTGCCTTTTAAGTTAACCTCACAATTATCGAAAGGAACACAAATTAGAATTTTTTATAAAAATAAATAAGTAAAAATAGTTTTATGTACTTATAATACTAAAACATTTCTTAAAAATTTAATTTAAGATAATATTATGTCTTGCTTTTAAAATTTCATATTATTGTTTTATTAAATGTAATAAAGAAGATGTTAGCATCATTAGGACAACTATTAAGACTTTATAAAAATTTCTAAATGCTTTAAAATGAAATTATACTTTGAAGAATGAATTTAAAGAACTAAATATTTACTTTTGTTTCAAGTATTTTTTGATTAATTTTTAAAATAATGGATATGAAATAAGTGCGTTCAGAAATTCATTTAGTAATTTTTTCTCTGCTTTGAAAGAACAATAAGCACTTTGAAAATATATTTCTTTGACAACGATGTCAAAATATTTACATTAACAATATTAATTTAATGAAAAACGCATCAAGTTTTGAAAGTCATTAAAATCCACGTAATATACATCTGCTGGAAGGTAAGTGGTTTTGTCGAGTCTTCATTAAAATCTTAATGGAAACGCAGTACAAGAATTTCATTTAATCTCTGAACTACGAAAAATTAAATCAATATTTTTTTTATTCTTTCTTAGATTTTGAGCAAACATAAAAATTTTAAGAAAATTACTGAAAATTAAGTAGAATTGTTTTATTATATGATTCATTATATGTAACAAACCTCTGAATAATTAATACAAATAAATTACTTCATATAAGTATTATTTATGAGTCATAGTCATAATGAAAGAACTGTTATATCTTCAAAATAAAGAAGGGTTTTCGTTGATTCAATTTGTTTTTAGAATATTTATATTAGAATATTTATATTAAAATAATTATATGTTTTTGATTTTTCATACATTATTTTAGTTTAGTTTATAACGTAAAAAGTGAACTGTCAGCATTGTTGTATCACGGGTTTTTCTTAGAACAATAAAAAATAAAGATAAGTAGGCATTATTAATTCAAATAGCTTTAAAATGAATTTGATTAAATGTTTGAAAATATGGTGAATGTCACAGAGAACATATTTAACACGAATTTGGAAGTTTAAATTTCTCTATTTGTTAGGTGTCAATTCAATAAAAATATACCACCACTTAAGGTGCCAGTACATCTTACCTTAAAACTTTAAGGAATAAAAAATGTGATAAACTGTAATTTTTTCTATGATATTTACTCTATCATTGGAAATAACAAAAATATTACTGTAAAAATCACGATATCAAGTTTTGCATTAAAATGAAATGGATTTTCTAGTAAAAGGAATTTTACGCTTTTTTCATTAAGGGTAATGGCAATTTCAACGGTATTTTTTTATTGCGATCCAATGATTCCAAAATAATTAGGGAATATTTTCTTACATGAAGTTTTGATAGGAGTGCAATAAAACACAAAATATCCATACTAAGTCTAGTTGAATCACCGGATTGATTAACTTTCTACAAATTTTTGCCATTTCAACTAATACATAACAGCTTAAATTATAAAGATTGGGCTACTCAAAGTAAAACTAGTTAATTTTTATTTAAAAGAATTTGTAATGATTGTAAAATGCAAAATATTTTAAAAGCAAAATATTTTAAAAGCAAAATATTGCTTTAAAAATATTTTGCAAAATATTGAAAATATTTAAATTGCAAAATATTTTAAAAGATATTCCAATCTTTTCAAATTCTCGAATTAAGTCAAAGCCAGATGAAGCAGATGAAATAAAGTCCCACATTCATTTTCTTTCTCACTATATGTTCATAAGAACTCAAGAAGCAATTAAAACGTACCAAATGTTTAATTGTAGCCTTGGCGACAAAAGCATTTCTTACACTATATTAAGAATGCCAATGTCAATAGAACAATTGAACATCAAATACTATTGAAAATATTCAGTTTGCACCCATAATTTTTATTTACGCCTTATATGCCAAGGTTTCTAAAACAATTAGGGAACTACTCTACAGTAACACAAAATATGCAATAATTTTTCTTTCCTTCAAGTAAATATCATAATTTCGTTCTTTTTTTCTTAACTTAGTGTGTGACTTTTTTATTTCTCAGTAAATATAGCCTTGCCTTGTTCTAAAAACTATAGTGGAAAACAATCTGACCCACCATTTTATTTTTTCTCACACTTTAACTATTTCTGGCTCTTTGCATTGGTTTAAACACAAATTAAACAGCACTAGAAAATTCGCATCCCATTTTTTTTAAATAATAAATCAAATTTTCTTTGAGCTATATAGTAAACATAAAAATTTCTCCGAAAAACTTAGTATTATTATAATTACTTATAGAAACTAATAACATTATAATTAGTAACACGATAATTACTTATAGAATAATATATTACTTCTCGTGGTCTTCCTCTCCATGTAAAGCAAATGCGGGTTAGCTCCATCAAAAAGTCCTCCAAGAAGGAAAATTTCTACGAATACTTGATCCAGAACTTCCCTTGTCTTCTGGATTTAGTTCAAAATTACAAGACTACGTAGTTGGACATTAGTAGTCGTAAACCCAAAAATTGGGTCAGATTTTCAACGACGGTTATAAAATATAAAAAAAAGTAAGGCAGTCAGAACCTATATATAATGAAGGCCCGAGGTTTGACAATAAAAATGGGAAAGCAAGCACTGGAAGAATTGCAGGTGGGTGTGTAAAGACCATGCATAATAAGACAGCGCAAGAAAAAAACCTCCTACTGATATTTCTATGACAATTGGAGTCTGTCATTATCTATTACAGCAAGGCAGTCGGAACCTATCAATACTGAAGGCTCAAATTTTGATAAAATAAAAAAAAAAAACAGGAAATTAAACTCTGCAAGAATCGCCGGTGAGTGTAAAGACCAGGTATAATAGGATAGTACAAGAAATCCTCTCCTGATATTTCTATGGCAATAGGAGTTTTGTAAACTTTTCTTACGGTCTAAAATATGATGTATTAATTTCAGCAATGTACCATGTTAAAAAGCAATAGCAATAGCATAAAGCAAATATTTTAATGCCTCATTCAATATTAATTCTACAAAAAAATTTAAATAACTCAGAAAAAAATTGCTAAAACTATAGATCGTATTTCTTTCCTTTGGAAACCATAAGTTATGCATAGCGCTAGAAAAATAAATCCAAGACATATTTTAACTTTTAAAGTCTGTTTCGTTTGTGAACAACCCTGAAAGATAAAAGGGGCAGAATAAAAACCTTCTTACACCTCGCAGCTTTTCAATTCAGTCTACTTTTCAACGAACTATCCAAACTGAAGGCTCAAAGTATGAAAAGTACGGAAAAGTAAGCGCTGCAAAAATCTCAGGTGGATGTGGCAGCTCGTTTAAAACCCGTAAAAAGGTAAAATATTCGGACGAATAAATGCGCTAGAAATTGAGAAGAGTTTAAGGAAAGATTTTCGAAGCTTAAAAAATGCGGTTTTATGGCAGCTTTTTTTGGCAAAATTTAAAGAAGATTAGATCGCCGTCGAAGATTGAACATTTTTGCCCCACGCGAAATTGTGAATCATGCATATTTAAGATTTTTTTCTGTTCCAATATATCTTATCTATTACTTCCATAAATTTATGAAAAGTAATTTTTAGCTTTAGATGTCACTTAAGAAGCGCCAAAGCAGTAATTTAGGATGTGATTACTTACTGTTAACGACTTGATTTCTTTTCCTTCAGGAGTTATTGAGCAATTTTTAATACTATTAAAGCATAATCCCTAAAAGTAAAGTAGAAATACCAATGAGCTAGTAAAAATAATTTCATAGCATTACTTGAAATTTTTTTCCGTTTTAAAAATATTTTAAGTATCATTCAACTTATCTGAGAATGTATCAATATAAATTAATTTGTTACATAAATAGTTTTGGTATCATAAAAAATCAGGGTTTAGGACGAACAATGGAAGAAAAAAGTTGATATGATTGTTATACAAAATAAATATCGTATGATATACTTTATTATTTGTTTTAGCTTAAAATGTGGGAAATATCAAACATAAATCATTATTTGTTCATTCTAAAATTAGATATTACAGAAGATTATAGATGTAATTTTTTACTAATACCAATCTCAATTATTATTATTCAATATTTTTATCGAATTGGATTATTTGATAAAAAGGAATATTATTTTAGAACCAGCTTCAAAGAATTAAATTTATTTGTAAAGGAAAAATAGAATTTATTAAAGCTATAAATAATTTCAAACAAACCCAGGAAAGACTAATTTTCAAAATAATTACTTTGATCTCAAATTATTGATTGAATACCCTTTGAACGATTTTTTGATTTACAGAATATGTGAAGATTCATTTTTATTTCATAATGTCTTCGCATGTTTTGTTAAACGAAATTTATTTGCAGAGTGGCAGCACGGAGTGATTGCATTTTGGTTGGTTCCACAATAATTTATTATTTTGATCTGGCTGTACAAATTTCTCTAATGTTCCTTTCTACTGGCAGCGCTAACTTACAACTGCTAATTTGACACGTTTGTCTACTTATATTTTAAACAGGCTTTTGAATGGATGTTTCTATTTAGTAAGTTAGTTGAGATATTTACCTGCATACTTCCTTAATTGTAAATTGTTTTGCTTTTCATAATTGGAATGCGAGTTTATTTCCTCTATATTATATATATATATATATATATTCTTAAATTGGACTTTGGAATAAGAGTAACATTTTTGTGACTTTTTTGTTTTACATATATTCTGAGGACTTTTCCCTATTATGCCCATATTAATTAATTTATATCAACTCCTTATAATGCTGTTATTTAAAATGAATCACATCCTTGTTCTCGGGAGCAAACTAGAATGAGTTAGTTTTTTTTAACAATCTTATATCATTTAAATCTTAAATTATAAGCTATAATCACAAATGGAAATATGACTGTGTAGTCTAAATATTCAAATAAAGATTATGTAGATTACAAGTTACTATTAGTTTTATTTATAGATAAGAGTAAAGATTTATTCGATCCACTTCGATAAAAGCCACATTTGAAATGTAATTAAGTGGGATTGTTAGACAACAAATGAGTTAATTAGGCTTTCTATTGAAATGAATCACATAGAAAATTTTGAATGAATAATTCGTATCAGCACTCAAGCTTTTCTAATTTTCCCCGAAGATAAACGTGGACCTTGAAATAAATATTCCTAATTAAAACTTTTAAACTAAAACTCTGGTTAATATCTTAAGGCAATATATCTCGTTCATACTTACATAATTGAAAAAAAAATAAACAAAACATTTCTGTTCAAAACAACCAAACATCGAGCAATCTGCGTAAATTTTATAAAATATTCACTTCTAAAACTTCTTCACTGTTCTGATAAAACTCGTATGTCTTTAGAAAAACAACTATGTTCTATGTTTTTTGGAATATGGTAAAACTCGCTTTTATTTTTGAAAAACTACATGAAGTTTAGGGGAAAAAAACATAAGAGAAGGTTATAAGGTCTCCAAAAAGAAACTAAGTTTTTTTTCAAAACATTTTTTGTTAAGTTGCAACATTATTATTATTTTAGATTTGTTTGCAGAATATTTTGCGTTACGTTAAAATTGACCAAAAAAATTTTTTTGAAAAATAATAAAACATAAACTTGTGATTTATTTAAAAAAAACATTATTGAAAGAACATTTTCAAAAAATTTACCTTATTGTTTTTCAAATAAAACACTATTTTATAGACAAACTCAAAACTGAATAAACTGTTTTTTTCCCCTGGATCATGCGAAAATTTTTATGCTTCACTTACTGTTTATTTTGTTTTATCAGTTTTCCGAAATATATTGATTAATAAAGAGAACAAACAATGTATCTCCAGTAACGTTTACATTTTTATTTTTGAACAAACTCTCAAAGAACTATGAAATGAAAAAAATTAACTCTGAAACTGAAACATAAGCAGAAAAAATGTTTGCTTTCGAGAAATTTTAAATAATCCCTCCCTATCTTTAATAAAATTGTAAAAGCGATTTATTAGTGATTTGAATTCATTCCTATTTATTTTTCGAAATTGTTACTCAAGCTTGCTTATAGAACTGAAAATATTATTACTTTTAACTTATTTTATGGTTTCTAATAAAATTAAGTCAAAACCTGCTTAATCATACAAGTGAATGCGCCTTTTATGTTGAATGATTCAACATAAAGTCGTTATATCTTACAAACATTTTTGCTTAAGACACTGTTTTAAACATCAATTGTTTTTATTCGATATTTTGGACGAGTTTGACAAATATTTTTCCTCAAATGTTTAAAAACTTTGACTTTTTATTAGTAACTTTTTATGGTTGGTAGAAATTATTTGTATGAATAATGTACATTTGCTTGAATAATGCTCGTACATATACTAAACTACATGTTTGAAGAAACAAGATTCGAGTGAAAAAAACAACGAGTCAGAAATCTTGAGTTTGACAAACCACTAGAGCGGGCAAAAAGACGAAAGTGATTCAGAAGGGAAATTTTGTTTTTATAGTTTGTTAAAACCAAATGTTTTTCCTTTTTATTGGCCTGTTTATTTCGTTATTTTAAAATTTATTTTCGGACATTAGAAAATAAATTACATCTTAATTGTAAGTGTTGTTAAGGTATTTTCACTCATTTATGCAAGTAATTCTGAAAGGTTATTTGATGACTAATTGAATATATAAGACGGACCGCGGTTAGGCTTGTGTGAGACACATCGGTAGCTTGGGAGAAAATCTGGCCTCGAATGAACCTGATGTTTCGAGGAAGGTGAGCTCTATTTCTAATTGGATGTAATATCTCATTATTTTTAATATCAGACCTATTTCCTAATTATTTTTACTTCGAAAAGAATGGTCTTTTTCAAAACCATCAAATCTTACGATTCTGTTGTGTTACTTCTTGCATTTTTACAAGCCTTGTTGTACACAGAAAAATTTTACTTTTTTTTTCCTTAGTACTTTTTTTTAAATTCTTATTTAGTGTCTTGCTTTCTTATTTAGTGTCTTACATCAGTGTTATCGACTATATAGCCCTTGTTGCATGGTTTCTCAATAGGTGTAAGACAAAAGTTAGCAAATTTCTGTTTAACCATTCCTATTTAGAGTTCACATGAAGTATCACTGTTTTGGACCTTAGGGTAGCAGGCACATATAAGGTGTGAATGGATAGTCGGCCTAAATTACTAAATTTTAGCTTTAGTAATATTTAAATTTTTATTTCAGTACTTTTATTTTATTCTTATTTAGAGTCTTACACATCAGTGTTATCGACTATAGGGATCTCCGTAACACTGTCTCCTAATATGTGTATGACTAGAGTTAGTCAATTCCTCCTTAACTATCCTTCTTTAGAGCTCACAAGAAGTTTCACTGTTCTGGGCCTAAGAGTAGCAGGCACATATAAGCTGTGACTGGATAGTCGGCCTAAATTACAGAATTTAGTTTTAGCATTATTTTACTTTTTATCTTTACTTTAAAAATAGATCCGTTCTCTCTAGAGGCACCATTGGAGTTATTTTGATAAATATAAATTTTTTTCATTTCTTATATTTTTGAAAATACACATAAGCTTTTAAGTTCATATTTTTGATTTCATTATTGCGTTTATATAAAAAACTACAAGTTATCAAAATTCCACGCGAGATATTCATAGACTTTAGAATAAAGACAGTATCAAACACCATTAGGACTCTTATCCGTTATTGCAAAAATATCAGAATTGTACTACGGCAAGTTAGAGCAATATTTTTAAAGCAGAAATGCTAAAAGATGTCAAAATAAAACCTTTATCTCACTTTTTTACCAGTGGTGCTATTTTATCAAATAAATTCTACTAATTCATCATTATTCTGAATCATTAAAGGCCCAAAACGGAACCAATCTTTCTCTATTTCTAAAAGCTGCAAGTTTTTAGAGCTACAGTCTCTTTGTTTTATTTCAATTTAACACTGATTAATCTTATTGGTGTGGCTGCGGCAAACTTGGGCGTTGTTATCGCAACCTATAGCTTTGTGATCGCAGCAAACTTTTTCAATTATTCTATCGACTTCAAGATCTTAATTTTTTTTTTTACATTTCTTTTTTTTTAAACTTTATATCCTAAATCAGGATGACCTTATCGCATGATTAGATAATTCACCTTCGGGGCCTGAAAGCCTTGAGCAATCTCATACTACTACTATGCTTGCAAGAAAGTGCAGCTGAGTTATTTCACAAAAGGTAGAATATTTTCGTTTAATATGTTTTCCAAAAGTTATGTATATAAATCATAGAGATCCGAAAGATATTTCAGAATTTAATTGATCGAAATTTGACCATAAAATCCTTTTCTCGATAAAATAATGGTAGTTATTCTGTTTGTATCGATCGGTGAAATGTTGAAACTTATTAGGTCATCATACACCGGACTAAATTGCATAATTGAGTGCTCTACATAGTCATTTCAATTACAAGATTATACACTATGACATGAAAGTGAATAAAAAGGTTGTAAAATAAAAATAAGAAACTCTGGGTTCCTTAAGGATAAATCCTCGGTTTTATCCTTAAAGACTTTCTGAATTTTTCCTTTAGTTATAGGAGGCAAAATGTGTAGATCTCGAAACTCAATTTTAAATTAAGAACATTTACATTCAAAAAGTAGTTGCATAGATAAGAAAATTAAAAGCTGTCTCTCTTGAAAAAAAGAACAATAACTCAAAATAATGCAATGTGGTAATTTTTTTTCATAAACTGTTTTTTAACTAAAACAATCATTATACAAATTATATGTTCGGAAATTTCTTTATTCTTGATTATTTAATCAGGAATACCGGGCACAATATGTAGAGCCTGAAACTATTTGTTAATTAAAAAAATGTTGTCAGTCAATGCTATGCAAATACGCCTAATTGTATACATTTAAGCACGTAATTGCCAAAACCAATTTTAAAAATTGCAATATTGTCCTCACATCATGTAAAATGGAAAGGTTTTTACTCATAAACTTGAACCAATGTTTTTCTCAAAAACATATGATTCATAAATACTATAATTAGATCTTTTGTCGATTTTTTTATCAATGTTTGCTTATACTCATTGAAATTTTATAGAAAAATTTTTCAATGTGCGTATATTATTGTTTATGGAATTTTAGTTTATATAATTTTTTTTCATATTTAGAAAACATTTCCTTGATCAAAATTTGTATTTATATCTCAAAAACTTAAATTACATTCACACACGTTTTATTAATAACAAGTCGCCTCCGGCAGTCAGCTAGATCACCTTTTTAAAAAAGTGAAATTTTAGGTATTTCGAGATATAGATTCGAACAATCAAAATTCAAGACAATATGAAAGTATTATAAACTTATATTGTTTAAGTAAGAGTGAATTTAATTTTTGTCTCTTACATGCTCGTATGGAATCATGGTTATTGTGGTGTTTCAAAAATACACTAATATGTAAGAAAATAGCATAATACACATGTTAGCATATGCTAACATATCTATACATAATAATAAACGCGGCTGTGTGTGTGTCTGTCTGTCTGTAATCACAATATATCGCCCCAGAAGCCTCGCCCGGGCACGAAACTCGGCCCATAATTGTGTTTTGACATAATGAAGAAGTATTTTTTTTCTTTTTCAAAAATTTTGATTAGTTATTTAGTTATCAGTCATTTTGTAAGTCTATGCTTTTCGTCTGCTTTTTCGTCTTCAAAGAGCCATATTCAAAAAACTATTAAAAAATGCATATACTTTTCCCCACTCTTATAAATGTATGCTAATGCGAACCTCACAATTGAAATATTAATTTTCGACAACTTAAACCAATAATATACGAAGGAATTAATAATTTAATTGTAAAGTTCGCATTAGTTTACATTTAAAGTGGAGAAAAGTTTAACTTCTGTATTAAAAATGTGGCAACATATTCGATACGTAAATAGAACGCTTCGCTTTGATATATTTGTCGCTGTTCATAATTGTTATAATAAGTTTTTCTTCTTCTTTCCACGCTCTATTTTTTTTTCTTAAGCGAAGACGATAATTTTTATAGCGATATTGTAGTACTTTGTACAACTAAAAATTCTTTTCACAACACTTTAAAAATATTTACTTTATTTTCTTTATATATACAGAGAACAGTCGGCAAAGAATTCGATTAGGTTGAAAAACATTTCGCTAAAAAGGAACAAATTCCAAAAGAAAAAATAAACAACTTAAAGAATAAAAATGCTGATGCCAGCCAATTTTTTGAAAGTTAACTTAGAAAAAACAAACCAAACGATGTTAAATAACAAACCAAACGATGTTAACAAAATGACGTAGAAAGCGCAACTAGATCAAAATTATACAAGCACAACTAGATCAAATTATAATACCTGAGTGCTTGACGTAACAGATATAGAAATAGAATTTGATACCATAAAAAATTATATAGAAATAGAAATTGATACCATAAAAAATTTATTCGTTTTCGTGTTCTTTTCATGTATTTAGCATTTTAGTTTTTTTTTTCTTAAGCGTTGTAGCTATATAATTTCAAACATCCTCAAGAGCTATAACACATCTGCAGCAGAACTGGATATGAAGACAAAATTGCTGGACAGGAACACTTTAATTGTTCACTAATCTTCAGATTTCCGGCTATGTTTTAAAAAACTTTATTTGTGAAAACCTTTAGCTTGGCGGACAGCTGGGCGCCTTTGGCGGCTAGTATAAAATAAATATGATAAAAAACAACTATGCTACTTTATAGTGCCATTGGTGGATAATAAAGCAAATTAGTAACCTTAGCAAAATCAAACTGTATACCTCTTATTTGCAACTATTAATTTTGCGAGAAATTAAAATTAATTTTTAAGATCCTTTCGCAAAAAAGAAGAAAAAAACGATTTTTACTGCTATAAATTTGTTTAAGTTAAATGAATTCACAGATCTATAACAGTAAACAATAAATTTTCAAGTAAAGAATTAACTTTAAAAAAATTAGCCTAATTTCGCTGTCCAAGAACTAAAATACTAAGACCAGCATAACCAAGTAAATTAGTATTTAGGTTAAAAAGTTGAAATGTGACTTTTGATTTATTAGACACGTTTAGTGATTAAAATGAACTTTATTGACTTCAAAACCGGTTTTACTTAACCTTTTTAAGCCTAGACGAAAGATTTTTATTTGTTTTTATTATTAAAGATTTTATTATTAAAAACTTTTGTTAATAATGAGATTAGCGGTGGAGAATTAACTGATCTAAGTCTTAAATGTGTGTACTCAAATACTACAATCTACGTTTGGAAATCTATTCACTGTTGGTACCATACCTCTGATCTTATGCTGCTGTTTTTGTTTCATATGCCACTTGCCAATACCAACAAGTCTGCTATGGGAAACCAAGCAAATTTGAAACAGAGGGGGGCGTTTCTTGTTCCTCATTGGCGCCATCTATGGCCAAGAATATGATTTCAATCACACGCGTCACTATCCTTTTTACAGGAAGGACCTATTCACATTCCATTAGTTCATCCACGGACGGTAGACGGTGACCTGTAGAAATCATAACTTTGTGTCCTTCCATTTGTTGGTGAAAGTTGCCTCCCTGGCGCCAATGAAGTTTGAGAATTTAAAATACGTGATCAAAAAAGGTGTAAACAATTAATTAATATTATTACATTTGGACGAAGAATAAGTAAATTTATGTTTAACATGACAGCCAATGGTGAAATGCAATATTTTTTTCAATTTTGAATACCTTATGCTAGTCTGATTATTTTTTTTTTCTGGCACACATTACTTCTGCACTTAAACTATTAGAAACTATGATTTTGCTATTAAACGTTTTCTTAATAATGAGACCCAGAAGTAGAGACTCAACTAATTTAAATCTTCAATGTGTGTACTCATGCGTGAATCTATAATTTATTCACGTTTAGAGCATCTATGTGCTATCGGCTCACCTTTCATCTATTACTTACCGGTTAATTAACCGAGCTATAAGGATAATTAATTTTTCAAGTGGTATTGTTTGTTTTTATTTTTTATATATTTTGTGAAAATGCTGTTTTCATAACAGAGTACATGTTGATGTATAACAATGGTTTTCATCAGTGAATTATTGCATTTTTAATATTGCGAACCATATTGCTTAAAAACCTTCCTTAAAAAAATGTGCAAAGTTTTGAAAAAAAAATTTTTTTTAATATTTATTGTGAAAAAAATTTACACAAGTCATTAAATATTTTTATTGAAGGTTAAATATTTTGAAACAAAAACTATAGAAAAACAAAATGAAAGTTTTTATTTTATGCATTCTTCAAATAAAATTTAAATCTTTCTTATTAATAGTGCAACTTGAAGGAATTTTTTTAATGTATTGAAATTAAAAATGTCTTTTGAACTTTTCCTTTAAGTTAAAATCAGAAATGCATTGATCGTAAATTATTCTATTTTTGTTTCTTCAGAATAAGGCAATTCACTTTATTTTATGTAACTTATGAAGAAAAATATCCAAATAAAAAATCTAATAAGAAAGGATGTTGTTTGTCACATAGAAGCTTTATTCGATGAGACAGTTTTTATACATATTATATAAGGATTGCTTCATAACTGAGAATGTTTATTTTTATTTGCTGTTTTATGTCTTTCATATCATGTTTTAGAAAAATAGAATATTTTTTCATAGAAAAGATTTTGCATTTCAAATAAAAAATAAGGTTTTAATATTTTCTATAAAATTTTTTAACGGAATGTGTAGTAAAATGCATATTTTTTATTAAATTTTAACGGAATAAAAGCTACAAAGCTCTAACTTTAGTTGCAAAATAAATGGGAAAATAAATATTTATAAAGCGACAGCTTTAAAATAAAAAAAGAAGAGCTTAAAATAATGGATTATATTCACAGTAAATAAATTTAAGATTATAATATTTTTTTTTCAATTTGCTGTTTATAATTTTGTTTTGGCATTGAATATGCAGTTATATTTAGCAATAGATTGCCAACATTTAAAAACTTAACTTTTAAAAATTTTATTTACTTTTAACAATAAATTCACCCGCTCAATAAAAAATATTTTTCTGTACCTAAAATATTTTTGCATGCTATTTAACTAAATTTTATGAGCAATTTATCTCAATAAATATTGTTGTACGAAATTGATGAAAATTTTGAGAAATATAGAGAATAAATGAAATTTTTGAATATACAGTACGTTGAAAAGGAGTCCCAATTAAAATTGTGTCAAATATGTGTCATATCGTTTACAAGAAACCTTTTTTCCCAGAAATTTATTTTGATTATTATATTCCGCATTTATTTTTGTTTATCTTTCTCATTTTTCATGAGTAATTGTTTTATTTAATTAGCATTTTAATTATATTCATCTTAAGCAGAACCTTTGAACCATTTGCGTAATAATAAAAGAATGAAAGATTGTACACTCTGCATCTGTTTAATTATTTTAAAAGCGGTCTCTTGCTTAAAAAGATGAAAAATTTCGTTCGAAAAAGTTACTTTTTAGTCAAATAGATACAACAAAATGTAAGCAGATGAGGAAGATGTCTCTTTTTTAATAAAACATTTCTATAATAAGAATTTCTTTGATTAAGGCAAAAAATGATGTTTTTGATCACTATAACCTTTCTACCGAAACGAAATCAGCGAAGCATTGAGAAAATAATGGAATCGAAACTTCCTCCCGATACTTTCCCAAAGTTTCAAATAAATCTAACTAAATAAAAGAAGAAAAAAAAGTACTTACAACTTTTTGTAGTAAAACTAAGAGAAAAGTAAAAAGAATGAAGATTTTAAGTCTTCTGACTTTGAATTGGGCTCATCTGTTAAACGTTGGTAGAGACTTCACTGTCAGGTCGGCGAGTCCTTTTCTAAATAAACGTTAAGGTGACAAGAAATACACTTATCGTGATTGGATGTATTACTTTTAGTGAAAGAACTCTGCACTTGCCATGTTTATATCTTTTCAGAGGTCACGGGGGAGATTAATCCATCTTTGGAAGCTTTTAATATCGCTCACTCCTCATGATTGAAAGTATTTGGTTTTCCTATACTAATGAAATTTATGTTTCATTTATTGGCTATCCGTTTAGTCTCTAAGGTGACGTTTGGGAATGCCAAGAAAAGACTATTATTGCTGGCAAAATTGTAGTATAAAGTTTCCATTTATTAGAATTATTAATGCTATTTGACATATATACACAGATTACGTATAACCTATATTAAAACTGTCAGTTGGTCGAAAAGTGGTCGACGATGATTTACATTGAGGAATGAAATGAATACTGCTTGTAATGGTCAAGACACGAGAAAAACATGTATTCCTCCAATTTATCACTGCAGTTCAGTTTTTCGAACTTTAACTAGTCGAAAAATTATTTTAAAAAATTGCGTTGCTGATTTATTCCTATCGATGATAACGAGATAAATTCTGCTTGTAGCTGTCTGGAAACAGTTGATACTTACATTTTGACTTACATTTTACATTTACAGAATTGTAGTATAAAGTTTCCATTTATTAGAATTATTAATGCTATTTATCATATATACACAGGTGATGTATAAATATAACCTATATTAAAACTGTCAGTTGATCGACGATGATTTACATTTGGGAATGAAATGAACACTGCTTGTAGCGGTCAAGACACGAGAAAAACATGCATTCCTCCAGTTCATCACTGCAGTTCAGTTTTCCAAACTTTAACTAGTCGGAAAATGATTTAAAAAAATTGCGTTGCTGATTTATTCCTATCGATGATAACGAGATAAATTCTGCTTGTAGCTGTCTGGAAACAGATGATACTTACATTTTGACCTAGCAAAGAGTTTCAGTCAAAGTGTAAGAACTGTATATCGTTTGACACTAATAGGAATATTGTGTGAGAATTCCTTCTGGCTACATGATAAAATGCATTTTTTTAACGTTTTAGAAACGACTAAGCTTTTTGTTGTCATAAAGCACAGAACTATTGATGAGAATAAAAAGCTTTAAATAATCGTAATTTCAATTGAAAGTTGATTCCTTGGCGTAAGTTTTCTTGGTGTATATAAAAAAAAATTGGTATTACATTGAAGCAGTTAACAGCATCGTTGCTCAAAATTGACTTTTTGGGGATTAAAAATAATTTTTAAGGATTGCACAGAATACTTTTACTATGATTTGCGTTGATCCATGTTATTTGCCAGGATTATGAATTTTCTCTCATAATTTTACTGTAAATTAAATTTAAATTTTATTGTTGTCAGAGTTTAAATCTGTATTACGTTCCAATTTTTTGAAAAAAAGCACCTTAAGATTGTAATTCTGAATATACTGCGTGAAATCAAATGTGTAATATTTCTACGAGTATGATGTCAAGCAACTCAAAAAATTGTATGAAAAGTCACTTTATTCCGGGTAATCACAACGAGCGCTCATAAAGTGAGTTGTTTATACCTAAACACTTGAAATTAAATAAACTTACACCGAATTCCCATGATTTTACAACATTCGACAATTGAGTCGCGATGGCTCAGGGGATAGAGCGTTCGCCTTCCAATGAAGCGAACCGGGTTCGAATCCCATTCGACACGAATTCCGCATCTGGCTTGCACCGACCACAGTACTGACGTGAAATATCCTCAGTGGGGAGCGAATCATGGGTTAGAGGCCCCTTGCCATCAGGCTAATCGTGGGGGATTCTTGCGGTCTTCCTTTTCATGTAACGCAAATGCGGGTTAGCTCCATCAAAAAGTCCTCCAGGAAGGCAAATTTCTCCTAATATTCGATACAGGTGTACCCTTGTCTTCTGGATGGGGTTCAAAGTTACAAGAATATGGAGTTGAACATTAGTAGTCGTAAACCCATAAAATTGGGTCGGCTGTTCAATGACGGTTATGTATAAAAAATTTAAAAAAAAACATTAGACAATTATTTTCACTTTCAAAATACAAGTTGGGGTGCTTTGAATTTCAAGAAGCGCCAGATTAAATATCGTGACTGATTTATTTGTAATCTGGTATAAGCTGGGGAATTTATAATTTTCAACACTGATATTTATCAATAAAAACAAACATTGGCCATAAAATACGTTTTAATGTTTGCTCATAGTTGCATAATAAGGATAATTATATTTTAATTTTTAAATCTCTGATAACTATTAAATGATTTTATAATGTATATTTTTATCCGCTTCCGTTTTGTTAAGCCTAGTTTGAATCCGTTCTAAGATTTTCTCTGTGCTGCTCGAATGGTTGATTTACTAACTAAATTTATTTTTATATTCTCACACATTCGAGATTAATGTACATATTCATTCTAGATTAATGATTCTTGCTTTATAATGTATTGTAAAAATGACACTTACTGAATCTTATGTGTATCTTACTGTAATTATACACTTTAATGTTAGTAAACAACAAAAATGGTGGCAAGTACTTTACACCAAGTAATGTAAAAAAGCATTGGTGATTTGAAACACTAGATCCAAGAGTTATGAGTTATGTATAGCGTTTCACTTCACAACATTGATGTAAAGTAGTAGCCACAATTTTTAACGGTGATTACACTAGAAATTTTTATAGTGTAATTATCGAAAATGAAAAAGTAAAAAGTGTCCAAAGTACCACTTTTCCGAAATACCACTTGCATAAGAACCTAAAGTCATTTCATACATATTTAGAAGGAAGCGCTACGTCAAATTCCACACTTCTGCTTACTGAAATAAGTTTTGTGGTTTTAAATTTAGCAAAATGCTAAATGCTAACGATACTTAAAATCCAGCCACAAGCAATTTAAGAACATACACAGAAGCGATATTTTTAAATTCATAATTTGAAATGCAATCGTAGTTAAGAGAATTAAACTAAACTAACTGAAAGTGTTCAATAAAAAGATTTCCATTGCGAACAATAAAGAGCAAAACTGAGTTAAGCAGTGAATATAAAAACAATTTGCTCTCGTGTGATGCAGCAACTTCACAAGTTTTATATGAGTGCACATTTAATTTATTTTGTTAACTTTGAAAACTTGATTTGATTTACCACCGCATTCTATTTTTTTTCATCACAGTCAATAAGCAACCAATCTTTCATTTGGAAGTTAGGTCATAGTTTATCCTCGCATCTTAGTAATACTTCACACGCTGATCGCTTAGTAATATATCCTCCACTCGAATTGACTACACCGTTGATATTCCCAATGGGATTAGGACTATGTATGCTCCCATCAAACTGACCCCTAGAGAATTCAGTGAGTTTCCAATCCTAAACAAAAATTCTTGTTTGTCGTAAGTATTACCGTAAGTAACCAATATATGTTTTGACGCTTAGTTGCTAGTTAAATGTAAAATGTAAGAAACCATTAGTGATATCACGTTCTTTCTATTCACTTTACGTTTTTATTTAGAAATTAGAAAACACTACAACTCATTATTTAACATTATTTATCATTAGTTCGTAACCTGAGTTGTTAATTTATTGATTTACAAGAACATTTTCCTGATATGTTATAAATACCCACAAAAGTTATTTCGGAAGGCATATCTTTCTTCCATATACCCACAAATGTTATTTAGGTTGGTATTTATGTCAGCCATCTTTCTGCTTTTTTTCTTTATTTCTAATTACTTCAATTAACTTTGAGGTGTCTTTTCATAATAATGCATTCAAAATTATTTAACTTATTTAAAAAGAAGCATAAAATTTAGCAAAAATGTATATTTTAATTTTTTATAGTTAACTTCATTAAATGATATTTAATTATCACACTCTCTTTGTGAATGTTTAACAACCGTAAGTACTTAAACCTTAAGCTTGCTTACTTGTGGCTGCCTTCTGAAGTTTAAGAGTAATAAAAATTTAAGTTTTATTGAAAGTTCAATCCATATTTTCGAGAACCACCGGAGCATAAAGAAAGAAGTTATAAGTTCAAAATCATTTTACACGTAATAAAGCGCAAGTTCAGCCGAGATTTAGTGCCATCTCTTATTCACGTTTTCACTCTGCAAGGAGGTTATATTCCCTGTGTCTTCTTCTAATGGTTCATAAATGTGAGTCCGCTTTAGTTTTATAACTTCCGCATAGTTAGAATTTACATCATCTTTAAACTAGCCAGCACGTTGTCTTACCACTCAGTAAATTCTAATAAAATGTGTGAGTAAAATGGAGAACAAGTATACAGCCTAAAACTTTCTTGCAAAGATTAGTAGTAGTATAATGAAGTTTTTTTTTTTGTCTATTTTCTTGTTCATGTTTATGCATGATTAAAAAAAATATTCTTTAAAAATGGAAGAAAATGATTGAGTTTAAAATTTAATAAAACTTTTCCTAGTTTTTTTTTTAATCATTCAAATTTAATGTATTCAGTTTTCGCATATTGAGATATACTGTTTTTTACGCATTATTTTCAAATATATAGTATTAAGATAATCTATCTAATAAAAATACAAATGGCATATATAAACCACAGCACTTACCCGATTACAACAAATTTAACCTTCCGTTAGTCGCGCACTTGTTTCCGACATGGTTAATCGCGTTGCACCTGTGAGGTGTTTCTGATTTTTTGAAAGCCAAATGAAATTTAGTCTAGTTTAAATAGTTAATTGTTACCCATTTAAGACTCTTTAGAGAGATAAATATCAAAAAACTTATTTACCGAAGTACCGAAGATAAATTTTTCTTGCTCCCGCGTCGGATCTCTTCCTCCATCACAAGATGTTCAACTAATTAACGCAAGAAGGTTCTGCGGTTTTTTACTCCGTAACCATTTTCTGTGTATATAACTTGACCATTTATACCTGCTACGTTGAGTAGGACTGAAAATGAGATAAAATATATATTTTTAATTCATAAAAATATATCCATAATACTTGCGTCAATGGTCGCGCTGCACCAGAGGGGTGATTTGAGCGGTTCCAACTCTCCATCGACATGTTCTAAGGTCGGTTTTGCACGGACATTTGAGTAATCCAAAGTTAGGAACATAACATTAGGCTCGACCCCCGGAAAAATCTATTGACGGCAAAGGAGGTGAAAGTGCAGTAGGGATGCACCTGTGAGGTGCGCGCGACTAACGGAAGGTTAACAAAAAGAGCTCCACTGCAAAAAATTTCACTGGGAGGTGCTTGACCATCCATCCTACAGTACCGATCTTGCACCCAGTGACTTCTGACTGATCTTATATCAGAAGAAATTTTTTCTATGCATTACTTTTCCCTAGACTTACAGTTGCATACTGGCTTCATTACTACATGACTGATTTCTATAATACTGAAATATAAGAATTTTATCCCACGGAATTAAAATGGTTTCAATTCTAGGAATTAAAATGTTGACAATTTACCATTCTATCGCCTAGCCATTGTATCATCTGCAATTAAATATTTTAAGGTAATCATGTTTTTTGGAAGTAGAAAGCTCAGCTTCTTGATTATTCTTATATAAAAATGCAGTCCGACCTCGTTATAATGAACCCTCAGTGGACCCTGCAAGTAGAGTCCCTCCACAACGAAGAGATTTCCTTACAGCAAAATTCTTTTTATGGCGAAAACTTTAATCGAAATTTTAGATAAAATTGAAGGTTTCGTTCCTATGAAGACGAGATTTTTTTACCTATAACAAATTCCTCAAAAGTGACGACGTCACTTTTTGAAAAAAATTGCAGTTTAAAGCTGGAATTTCTTTGCAACAAATTCTTTTTCCTGTATACCTATTATTGGGAGCAATTACTTTAATCTATCCAGAGAAATATCTCATTTCAAACACTTCTTTACTATGTAAATCACTTTACTGTCTTTAATTAAAAGTTACAATTATGCACTTTTAAACACATCATACTGACTAAATATTTTGCAACATTTATTTAAGTACTTGTAAAAAGGAAATTAATCTATTGTAAACGAGCTACCAATTTCTTAGTTGTTCACTATAATGTGATAATAAAATTATTTCAACATTTCAGACAGGACCAGTAAAAAAGTTCTTTACTATAAAGTGTTAACTCTATCGCTCAACGGATCAAACGTTTGTCTCCCAATGGGATGAATGAGATTTGAATCCCAGATTAGGGTTGGTTGATACGAATACTCTGTCAGCTCGCTCCAACCACAGTGCAAACGCAAAATATCCCCAAATGTAAACGAGACATGGCTTAGAGCCCCGTTGCTTTCGGGCAAACCATGGGTGATTTTCATGGTCTTCTTGTCCCCGTAACGCAAATGAGACTTAGTCCCATCAAAAAGTCCTCCACCGAGGCTAGTTAGACCCAGTGCTTTAAACAAGAGTCCTCTTCTCTCCTGGGTTGAGTTCAAAATAGCAAGGCTAAGGAGTTGAATATTTGCTTGTTGTTAAATCAGAATTGGGTCGGGTGTTCTCGATAATAAAATAAAAATACCGCAGAGATAATAGAGATAATATTCTACCTTTATATTTAACATATTTCATCTTTTTCAGTTAATTCTGTTTTATATTTTAATAAAATTGAAAGCGTGAATTGAAGCTAAAACTCGAGTTCCGTTATCAAATTTTAAATTACGACCTGATACTAACTCATTATAAAACATTTTGTCATAAACAGTTGCCATTTCTCAATCATCAAAAAGTATATAAGTTACATTTAGATTTCGTTAAGTAAATTTCTTTCAATGAATTTCATGTAAAACTGCGGATGTTTTGCAGTTATAAAGATAATATGCAATTAAAATTTTGCTTACTACCCTTAGTTTGCTTACTACCCTTATTACTGGCCCACTTATGGTACCAGCCGTAAATAAAGGGTTAAAATGACTTGAATTGGATCTTTTTAATGGGCAATTTTTATTTTTGATTAAATATTCTATTTATAAAAAACAAAAGCAGTGAGGCCAACCAAGGGTCTGACAAGTGTAAGTAAGTAAAATTAAAAGTTCAGTGTAAAATAAAAAGTTCCTAGTATGCTAGTGTAAAATAAAAAATTCATAATAACTTTCACAAATCTATAGAAGGACTAGCAAAAAAATGTAATTAAAAATATGAGATTTTCAACTTTTATTTCTACATTTTCCGTTATTTCTTTTTATAGTTCGCAAAGATGTCTAGATAACTAAGCGTATTTATATTATCATTAAAAATAAGAGTCTTTTTTTTTCATAAATTCCTTAAAAAATCATTTCTCTAACAAGAGAGAACAGTAGTTTTATAGAAGATAAAAAGAGAATCCTAGGCCAATAAGTTTAAACATCTAATTTAGAAAATAATAATATAAAGCAGAAATTAAAAAAAAGGTGGTAAAACACAATTCGAAATAATTGGTTTTTTATGCATGAACTATTCATTTAGAATAAAAAAAAAGAATGTTTTACTTTTTTTCACCAAATCCATGCATTTAGTTAATTAAAATTCCTGAATATTACTCTTCATTGAATTATTTTCTTCATTTCCTTTGTCACCTACTTAAGTTTGATACTTTTTCTTTTAATCTCCTCTGGTTATTTAAGTAAAATTCTTCTGAATATTTAAAATACCGATAGCACACTAACCCATTCGAAATTCCAAGAATCCTTTTATTAGAAAATTCCTGGAATATTATTCAGTGCGTTTCTCTTATGTTTGGAAAGATATTTAAATTTATAGAACACTAAAACCGAAATCTTTTTCAGATTTAATGCTGAAGCAAAAAGGTTTTATTTTTATCAATATAGAATTTTTTATTTTAAAAAACTGCTATTTTTAAGCAAAAAGGTTAGTTTTAATAAGCATGTGAGGAATAGTTAAGGAAATGTCATGATTTATGCCAATTTGAAGTAAAATAAAAATAGATGAGTTTGCGTATCGTATAAGAAATGTGTGATAAAATGTAAATTTGGCTAAAATTCAAATTATTGTTTCCCTGAATTTATGTTTTTCACAGGATGACTTATACTAAATTGTGCTTCGAATCAGTGTTTACACTGTTCGAAATTTTCCCAAAAATTATTTAAAAAGTAATTTATTTGATTGTTATTTTTCCATAAATTAAACGACTATACATGAGATGGTATTCAAACTGATAACTGTGAGAAAAACTTTATTAACTGCTTTTGCCTGATGAAGTTAACAAAAAACAGAATTTTATCATTTTAACTAGGCTTACATATCGAAGCAACTTAGTTCCTTGCTGCTGGGTATTTGTTATAGCCGAAAAATCTAATCTACCAATCTTATGACTGACAGAACGGGGGTTCGAGTCACCACATACAGCAGTTCGTTGACACCACTATATAACCTCTATTCCCTTCAACAAATGAAGAGTTTCCAGCTTCCTGCACTCCCCAATTTGATAACCTGGATAATTAGAATATGATACTCTTTCTCACGCATAGATGGCAGCACCATAAAGCTGCAAAGAGTATAGTATTCAAATATATATGTAAATATATAGTATAGTAGAGTACAGTATACAAAGAGTATATCTCTTACGAGAGGTTGAAAAACAATATAATTAAAACTCATTTTATGGTTCATTTGATAAAACACAACCACAACGTATCTCCAAAGTAGATTTCTTAACAAAAAGCGTAACTTCAATGTCCAATTAAATTTCTTTCTCATGGTTTTAAAACGGCATGGTATTAACTTGTGAATGGTTAAAAAAACCTTAGAGTATTATATTTATTGTTATATATATTATATCTATTTTTTGAGCCATACTAATTGTAAAGGACTTCGAAATCATGGAGGTAAAAAATATTCTTTACTGTAAATTTTACTGTTAATTGGGTGGAGAGACTGCTACCGGTTATTTTTGATTTTAAAACGAAAATTTTACAGTGTAATTAAAAAGAATTAGAGACGTGCTTCAAAAAAATTTTTGAGTATACCACTTTTAAAATAAGTGAAAGCACCAGAAAACCGTTGCAATATATATTTTTGTTTTTGCGAAACAAAAGAGCAAAACAAAAGTTTTGATTTAACATTTGTCTTAGTTATATATAGCATTGTACTGATATTATTGTTAAAAGTTTGTAGGCACAACATGTTATTTATTTTTTATACCAAAATATCTCTAACTATTTCTATTTTTTTATAACAGGTGGCGTTGGAAAGATGCGCTCCGGGTTGCAGCACACATTTTAATATCCTGCTTCCAAACTCCGGAATGCTTGCTATTGCAAATTTATCAGATGTCATCTTTAACCAATAAAAAGACAGTTTTGACAAAATTTCACAAACTCTCTACTTCTTAAAAATGTGCTTCCGTCGCTGTTCACATTCTAACAACCAGTCATTCAAACTCGAAATGCTTACACAAATTTCAGAAGTAGTCTTAAAGTTAAAAAAGGAACATAGTGACATTTTACAATGAAAATATAAACTTGAAATTCTATTCATATAGGTTCGTCAATAAAAATGTTTTTCCTCTGCGCAAATGAAATTATTTCAAAATATCTTGCCTACATGTGCCACAGAACCCAATCATATAAAAATGTAGGGAGAGGGCAAAATAATGGAAACTTTTTCGCAAATATTATTTATATCATAAGACAAAATTTAAAAACAAACGACAATACCCTACAATAGGCGTTTACACTCCAAAATGCGATTAAATAAGGAACGAAAACATGCGGGGAAAAAAGATACTTTTATGGGGGATGATTCTCAACATTGCTGGTGTCACTTTTAAAAAATCTTGTTTAATAGTACAAAATAAAATATGCGGAAAACCCCTTATCACCTTCAGCATTATTTTAAGAAACATGAAAACTAATTAGAAAATTGCTTGAAACTTTTAAAATTTTTAAGATATTGAAATTGGATTTTATTAGTTGCCAAATAAAATTCACTGTGAAATTATTTTTCCCCACGGAAGCGCAGCATAAAATTGTATAATTAATTTTAAATTGCTCTAAAATTTTTGTTTAGTTTAATTGAACATTTTTGAAGTTATAGAAAAAGACTTACGACAAAAAAAAATATTTTTTTTAATGAAAATGCTCATATCTTCATAAATATTTAACACTAGGATGCTAAAGGAAGTCATTTTGACTACTTTTTAACTACTTTTTCATTTGCTAAAAAATGTACAAATAATAATCCAAAAATTAATATTTTCTTTCCAAGTGAAGTAAATTTTTTTATTGTTAATATTTACTTATAACTTGTTATATAACTGTAAATAATATAAAACATATAAAAAATTAATTAAACAAGTTTCTTTACACATTATTCTTTCACAATGCAGTCATTTTAACTGCTTTTGGGCAATATAGTTATAGACTACGTTTCAGTCTTTCTAGTGTTAAGGTAGGCTTACGGGATTTTGTGTAATTATTGAATCCAATAACTAAACTAACTGTCAAAAGTTATAAATCTATTGCTATAATTTTTGACATATGGTGTTCAACAAAATTATTTTTCATTTGTAAACCTTTAAAAGCCTTAAACTTCACCGACATGTATGAAAATTCCTAAGATCTAAACACTTCTGATGATATATAATAATTCGTTAAGTATTTCAGAAGAAATATGAGAAATTGTATTAATATACATAGATGTGTTTCCATTATTTTTTCCATTACCCTTGTATATTTCATTGATAATTTTACTAAAATTCATTAAAAGAGCATCACTGTAGAAATTACTATGTTAATTGAAATTTCCATAGAGTCAGAAAACATGATAAATTTTACAATATTCTTGAAGTTTTGACCAAAGATTTTTTTTCTCAATGTTATATATTATTTATTTTATTTTATTAACAGCACGCATCAAACGAATCTCCATTTTCTTTTGAAATGAAATTCATACTATATCGAAGAATAATTATTTTCCACGTGGAAGTAAAGTACTCCGTTAAGTTTTATACTAATCATTTATTGTGTTACTACATGTAATTATTTATTTACTTATCATAAATTCTTTGTATGGTGACATATGATTTGAATTTCCTTTTTTATACTAATCATTTAATGTATTATTTAACACATTGGGAAACATGATTACATGATCAAACCTTCCAATATGGAAAACTACTAGATACCCTGTTTCTGGCTCTATAAATACATAAAAAGCACAGTAGTTATAGCCGAAGGACTTTTTTGGGGAAAATTAACAGTGAAATATGGTTTTATTATCTGAAAAACTTGTTAATTTTATCATGATATCTTAGAGCAGTGCATGAAACTCATTCAGTCAAATTTACAATTTTATATTTTTACTAAATGTGTGACAACATGAACTACAATTTTGAAAACCAGAATTTTCGGTAAACCATTATCATGCGAATAGAGAACTTGAATGATTTAAATACTGTCTCTCTTGGCTTCAATATTGTTTTTTTAAATTTAGAAATGGGGGGTTTTATTACCATATAAGTTTCGGTAGTTTTACCTGTCTTTTTTTCCTCCAAGTATAACTAGTAGAAAAATCTTAAAACTAATTTTTTCCTTCGCTCTTTTCGCCTTTCTGACAAACAGTAAGTTTAATATTTTAAACAATTTCTTAAAAACACACATTTATGTATATTTTTTTAATATTTAAAAGTAGGGACTTTCGAATTAGAAGAAATAAAATATTTTTGGTTCGTTCACCCAAAAAAATTACAAATTGGCTTTTTAATTAAATTTGCCTCCATTCTAATTTGCAATAAAATCCAATTAAGGTAATTATACAACATTATGCTTTTTTCAGAATTCGGAGAAACAAAATTAGCTAAATTCTATTGGAAAAATCGAAAGTGAAATAAATCAGCTTCACTTAGACAGCTAAGTCATTAATCCATTTATCATCTAATAGAACTTGTCATTTTTCTTAAATTTTTACCAATACGTATGTTTTTCTAAAAATAAATGGAAACGGAGGATGAAAATTGCTAAAAAAACGTATAGAATGATAAAAAAAATATGTTCTAGAGATATTGAATGAGACAAAATGGAAATTTATTAATTAAAATAAATATACTTTGAGGTTGGATATTATATAATTATATCAATGTGAACATAAGTTTAAAGAACTAAAAGATATGTATGTATGTATGTATGTATGTATGTATGTATGTATGTATGTATGTATGTATGTATGTATGTATGTATGTATGTATGTATGTATGTATGTATGTATGTATGTATGTATGTATGTATGTATGTATGTATGTATGTATGTATGTATGTATGTATGTATGTATGTATGTATGTATGTATGTATGTATGTATGTATGTATGTATGTATGTATGTATGTATGTATGTATGTATGTATGTATGTATGTATGTATGTATGTATGTATGTATGTATGTATGTATGTATGTATGTATGTATGTATGTATGTATGTATGTATGTATGTATGTATGTATGTATGTATGTATGTATGTATGTATGTATGTATGTATGTATGTATGTATGTATGTATGTATGTATGTATGTATGTATGTATGTATGTATGTATGTATGTATGTATGTATGTATGTATGTATGTATGTATGTATGTATGTATGTATGTATGTATGTATGTATGTATGTATGTATGTATGTATGTATGTATGTATGTATGTATGTATGTATGTATGTATGTATGTATGTATGTATGTATGTATGTATGTATGTATGTATGTATGTATGTATGTATGTATGTATGTATGTATGTATGTATGTATGTATGTATGTATGTATGTATGTATGTATGTATGTATGTATGTATGTATGTATGTATGTATGTATGTATGTATGTATGTATGTATGTATGTATGTATGTATGTATGTATGTATGTATGTATGTATGTATGTATGTATGTATGTATGTATGTATGTATGTATGTATGTATGTATGTATGTATGTATGTATGTATGTATGTATGTATGTATGTATGTATGTATGTATGTATGTATGTATGTATGTATGTATGTATGTATGTATGTATGTATGTATGTATGTATGTATGTATGTATGTATGTATGTATGTATGTATGTATGTATGTATGTATGTATGTATGTATGTATGTATGTATGTATGTATGTATGTATGTATGTATGTATGTATGTATGTATGTATGTATGTATGTATGTATGTATGTATGTATGTATGTATGTATGTATGTATGTATGTATGTATGTATGTATGTATGTATGTATGTATGTATGTATGTATGTATGTATGTATGTATGTATGTATGTATGTATGTATGTATGTATGTATGTATGTATGTATGTATGTATGTATGTATGTATGTATGTATGTATGTATGTATGTATGTATGTATGTATGTATGTATGTATGTATGTATGTATGTATGTATGTATGTATGTATGTATGTATGTATGTATGTATGTATGTATGTATGTATGTATGTATCATATATGGCAGTACTTTTACTTTCGTTACTTGTACCGCCGGAACAAGTAAAAAGTACGTACTTTTACTTGTACTTCGTTACTTTTTAAATTTAGTACTTTTACTTGTACTTTCGTTACTTTTTTAGGGAAAAAGTACAAGTATTTGTAACGGAAATGTCGAATAAAATCGTTACTTTTTCTAAAACTCGGTAAGCTTCCTAAAAAAAAACTCGGTAAGCTTCCTAAAAAAAAATTTTTATTAAAAAAAAATGCTTATGTTTCTTTAATTTATAAAATTAATGTGCAATATATATGCATTCACAGCTAACTTCGTGTTTAAATACCTTGACCTTTTAAAATTGTCATTCCTGAAAGGGAAAAGACGGCGCTTTTGATCTTTTTTTGACTGCAACTATCATTGTGAATGTGGTGTTCTCCAGAATTGTGTGTCCAGAATATTCATCTTCTGAAAATTGCCTGTGATAAAGGATGACATGAATAGCAAAAGTTTTGAATACCAGTGGTTATCGTCTCAAAGGGGGTTGGAATGAACAAATGCCCATATGAATACTGCAGGGACTAATATAGGGAATAACTAATATAGGAAATTTATATCTATGGAATACTATTATCACCGCATGTGATGGAATGCTTTTTTTCCTCTTAAATAGTTTTGTCTAAATAACAAATGAACTGTATCTTTGATGTCTTATTGACACAAAGATGATTTTTTTTTTGGTTTTTGCTACTCCTCCAAAAAGTAACCATAAAGAAGAAAAGAAAAAAAACTTTCTCTTTTTATTCGCGGAAACCTATACTAATGTGCATAGTTTCTCTTTTCGAGTTTAATTAATTCCAATGGGTTATGAAATACACTGAAGATTTATCTAAACTATTAGTGAATTTATCATTTTCCTTGTTTTCTTGAGAAACAGGACAACTACTCAATAACCACAAAGGAGTAAGTAACAGCAAAAATATATTATAACATGTGATATACAGGACAAAAGGCTACATTCAAAAGGCGTAGATATCTCTCTTTTTAACAATATCTTTTTACAGTTGCGGTTACAATTTAATTTACTATAAACGCTGCCATCTATCGGTGGTTCAAGAAGTATTTCTACACATAGATTGAGAATCCTTATTTATGAAACTTTGCTTTAAGAAGGCTCAGTAGCCCCCATCCCCCCCCAAGCTCTTGGGCGCATTCTTGGGTAAATTCTAAATCCCCCCCCCCAAACTATTCGTTTTACTTAGTGTAAAAATTCCCCCCCAAGCTTTAAGTGGGCGCATCGTGCGCCCACCTTCCCCCTGATGGGGGCCCCTGAGAAGACTTCATCTTTTTTGAAAAAAGTAAGTAATATTTTAATATCTAATTATTCTCTATTTATAAAATAACATTTAATATTAATTTGAATCAGTTTTCATTCATTTAAATATGCTAATTAAAAATTTTGTTAACATTGTGTGCGCATTGGATGCTTTTTTAAATAATTTAAATAACTAATTTCATATTACTATTGCAAAAAATTTTGCACAAGTTTTACATTTTTTAACGTTAATGTAATTAATTATAAAAACAATGCTTTATTTAATGGAAATGTAGTATGCATTAAAAAAAATCTGAAATATTATAATTTTTTTATTTTGCAACAAAATATTTTTTTTGAATTATATTAAACGTAACATATATACTATTACGTAAACGTATTAGTTATTCATATCATAAAATTTTAAAATCAAACTTTTGTTCATAATTTTTGATTATGAGTGGATTTAGTCTTGCACATCGTTATTACAAATCCAAAAATTGCCATTATGAAATATTTTAAAATAAAAAAAATTTATATTTAAAAACAAAATATAATTTGTAGTTTATTGGATTTATAGGGGTTTCCTGTATATGAATGTATTTTTTTAAAATTTATTTTCTAACATAAGTTATAATGTTTATCAAAGTTGTCGAACAAGGTAATTTATTTATAAAATAAAGTTTCCGAAAATAAAAACAAAATGTTAAAAAAAAAATTCTTTTGTTCCAAAATTAACATAAATCTAAGCTCCTTGTTGATGCCAGAAGCACCATCTATGAAATTTTAGTGTGTGTTATGAATCCGAAGAGCTCGGATGGGAGAAATGAGTTATGTGAATAAAGTATTGTGACTAATAATTACAGTCCATTTTCTGAGTTTTGAGAACTTTTATTTTATCGAGAATTTATGTAAACTGAGCTATCGTCAGAGCCATTGTTGGTCCTGTCTATCAGAGCTATCAGTAGTGAAATTAGTGGATAATATACCTAATAAAAGGTACGTGATTTATTATTTAGTTATTGAAGTTCAATATGTTTAAAAGTGCTAAAAAAAGAGGACTATGTTCGGCTTGCTGTCGAGTTTAATGTAGACATTTCTAATATGAAAACTATTGTTGATCTAATTACTGCATTTCAGAGTTGTGATACGTATAAAAATAACATTGAGTTAGTTGAATAGTTAGCAAATAACATAATCGAAGGAAGAAAAAGTGATAAAATCCGATTAATTGAAAAATTAAAAGCTGAAAGAGTGAAATCGGAACTTGAGCTCGCTAAATTGTGAATCGAATCTAAAAGTGAACTACCTGTTGATAGTGTGAATAACGAAAGTGTAGAATCTTTAGACTCTCTCATTAAAAGTGTGAGGACTTTAACTCATCTTATCTCTAATAGACCAGAAGGACGGGAATATTTCTTTTCGTCATTAGAAAGAGCTTTTATTTCAAAAAATGTCCCTGAGAAATTTAAGGCTGAAATTCTTCTAAATCTGTTAGGGGAAAAAGCCACAAATATAATTACATACATTAAAGATGACGAATTAGGAGATTATTCTAAAGTTAAAACTATAGTTTTGAGAGAATTCGTGCCATCCCCCCCCCAAAAAAAAAATCTGTTTAGAGAATTTTAGGAAAGCGTAAAAAATGACGAGTGAAACGTTCGTGCAATTCGCGTCTAGATTAATAACGAGTTGGGAATATTATTTAAAGTTAAAAAATGTAACTGACTTCGAAACTTTAAAGCAATTAATAGTATCTGATAAAATTAATAAACACTTGATTGAGAGGTTATGTGCTTTATAAATTTAAGAAGCAAGTTCTTGGTTTAAACCTGTAGAATTAGCTAGGGAGATTGATTTTTTTTATACTTCTAGGGGAAAACCCGTAGTTGATAATGCTAGAATGAGTTATAAAAATAACTCGAAAACTATGTCAAAAGCGTTTCTAACGGATGTAAAAAACACTAAATGTATTTTATGTGATGAAATTCATCCTTTGTATAAATGTACTATTTATAAAAATATGTTCGTAAGTGATAGAGTTGAGTTCGTTAAATCAAAATATTTATGCTTTAACTGTTTAAATAATAATAACGGAAGTGAGTGTAGAAACAAAATCTTTTGTAGTATTTGTAGAAAAAGGCATCATATTTCTCTTCACTTTCCGCGAGAGCAAAAAATAAATAGTTTGGAATCAAATGAATAATGAAAATAGGAACATTCAATCGTCCTTGAATTCTTCGGCACCAATTTTTAAATGCCTGTGTATTACGAGACGCTTGTATGTGAGGGTGGGGAAAATATATTTTCTTCTACTACAATGGGAAAAGAATTAACAATCTTACTCAGCACTTTTATTTGTTTAATTAAAGATGAATCAAATAAGTGTTTTGAAGTTCGAGGATTATTAGACGTGGGAGCGAATTCTAATTTTATGAATAAAAAGGTTAGCAGATTCTCTTAATTTAAATAGGTCAAGTTCAAATATAACTGTATCGGGAATAAATAATATGTTTCTGAGCATAAAATCGAAAGTTAATGCTACTATTTTAAATAGAGATAAGAGTTTTGATTTAAACTTAAATTTTGTAGTAATTCCTAAAATTACAGAACTTACACCAGCTAATCCTCTTAATGTAAATATTCTATCACTAAATAATATTTATTCCGAGTCCTATTGATTTGTTGTAAGGAGCAGAACACTTTTGTGAAATCTTAAAATCGGGTCACATTTTCCTTCAAGGTACAAAATTTAAGATTGCAAAATAGCGCTTTCGAGTATATTGTCAGTGGGAGTCTTTCGACCAAAAACGAAAATAAAATATATTGTGGGCTCGTTACAGATAATTTTGAGTTAGAAAAAACATTAAAAACTTTTTGGGAAATAGAAAATGTAGAGAGAGAGAGAGTCTAAAATTTCTAAAACTAAAAAAGCTGAAATTTGTGAAGAGCATTTTCTTGAAAATTATTCAAGAACAGAGAGTGGAAAATATGTTGTTAAAATGCCCTTTAGAGAAGATCCGTCGTGTCTGGGTGAATCTAAGAAAAAATCTTGTGTTTGTAAAAGTAAAAGTAGTGTGAATTCGTTATGGAATCGCCTTGCTAGAGAACCTCAATTTTGTGAACTTCACAAAGCATTTATGCTAGAGTATTTAAATATGGGTCATATGGAGGAAGTACAAGAGTCTGAAGAACCAGATGTGCAGCATTATATTCCTCGTCATTGTGTGTTTAGACCTGAATCCAAAAGTACCCCTTTGAGATTTGTGTTTAACGCAAGTGCATTAACTTCTACTGGAACATCATTAAATTGTTTACAGTACAACGGAGGTATAATTCAGGATGATTTATTGTGCCTCATGCTTAGGTTTAGAAAACATCAATTTGCCTTTGTTGCTGACATCAAAAAGACTCCTTTTTGTATGTAAACAGATAATTTTGATTTCTGGCTTGGCTTCTGGGTATTTTAAATATTCACTATTGAAGGAGCTTTGTAACATCCGAATGAGATTTTATTCCGCAATAATATGATTTCTACCACTTTTATCTTTTATTTTATTTAAATAAATTAACAAATATTTATTTTGAATTAGCAAATATAAATTTTTATTTAAATTAAAAAAAAGACTCTCTTTAAATTAATATAAACTAGGGTATAGTTAACAAGACTAGGGAAAGAATAAAGAACTGTCGTTTCCGTAAATTTTGGTATTCGTTTCTCATTAATCAACATTATTGAGGTTTATTAATTATAATTGTGTACTATAAGTCGCGCCAACGATATTTTAAAGTTAGAGGGACTTGCTTGTTTGTAAATATTTAATCAGTTCATTTCTTTTCTTTGAAGCACTTTTCAAATTTTAGATTCAATAATTTTAATCTTTCTGATTAGCATTGATGGGGAAGATGAACCTTGTAAAAAAGCAATGGATTTGGGATGGAGGTATTGTACTAGCCTCCATACTCAACCGATATTGCGCTATAGGATTTCCACCTTACTTTACTTTATTCCATATAGAATAGAAAATACGGGAGATGTCCAATATGTCATCTCAAGAAATTTTGTTTTAAAATAAATTGATTTTTATCAAACTGGCATTGAAAATTTATGCACTAGAATTGAAAAAGATTTTTAAATAACATGAGTGTAACACTGACTAAAGATGAAACTTATTAAATTTTTTTTTTGTTGAAATTTAACGTTTAAAAAAGAAAGATATTTTTTCCAAGTTCCTCTAACGAAAAACAAAACAAATGTATCAAAAGTAGAAATTAAAAAAAATTTATTCGACTTCAATTTATAAAGAATACAGTTGTATTATGCTTAGAAAAAAAATACCATTTAAAAGAAATTAAGCATTTAAAATCGACGCATTCTTTTAAATAAAATTATTACTTTCCCTTCTGGTTTATTGTGATAGATAATAATTCTTTCTATTTATCCAATCAAGCTCAAATAAATTTTATTTAGCTTGTAGTGGATGACAATTGATGTTAATAGATCTTTTCCAAATATAAGTTCATTATTTAATTTTAAATAATTAATTTTTAGTATTTATGGTGAATTTTTTTGGATTGTCAATAATTTTATTTTCTGATGAATTTGTTTGAGTTTCTTTTCTAAATTAATTGGTTCTTTGTATTTCATGTTTTTTCTTGGACTTCTATACAAAACCTTCGGGGTACTTATGGTGTTACTTTAGACAATTGCCTACCCCTCAATAGAAAAGGTTTTGTTTTATGGCTACCGGGGCCGGTACCCCCTGAAGACGTCGGCTTCGGTGGTCATATTTTTATTTTTATTTCCTTCGTTTCCTTTATTGCTACAAGTTATTTTCATTCATTTTTGAGTTTTATGCATATATTTAATACATTTTAAATAAAAAATGTTGGATTTTGTTATTACGTTTTTCAATTTTCTTCTTGAACTCACTAATAATACATTTTTGTCTTAATACATTTTTTACTAAATACATTTTTACCTAGTACATTTTTTACTAAAATTATGTTTATGCCCGACCTTGTCAAACAACGCCCAGTCAGATCTCTAAGAACTTCAGAACTGTTTGTGCTATTGAAAACTATTATAATTACTATTTTAACTCTTGAAAGCTCGAAGGTATTAGTTTAGCCGCTGGTACTAAAATTCGTTTACAAATTTTAATTATTACGTTGGGCAGAAATGTTTGGAAAATGATTTTCTCGCACGACTTCAGCATTAGCCATTGTTACAAATAAAACTAGCTCAAAGATCACAAAGCTCTCTGAAACCCCGTGTTTGCTTTGTTTATGTTTGTGTTTTTAAAACGCGTTTCTATAGAGTAAAACAATTTTAAATCAATGGTAATTTAAATAAATAAGAATAATAAACTAAAAATTTAAATCAATAGATAAAATTTCTTTTTCGTGAAATTCCATAAAAAGTTTGACAGTAAAATGATATTTGATTTTGAAATTATATTATACGATTATATTATAAAATTATATTGCAATATTCTTCCGAATTTAAAAATAAATTAATGTCCATAACTTTCAAAATTAAAAATAATTAAATAAATAACAACAATTTTGCAAAAACATTAAAGAACATAAGAATATTATTCAATAAAATTTTAGGTTACTTTGAATTTTCGATTTCCCAGAAATGTACTTTTAAATCGTTACTTTTTTGGTTTAGTACTTGTACTTTTACTTGTACTTTTTACTCGTTACTTTTTAAAATAAGAACTTTTTACTTTTTACTCGTTACTTTTTTTAAAAATACTTGTACTTTTACTCGTTACTTTTTAAAAGTAACGTTGCCATATATGGTATGTATGTATGTATGTATGTATGTATGTATGTATGTATGTATGTATGTATGTATGTATGTATGTATGTATGTATGTATGTATGTATGTATGTATGTATGTATGTATGTATGTATGTATGTATGTATGTATGTATGTATGTATGTATGTATGTATGTATGTATGTATGTATGTATGTATGTATGTATGTATGTATGTATGTATGTATGTATGTATGTATGTATGTATGTATGTATGTATGTATGTATGTATGTATGTATGTATGTATGTATGTATGTATGTATGTATGTATGTATGTATGTATGTATGTATGTATGTATGTATGTATGTATGTATGTATGTATGTATGTATGTATGTATGTATGTATGTATGTATGTATGTATGTATGTATGTATGTATGTATGTATGTATGTATGTATGTATGTATGTATGTATGTATGTATGTATGTATGTATGTATGTATGTATGTATGTATGTATGTATGTATGTATGTATGTATGTATGTATGTATGTATGTATGTATGTATGTATGTATGTATGTATGTATGTATGTATGTATGTATGTATGTATGTATGTATGTATGTATGTATGTATGTATGTATGTATGTATGTATGTATGTATGTATGTATGTATGTATGTATGTATGTATGTATGTATGTATGTATGTATGTATGTATGTATGTATGTATGTATGTATGTATGTATGTATGTATGTATGTATGTATGTATGTATGTATGTATGTATGTATGTATGTATGTATGTATGTATGTATGTATGTATGTATGTATGTATGTATGTATGTATGTATGTATGTATGTATGTATGTATGTATGTATGTATGTATGTATGTATGTATGTATGTATGTATGTATGTATGTATGTATGTATGTATGTATGTATGTATGTATGTATGTATGTATGTATGTATGTATGTATGTATGTATGTATGTATGTATGTATGTATGTATGTATGTATGTATGTATGTATGTATGTATGTATGTATGTATGTATGTATGTATGTATGTATGTATGTATGTATGTATGTATGTATGTATGTATGTATGTATGTATGTATGTATGTATGTATGTATGTATGTATGTATGTATGTATGTATGTATGTATGTATGTATGTATGTATGTATGTATGTATGTATGTATGTATGTATGTATGTATGTATGTATGTATGTATGTATGTATGTATGTATGTATGTATGTATGTATGTATGTATGTATGTATGTATGTATGTATGTATGTATGTATGTATGTATGTATGTATGTATGTATGTATGTATGTATGTATGTATGTATGTATGTATGTATGTATGTATGTATGTATGTATGTATGTATGTATGTATGTATGTATGTATGTATGTATGTATGTATGTATGTATGTATGTATGTATGTATGTATGTATGTATGTATGTATGTATGTATGTATGTATGTATGTATGTATGTATGTATGTATGTATGTATGTATGTATGTATGTATGTATGTATGTATGTATGTATGTATGTATGTATGTATGTATGTATGTATGTATGTATGTATGTATGTATGTATGTATGTATGTATGTATGTATGTATGTATGTATGTATGTATGTATGTATGTATGTATGTATGTATGTATGTATGTATGTATGTATGTATGTATGTATGTATGTATGTATGTATGTATGTATGTATGTATGTATGTATGTATGTATGTATGTATGTATGTATGTATGTATGTATGTATGTATGTATGTATGTATGTATGTATGTATGTATGTATGTATGTATGTATGTATGTATGTATGTATGTATGTATGTATGTATGTATGTATGTATGTATGTATGTATGTATGTATGTATGTATGTATGTATGTATGTATGTATGTATGTATGTATGTATGTATGTATGTATGTATGTATGTATGTATGTATGTATGTATGTATGTATGTATGTATGTATGTATGTATGTATGTATGTATGTATGTATGTATGTATGTATGTATGTATGTATGTATGTATGTATGTATGTATGTATGTATGTATGTATGTATGTATGTATGTATGTATGTATGTATGTATGTATGTATGTATGTATGTATGTATGTATGTATGTATGTATGTATGTATGTATGTATGTATGTATGTATGTATGTATGTATGTATGTATGTATGTATGTATGTATGTATGTATGTATGTATGTATGTATGTATGTATGTATGTATGTATGTATGTATGTATGTATGTATGTATGTATGTATGTATGTATGTATGTATGTATGTATGTATGTATGTATGTATGTATGTATGTATGTATGTATGTATGTATGTATGTATGTATGTATGTATGTATGTATGTATGTATGTATGTATGTATGTATGTATGTATGTATGTATGTATGTATGTATGTATGTATGTATGTATGTATGTATGTATGTATGTATGTATGTATGTATGTATGTATGTATGTATGTATGTATGTATGTATGTATGTATGTATGTATGTATGTATGTATGTATGTATGTATGTATGTATGTATGTATGTATGTATGTATGTATGTATGTATGTATGTATGTATGTATGTATGTATGTATGTATGTATGTATGTATGTATGTATGTATGTATGTATGTATGTATGTATGTATGTATGTATGTATGTATGTATGTATGTATGTATGTATGTATGTATGTATGTATGTATGTATGTATGTATGTATGTATGTATGTATGTATGTATGTATGTATGTATGTATGTATGTATGTATGTATGTATGTATGTATGTATGTATGTATGTATGTATGTATGTATGTATGTATGTATGTATGTATGTCCTGAAAATGTGTCTACAAACTTCGAGGTGAATTAGGGCATTTCTTCAGAGTTAAAATTGCATAGAAATCTATGCCAGGAAATGTCGTCTTATGCGGTAAGGACATTTCCCTGTAATGGCCTACTCTAAAGAAGAAGAAACAGTTAATAATAGTGAATGACAAAATTTCAGGGACATGGTGTCCTATGCAATTTTGATCCTGATGATGAATTCCAACTCACCTTGAAGGTTATTGTCACAACACATTCGAACTCCTGTTATAGATAACTTTTTCAAACGTGTACATTTGATCCAAAAATAGATTAAACGTGTCGTTAAAAAAACTATTTCTTCGTAAGAGAAACCTATTGCAGTTTCGAAATCATCGGTACAAAACTAACCCAAGATCTGTTAACAAATTCATGTTAAAAACTTTCAATAATTACGAAGTATTTCTCTTAAAGCTGAATTTCTCTTAAAATATAAAGGAATCTCCTAAAGATTTAAAATTTTCAAATTACATTTTGTAAACATTTCATGGTGAAAAATAGATAATATTCTAAAAACAAAATTCAAATGAGAGGTAAACCTACATCTAATTTGTAAATAAATTTAGAAAAGTGAAAATTAGCTTTCTATAGTATTAAGTTATATTAATCATTAAACTATTTTAAATGTTTTATTATAATTTGTTTTACTTATGTCATATTTATAACATGAAATTTATTCACAAGAATTCAATACTATAACAAAGTTGAAAAGTATTTTAATCAATGTGTTCTATATTCATTACATCAATTTCTCAGTTTAAAAACTAAGAATTCAGATAAAATTCATTCAGAATATTTTAAGCATTTCAGAAAGAACTGTCCGTGTTTTCTTGTAAAAGCAGAGATACTTGTAGTAGGTTGAGGCTGTCGTTCAAAAATTACCGTAAATGGCAAAAAAAATTCCGCCATCGCTTCCTCGATTGGTAAACAAAACTGAACCAAATGTTTTGCATGCCCTGTGTATATAAACATGAAAAAGAAGCTTATACAACACTGTTTTGTTTTTAAATAGTTTCAATCTGAAGAGTGAAAATAAAACTTAATTATTGTCTTAAGCTTAACGGCAATTTTTTGCAAAAGAGAAATATAATTGAATCAACACATACACTATGACGAGACTCTTAAACTAAGGTGATTATTTTCGTTATTTAAAATTGCTTATATGACAGGATACGCAGATGAAAATCAATTAAGAAGCATTTGGGTTAAATACCAGAAAATTAAAGATCTCTTAGCCGTTGAACTTTTCCGGAGTACACCGTGAGGAGGTGGATCTATATCGTACCCAAATAAGCGGAAGAATCTCGAATTAAATAGCATTCCCGACTGGTCGGGCCATTAGGCTGTGGCTCAGTTCCAGTTCGTTGTAAAATATGATTGTCTTACCACGAACTTATACATATTCAAGCTAGCTTCTGATCCATATTGATCTATATGCCTAGGCCAATTCGTAATGGATGACTGCTACGTTCTCCTTTACAGTACTCTCCGTAGGGCAACAATCGCCGACCGATACTGGGAAGCAAGGTGTCCAGTGTGGAAATGACTGTTTTTAATGTTTATATTTTTGTTCTCTTGAGTTTTGTTATTTTTATCCTGTGTCCGTCCCCTCGGCCTTTAGAAATACAAAAAATTGCATTTCTCACGTAAAAAATATTTGTAAAAAATATTTAAATGATTTTATTCAAAAATTTTAATTTCTAAATTATAAATAAGTAACGTAATTTAATCGTTACAATTTTACTTATATTCGGGTTAATTTTATTTGCATTGTTTCCTATTTAAAATATAGCAGAAAATGCTTAAATCCTAAGACCAAATCTTAAAAATTTCCGAATCACAAAATATAAAGTAATCTTATTTCTTTCTTTTTTCTAGAGTAGAGAAATATTTTAAGAAACACGCAGGTTGCAAGTTCTTATCGAACACAATTCACAAAATATCTCGGGAATCCATACCTCCCAAATGCTTTTTCCCCTGAGGGTTTCTGATGTATTTTACGATGCAAATCAAAAATATTCACAAAATGTGAAGATTGTTTGGTCTTGGAGTGATGAAATATTCTTTCTAATGCAAGATTTATTCGGAGTATCAACATTTTTAAGTTAAAATGTTGCTAAAACAAATATTTACCTCCGGTGCAACTTAAATACCGAGTTTACTTTTAATTCTGAAAGGCATTTGATTACAAAATATTTCTCTTGAAGCTGAATTCCTTTTAAAATATAAAGTAATTTTCTAAAGATTTAAAAGTTTGAAAATCTTTCGCAAACATTTCATAGTAAAAATAGATAATATTCTGAAAACAAAATTTAAATGAGACGGGAGCCTATATCTAATTTATAAATAAGTTTGGAAAAGTGAAAATTAACTTAAATTTCTATATTAAGTTACATTAAATTGAAAAAACATTAAGCTATTTTAAGTATTTTCATTATAAATTGTTTTACTTATGTCATATTTATTATAAAAAAAATATTTTCATGAATTCAGTACTTAATAAAATTACTTACCTGGATCTGCCCAAGTAAAAAAAACGGCATATTGTTCATTAAATGCTTTATATGATTAGTATAAAGTTCAGGTAAATAAATACTTGTCGTTTTACTGTTTATTAATCAATTTTGGCTAAGGCAATAAGGTACTAATTGTCAGAAATCAATTTTTACTCATGATTCAATTCATATGAACTTTTACTCTTGCTCTAAACTCTAAGTATAGCTTTAGACCTTTTTCTTTCACAAGACTTATTCATAAGGATTAAGATTTATCACAATTATTTTAGAAATAGTTCTTAGTGGCACGAATTTTTTGAAGATTTTTTGTCGGACTGAAATTAGTCTCTGTAATAAAATTCACTTTAATTTAGCCTCTGGCATTAAGTATAATTATTTTTTTTTTGTGATTTTTTGTCTTTACTCATGCTTGTACAATAGTTTTATAAGAAGAAAAATGAGAAAATCAAATTTCCTAGCGAAATATAAATGACATTAAATTTTATTTAAACCATGTTATTCGTGATTATTATTTTCCTGATGACTTTGATTTGAATACAGAACTTTTTATTTTATTAATTCTCGTTTATTTTACATAATTTAAATTTATAGAAGCCAGTTTAAATACAAGTTATTGACAGAACTAACACAATTTAAAGATCAATATTTTTTTTATATAATCGATACATTATGAGTCTATACTATGCGCCATTAAACTTTTCATATTGATTTCAGTAGTGCTAACCCAGTTTATTAAACTATGATAAATCACTAATAAAAACACGATAATAAACTCCCAATAATACTCACTTTTGATTAAATAAATATGTAAGATATGAAAAGTAACAGGTTTTATTTTCTAAATAACTTTATTTTTATAACCATCGTTCAACAGCCGACCCCTATTTGGGTTTACGACTACTAATGTTCAAATCCGTAGCCTTGTAATTTTGAACCCAATCCAGAAGACAAGGGAACTCCTGAATCAAGTATTGGGAGAAATTTGTCTTCGTGGAGGACTTTTGATGGAACTTACCCGCATTTGCGTTACATGGAAATAAAGACCACGAGAACCTGTCACGGTTAGCCTGACGGCACGGGGACTCTTACCCATCATCATTCTACCACTGAGGATATTTCACGTCAACACTGTGGTTAATGCAAGCAAGATGCGGAAATCGTATCGACCAGCTATCGCCGGAAACCGAACCCGGTTTACCTCCTTGGAAGGCACACGTCTCTAAATAATTGAAGAAAAAAAGTATAATCTACAGTTTTAGTTGAAAAAATGCGTAAAGTTAAAGTGAGGGAATACTCATTTTTACAATACAAAATACGCATCAGTAATGTTTGAGCAAGAACGCGTCGACAATAAAGCGACAATACGCGTGAAATGGGTACAAAGAGTTTTAAAATAAGCAATGTCAATAAATTTCTTGTCAATCATTTGCACCACAAACTTGGTGATAATCATATGGAAATTGTGGATATGTAAAAGACTTGAGAACAAACATTCGTTTTTTTAAAATACTGAGTCCTGCATATTTTTCTAACAACTGTTTCTTGTACGTAAAATATTCAATGAAATATTTAAATCTTATCAATAGAGAATCTACACAAAATATCAAAAATTCAGATTGATATGTATATTCCTCTAATATAATTCCCTGAACAAAGGAATACGGTACATAAATCTACGCCTCTCTAGAAGGAAAAATATAATCGTTAATTAAAATTGCTTTTGAAATGAATTAGAGTTATATGAATTGTAAGTATTTGTTTTTAACGTATTGCATGATTAACTGGAGTAAATCTTACTGTTTCGCTTCAATAATTATCTTTCTAAGAAATGATTTACTCATTTGCTGTTAGATACTAATTTAAGTAAATTTGTGATTCCGAAGTTTAGGTTAGAACTTTTGTATAACAGGTGAATACTTTACACAGCTAAAATAGTCATTAAAAAATGATAGAATAATCTGAACTAACACAAGTAAACATGGGTGAAAGAAGTTTAGCAAACACTTCTCTATTCATTAAAAACAATAAATTTGAATTCCAGTATACATTTTTTACTCTTGCGTTATTAAACTGCTCAATAGGACAACTGATTTCATGTGTATGACACGTTGAAATATTCCAACCGTATTTCAAGCATAATAAACTGTGGATATGAACCCCCTAGCGATATTTTTTTGCCAATACTTGAAATTTTCTCTTGCGAAATTCTATAATAAGCGAAACTATTGCAATTCTGCTAGTATGTATTACACTGTAAAAGTTCCAACACAAAATCATAGCCAATGAGCATCAAAATAAGTGTCAGTCACTGAGCATAAAAATAATTTTATGCTCGTCATGCTATAATGACCATAAAATTAAAGGTTTATGCGTTGCTTCATTACTCGTAAAATATATGGAAACGGTCTTCCACAGTTACGTCAACAATATGGATCTAATAGTTATCTCAGTTCGGTAGATCACTCAGTCGATTTATTTTCCGAATAAGCCGTTGAACGAGGAGGACCAGTGAGGGACTACCGTCCGTCGAGAAGTGAGAATGGTACGTGCTCATTGTCCATGGTCCCCAATGTAGAGGTATTGCAAAAGAAGTGTTCTTCGATGCCACCTTCAACTAAATCCAGGACTTTTGTGCCCATAGCATGAGGCTTTAACCACTCTGGAAAATGGGGTGCCAACATAATGAATCAGGTAGTTTTCGTTAGCTGGATGTCTAATTAAATGGTTATTCTACCAAATTCGTAAAAAAAGTTTGCTAAGATTAAGTATAGTGATAATTTTTCTCGAGGACGGGAACTGGATGCATAAATTGATGGTAAACTCTCTGAAGTTTATGGAATTTTTCTAGTGTACAGCGTTTGTTTTTAACAGTAGTAATTCTCAAATTTTTCTCTTTGCTTTTCGTTTATCCTTCTCAATTCTTCTGTGTGGGTACCTGTTGACATCCTCTGCCTCTGTCAGGTTTGGATAATCTTACTTTAAACTTTCCAAGTTGAAATTTGCTTTACTTCATAAACAGAATAAGCTTTGCCATTTCGAATCTGTGCTACGTCACTGATAGTATGGAATCTGAACTGGATAACTCACTTAACTTACCGATATTAATTGGCCAATATTTCCCAGAAATAGTTTTAGAAATAGCATATTTCTTCAGAGTATTTATTCAACATTGGAATATTTAAAGTAGTAAAAAAAGAAACATTTTTTGTAAAAACATATCATTTATGTATATATATATTCATTATGTATATAAACTGCTGTTTGTAGAAAATGCAACACCATGAAAGAATCATCAGAATCAAATGAAATTTAATGCAGAAACGACTTGTACTGATACAAATAAATGATGAAATTTTCAAAACAAAAGAAACAAATTAAGCGTCCGAAATCAGTATTTGGTGCAGCCACCACGCGCTGCAATAAGTGCTGCTATACGACGTGGCATGGAGTCAAACAGATGTTGAATATCTGCTTGAGGAAGAGAATTCCATATCGCTTGTATGCGCAACCAAAGTTCGTCTTTGGAAACTGCAGGACGCGGATCACGAGTGAGACGCCGACCAACCATATCCCACACGTGCTCAATAGGCGACATATCCGGCGAATAAGCAGGCCAAGGAAGAAGTTGCATGCGTTGTGCTGAACAGAAGTCTCTAACAGTCCGCGCAACATGTGGGCGTGCATTATCCTGCTGAAAGATAGCTCCAGGGATGCCTTGAAGGAAAGGAACGACTTCGGGCTGTAGCACTTCACGGACGTATCTGTTGCTATTGAGATTACCCTCAATTCGTATCAAATTGGATCGTCCATGATACGAAATCGCACCCCAGACCATAACTCCGGGTGTTCGACCACTATGTCGTTCAATAATACACTCAGGAAGGCAGCGTTGACCGGCATAACGTCTAACACGAACACGGCCATCATGGGTCCACAAATTGAAGCGTGATTCATCTGAAAAGACAACTTGGTGCCAATCAGCTCGCCAGTCTCTGTGCTCAAGAGCCCACTGCCGACGCAGCCGTCGATGATCCGCCGTGAGGGGAATCCTGTATAATGGCACCCTTGCACGCAATCCACGGCGCAGCAGACGACGACGAATTGACGAAGCCGACAATTGTACACCTGTAGCAGTAGACCAATGTGCTGCCAGCTGCCTGGAGGAAGCTGTGCGATCATTCACCGCCATGCGGAGCAGGTGTCGATCATCGCGCTCTGACGTCACCTTCTGTCGTCCAGTGCCTGTTTTTCGAGTTGTTCGGTGCTCGTCGGTCCACTGCTTCCAAACTCGCATCACTGTGGAACTGTTCCGCTGCATACGAGCTGCTATTGCGCGATAGGAAAATCCTCCTTCTCGAAGGCCGATTATCCTCCCTCGTTCAAACTCCGTAAGTTGCTTGAATTTCTTATTCTTCCGTCGTGGAGGCATACTCAGGTCTCACTAAACGTTTGCCACTAACAAATAATCATAGACTATTTTCAACGTCCCGCTACAGCACTTTATTTATACGCTTTCAGCATCAATTCAGAGGGCGCTGCGCGCGCCACGCACGCGCGATGGCTCTGAAACTTTATTAATTTGCATAATATCCTATAATTGACATTTGCTGCGAATTTCATTTGATTCTGATGATTCCTTCATGGTGTTGCATTTTCTACAAACAGCAGTTTATATATAAGTGGATTCGAATTCAATGGAAGGCACTGGCCCATCCTGGGCTGTCTAGCCAGATATGATGATATATATATATATATATATAATATATATATATATATATATATATATATATATATATATATATATATATATATATATATATATATATATATATATATATATATATATATATATATATATAATATATATATATATATATATTATATATATATATATATATATATATATATATATTATACATATGCAACGTATTAAATTATTACAAAATAAATATACATTAGTGTTTCAGGAATATTTTTCTCTAAGTGATATATTTAGCAAGTATCTTTATTTCACTTTTAGATATTATTCTACGCTTTATTTTTATCTGCTCCTGATCATTAATTATTTTTACATTCTTTTTAAAAGCAAAGTACGAGATTGCGTGTCATTTAAAATGCATTTGAAAATTTAGATTCCTTAAAAACTATGAAATTAAATATTTACGGTTCAAAACAATATATCTTAATCTTCTTTCTTCTTTTTACGCTGTGTGAAACACCGTCAGGTGCAATTTTCACGTTAAAGCTTATTCTTTGTTCCAAAATAAAGACCGTAATTAAAAAATGAGAACAACATGCAAATTAAACATCTGTTGCGTTAAAACACGTACTTGAAAAGAAATAATTTCTGAAAATCTTAAGAAAAATCTCTAGCGGATTAGTTCCTGTGAGAATTTAAATGAAGTCCACTAATTTTTAATTAAGAAGCATGTTAAATACCATTTTTTATGCATAATATATGTGAGTTAAAAAAAGCTTTAATGACACAAATTATTTTTTATATGTATTAATTATAATTATATTATTTTATAGAAAGGAAAAAATATCTAAGTTACTTTAACATTAAAAGGCATTATGCGTATAATAACATCTTCGAGTCTTGATATATCATATCAGTAAATGGAATAAAGTAGTAATTTTAAAAATTAAAATTCTGGAATAATTAATTTTTCAGGAAAGATTGGAAGCTGGGATGCTCACCTTCTGCTTGTTCCACTCACCAAATCTCTCAACTGTTTTCATAGTTTCTTTTAGATCAATTTGATGGCTCCAAGGATAATCATGTATTTTATGTATGATTGGTGATGTTTTATAGAAGTTCAAAGATAATCTATAAAAACATCAAGTGAAACCATTTATTTATATACGTTTCATTCAGTTTATATAAAGGGCAGAGATAAGTATTACTTGGTACTTTGACTGTGTGAAAATTAGTTCTGTATTGTTTTCCAGCTAACAAACTCTGAATTTCACTCTACTTGTCAGGAAGGAAATGAAATATTAGCGCGATGTAGATAAGATAGAAAACATTTCGAACAACCTGAAAGATAGCAACGTACAAGTAAAGATTACAGATTTTGCTTTAAACATTAGTTTAATAACATAAAGTACACACTGAGAAAAAATGTTGATCAAACTAGAAGAATATGGTAGCATTTAATATATGTCTGACTCTATGGGCACGCCAAAAAGCACGGTAATTTTTACTGAAGCTATTAGGTATAGATATAGGTAAAATTAACAATAAAATATGACTTTATAATGTGTCATAAGTTTCGATAAATGTAGTAAGACATGGTAATTTTATCACGATACCTTAGAGCATGACGTGAAAACCATTTGTCCGGTTAAATGTACTTTTCAGTTTTGTATTTTTTACTAAATGTGTTGTAACAGAATTATAATTTTGAAAACCTGAATTTTCTATAAACCTTTACTATAAAAACGGAAAAATTATCAAATGAATGGTTTAATTACTGTATATTTTTGTTTTATTAACCAAAATTATGTTGTCTTTTTTCAAAATAAAAATAAACAACAGTATTGCTATTACCATATTGCTTGGTAATTTTACCAGATTTTTTTTTCGTGGGAATATATTTCAATTCATAATTTAACGCAAAAAAATAAAACATTGTTCATAATTCAGTTTCTTGTTTAGAACGCTGATTAATAATGTATATATGCTGTATTTTTACTCAATTTAATAATCAATTTGTAGTGATCTTGCAAGGATTCACTCGGTTTATTTTTTTCTTCTACAAACCATTTCTTGTTTTGACACGGAAGCTATTTGCGCTGAAAGTTGATAGAAGTAGTAGTTGATATAGAATTGACACTGTTGTTACTATCCAAAATATAATGTTAAGTAAGCATATTGTTTATACGTTCAAAAATCACCCAAATATAAGTTTTTTAAAAATAATTGTTTTTTGAATGACAGCATATCTAACTAAAATGACTGTATAAGTGATTTTATATATTAAATATTTTGATAACTATTCAACCAATCAGTATATTATCAGTAATATACATATATATCTCGCATTAATTATTTTCAAAACATATAATTAGTAACACCTGTAAAATCACTCTTTGCCGAAGCAAAAACAGATTCTCTACAATTCAATGATTTCTTTAAAATTACAAGAAAGAAAAATTTTTTAAATTTTGCGAAAGAATGTGAAATGTTTTTGCAAACAATGCAGGGGTGTATTAAATATTACATAATAGTATAAAAATGCTCATCAGAAATAATGTAATAAATATTCACTGATAGTAGTTTAGCAAATATAAGGCGAATCAAAATTATATTTCCAAAATAAATAAGGCCATAGTGGCAATCCATGAGTGCAATATTTACTCCGGAATATAGGATCGCATAGGAGTAAATATAACAAATAGGAGTAAACTCTTTTTAATCTGAGGCTTAGCCTCCTCGTTCAACAGGCCTAACAGTATTGTTTATTTTGCCTACGAAAAAGACCCCCTAGCCATTAGTCTGGAGCAATGGCGGTGTCTATAGCTACGAGATTGCTAATAGTTCAAACAGGGGTGTTGCTTCATTATTTAAGACAAGTTTTTGTTCTGGTCGGAGAAAGAAAGAAAGTCAAGAAAGAGAAAAGCTATCCTCTTTGAGATGCATAATTCGCTTCAGCAGAATGCCTTAGACTTCATGGCGAGGGGCGTTCTTTCTATAGACAAATTATACCATTTCTTTAAGGAAAATATGAAACTTCTAGTCAGTATACGATACGCAAGTGGACTAAACTGAAGATTTCGGAAGAAGAATTGTTGCTATTGTAGATAATATTGAAAATATGAAATTTTAAGAAGATGCTCTTGTTTATCTCTTGTAGGTGTTACCTGTGCAATGACACACGTAGTCACATTTTTAAGCATTATTGACAATTTTGTCTGATCAATAAATCAGATAGTACATTTTATTGGTATCGTTAATTAGCTTTCTAGAGACTGTTGTAAGTTCATGTTGAAAGTTAAATTTAACTATATTTTGCGTTTTAAAGTCGAAATCCGAACACATGTTCTATGGCAATTCATGTTCGCCTTGATTGATACTATGAACCCCTCACAATTTTTAAAAATAATGCCCATTCCATCTAAGTCAAGGTGTAATTTTTTGACCTACTGAATAATGATTAAGTTAAAAATATCGGCAGTCTGAGAGCGAAATCTATCTATCTATCTATCTATTTATATATATATATATATATATATATATATATATATATATATATATATATATATATATATATACCGAAAAACCTTTCGTTATTTTTCGTAATAAATGATATATATCTTACACCAATATATAAATTTAATGATATGCATCTTACATCAAATAATACGCGCATCTGCGCGTACATTTCTTACATTTGCAAAATATTCTTTTTTCTCAAATGAAAAAAAAATTAAAATAACATTGAAGTGTTATTTTTAAGTTCAAAAGAATATTTCACCAGTCTTCTGTGTCCATGAACATGAATAAATTGAATAAATATTACATATATTACATTTCACGAATAGGAAAGAGAGAACTTCAAAACAATTATTAAAAATGGTGATATTTCTTAAGATCAATCAAAATAAATTCAGATTTATTTTCATTTTAAGGATTCATCAAAAGAAATTCTAAAAATTGCATCAATTTATTTCTTAGAAATTTTGTTATAAACCACGTTTGAGTTTTTTTTTCTCGGGCTTAGAGAGTAAACATATGGTACTTTTAAAGAGTAATTTTGAATAAATTTGACGTAAATTAGAAAGTCCTTACATTTTTATTTAGTATAATAATTCTTTAGGAAAATAAAATATTTGAATAAAAAAGGCATTATGCCATGGAAAAAATAAATATAATTTTTCATTTTTCAAAATTAAATGTTCAGATGTTTTACCTGGTAACATCTAATCTCTCTCTCATATTTATTTGATTATTTATTTATTTATTTATTTTGTTATTTTGGACAAGTGTGAGCTTAAGAATAAAGATCACTAATACGGTGTATAATAGTCATAATTTAAAATTATAATTAATTTTCATTAACAAATTAGAATTTAGAAAGTAAAGAAACTTATGTTCATGAATAAAAATCGTCTTTTCAGCAAGTCGAATTATTAAAATTTAGCAACTTGATTTAGCAACTTGACTTGATGTTACTAAGTAACTTGATTTATTCATTAATACTCTAATTAATTTTATTATATTTTAATTTTCTAAGGTAAACTTGGTATACTTAAAATAAATAAATTTTCGAAGTTTTTGACAAAATTGATTCTTGGGAAATGCTCGGAGCACATCTTTCATCAAATTGAGAACAATTTGTTCTTGACTTGTTAGATAATATTAATTTAGTTAAAGTATTTGCCTTAATCCATTGTATCGACTACTAGCATTGATTAAGAATTACGACGTGAAATAAATTGAATATGAATAAATGAATATTCAGCTTTGCCAGGTATCAAATATGGAAAATCTGCTTGACGATTTAGTGCACTAACATATGTATCATTCCATCATTTAGTACAATCCATCTAAATTGCAACAAAAAAAATTTAAATTTTCATAATTATCTGAGACAGTACACATTATAGAAAGCAGTTTAATCTAATTTTTGTGAATTCATGTTTCCGAAAATATTATCTGATTTAGTCACAGTAAGACGGACAAAAACAGCATTTCAAGGATTGCTGAATATTTAAAAATGAGAGTTTTAATTCTTAGCGTGTAATGGAATAATAAAATAATATTTTTCAACAACCGAAATTTGCAAGTTTTTAAAGTATTACATTTCCTTCTTTCATTCGTTGAATTTATATTTCCACCTTTAAGGGAAATAATGATCTCTCTTTTGTAAACAAATTCTTTGCGGTCAAAATGGCAACGCTATCATTAGTGGTTGAGAGCTTTCCAGAAAACACTCACATTTGTTTAGTCTAATATTCTGTTATTGCTCACATACTGCGCCTTAATTGGAATATTGAAAACAAAATAAAAAGTAAAAAAATCCTATTCCTGGAAAAATGCGAGAGGTTTGTTGCTACATTTTGTTGAAATTCCGCCTTTAAAGAAACGGTAAATCACTTGCTCTTCAAGTTCACCCAAGAGTCCGTTGAAAGGTAAAAGTGGCGACCGAGTGGGTGGGGATGAGGTTAGAGGGTACTATGAAAGATAGCCATCTGTAGGTACATTATCGTATTTATCTTCTTTTAATATCCTCATTCTTGGGGCAAGGGCTAATACCTGTACGACCTTTATGATCTTTCAACAGGAACTCTACGTTTCCAGCATTTGTTTCAACGATATTGTAGATAGAATCAGTGTAAATCTGATACTTAATGAGAGTTGAATTACGTTCTGCTTTAAAAACCAAAACCTTTTTTTTTAATTATTATCTTTATTTTACAAAGTAGAATAAAAGAGATTGAAAAGGATTCAAAAATGTTTAAAACAATAGTTTATTTTCTATTAACGCTTTCAAACCTGATTTCTAAACTTTTTAGAAAAAGTTTTTCATTTGACAGCACATTTTTTTTACATAAAAAGAAACTTCTTCTCACTTCTTGCTGTTAGGACCTGGGATATTGATATCTCATTAGTTATTTCGTGTGGGACATGCAAATTACGATTCAAACTAATGTAAAAGGATATAAATAATACTTATGTTAGGACATTAGCTTTTTCTTAGTTTTATTTCAGTTATGTTCCTCTTGAAATGATGCATAATCTAATAATAAAGTGGGATCTATTTATTCCAACAGTCTACTTGGAACGTCTGATGGGACATATATTGCCCCCGCCAGGTTCAAAAGAGTTTAATTTAAGAAAATCATTTTTCACCTTGCTATATAAACTAAGTAAAATAGTTTAAAAGTTGTAAAAATAAAAGGAACAGGAAGAAAATAAAATAAATGTCACTATTAAAATAGAGTACCTTATTAAGCTAAATTTATATATAGAACTTAATTAAGTAAAAATTAAAATGAAATGGCATATTGAAAAAAAAATTATGTTGAAAATATAAAAAGGAAAATGTATGGAGATTTTTTCTTTCCTTAGAACTTATTTTACTAAAAATTAAAATGAAATGATATACTGAAAAAAAATTGATATTGAAAACATAAAAAGGAAAATGTATGGAGATTTTTTTATCTGTTACAATTTGGAAATGTTTAATACCCTTAATTAATTTGAATTTCTGCATTGACAAATAAACTTTATAATACTGCATTTTGTTGTAATAATAATAAAAATAGAGTTAAAAGTTTTGAACTTAATTAATGCAAACTCGAATGATGCATAAATTCTCGATGCTCAAAAAAATGCATAAATCTTCACCAACATGTGATTTCTTCAAAGCTATGCATAAATGCTCCATGCTCAAAATTATGCATAAATCTTCACAAACATGTGGTTTCTTCAAAGCTATTCCAACATGACAGTTTTTCAAGTGTTGCCAACCATTTAAATAGAAGGAGGGAAGTTCAAAACACTATATGCTAAACTATTTTTAAATTTGGATCTATTTAGCAGCGTATTTTGAAGAACTGATGGAACATGTATGTTCCGTCAAGTTCGAAAATGTTTAATTTAAGAGGATAATTCTCACCCTGTTATCACATAAACTAAGTAAAGTAACTCAAAAGCTGTAATTGTAAAAGAAACAAGAAGAAAAAAAATTTAAATTTATTATTTTAATCGAGCATTTAATCAAGATAAATAAAAATGCAGCACTTAATAAAGTAAGGATTAAAATGAAGAGGTATTTTGAGGCATGGTACATCATTCTTTTTCTGTTACGATTTGTGTAAGACTCTTGATTAAATTTAATTTCTTAATTAATAAATAAATTCATAATAGAGTATTTTATAATAATAATAATCGAGTTAAAAGCTTTGAACTTAATTAATTCTTAGTTTCAAGTTTCTTCTCATTTACATTTTTATAGAAATGAGAAAGGAGCGAAAATAGAGGTAAATGTTTAATAAAGTTGTAAATCATTACCTATGAATATACGTTATACTAATGTCAAAGGAATTTTGCAAAAGAAATGTCACTTTCCAGTGGTAATTGTTCCTAAAATATTCTTCACTTTATCAAATTTTCTTTAAATAAATTATATCATTTTATGGTCTGCTCTGGAGAAAATAATACGTCTAGTTACGTCTAATAATACTTTCATTTTTTTCTAGAAAATATGACGAAAATACATTGCTAATTTCCTTAAAATGAAAAAAAAAATGCATATTATAATCAAATAGCATTTATGAACTATGAAGAGATGTTAAAGTTCGCATGAATGAATGCTGGATGTTTATTTTTAACAAAAAAAACTTGTAATGTACCTATAAGGAAAAGCGGCATATAATCATTAAAATTAATTACTGAATCTTCTTTATTAATACAGCACTAATTATAAAGGAATGAAAAATACAATGGTCTGTGGTATATGAAGCATTATGTGAAATCTCTTAAAATTAAGCTTTCCGAAAAAATGCGTAAAATGTCATTCATTTACTGTTGTTTCACTCCGTCGTAATAATAAAAATTTATGCATCTTGACCTACATTGATGTAGATATTCATTAAATATATATTTTTTTCGCAATGTCATAAAATAAAAAAAATACTTATAATTAAAAAAACAAAGCAAATGATTAGTAACTATTGTTAAACTGAATAAAAAAAATCTTGAATAATGCTTTGTAAATTGTAATTATATTGATGTTTCTTAAAGTGCTGAAATAATTGGAAAATATTAATGACAATACTTGTTGAAGATTACTCCATTTATTGATACCACATGTTTTTATTTTTTATTCTTTATTTATTTATTTTTTTCTAAATTCACCCATTTTGAGTCCTATACATGAAGTTGCTTAGTCCAGTCGGTTGGTCGGGGTGCCTGAGGCCGAAGTGGCCCTTTACCCCTTTATCATGAATTGAAGGATCGTTGCAGTGGTTCCTTACGGTCCTTGTGTCCTAAAAATAAAAGCAGAGAAATAATTATGAGCTCATTTCTCGAGTAATATTATTAAAAAATGATGCATTTTTTACGTATACATACAAATAAATAATGGAGAAAAAGAATAATAAAAGTATACTTCCTGTAAGAAGTCTGTCAATCTCAATTGTACAACTCTCAAGTTCTTACACTAATTGCTGTTTAAATGCTTAGATTTCTTCTATATATATATAGCGGTATGCCTTTATATTTTATTTTGTTTTTTATTTATTTATTTATATTTTTAATTTTCTTGATAGTAGTGCTATACTCATGCTGCACAAAACAGCTTTTTTCGGACAAGTTTAAATTATTTAAGAAGACACTAAATATTTTAAAAATTATTAAATATTATTTTACAACAGTTTATTTTTTAGGTGACATTGTAATATTTCTTGTATTTTTACATAATACTTCACAAAACAGGGCAATTTTTCCAAAAAGTCTTAAACATGTCTTGCATTTTTCTAAACCATTGACTTTCACTTTTATATTTCGTTAGTGTAACAGAGTGTGTATGTGATTAAATGCAATTTTAACAACGGAAATTAAACCTATCCAGGTTTAAATACAATTTTGCAATTTTGTTTCAACTAGAGACTAAATAAAGGATTTCGAATTCCTTTTTTGAAAATTTATAAATATATATAATTTTCATTAAAAGGAAATCTAACATCTGTATATACAAGGCATTTGTTCAAAACTTATTATTATTTTACACTCCAAAACAAAAGAATTTTTCTCGACAGACCAATGAAAAACATCTCAAAATTCTTTAATTACTCTAATAAAATTTCCCTCTCTCATTCCTGTTCAAATCATAACCCTTGCACTCATAAAGCTTAGCGATGCAGCAGAGACTGACAAGAAATAAAAAAGTGAACTTTGGCATCTAGAGTTCGCCAAGATCCATCAATAAAGCTTGACCGCTCACGATAATGACAGAACCTCCATCTTTTGAGGAAGAAAAAAAGAAACGAAAAATTACACTCTTTACTTTTTTTTCTTTCTTTTTTTGATCTTTCTACACACCTCTCCATAGGATAGGAATAGGTAGGTAGGGGAATTTGGCACGCGCTCGTGCTCGTTGTGCGCACGAGCCTGGGTTAGAGGTCAAGACCGCCCCTTCCACACGCCGTAGAAGATCCGGTCCATAAATATAATCTGTTAAATTATATGGGGGGTCTGTGGGAAGGGGGAAAGGCGGATGTTGAATTGAGAATTTTGAAAGAGCCACGCGCCCCTTAGTCGTGTATGTTCATCACCTACAAAACTTTGTATACAAAATCCATGGTAATCAATTTGCGAAATCGACAAGACAATGGAAAGTGGAACTTTATTTTTCTAGATATTTTTTTCCTTATTCATAGCATGTGAAATATTATTTAAAAACATCATAAGAGCAAATCACTATTACTTTTTCCTTTCAAAAATAAAATGCTTTATTTCTTCGAAATGTCTTTTTTTTTTATCATCAAGAACAAGAAAGAAATAGGTTAGGAAACGTTTGGATTACATTTTTCAATCATCTTTACGCCTACTAAAGGGACATTATAATTAAGAGTTTCTCTGTTGAATAGTTCGTAATCTAAAAGATAGAAAAACAGAAAGTAATATTTTTTTAAATTAAAAAAAGTAAATAAATAATAATAAAATGTTTTAACTGTTGATTTTCTTTCCGGCTGCTTAACAAGCATTAACATACAACAAATTGGAATTAAAAAGTAGGTTGTTCCAATCATAAAGTTTTGTATCATAAAACAAATTTATTTTAGTACGCTCTACTCAGAATTAGAATATTTTGTCAAGAGTCTGATATACTGCGGTATAAAAATAAATTACTAGATTATTCATACTGGTAATTGCTAGATAATTCATTAATTAGATAACTGCGGTATAAAAATTATTAGAGCATATATGCTAATTAATTGAATGTCTTTTTCAAATTTTTTAATGAAGAAAGTGAGAAAGCTGAAATATTTTTTAAGATCTTTGTTATTTACTAACACAGTATATTGGAATGAATAACATACATTTTTAATGTAAAACTCTTGAAAATAGACAGTAAATGAAGAGAAGCTAAATTACTATTTTTTAACACTTAAAAATATTTGTATGAAATTATTACTGTAAATTTGATTAACAGTATTTGTATCTTAATTCATTAAAAGACAAGCCTTTTTCGATGAAAAAACTCGAACAATCTCAATTTAAAATTGAGCACATTCTTAACTATTAAAAAATCAGATACAATAAAACAGATATACAATAAGAAGATAACAGTTATTTACCTGTTTAACGAAAGATTTTGTCTGTTCAGATAAATGGAATGTAAAGTAGGCTATTTTATTTTTTATATGAATGTCTACTTTTTTTTTCTTTGGTTAATTTTAATGAATGATTTATACAATATAAATTTAAATAAAATTCATTCAAATATAAAGAAGAACTAAAGTAAAGCTCAAATAAATTTTTTTGCCTGTTACCCTCAGTGTGATAAATTGAAACATTTATAATGAACTGAAATGCATACATAATACAGAAACACTTGAATAATTTTGATATGCATTTATAAATTCCTTTTTAACTAAAATTACATAAATGTAATAGCATACATAATCTTTATCAATGACAAATATTTTTTTCTTACCCTGAAAAATTAAGGAAAATTATGCGATGACTGATGGAATAGTATTTTCTTATTTATTAAAAATTTGTTCTCGATTTATGGGATTTTAAAGCCACAATCATCTACTGTGTACCATGTTTAAGTGTTGTTATCGAAGAGTTATCTTCTTTTTTTTGTCCCGCTCCGGACCATGTACAACATTTAAGTTTAAAAATTATTTTAGTTGAATAAATTCAGTTGTATTGTACAACATAAATACCACAACAGAAAAGGTTATAAACTTTTCTTTTTATTTATACACATCATTCGTAATAATCTCTTTAAGATTGCTGAAATAGAAATATTTAAATTTTTGCAACCTTGCCTCAAAGTTACATACTTATTTTACGTATTTTTATGTAAAATAATTATGTCTATGTCTTTTTATAAATTTAATATTAAATATAATAAAGTATATTAATACTGAATGAAATAACAAAATAAAGTTGTTTTCGGCAGAATATAAATTTATTTTACATATCACTCTAATGTATAATAAACAAAACAAAAAATGATTGATCTTTTTACTAAGAAAATTAAATTCCGAAGAAGTCACAAAAATAAAATAATAAATCTACTCTTGTTAAAAGATGTTTATAACGCACCGATTTCAATATTTTGGTATCGAATTTTTCAAAAATATATCTTATTAACTTACTAACAGGTTGTTTAAGAATGACCATTCTAGATTATAGAATTAATTTTTGTCTGCATTGTTTTTTAAGTAATTGTTAATATTTTTCTTTCACTGTTACTTGATTTAGTTATTGATTTAGACTTTATCAAATCGTTCGATTACAATGCTTTGCTTTCAACATTTGTAATTATACTAAAAAAATAATTAAGTCATAAACAAAATTAATTAGACGTATTATTATTGTATATTAAGATTTTTTGACAGAAATGACATTTAATTAGTAGTTAAGTTTTTAAGAGAAAATTTAATTGAAAAACCATGCTCATTATTTCTACAGTAAAAATAACATTTCATAAGAGATTCAAAATTTTTACAAGGAAATAATTTAGTTCTTTCAAATCGTATCTCGCTTTTTTTTCGTTTTTTTTTTAACAGCTTTATTTCTGCAGCGCAAATTAAAATAAATATATGTAAAAGATATATAATATGTGTAATATATATGCAATAAATATATGTAATATATATGCAGTATATGCAAAATAATTTATTAAAACAAATATTAAAAAATTGAAGATTTTTTCGATGTCCACATATTTTCCTTTTATCTCAATATTTAAAAGGTTAAAGTGCTTCAGACATTAAATGGTAATGAGGCATCCAACAGTTACTCAATGGGTATATACTTAAATTGCATTAGCTGCATAACACCAATCGCATTAAATTATACGTATTCCAATAAGACGACAGCAAAAAAAAAATCAGAATATATTCAATACATAGACAGTACCTCTGGGACTAAGCGTCGGATTTCAAAGCAAAATCCCCATGTTTATTAATAAATCAATTTTATTTTTTTTATCAGCTACATCAAGTAAGAACCATCGACAATTTTTAATCAGATCAAAATCATCCTCTACTTATGCTATTCCAATCTCTTGAGTCCTAAGTTTATTCATCATTCCTTTTGTACAGTTTCGTTTTTCTTTTCTTTTCTTTTCCCGAAGATCTCTTTTCAAATTGGATAACAGAAAAGTAAGAGTAATCCTACTATTCTCGCGTGGCTCATTTGCAGTCAAATCCTATCAAATCTATTTGTTGCCATAAAAAAACCTTGAAATTCTAATATCTCAGAGGGAAGAAAGGGGAATTGTTGGAATAGGCTAACATTAAAGGTTTTCTGCTTATTGTTTTTTCTTTAGATTGGTGAGGTGAGCCACGGTACATCACCTAACGACATTTAAAAGCGAAGTCAATTTTTAATATTGTTTTTCTCGTGAGATTAAACCAGTAACAACTGCAGAATGAAAGATTGAAAGGAAGCCAAGTTGGACTGGAAAATATATACGGTTTGATTTCCTCGAAATTGGAAGGAAACAAATGAAATTTCTGGATAAATAAAACAAACGAAATTCTCATTACAGGAATTTTCACTTTTCAGTGAATTATAAACGAATTGTTTTGTATTAAATTATTGCATCATTTAAAAAATATTTTCGTCAGTTATTTTATCTTCATTTTTATCTTTTAACTTCGAAGACTTAGGTTTCTATTCACCAGTTCAACTGCATTTCAATTGCTATTTATAAACCTAGCTGTTGGTGTGATATAGCTACAACTGACTCTTGCACTAATAATTCCCAATTAATTATTTTTCAACTATAAGAACACAGGCAATTTCTAACAACGTTTTCCACGGCATATTAAAAAAGTAAAAGTTGTGAAATAAAGAATTGAAAGCAAGTCAAGTTTGGTTGGAAAGTATGTACAGTTTGATTTCCTTGAATTTGGAATGGAACAAATGAAAACTCAGAGCAAATGAAACAAGCAAAATTCTCTTTACACCAAATTCTAAGTGAATTGTTTTGTTTTGGTCCAAATTATTGCGTCATTTAATAATATTTTTGTTAATCAATTTTTCTAGTTTTTAACTATATATAAAACCAGAGTCAATTTTTAATATCGTTTTCCACGTGACATTAAAACAATAAAAGTTAGAAACTAAAGGATTGAAAAAACGCCATATTTGACTAAGAAATTTATAATTTTTTTTTTTTTTTTTTTGAAATTGGAACGAAAAGCATGCAAACTGTTAATAAAAGAAACGAACATAATTCCATATTAGGATTTTAATCTATCTGTATTCATACAAAACAGTTGCTTTATAAAAACTAAGAATGCTTGATAAACTAGGAATGCTTCAAAAGGTTTGATAATAATCACATTTTTTAAATTAGATATCCAGAACTGAATATTGCAAGAATGTATATTTGTATTACCTGAACATTCTGTAAGAAAAAAAAAATTTCAAAATTTTCAGTTTTAGGGATAAAAAAGGGAAAAATAATTATCTTCTTCGAACTTCAACTGAAAAACGTGAATTTTAAGAACATCATTTTTTGGGCAATCGATTTTTTTTGTCGTATGCCTGTTTAGGCAATTGTTCCTGTTTTTCAGTGGCGCCATCTGTGGCCAGGAATTCGACTTCTGCCACACCATTCACACAACCACAACCCGGTTATAGGGCGGATCACGTTTACACACAAAGGAGAAAGGACATAGAGCACACAGAGAGGGAAAGAAACATCCATGCCTTGCCCGGGATTCGAACCAGGACCTTTCTGATGCAAGGACCGTTCCCTGCCCCATGCACAGGTCGGTCGGCTGGGTAATCGATTATGAGAACATTAGAATTAACGATGACGATACAACAACGTAACAAATGACGGTGGCTTAGGTGAGAGGTCTTTTAACTACAGCCTGTCAGTATTATTCCTGCATCTTCTTTAAACTACTGCCTGTCAGTATCCCCATTCCGATCAATGCAAATACATATCAAGACTTGATGTGCCATGCATCTGCACTTATGCAATTTATTTTGATTATATTCTAAAATTTACAATGTGACAAAATCTCGCAAAATTTTTATCCGAAAAATCATAACAAGTGAGGTAATGAAAATTTATTATTTGATACAATTAATGTTATAAAAATTAGTTTGAAACTTAGTATAAAGGACGCGTTTTCATGCTACAACTCACTCGCTACTTCCAAAATGAAAATTTGTGCACATTTCAAGTTTTTTGGTGCGATGATCTAGTCTTTGTGCAACTTAGTAAAACACTAGTGATGTGTACCAGAAGTGGAGGCAAGATGTTTAAAATGTCTCAGAAGATGATTATAATAATTCCAAAACTGCTGAAAATTCACAGTTTTCAATAAATTTAGAACTAAAGGAGAGATGATCACAGCCAATTCCCAAATGCTGGCTAGATCTTGGAGCAGCCTTCATGTCCTTAGACCAGCGATTCTCAACCTGTGGGGCGCGCCCCCTAGGGGGGCGCGATCACACTAGAGGGGTGGCGCGAGAATATTCAAGAGAAAATATTATTTGAAAAAATTGATTTACTGGATGAAAGGAAAGCGCACATACTAATAGAAAACAAAATATATTTCGACATATTTAATAACTTATTAAAGTGAAACAACTTATTAAATCAAAACTTAAAGTGCTTTGAGGATTTTTCCTAATTTTATGATTAAGTCTGTGTGGCTGAATTTTTTTCTGTAACATCTTACATCTATCTCTAATATATACCACGTATACTTTTAATTGTAAAACAAAATTTCATTTATTTTGTAGTACAATTTCAAAATTGTAGCTTCTGCGCCTAAGGTTTCCCACAGGTTCCAAAGGTGAGCAATATATTGAAATCACTTTTTCACTAACTCAAATTATCTTTAGCAAAAACACTTGGACTGGCAAACGTCTTTTAAAAAAGCACTTTAAGTGTCTTGCTGGTAGGAACAAGTTTCCCGGCTTTAAAAAATATATTTGTTTTTAGAGTGCATAATTTGTTTATTGATTTTACATTGATAGTCCTTGCGTGAAGTCACTAGCGATTATTTTGAGTTAACTCATTAGAATTAATTAAGAATTACCAAGTTAATTTTTTCAAAAGGATTAACTAACAAGTAAGAGTTAAATAACCATACTAGAGTTAACTTACCTAACCCATAACTAGTATAAAAATACCCAAATTTACAAGAAAATACCAGAATCGACCACGAAAACACTCATAACTACCACAAAAATAAAAAAATACCTGAAAAATAACTTTAAAATGCAAACAATACAAAATATCGCAAACTCTACTAAAGTGCAAAGAAAGTCAAAATCTTATGAAAATTTAAAAAATACCGAAGTTTCACATTTGCTTGAAATAAATTAAATCAATTGGCATTCAATTCAATAATTCCTTTTTGTGAAATAATCTGCTACGTAATGATTTATAATTAACACTTTTATAGATTTCACGTTTGTTTCCGAAGGTGGCCCACGTGTCCCCAAGGTGGCACCGGTGTCGGGCCACCTTGGGAACATACATATGGTCTCTTTCACCATTTGCACGACTTAAAGCTATTAATATGACAGATTAATTCGAATTAAAGTAATGTGGTTAAAGAAAAAGAAATAAATTTTCAGAAAACATATCATAACTCTAAGTTCTAAGACTTTAAACAGGCATAAATTACAATATCTTCTCACCCGGAAATTAGAATGACAACTGCAAAAATTAAATCACTTCATACAATGGAGGCCATTCAAGGAAATACCTTCCAATTAAGCCTCGTGCACCTCAGATACAAGATTTCCAACGCAGCAGGGACATCTTATGATTCAAAATAAATTTAATTTTACTTCGGGGGATGGGCTACGTTAGGAGCACTGGCCACCTTTGGCTTACTCACCTTACTTAATCAAAACATACTAAATCTTCAAAAAAAATTATTTTTAGTGACTTCCTTGGGCCTGTCTTGCAGAACAAAAGTTTTTGAGGTGAGGTTTAATATTAGAAATAGACACTCTCAGTTCTGTTTCTATATTTAGCCGTGATCTATATTTTGTCTTCAAGGAAGCCACAGCAGAAAATCCAGTTTCACAAAGGTAGGATACTGAAATTGGTAATAGAATGCAAAATGCCCTTGCTTTCAGTGCAGAAAAATCATCCTCCTGCCCAAAATTCAAATAGTTATTTATTACTAAATTGTATTTTGGTTTCGCCCACTTGTCGTGAAGTCTATGAATTTTCCTTCCTCAGCAATTGAGAGTCCTTCGGGAGTCTTATGAAATGGATTCCTAACCCACTTGCTATCAGTTTGTCGTCAGCAGGAAAATACTTTTTAAAATTCTTTGCCAGCATGGCTAAATGATTTTCAATGGTAACAAAAATGTTACATGTATTACATGTTCTTCTTCAGCCTTTTAAGTTTTAGTACAATTATCCACATTTGCAAACATTGTTAAGTTTTTTTGCTTTAAATTTCTGCCCCACAATTCCAATTTTCTACAAAAAGCATTAACTTTATCACTCGCATCCAACATATGTGTATTTGCTCCTTGGAGTTGAAGATTCAAGTTATTTAATCTCTCGAATATGACGACCAAGTAGCTCAATTTCATCACAAATAAACAATAGTGAAAATTCTCGGTTTCTGGTCTGTTATCGTATTTTAAGAAAATGGCGATTTCTTCTCTTAATTCATAAACACGTTGCGGGAATTTCTCACGTGATAAGCATCTTGCCTCGCATTTAAATAGTAACTCTGAATGTACTGAACCCATGTCTTTACAAAGTGCAGAAAAGATTCTCGTTCTCAGGGTTCTCATTTTTATATAATTTACAACATTAACAACAGTAGTTAACACAATATTCAAACCAGGACTCATTTCTTTCGAAGCCAAAGCTTCTCTGTGGATCATGCAATGTGTCCAGACGCATTGTGGCGATTTTTGTTGAATAATGTTTGGCTTGTATTCTTTTGAACCTTCCTGATATTGAACGAGCACCATTGGTGTATATTCCGATGCAATTTTTACATTCTATGTTTGCCTCATTCATAACATCATTTAAAATAGCAAATAAAGCTAGCGCTGTTGCTTTGAGTTCTATTGATTTGCAGAAAAGTAGTTCTACTACTGACATAATATCACAAAATCAAACATAGGCAATTAAATGAGCATCTTTATTAATATATGTTGCTTCATCAAACTGTATTGAAAACATTTTGTCACGCAACATCGAGAAAAGCTGACACTACATTTTCAGCTGTATCAACAATTCGACAAGCAACAGCATCATTTGAAAGAGGTATGGACTGTAATTGTTTTGAAAAATTAACTCCAGACATAGTTTCTATAATCTCAATTGCTACAGGTTTTTACTTTACTTTTGTTTAGGCAGCTAGTTAAAAATAATTTAAAGACAGAATTCAAAATACTCAATATACATTATTGTTGTATACATTTTACTGTAAGTGGGGGGCGCGATGAAAATTATGATTGAAAACTGGGCCGCGAATACTGAAAGGTTGAGAAACGCTGCCTTAGACTAAAATGTTTGAAAACTCCTATTTGAGATGGGCAATGGTGATGCATATATTAAAATGCTTGGTTAAAAAATTCTTTTCGTCTAACGTTAACATTTTTTTGCCATTTTGAAGAAAGTTTAATTCGAGCCAGTGCATTTTTTTCGTTAAATTACCAATATCAGTTTAGTATTACTTCAGTATAATGTATCAAAATTATTATACCATCTAATATATTTAGTATATTTTAGGCGGTTCATATTATATCAGCATCTAGTTTATTTAGTTTAATATTATTTCATCATCTGACTATTTCATTACCTATCAAGAAATTTTCTTCCTGCAAAAAACTGCGACAGGCAATTCTAGTAAATCCTCCTGTTCACCACTAGCTTGACAGGAAAAGCCTTGGTGGTAATGTAGAGTTCAGGGGAGATAGATCGGCTCAAACTGTTCACGATTCATTAGTGGCCATTTAAAAAGCTTAGCTTTCGAATTCGCGAGCAAAGTTTTCCCTCACGTAGCAAGTGCAAAATAAAACTTGCCACCCCGAACACACTCTTGATAGTCTAGAATTTTTCTTCGAGGACATTCTGTGCGACCATTTTGGTGCGTGATTTTACCAGAGCATATCTCTGGGGGTACTGATTTAGTGGTCCATCGTTCTCTGGATCAGGTCAAAATTATGATCAGTGGATGAATGAATTGGTCCGATCTCTAAAAGGGTGTAATGTATGGGTGTGACAGAAGTTGAATTATTGGCCATAGATGGCGCCACTGGAAAATTAGAACAATAATACATTGCCTTAATGGCCTACGAAAGCAACATGTACTCATGGATTTAATATAGCTGAGGCTATGCTGTGAAGGATTAAAAGCATCAATATACTTAGTAAGATTAATTTCCCCTTAATATCACAGCATTAATTATACAATGTTTAAATTTTAATACACAAAGAGTTCAAACTAAAAAAGAAATAAAAACTTTTTAAAGAAAAAACAGCCAATTGAATTTTCAGTTCGATCAAAAAAATTTAATTTCATCAAAAATATAATGACGTTTTTTAAATATATTTATTCTCCTATAATCATGATTTATTAGACCAACGGGAATATTATTTTATATATTCTGAACTCACATATTTGATAAAACCAATTTAAAATTTACTTTCTTTACTTATAATTACATTCACTAGAAGCTTCTTCTGCTTTTGAAATTTTAGTAGAAGAAAAGGGCCTCTTTAAAGAAAGAATTTTAAGTTATGCATGACGTCGATGTAAGGGAAACAAAAAATAGGCTCTTTATAAAGCTGTACATAGCAGAAAATATATTTTTAAATATCCCTTTAGAATAAACAATGAGAACTCGATTTTACTTTTTTTAATCATGAGAATTTTTTATGCCAATTTATATTGATTTATGCTTAACTAAAAAGGTTATTTGTTCTGTTTTTTACTGAAATCTTTTTGCTTGGAATTTTTACAATCAATCAAGTTTTTTTTCAAAAATCATCGCCTTTGTTAAACAAGTTTCTGCAGTCGAAAAGGAATGAATAACTTATGTTTAAGCATTTTTCAAAATGAATTGCTTTTGAAGCATTATATGTCCATAAAAAAACACTTTTTATATAGCAATCTAATTAAGTTTCCAAAATTTCTTCGAAATAATTTAATAAAAACTTTGCTAGAAAGAAAGTACTCATCAAATAAAAGCATAACGTCCTTAAATATATTTTATTGATCACGAAATTTATATTATTTGCTAAAACATATAACAATAAGAACAGGTCATTGCCAAATATTTGTTCATATTAGTTAATATTCTTAATCATAAACTAAAATTAATTTCAAAGTAATATAGTTTTAAAATCAAATGTTTATATATTATTAATTTGATTTAATGTGGTTGCAGGGGAACACATAAAATTAAAAATCTACTGATAACTATATTTTGGAATCTTATTTTATTGATTTCCTTCAGATTTCCATTTTGTTTAGATTAAAAATAATTAATATCTCAAATTTCTATATTGTAGCATTAGATTTCTACAGTTTTTTTTTAAAAATTTCTTATATACTTAATTTTTTTTTGTTTTACTCAAGAGTGTAAAAGTGAATGTTATGTTATAAAAAATAATCAAATAGTAAATAATTAATAAACTAAGATATGAAATTTTAGATAACTTACAACGTTTTAAAATTCACAATAATGATGAAAAATAATAAGAAGAACTGAGAAAATCAGAAATTTCACATCACTAAAATTACCGGAAACTATTTAACAAATACAATTCTGCAGTGAAACACAAGGATTGCTTTTTTAACTACTTTGAATTTGTGACGTAAAGTATTTGCCATCATTTTAGTGTTCAGTAACATTAAAATTTATAATAACAGTAAGATACGATACACATAAAAGTCTGTAAAATTGTTTTTGTTACGCAATTTGAAGTTCAGTTAATTTAGTATGCCCCACACTGAGTCTTAAAATTAAATTAGTTTGCAAAACTTACCTGCACATAGAGCAGGGATATTATTAAGAAGGATTCCAATTAGGTTTACGGGACAGAAGCTGTCAGAAATTACCTGTCGCAAAGTTGTTTATCACAGTTCACAGATATTTAAATATTTAAGTATAATTATCCATATTGCACTGTAATAAAATTTTAATGTATCCTCATACCGAAAATGGTGGCAACTACTTTACACCTAATGTTGTAGAGAAATGTCATATATAACTTTGGAATTGGTGTTCAATACCCAATGTTCGTTTACAGTCACCATTGTTCAATGTTCAATAAGATAAGACAGAGTGAGATAAAATTAATATAAGATTCAGTAAAGTTTTTTTAAAAAAATCATTGATATAGGATGCATCTGAATTTTTGCCATCATGTAAAATTTAAACAGAGAAAATATTTAGCAGAATTCGAATTAGGCTTAATAAGCGGAAGCCGACAAAAGTTATTCATTATTAAGGCAGTTAATACTGTTTTCAGATATTTAAAAATTATAATATAATTGTTTTTATTACACAACAAAAACATACAGGCATATTTAGAAAGGAAAATTTGTTTCGATATCAGTGCTGAAAACGGCTACAAATTCTTGCCAGTTCATTCAATATTGTAAACAAACTACTCGCAATATTCTACTTGGTATTTCTTGATATTCAAAGGGTCCAAACATAAGTATTTTTGGAAATAAAAATAATTCCCGTGTGATTTAAAAGGGTGAGAATTCGGTATAAAATAATTCAAATTTAAGTGTTTAGATTTCAATTACTCCTTTTTAATCATATATGAAGACTTGATTTGATGCTTACCTGTAAAAAAGTGTTCTTTCACACAATTTTTTGGGTTGTTCGGCATTATATTTCGAGAGATATTAAGTCACAGTTTTTACAGTGTACTGCACCAAAAAAAACAGTCCATTCTGAATAATGTTTGATCTAATAAACGGATCTTAACGTTCTTGGACTCGACCCTAATGTTTCCTCTAATATCTCAGGTTTAATCTTAATGGTGACTATACTAATTTAAATGGTGAAACTGATATAAATGAGTGAAGATGATATTGTAATTTACAAACTCAGGCACAAAGACAAACTTTCTCTGGGTAAACGTACCTTTTTTTAAAACAGATTAGATTTTTGACCATCAAAATAAATGGGATAGCCACAATCTGAAAATGTGGTCTTCGTAGTTTGCACAGGCAATGCAAAGTTTTGACTCTTTAATGTTAATTTCACTTTTTGATTATTTCATCATATAGCGAATTGAAAATTTTTTGCACACAATTATAAAATTCGTTTATTCAAAGATATGTCCATTCGAAAAATAAATTTTAGTAAATATTTAATATTTTTCATAATTTTATTTACAAACAGTTAAAAATATTGAATATAAAATTAGAAAATTTTTTAAATCATTTAAAAATATATAATTTTATATAGCAAAATGCAAGATTTGACTGAAATTGATTGAATAGTTCCTGAGAAATTGAATTTTAAATATAAGACTTTTCTAAAATCCGATTTCTCAGGAACCATTCCATTGATTTTACTCAAAATTTAAAATTTGTCATGCAAAATTACTTGTTTTAAAATTTTGTGAAAAATTGTATATTTACAGTTCAAAAGAGTTTCAACTATTATTTTAAAAAATAATGAATCCAATTAATACTTACTAACAATTACTTTTCGAACTTATTTATAATTGAATTTATAGTTATCAATTGAATTTATTATTCTGAACAAAAATGTTTCAATTCGCTTAATTTAACTTTTTGCTTACGGTGCTTAGTATAATGAAGCTATTCTGGTTCACTTATTGTACCAGCCATAAGCAAAAGGATAAAAAGTTCTCTAAACATGGTGATCTACGCAAAAAGTAAAATTAACATTGAGATGTTCGAACTTTGGATATCTTTCCTGTGCAAACTATGTGTGCATATTTCCCCGATTGCGCTACCCCCTATATTTTTGGTATCAGAAATCGGAAATCGTTGAAAAAAAGGAATGTTTATTCCGAGAAAGTACGTTTCTATGTCTTATTTCGTAACTTGAAATATCACCTTCTCTTATTAACTAGCATATTTGAGGTCACCTCCTCCAACCATTAAGACTGAGTTCAAAAACGTGAAGTTAACTATTCTGATCATTAAATCAAAAGTTATTCAGGGTGGTTCTTGAGCTCACTGTACACAAATAAAAAGAAGCATACATTTTTGCTTCAGTGGTTGTATATCTGCATGGAAAAAAATATGAAAAAATAATTATAAGCAGGTCTGTGTTCATTTTTGAAATAATAAAAATCTTTAATGAAACAAAAGTTATTCGGAATTCATTTTGTCTATTTCATTTGAATGCTATGGATTTAATATTTAAATTTTAATAACCTATTGTATGACGATCAAATTGTATGCTTCCAAGTATATAATTTATAACTATGCGTAGACAGCTTGCAGTATTTTTACATAGCTTTTAGAATGAGCAATTTACCATTATATTTCGTTTTTTTTTTCTGCTTGTTTTCATATTTTTTTACATTTTATTTTTAATTTATATAACATTTGAAAAACTAAAAAAATGGAATAATAAATTGAAAAATAAGAAGAAAAAACAACTAACGCAATTTGCTAAAGTTACAGACCAATTATTCCTTTTATCTTTTTTATTTTTATTTTTATTAAAAACAATTAGTTTATTTTCTTAGATTTTCTAAATCTTATTAATACTGCATAGTAAAAATTAAGAGTATGAACAATAATCAAAAGACTTAAATAAACAAAACAGCCCGCTTATAAGCTTCTGAGATATTAAAAAAATAAACGTATAAGTTCGAAAGAGCCAGCTGATTTCTGAAATAACTAAAAAATGCGCAAAAACAAATTTAAGAGTTTTCTGAAAAGATGCTACTATTCGCTATAGTAGGACATCTAAACGTAAACATTTTCGTGTTGCTGTCTTTTTTATTCTAACTACTTGACTTCAGACATGTCTAGCAACGAAAGTTTTAACTATAAAAGTATTTTGTTGGGAGAAAGTATTCATGAGAAACTTATTCCTAAATGCGCTGTAAGCTTCTAAATATAACATAGTTGTGGTTTTTATGTCAATAAATGACTAAGCACTTCCTTTATCGGCACATTAGCTAAAGTTTCACCCTCTGGGCAACTTGGAATACTATATATATATATATATATATATATATATATATATATATATATATATATATATATATATATATATATATATATATATATATATATATATATATATATATATATATACTAGAGGGCTCCGCCCCCTGCGCGTTACCCCACGCAAACCCCCGATAACTGCTACGCAATTACATTTTTGTTCGCCTCTCGAACAAATTCAAAGTCATTTTCCTGGAGATTAGCTGGCAATTTTTCTGCACCAACATCACATAGAGAGAATATGATAGGATTGTAATATGTCAGAGGTCCTTGTTATCAGCCTTATAAACTTATATAAAGCAATTTTAACACAAACAATAATATAAACTTGTATAAAGCAAGGAAGCAATATTATTTAACACATTACTATAGGGCATTAGCAGGAGCGATTAATCTCCGTATTCGAAACACACGTGGCAGAGCCTAACTCGGATAGACTAAATTTGAGGGTACCCCTTGATTCTCACCAAGTTGTGATCGCGGTTGATCACAAAGCAGGGCGATGTTGAAACCCAATCATGATTCTGATTGGTTTAGATTTTAGCTTTACTTTTAAATGTTCATTCAGAGGTCAGCTAGTTCTAAGTTGGTGACCGGCGGGTAAGATTACTTTTGCTTCTGGTCAATAAGATTGAAGGCATGTGGGCAGTCATAAAAAGGGACTTTAGAAAAAAATTTCATCGCCAGTCCGGTACCACAGACGCCATTTTCGATTCGTATTTCGCCGAATTTATGTGGCGATGGAGGTACACATATTCTATTCATGATAAATTTAGACTATATCTAACTGTTATTAAAGAATTCGGTGCACCTAAATCTGAGGATATTCAAGCTGAAAGAAGAAGTGAGTTGTTTTTTTTCCTTTTCTTTCTGCGCTTACTCCATTAATTTTTGTTTCGATTCAAGATTCATTTTCTTGGGTTTATTAATTTTACTCATATCGGGTTCATTCCAATTTTATAAAGTTTTGGCCTATGTTTTATTTTATTTTATAACCGTCCTTGAACAGCCGACCCAATTTCATGGGTTTACGACTACTTACGTTCAACTCCGCAGCCTTGTAATTTTGAACCAATCCAGAAGACAAGGAAACTCCTGGATCAGTACCCCCAGAGGTATTGATTTGTTGTGGGAACATGGAGGACTTTGAGACTCGACAGATTTAACGTGCATCAGTCACCATTTTACTACACGGGGAGTCTTCGGCCGGCGAGGATCGAACCCACGATCTCTTGGATATGGGCCCAGCGCCCTACCGACCAGGCTATCCCGGCCCTCCCATGTTTTGAAATATCATTACATTTTGGCAACCATTCCTGTTACCACGGTGTTCCGCGCAATCAGGAAAGGCGCCAAACATAAGTCGCCAATTTCGCCAAGGGTCACCCTCAAATGCACTTTTACCCCTACTAACTCAAATCATTGTTGATCTTATAGGATGCCGGACGCTCCTTATATGGCGCTTCATCTCCCCCCCCCCTCCAGTGACTTAAACTGAAAACAATTAAAACCTAATGAAAAAAAACTTTAAAATATGGCAAACAAATTAAAACATGTAATATTAATAAGTTGAAGCTAAGTAATGTTTCAAAAGCAAAACCCATTGCAAGTAATTGCCCAATTAACTACAATACTGTCAACTGACAAAATATTTTAGTTTCATTCAGACAAAAAGCAAATTATGTCATAAAAACAAATGTAAATGATATTCGACAAATTAAATTAAGCAATTTAATTTTTTTGTCATATTGAATACAAATAAAGAAACAAATGTAAAATGAAATAATTATGTCATCAATGATCAATAAACATTTTCGTCGAAATTGTTATAAAAAAAATAAGGTGAAAACAATAATTATAAATTTTTTTTACAATAGATCTCTGAATATTCACAAAACCTACCTATGTACATTTTTCATTTATTTTTCTTTTCACATCATTTTGTGTACCAATGATTTGCACTTTTATGCATTATTTAAGAAATATCTCAAACAAATATGAACTGTTAATCAATATTTCTGGCTGCACGATTTTTTGAAAGTAAGTAAAAAACAATTAATAGTAAGAAAAAACAATGATAAAATTAAAAATTATTTACAAAACCTCCTTATATGCAACATTTTTTATCAATTTCTTTTCCACATTATTCGTTTTCATTTAAACGTCTTGACTCTTCAACGTTTCTTCGCCGCGCATTTCGCTGTCGCGTATTGATAGTACTGCGAATATTTTCCCGGTAATTTTGAACTGCTAAATTTCAGCCCTATGTCACTGTTAATATCTCCTAAGATATTCACGGCGATCCATTTTTTTTATAAAACATATAAATATTTTAAAGTAAACTCTGTTCAATATATTTCACACATTCAATACAAAATAAAAATTGCAGCAAGATTTAGCTGGTAAGTTTAGTTTTAACATTTCTGCAGACAGCATTATTAAAAATTAGTACCTTTACACACACATGCGTTCTCAATTTTGATTGGCTGTTTTGCGAAAAAATTTTAGAGACATTATTAACATTCAGTTAAGAAAAACTAAGAAAAAATATAAGCCAAAACTAAGAAAAAATATAAATAAATAAATAATTTTAAACTTTTATGAGATTAGTGTTTGACGCCAAAATATTCTTGCGGACATGATCGGAATTATGAATCAGGTTTATTCTAAGCTTCAGATGCAAGAAAAAATGAAAATTGGTTTTAGAAATTTTACTTTATCGGCTAAAACTGACTGATTATTGACGCCTAAACGTGAACTTACTGCCAAAGAACTTCAAAATGGAATAAATAATTCATACCAATACTTTGAATTTTATCCCTGGTTACAACAAAAAGCAAATATTTTATTTCGTATATCAATATTGACTTCGGTGTTCTAAAAATTGCTTTTTGATAGTGGTCGAGTTTGTATGAAAGTGAGGATTAGGCTTTGCCGCAATACATATACTTATCAATGGATTTCTGTGGGAGGTATACATAAAAGATTTTAAAGCTCTACGTTTGACATCCGAAATCGATGTACTATCTGAGATATTTTTTCGAAACTACTGTGTTTGATATTCTTTAACCTGACTTTGCCCGTGAATGTTTTTTGAGCTGAAAATGTAATTCAAATTGAGCAGAAATTTAATACTAGAAAATCAAATGTGATATTTTATTTCACTTCTTAAAAGTAGAGATATTTTAGTTTTTAAAACTTACAATCATTTATATGAAAAATGTTAGATTTACAAAAATTTTTTCACACTATAATTTATTAATGTTTTTGAATATAATTTATTAAAGTTTTTATTCACGATTAATTTTGAAACAAGTGTTTCGTTAACTAATAAAATAACTAATTTTTTAAATTTTTAAATTTCCAATACAGTTTCCAGCTTTTGAATTTTTCTTACCTAACAATTACTAGATTTTCAAAACAAAAAAAAAAGCAGAAACCTTTAATTAAAGAAAAACGAAAAGACAGAGATATGTACACACTTTTCTTCCCTCCAGCTAAGAAAACAGCACTAGAAAACAGAACTTTTATTCTAACTGAATTTCAATCTAGCTTCAAAACTCAACATTATAAGACTTAATAAAAATGATAAAATTTATGTTTTCAAAATAACCACCTTTTGCAGCAAGAATGCGAAGCATCAAAATTAACATACGTTATGCAAATTTTTACAGTTACAGTAGCGCTGTCATGTTTGGCATTTTTTTTTCCTATTTAATGTCATGTCTTAGCAATGAACTTGTTGAGAAAAAAATTCATAAATAGAAAGCCTTAGAGTTTTCAGAAGAATTTACGTAATATTATATGCGTAAATTTATTTAATAATATAGTCTATTTATACAAAAATTCATCTCTTTAGATTTGATTTCAAAAATTTAACCATTTTAATTTAAAAGACACTTTAAGCTAAATGCTATGACAGGAATCGTTCTTCCTTTACAATTCCATTGCCGCTGCCCTTTGCTAAACCTAACATGTCAGTGAAAAAGGATAGATTCAGAAAACGGTTTTAAACATTTTTCAAGCAATTGCTGAAACGGAGATTAGGTAAAAGTTACTTTACTGGAATAGCAAGCTAATCACCACTCTGTAGTTCCAAATTACGAAGCAAAATAAAAGGAATTTAAATCTCTCTATACAAAGAGTAAATCAATAGATTTATACACGTAATAAAATAAAGAATTTGTGAGAGCGTCTTTGCACAGGAATGAATGTAAACAGTAGAATCTAAGAATGACATTTAAAATGAAGCTAAAAGCTAAAAAAATATAACTGCTAGACAAATTACAATGCTCGATTTTCGATATTTTAATTGCCTTTTTTTTATAAGAGGCAATTAAAAAATGGACTTTTCTGATTAGTTTAGCATTAACCAGTAACATTGTTTTAAAGTTAACTACAAACGATTCAGCTATGTCAAATATTTTAAGATAGACTCAATTAAGTTTGCTAGCTTATAGTTCTAATAAAAAGAGTTGTTAATTGCACTTTCTGTAGTACTTAGTTATTTTTTTTATGATAATCTGAATAATCAACGTGATCGTTACAGCAAAGGTGGACTACGTGTCAAAATTACTATTTCTAAGATTACCTGGAATCACATGGTTTATTCTGTATATAGTTATGCATTTATAACGTGTTACTATGAAACTAAATAATTTAAAATCATCATATTTGAAGCATTAAAAAAAAGTTTTATACTCAAAATTAAATGTAATGGAGAAAAGGTACCAATTAGTTGCTAGTAAACATAAAAGAAAACGCCAATGATATTTAATTTTGATTTCAGTTACATACTTAAATAAAATAATAAGCTGTACTGATTGGTAAATTTAATAGAGAATATGCTTAAAAACGTTTAAAAAATCGATAAACTATTACTTACGAGTAGATGAGAAATGAGAGTTCTGCGCCACGGATCCACGGATCCGAGGAATCTGTAGGGGGCGTGGTCGAATGCGGGATCCGTAAGGGCTCGGGGGCGACCGGGATCCCCGGGGATCCTGCGGGTGTACTCTTGAAGGGGATCTTGGTGATCCATCAAATGTGACAGCTACTATAGTTGAGGGTGCTTTTTTTTTCATAATTATTTTTCTAATCTTTATTTTGTAATTAAATCCCTTTAATTATTACTTTTCATTTAAATTTTAATTATTATTTCTCATTTAATTTTTTTATTATTGCTTCTTAATTTAATTTTTAATTATTACTTTTCATTTAATTTTTTAATTATTATTTTTCATTTAATTTTTTATTATTTCTTTTTAATTTATCTTTAATTATTATTTTTTATCATTTTTTTAAATCTTTATTTTTAAACTATTTTTTAATCAGTTTTTAATAATTTTTTTGGATTTTGTAAATATTTTTTTATCTTTATTTTTTAATCAGTTTTTTTTTCTTTCTAATGCGAGTGATATTTGAAAAAGGGCACAAAAATGAAACCCGATGTCATACAATCACGATTGAACATGAATCAGGCTTTATTAATAATCAGTCTGTAAGATGAAACATGAAAGTAATCTTGCAAGATAAAACTTGAAAGCAATTTTGCAAGATAAGACATGCTTCCGTAGGGTGGTCTAGAAAGACGAAGTAGTACATTGAAATGTTTCGTTCACTTCTTGTTCGGTCTTGTTTCATTAGATCTTTCTCGAATGTTCCATGGGGGTGGAGTCAGAAAATCATGTCGTCATTTTCTGTCAATCAGAATAAATTTAACTAAACTAAAATAATGATGTCATTTTTAACCAATCAGAACAAGCATTACATAGCCACTCGCAATGCATTCTGGGTTGTCGACTACAGTTAAAAATCTGATGCATTTGCCTTGTAAGTTAACATGTTTATATAAGAAAGTTACGATTGATAAAATTGTACGTGAAGAAAAGTGTTTTAAAACTAAAAACACGCCAGTTTTATTATCAACTGATTTACAAGAGTTCTATTCAAATATTGTGAGCAAACTCTTAACAGAAGCTGAAGATTTTGCAAAAAAGGACTCTGGTTAGACTTTGGATAAAATTATTGCATTCGAGATTCGTGTGAGTAAGTACAATCCTTAGCGAGGTTCAAGATTTATTCCTCTGTCTCGTGGTATTTTTGAGAGAAAGGCAGTTGTAAATGTTACAAATAATGACAATGAATGTTTTAAGTGGGCAGTTCTCTCTGCTCTTCATCCTGCACAGAGGAATCCAAACAGAGAATCCAATTATGCATCATTTGCTGATACATTGAATTTCTCGAATATACCGTTTCCCGTTAAGCTTCAAGATGTGCGAAAAATTGTGAAGGTATATAGTCTCTCAATAAATGTGTATGGATTGACTGAAAAAAAATGATGTTCTCCCTTTATTTATTGCTGAAGAGGAAAAATCTCAGCACATCGATCTCCTATATTTGAAAACTGAAACTGATTCACACTACAGCTGGATAAAAAACCTTTCACGCTTATTATCCCCTCAGTACTCAGCTCCAAAAACGTCAAGCATACTCAGTCGGTACCTTTCGTTATTTATGCGGACTTTGAATGTTTGACAAAACCTATTGACTCTTGTGAGCCCAATCCAGATGTATCATATACAGAAATGTACCAGAAACATGAGCCCATTAGTTTCTGTTATTACGTTTGTTATATGGATGGATTTTACAAACCACCTTTTGTTTATCGTGGTAGTGATGCAGCGAAGATTTTCATGGAAAAAATACGAGGTGAAGCTGAAGAAATTTAAAATCCGTACTAGAATCCAAAGCCAATGCTACCATTAACCATGGAACACGTCGTTCGGATTTACGGCTATCAATGTAGTCTTGTCATTTTTGAACCCAGAAGACAAGGGAACTCTTAGATCTTGAGACAATACATGTCTTCGAAGAGGACTTTGTGAGTACCCATGTTATATGAGGTGGAAAACCACGAAAACCTCCTACACTTAGTGCGACGACAAACTTGGGGACTTGGCTTCGTTAAATGCTTCATCAGTTTGAAAAATACTAACATAAATAGTAGACACGAGAATTCGTTATTCATGTGAGAATTCGTATAGTATAATGTCATCTGCTTTTAATGAAGGAGACTATTATGTAATTGATTAATCCATAAATTAATTTACCTAATACATAAATTATAACATAATTAATTAATCTATGGTATAATTAATCCATTACGCAATCACACTAATGAGGAAAAAATGAATATGATATTAGCAATGAGTGGTTGTTAGTTAAAAACTGAACAGATGCCTTTGGTTTCACCTAATTTTTAGTTTTGCTATTTTGCAAGAGCTTCAACACGCATTAATATAGATATTTAAGAAAAATAAATTTTATTAATTTTCTATAAAATCATTTATAAAAGAAAAAATATTATCTAATTAAAAACTAATATGTAACAATATATCTATGGTGTTTATTCAATCATATTTTTAAATACAATAAAAAAAAAACTTGCTTCATCTTTAAACTTGTAATTTTATCAACTAATATAATTTAATCATTATATTAAAATATAGAAGTACTTATTTTTAATCTCATGAAAAAATATTGAATTAATTTTATTTTCTATTAGAAAATGAATAACGACATATTTACATAATAGAATCAATTATATATTAAATTTCCTTAAAATTACAAATGAATTAATTTAAATCTAAAAAACATATAAAGGGAATTTTTACCGCTATAAATTCATTTACATTCAAAACATATTCCTTTTATTATTTAATAATTTTGTTTTTAAGAAAATATTTTCATTTTTTGTTAAAAATTTGCTGATTTTATAAAAATATTTCAAACCTTTCAACAAAATTTTCTATCTTTTAAGAAAATATTTATGTTTTCACAAAAAATTTTCTCTTTTAAGAAAATATTTTTATTTCTTGTTAAAAATTTGCTAGTTTCGCAAAAATATTTCAAACTTTTTAACAAAATTTTCTATTTTTTCGGAAAATATTTTTCACCCAAAAAGTTTCAAACCTCAAAAGTTTCACCCAAACACTTCTGCGAGCATGCATCATAAGTTTCTTAACAATTTTATTTTTACTACAAATTTTTTTATTTACATCTAAATGCGTTGTTAATTGAATTGAATTTTCTGAGAAATAGTTATATTCCCATGTTCTATAATAAGTATGAACCACTATGTTATACTTCATAATATGAGTAATTGATAAGGCGTGGATAAACCCCAAACGTCCTGGACGGAAATTATCGTTGTAAAATTTTGTGAGAAAATAGATAACTTGATTCTCCCAAGTTCTGTAATCAGTGTCCGTTAAAGGTTATATACTTTTGAATTTACTCGTATTTTCAAAATAAAGTTATTTGCATTATTATAATATTAAATAATAAAAGGAATATGTTTTGAATGTAAATGAATTTATAGCGGTAAAAATTCCCTTTATATGTTTTTTAGATTTAAATTAATTCATTTGTAATTTTAAGGAAATTTAATATATAATTGATTCTATTATGTAAATATGTCGTTATTCATTTTCTAATAGAAAATAAAATTAATTCAATATTTTTTCATGAGATTAAAAATAAGTACTTCTATATTTTAATATAATGATTAAATTATATTAGTTGATAAAATTACAAGTTTAAAGATGAAGCAAGTTTTTTTTTTATTGTATTTAAAAATATGATTGAATAAACACCATAGATATATTGTTACATATTAGTTTTTAATTAGATAATATTTTTTCTTTTATAAATGATTTTATAGAAAATTAATAAAATTTATTTTTCTTAAATATCTATATTAATGCGTGTTGAAGCTCTTGCAAAATAGCAAAACTAAAAATTAGGTGAAACCAAAGGCATCTGTTCAGTTTTTAACTAACAACCACTCATTGCTAATATCATATTCATTTTTTCCTCATTAGTGTGATTGCGTAATGGATTAATTATACCATAGATTAATTAATTATGTTATAATTTATGTATTAGGTAAATTAATTTATGGATTAATCAATTACATAATAGTCTCCTTCATTAAAAGCAGATGACATTATACTATACGAATTCTCACATGAATAACGAATTCTCGTGTCTACTATTTATGTTAGTATTTTTCAAACTGATGAAGCATTTAACGAAGCCAAGTCCCCAAGTTTGTCGTCGCACTAAGTGTAGGAGGTTTTCGTGGTTTTCCACCTCATATAACATGGGTACTCACAAAGTCCTCTTCGAAGACATGTATTGTCTCAAGATCTAAGAGTTCCCTTGTCTTCTGGGTTCAAAAATGACAAGACTACATTGATAGCCGTAAATCCGAACGACGTGTTCCATGGTTAATGGTAGCATTGGCTTTGGATTCTAGTACGGATTTTAAATTTCTTCAGCTTCACCTCGTATTTTTTCCATGAAAATCTTCGCTGCATCACTACCACGATAAACAAAAGGTGGTTTGTAAAATCCATCCATATAACAAACGTAATAACAGAAACTAATGGGCTCATGTTTCTGGTACATTTCTGTATATGATACATCTGGATTGGGCTCACAAGAGTCAATAGGTTTTGTCAAACATTCAAAGTCCGCATAAATAACGAAAGGTACCGACTGAGTATGCTTGACGTTTTTGGAGCTGAGCCATCTATCTGTAGGCATTTTAACTCGTACAACTTCATGTTGATTATAACTTAATTTATGCCGCTGAAGAATTTCATCGGTCGTAAAAAATTGTAAGCACCTTCGGCAAATAAATTTCTTTGGATGGTTTCGCGAATACTGAGGGGATAATAAGCGTGAAAGGTTTTTTATCCAGCTGTAGTGTGAATCAGTTTCAGTTTTCAAATATAGGAGATCGATGTGCTGAGATTTTTTCTCTTCAGCAATAAATAAAGGGAGAACATCATTTTTTTTCAGTCAATCCATACACATTTATTGAGAGACTATATACCTTCTCAATTTTTCGCACATCTTGAAGCTTAACGGGAAACGGTATATTCGAGAAATTCAATGTATCAGCAAATGATGCATAATTGGATTCTCTGTTTGGATTCCTCTGTGCAGGATGAAGAGCAGAGAGAACTGCCCACTTAAAACATTCATTGTCATTATTTGTAACATTTACAACTGCCTTTCTCTCAAAAATACCACGAGACAGAGGAATAAATCTTGAACCTCGCTAAGGATTGTACTTACTCACACGAATCTCCAATGCAATAATTTTATCCAAAGTCTAACCAGAGTCCTTTTTTGCAAAATCTTCAGCTTCTGTTAAGAGTTTGCTCACAATATTTGAATAGAACTCTTGTAAATCAGTTGATAATAAAACTGGCGTGTTTTTAGTTTTAAAACACTTTTCTTCACGTACAATTTTATCATTCGTAACTTTCTTATATAAACATGTTAACTTACAAGGCAAATGCATCAGATTTTTAACTGTAGTCGACAACCCAGAATGCATTGCGAGTGGCTATGTAATGCTTGTTCTGATTGGTTAAAAATGACATCATTATTTTAGTTTAGTTAAATTTATTCTGATTGACAGAAAATGACGACATGATTTTCTGACTCCACCCCCATGGAACATTCGAGAAAGATCTAATGAAACAAGACCGAACAAGAAGTGAACGAAACATTTCAATGTACTACTTCGTCTTTCTAGACCACCCTACGGAAGCATGTCTTATCTTGCAAAATTGCTTTCAAGTTTTATCTTGCAAGATTACTTTCATGTTTCATCTTACAGACTGATTATTAATAAAGCCTGATTCATGTTCAATCGTGATTGTATGACATCGGGTTTCATTTTTGTGCCCTTTTTCAAATATCACTCGCATAGAAAGAAAAAAAAAACTGATTAAAAAATAAAGATAAAAAAATATTTACAAAATCCAAAAAATTTATTAAAAACTGATTAAAAAATAGTTTAAAAATAAAGATTTAAAAAAATGATAAAAAATAATAATTAAAGATAAATTAAAAAGAAATAATAAAAAATTAAATGAAAAATAATAATTAAAAAATTAAATGAAAAGTAATAATTAAAAATTAAATTAAGAAGTAATAATAAAAAAATTAAATGAGAAATAATAATTAAAATTTAAATGAAAAGTAATAATTAAAGAGATTTAATTACAAAATAAAGATTAGAAAAATAATTATGAAAAAAAAGCACCCTCAACTATAGTAGCTGTCACATTTGATGGATCACCAAGATCCCCTTCAAGAGTACACCCGCAGGATCCCCGGGGATCCCGGTCGCCCCCGAGCCCTTACGGATCCCGCATTCGACCACGCCCCCTACAGAATCCTCGGATCCGTGGATCCGTGGAGCAGAACTCTCATTTCTCATCTACTCTTACGTCAATAATGCTTAGTTAATTTTGGTACTGGATACTAGCAGAAAAAAAGTAATAAAATATGTGTTAAAACGCAAAATTCAGGGAGAGAATTTACATTTTTGTACTGGATAGCCGTAAAAAATCTTCATACTAGTATTGACAATGATGCTTAATTTTGGTAGCATGTATTACTGTACTGACATTATAGAAATTGATGCAGTTTTAATATGCACGAAATATGCTCTTACAAAGTATTTTATGAGTAAATTTGGTTCCTATTACAACTGCATCATACTCAGGAATTTGGTTTTTATGGTCCTTTAGAAATTAGCTTGAAAATAGAAAGTAGCATGATTGTGGAAAATTATAATTATTATGAGTTTTAGTAGAGTAACAGCATTATGCCACATGATTCCAAATACAGTTAATATTTAATTTGATGGGATGAACGACTAAGTGCGTGTTCTTCTTAGTCTAATAGCGTAAAGCTACTAAGAAGGGAAACATATAACAAAATATAATTAAAACATTGAAATTATTTTATTATTATTACTTGTTTCAGTATTTGTCTTATAGTTTTGTGCATGATTTTTAGCGGTGTTCAGTACAGATTTGGTGAATCTTGTTTTTGACGCCATGATAAAAATAGATATTTTGATAGTAAATAAATAAATGAATTAAAAAAATGATAAATATGAGAATAAAATTAAAAAAATTGTAAACTCACCTTTGCCAATGTTGCTTTTTGAGTTCAGCTTAACATATTACAAATGGCTTTCTGCCTCAAACACTAAAAGACTTAGAAACTTGATTATTCGAACATGTGTAGAAACTTGCGTAAGATGTACGATGAAATATAAAATGATTTAACATGCGATTGTTAGTATCCAAAGTTTTTTTACAATTTGAACTGAAGTAAAAATAATATGTAGGTTTCTCGTCAAAACAGATAAAAATGAACTGCATGGGGCTAAAAATGAACTACAGTTTTAAACTTTGATGGAATTAAAAAGACATTTTTAATTTATAAACTTCAAATTAGCCTTTTTTTTCGAAATTCCACTTTATTTGCAAGTTATTACAATTTCACTTTTATGTGTAAAATAAATGTTAACTTTTTTTATTTACATGAATTTATGCTACACTTTGTTTTGCAGCTCAAAAACTAAGAGATTTTCAAAATAGGAAATTACGAAGAAGTTTAAAACATGCACTAGGAGCTCAACGAAATGAAAAAATACACTCAGTAGTTAGTTCGAGAAATATTAACTATTACATGTACTATGTCATTATGTATACTATTACATATATGTTAACTATTACATGTATGTATCGTTTTCGATCTGAAATGCAGCTATAAAATTAAAATAAAACTAAATATATACATTGAGATTTTGTCAAGAAAATTAAAACCCATTTTCAAATTAGTAACAAATGGGTGTTTAGCTATACAGGTAAACACATTTAACGAGAAAAATTCTCAATTATTCTCAATTATTTCATTTCATGTCGTCATGCATTTTCTATACCTAAGTTTAATTTTTTTTCCAAGAGATTAATTATTTTTTTCAAATTCTGGTAATTGTTCATTTCATCACGATTAACATATTAAAAAAATTATCTTACGTAAAATTATTATAATTTTTTTAAGCAACAATTATGAATGTTGAGCAATTAAGGGGATTAGTGAGTGTTGTAAGCATGGACAGAGCTCACTAGTTATTCAAAAATAAAAAGATTTACCTAATGAAGTTCAATCCTTCGTAAAAATCACTTTGAAATATTCTTAACCATGCGATGTAACTTTCTTCGTAATTCATAGATAGCTTTTTATATCCAAATCGGACTAGAACTCGACTCTCAATTTCCCTTAAGGACATTTCATTTTTTTTCTCCCCTATATATTATATGAGACAACCTTTTTATTTAATAATATCACTGTCACATAAAAATAATAATTATTTTATTATTATTATTCTACGAAGTTTTGTTTCTCTGATAAAAAGTTAAATTAATTTTGGCTTTATCACAGAAATTTGTGCAGGGAAAAAATACTTCTGTAGATTCTGATTTTTAGATTTAGTGTCCATCCATACCGTCTTTTTTTTTCCTTTCAACGCGAACTTGCTAATTTATGCTTTATCAAAATATTTTTATTGCTTCCTACAAGATTAATTTACTTATATTTCACATTAAATCAAATATTGTCCACTAAATAATGCATTGCTATGGATAGTACCAAATTTTTTTTCTTCATAAACCATATATCTTGACTATTATGGATTGAGCGAATCGTGCTGGATTCGGGTACTTTGGGAATTGGAGAGCAGCAGCGACCAAGGCTAAATCCTTTAAATAAATATAAATATTAAAAAAAGAAAAAAAACTTTTGAAGTCCAATGGAACAATAAATTTGATTTGAATTTAGAGGACAGGTAATTTATTTACTTATTATTCTGCAATTAGAGATACGCTGAAAAATTTCGAAACTCATTGCTCGAAAGGCTTTATAAACACCGAAAACAGGTAAACACATTTAATTTAATTAGCGAAAAAGTCGCATCACTTCAATGTGAAACGACATTTAACTAAATTTAATTTGTAACTGATATTTTAAAAATGTTTCACTTTAATATAATTACTGTATCATTAAATTTAATTACAACTCGATTCATACTATTTCAAGCATATTACAGTGTAATTTGAAAAATGCATGCGTAATTAAAAAAAGAAAAATAACGCATGAATTTTTAAAAGAGGAAGATGAACTGTATTTTAATGCTTAATATTTCACTCTCATTTTATAGTTTGCATTTAGTTTTATTTTTAAAATTGTTTCTTCCTTTTTATTCAATTTTTTTCCACTTTATGTTTTGGCATTTTAAATTTCTAAATGCTTAGTAAAAATATTGTGCATTTCTTTAGTTGTATGTGACTTGCCATTTTATCTCAAAATGCATTTAAATGTTACTTTTAATCTATTTAATTTATTATGTATTCTAACAAATAAGAGCTTTGTAGTCTTTAAGTGATATTTAAAGTGAGTGTTGATGTAACAAAATAAGATTAATTCGAGTAAAAGAAGGCGTTGCAGTGTTCAATTATTAAAATTTGTGAGCATCGTTTGTCGTTGGGAATTTAGTTTAAAATTAGAAACGTTTATTAATATTTTTTTTAAAAATTTAAATCAAAATTGAAAGCATGTTTGAAAAGTATGGAAATTACAAAATGTTATATATTAGAAATATGGCTTAGAAGACAATATGAATTTTTTTCCACCATTACTAAGAATCGAATAAATATCAATTTTACTTCAAATTATCAAACAATTTTGCAACTTATCAAATCTATTTTCATAATATTTTTTAAAAAATAAGTGATTGCAGACTTCGGGATAAAAATTCGCAAAAAGCATTTTTGTTATTTCACTGAGCAAAAACTACCAGAATATGGTAAAATTTACATTGCTTCTGACTCTATGGGAATATCAAAATTCTCGGTAATTTTACTGAGGCACTTTGGTAATGATTTTGGTAAAACTCACTGTAAAATTTGGTAAATATGAGGAAAGTCTGTCATTTTTTCATACCTTAGAGAATGGCATATAAACTATTTATTCGGTTAAATTTGATTTTCCATTTTATGTTATTACTAAATATGTGGTCAACAAACATCTACATAGTAGTATTAAAATTATGATTTAAAACTAAACCTAGAACTGATAATAATGTAAAAATGAAAAATAATTCTCGTGATTTCAATTGAATTCTTTGTTAGCATGAACGAGCAGACAAAAGTTGTAATTTCAACTAAATGTAATTAATTGTGCAAATTATCTATTCCAAGAATTTCTAAAAAGAAATAATCTTTAAGTAATACGAAAATTCCGTTTCAACATTTGTTCTAACTCAAGGTAAACGTCACGATTTGGAATGATTTAAAAAGCAAATCACACTTAGCACGACAGAAATCTTCAGCAAATGTCACGAAATCACATTCTGCATCCGGGTTCGAATCCACCACTCATTTCTTTTATTTTTTGTTATCGTGCTTTTCCCTAAAATGCATCTCCGGATTGGTGGATAAGTACTCTCCGTGCTCCAATGAGAGCTCACGATTTTCGTGCGCACGCTCTTATTGTGTATAATATTTGACTGTCTTAAGTCTTGGCGGCAAGTGAGAAATGCCACGCGAGAGTGAGGGAGTAAAATGATGACCTTCCTGATGATCTTAAGGTCACTTGATAGTCGACTAGTGAACGGGGCACCCCCTACTCGTGAAGCGTGCCGCAGCACCTTAACCTTTGAGGTTAGGGTGGCACGGAAGGGCGCAACCTGTGACTTGCTTCATTCTATCACTACTTTTTATTGCTTTGTTTTGTAGTTTGATTACTTTTGGAAAATTATTTTGGAGAAATAATGTTTTAAAACATTTCTTTTCAGAGAATCGGAGCCTTATAGTTCATTTTTATTCATTTATTTATGCGTTAATATTTTTGAATTTTTTTTTTTAATGATTACATAATGTTAGTTAAAACATTCCCTTACATTTTCTTTCTTCCTTTCCCTTACATTCCATTATCTTTTCGCTAATTTTCAAAAATAACATTTTTGATTGCGAAAAAAGCTACAAAAAAAAAATTTCGAATTAGCATTGTAGCAGTATAGGGTAACCACGAATTTATTTCAATGATAACTGCTTTTTTGCCTCGTGTTTGAACTTTAAAAAGTGAATATGGGCATTAATTATCAATATTACAAGAAAATACACAGCTCGACTATAAAATACTTTACCAAAATTGATTCTAAAATGGTAATACCTTAATCACATATTTTCGAAATTTACATACTGTTTATATAGTATGTAATCAGCATTGTGTTCTTTTTTGTTTGATTAATGGGTGCAGCATCCAAAGAAACTAATTTTAAAATTAAATTAAAACGGATCTGTGTATCACATATATTTACTTTGATACAAACTAGTTATGCCCAATAAAATACTTCAGAAATTTTTATGCGTTCAAACTGCTAAAATCTCTTTTTAAATGTGTTCCTTCCTAGTTCTGAGGTGATACAAAAAATAATAATGATTAGCAGCTTTTTTGAAAAGAAATATGTTAATACATTACTTATAGATAATCTAGTATTACTCTAGGCTCACTATCAATTATCCCTATTAAGTGTCTAAAAGATTCATATATTCATATTTAAATACGTTTTATTCAAAAATAAAATATATTTGATTTTCTGTGAGAGAGAAAATTTCTGTTGCATTGAATTCATTGAACGAAATTTTCGGCTTAGATCCCAATATTCTGAAGCGGCTATGCTGCATGAAATGACATTATGAATTTTATTTTATTTTATAACCGTCGTTGAACAGTCAACCCATTTTCTTTAAATTTACGATTAGTAATGTTCAACTCTGTAGGCTTGTAATTTTTAATCCAATTCAGAAGATAAGGGAATTTCTAGATCAAGTATTGGGAGAAAGTTCCCTTTGTGGAGGACTTTTTGGTTGAACTTACCAGCATTTGCGTTAGATGGAGAGGCAAAGCACGAAAACCTACCACGGTTAGCCTGAGTGCAAGGGGACTCTAACTCATCATAGGTCTACCACTGAGGATATTTTACGTCAGTACAGTGGTCGGTGCAAGACGGATGCGGAATTCGTATCGACTAGCCATCGCTGGAATTCGAACCTGGTTCACCTCATTGGAAAGCGAATGCTCTATCCCCTGAGCCATCGCTTCGCGACACTATTGAAGATTGTATTAAAGATTGCAAAAGCAAATAGCTGACACTATAGTTATAAAATGAAGATCGGGAAAGCGTCTCGAAGTCATGGAACTTTTATATAAGCCAAGAAATGAAATCCTCCTGAGGACTCAGTTGGATAAGACATTTTTTTTTTTTGGTATTGCCCTTTTTTAATATTATTTTTGCTTTTCATATAGGTATTCAAATAGGTTCTCTCAAAATATTAATTTACTCAAATATTGAATAATTATTTTGAAATGTCATGTCCTCTATTAAATTTTGCCTTTCTTTCCTTTTTTTTTTTGCTGCTTCATTTGAAATTGAGATTGCATTGGTTAATATTTATTTACTAATTTCCATTTATTAATAATATTGAATTTATTAATTTTAATTTGTTAATATTGCAGAATTTCTATTGTATGGTTGCACAAAGAAATTTATTTAAACGAAGAAATTTGACAGAGCTTTAACGAGATAAATATAAAAGAATGCTGAACTATTTGTTTGAGCGAAAAAGAAAACTCGATAAGGAAATGAATGGAGCTTATATGAGAACTGAAAAAGGGTTGTTGTCCAACGTTGATTTTAGATCTGAAACCTCATGATTAAAAGATACTTACTTCACCACGAGTTTATTATTACTCTGTTAGCTACGTATTTTTCTCTTTTTGTTCAGTATAAGCGTTTTTAAAAATAATTTCGACCATCCAAATGGCTTTAAAAAAATTAGCCTTATGGGAAACATTTCTTTTTCTTTTTTTTGCTTTCTGTTGCATGAGATTTTCAACATAGTTTTTAAATACTTTTGTAGCGTTGATTTGAGATCTCCAATCGGTTTCTCTCTCCAAGCTCTAGTTTCTTTTTTTTATTGACAGTTTTAATCTATTTTTTGTCGAAATAAAGAAGACGTCATATAAGGTAAGCCGAATGAATTGTCACTAACATAGAAGTTTTAGATTTGGTGACGTTTATGCACATTTCCATTCTGTTAATTTGCCACTAATTTTTAAGTGTTTTGATGCAAATCAGATTTTTAAAGTATTTATCAATTATTCCGTTTCCCTCTTAAAATTAGTTTCATAAAGCGGTGATTGTTTTTAAATTTTCTTGAAATGGAAAAAAATCAAAATACCTAATGTTGTTTTATTCTGATGTATTCAAAAACAGATATGTATTTAAGTTATTTAACTACTGTAGTTAGTTAAATGAATGCAAAATTTAGTGGATTCGAAGCATAAAATTTTTAGGCACTCCATTTAGTAAAATCAAGCAAAGAAAAGATCACTACACTCTAAAAACTGTGCCTCTGATTTCAGAGGCAAATTTGGATCATTTGTGCCTCTGAATTTTAAGGGCACAACGTACCTTTAAAAATGAAAGGCACAATGTACCTCTGATTTCAGAGGCAAAATCAGATGTACCTCTTAACTTGAAAGGTACATTGTACCTTAGATTTTGCTTTTATGTACCGCTCATTGAAACAAGCATTTAGTGGTACCAAAACCTGTTATTTACCAGATTTGAACACATTTTTTTTTTACCTATTTGTAATTTGCTAGCACTTCATATAAAAAGGGACTTTCGATTTGGTTTACACTATTACCAAGATATTAATTATAATAATTCTTAATGAAAATCATTTCTCAATTCTTTGAATATTGGCCACTTTAAAGTGATCATTTCAAGGGATTCCATCTAAGGCTTTTTCATAGACAATTATAAAATATGCAAATTTATACCATTTCTTTAATTATGTAGTGTTTAATAATACTTCAACAACTACAATGATGCTTTTCTAATCAGATATAGGTACAAAAAGATAATGTTTATTTCTGTTAAGCCAAGTCAATATAATTCATGGATTTTTTTTCTTTTCAAAAAAGCATCCTCAAAATGGAAATTTATTATAAATTTAGATATTTTTTAAATATTTAGAGATTTCATAAAATAGTTTTATAAGGATCAAAATTGAACACTAAATATCATGAAATCTAATATGTTTTATTTTCACACATAAAGAACAATTTTACATAATTTAGTAACAGTTGCAATATGATGTATACAGTTGCACAAATATGGAAAAATATAGAACTTACATAGAATATTTTAAAATGATAGATGTAGATTTTGTCAACTTGGATATTTTATAATATGAAATATGCTTAAACAAATGACTTAACAAGTGTAAAATGAAAGATTTCTTTCCATTGAAATGAATTTTTTGAAATTCCAGATTTTGGCGAAGCATATTAACTCGTTAGGTGTCATCATTCCCATTTTGGGAACATTAGCTTTCAATTTTTTTTAGAACTAACTGTACTTAATATTATTTAATCGATGATTTTATTTGAGCTCAGAATTTATGAAAAGCCTTCTGCAATTTTTTTGGAAAGTTTAATTCAGAATTTTTTTTTATTGTATTTTAAAAAACGTGAAATTCTGCATTTTTGCCCCAATCATTAAACATGCATTTGTTTTATAAATGTTATTAAAATAAAAATTACTTTCGTGCTTAAACTCGATTACAACAATCGGATATAATTCTCTTTTCTATAATCCGAATTTCGATGTCTACAGTATTTCTTAAAATGTCCTATTTCACCACAATAGAAACATTCACGTTCAGATCTAAATTTCTTCACAATGCTTGGCGAATTCCATTTCTCATTAAAATGCTCTTTCTGGCGATCGTTATTACACGGAATAGCTTGTGGATCATACTGAAAATTGGCAATGAGATTTTCTTTAAAGTAATAATAATTATCATCATAAATTTCTGACCTTTCAGCAGGAATAAGCTGTAAAGCACACGGAAACCAAAGATCGAAATTCACACTAAATCTCTTTGCTTTCTGTTCAAAGAGTTCGAAGTCAGGGCTAAAGAGAATAGAAGGGCTGGTTCACTCCTTTGAAGTATCTCTCGCCGCGCCGATCCTCCGACGTAACTCTAGTGACGTCACTTTGGCGCAAAGCTCGCACTTTTACTTCAAGAACGGAGCGTTTGGCCTTACTAGCTCTAACTAATATTGGATCATTTATTTTTGCGAGATATTCTAAGACATTTGTTATTTTCTATAATGACTTTCCTCAGTTTTTGCAGTGAATTTACAAGAATTTAAAACTATTATCGAAATGCCAGCTTGCACGATTGCAACTTGCAAAAATTCTGATACAAAAACAAAAGGAAAATGTATAATTTTTCGTGTGTTCCCTAAAGTAAATGAACAACTATGTAAAGAATGGATTCCGAAATGACACAGTTAATATAAAACAGCAATACGTTTATTCTGTCGTAAAGAACTTTTATAAAAATTCATTATCTAAATAGAAACCGCCTCGTTACTTCATAAAGAAAGGCAGGTGAAAGAATCAAAAAATGGATAAAGTCAAAGATAATTAAAATGTAAATAAAAAGTATAAATAAAATATATGGTATATAGTTGAAATTCTCCTAATTTTATAACATATTTTTTAATGTAGTTATTCTAAATATTTATGATTTTTTAAAAAAATTATATTCTCTTCAATTTAAATATCTATAAATTATATCATCATAAATTTAAATGTCTATAAACAATTGTAAAATTTCTAATTTCATTATGAATCTAAATTATTATTTTGGTTCTGTAATTAGCGTTTAAAGTTGATGTTTCCTAATGATTAAGTATGAACAAATTGCTATTAACGACATATTTTAAAATCAGGGATTCTAAATTTAACTTAACTTATCGTTATAAAAGAATATGTAGATAAAAAAAAGTGTCGATATATGCCTTCATTTTTCTTAATAGTTAAAGTTAAAACTGAACTTTTTAAAATAAAGTATTTATCGTGTCATTTTCACCAACTAGCAAAACATTTTTATAAGTTTAAAATGGTATTTTTTTTAATATAATAACCAAGAAAGTTTTTTTTGAACTATGTTTATGAACGGAAATAATGTGTTAATTAGGTAAAGTTCGAAGGCTAATAACCAGAAAAAGTCTAACTTATTTTTACAAAGAGAAAGATGCGAAGTTATCATATCTTTGCTTGCGATCTCCGAGATCTGTGGACACAGTGACGTCATGAGGAGGGAAATCGTAGCTTCAGCTCTAAGAGCGGAGTGAACTAGCCCTTCTATTCTCTTTAGCCCTGGTTCGAAGTACCGTCGAATTCCACACTTCTTGGCATCAATTTTAAACATCTCATTCACTAATTTTTTCTAAAGTAGGAAATCCTACAATAATATTTGTCACCAATTCTTTCAAAAACTTAATAAAACATTTCTGGAACGGATCCCACCGCTACCACCATTTAAATACATAGCTGTAGCGTATCAAGCTATATTAAAGAACTGTTCAGTTTTTTTATAAAAACATTTATTTCACACCACAACAAATACAATAACAAATATAAAGTACCCGTAACGGGATAGTTAAATCTTATAAAGGAAACTAGAAAAAGTGCCCGTAGCGGGATATATGAAAACTCACCCGTAACGGGATAGATAAAATATCATAAAACAAACTAGATAAACCCGTAACGGGTAATATGAAAACTCAAATTCCACACAAAACTAATTCTAAAAAATCAACAACTTTCTAGTGTTCTAATTTTATCGTCTGCTTTTATTATTTGTATTTCGTCATAAAATATTTCATTGATGTGAGCATGCGCTTCTTCTCCGTTACATCGTACCGAAGAAAAAGAAGGGAAGCCCATTTGAGAGATACAAGGAACCGGAAAAATCCTTTCGTACCAAGCATTGACTCGCGTTTGCTTTGGTGCCTTTAATTTCTTGTGGTGGCTCTCATTTTTAAAGGCACATTAGTTATGTGCCACTAACGCGAGCAAATAAAGGGTACATTTAGCTCGTGCCTTTTATTTAAGAGGTACAGTTTTTAGAGTGTAGGATATGGCTGTCTCCTTCATCACATGTAAGCTTGCAGAAATCCCTTGAGAGATCAGTGAGGTGTATATTAGTGTGATGCATTTTACAGTTACTAAATACTATGTATCGACCTTACATAAAGACTACTGGTCTAATTTTGTGATTCCAATTTTTCCATTTTTCTCTGGCCCTAAAAGATAATCTAAGGCATTTCTATAATGATTACTGGCGCAATCAGCGTCTGTCATCTGGATCTACATAGATTGCAACTGTTCTTGATACATCACTAATGTATCATGACTTCTGCCTAACACCCTTTTCAACATGATGATACCCAAACAAGTTTAATGCGCCTATAAGTTTATGCGCCAAGCTGCTCGACCTTCCCATGTTTTCCCCATTAAAGCTCGCAAGCGTTCACATATTCAAATATTTGCTATTTTTGATTCACCATCACAATCGGTAGACTACCTGCTTATTTCACCTTAGACTGTTTCACCATATAACTTTTATTCTCTATTTCGTACATCTAATAAATCACTTGTATCACCAACCATATTTCAACAACTTTTCTTTTCTCTTCGTCATCAGTTTCTTATTATGTCCCTATCCATACAGATGGCTCAAAATCTCCCGGATATATTGGGTGTGGTGTCATCATTGCTGACGTCACGTACAGCTACTAAATTCCCGAGATTTGCTCCGTCTTCACTGCTAAAGCTGTTTCTATCCTACTGGCACTACGACTAATCTCCTCACGCGCTACTCGGAAGTATTGCATATACTTCGAAAGTATAAACGTTTTGAGCCAATCAGAAAAATTTCACTGTGATACTTATTCAATTTTATGTTTCATTATATATTTCTTAACCACTCTTTAGAAGAATTGCTTTTAGATTTTATTTTGCAGGGTACCGAGTCATGTTGGTATTCCAGGGAATGATCTAGCTTACTCAGCTACATGATCTGAAACATCTGTTTTAACTTTCTCCATAGCTTTCTCTGGCAGGAAATTTATTTGTGACATAATTATGGCAACAACAGTGGGTACTCAGCGTTTTTAATTAACTGCATAGCTTCAAATCCGATTTCGAATCTTTGCCAGTGTTACCCTTGCGTAGTGCTGATGTAAAACTTTCACGTCTTCAATTCGGTCAATTCCGCTTAACACACCTCCATTAACTGTTTGGAAAGCTTCCTCCTTAATGCAGTACTTGCAATGTTTCTCTATCGATTCATCACATTTTAATAATATGTCCATCTTTTAACCGTCATCGTCTTACCTTTTACAGTAGTTATATTTTAACTCTTGAAGATTTGTTAGGCGTCTCGCATGATCCTAAAATTTTTTGATTTTTAAGTGCTGCTGGTATTTTAAATTGTATAAAAATGTTTCAATACAGCTACAATTTTATACACTTTTACAAACATCTTATCACCTTCGTACCATTTTACTTCGTACTTTTTATACCGTAGTCATACTTTTAATTTGATTATATTTATACCTTTTATCTGATTCTATTTACCAACTAATACCATTTTATCAGTTATAATCGTACGATATTTAAAGTTGTGTATGCGCTTTGACGTTTGAACTTGCTGTCGCAGAATGTCCTCTTTTTGATTTTGTACCACTAAACCCTACATTCAATCCAAACCAGGCATAATCAGTTGGTTGGTGTCATGTCATGGATAGAAAATAATTTTAACTGTGATCAAAGGTCCTATATACAACATCTGCAATTGCATAATCAGTTCATAATAAAGTATAATATTACTAGATCTTTATTAACAAAAATATTGATATTATTTCATGATTGGCATAAGTAGGATTCTAACTACAGTGCATTTCATTTTAAAGTATCCAAGTTTAAAATAACACTGTCTAATCTAATATAAACATTGAAATGATTCAGTAGATTCAAATGTCAGATGAAGCTGAAAATAGACAATTGGTTGATGCAATAGTTGAATTTTTAAGGGGTGAGCTTAACAGCAGGGATGACTTGACTTCTGAAGACAGAGATAGCTTGGATATTGCAATAGAGTGTCTAGAAATAGCTTACGGATTAGAAAGTCACAACCCCAGAAATCGAAGAGTTCGTCGACCGCTAATTGACGTGTTTAATCAAATTATTCACCCACCCACAGTTAAAGATCGACTGCAGGCTGAACGGTTGAAGAATGAAGGCAATGAGAAAATGGCTGAACACCATTACGCAGAAGCCGTTGCAGCTTACACACAAGCGATTGAACTTGATAAATGGAATGCAATATACTTCTGCAATCGTGCTGGAGCAAACATAGCTTTGCAGAATTACCACGATGCAATCGAGGATTGCAAGGAGGCGTTGGCTCTAAATCCAGATTATGCTAAGGCCTTTGGTAGAATGGGTCAAGCTTACGCTATGATGGAACAACCGAGGAAAGCTTTAAGGTGCTTTCAACAAGCCGTACAATTAGAGCCAGACAATGAAAGATATTTGCACAATCTGAGAACAGCAGAAAGTCAAGCTGCCACCATTCCCCCAAGAACTCAAATGTCTCAAAATATTTTAAATTCGTTTCTGGTTACCCCAAATCATCAGCCTTCAAGTGGTACTCTTACGATCATTACCGAGATAGCACAAACAAATAGCGATAATTCCTCTACAGAAACGCATCAACACAACGAAACTCTTCAATCTGATTTGTGTGGCGAAGCACAAGCAGAGTCAGAAACGCAGCCAAATAATTCCCAGACGCAGAATATATTGCATCTTGCGCTACCACTTATATTGGGTATTTTGGGACATTTAAGTGAAGATTCCTCTAATGAAAATGAAAATATCGAAAGAAGGTCGGAGGAAAATTTCCGACAAATGAATCCAGAAACTCGTCTCTTTAGCTTTGCTCCACCTAGCGAGACAAATGAAAATAATGCCAATACATTAGAAACATCCAATTTTGATTCTAGCTACTGCAATAGTGTTGGCGCAGATGTCCAAGCGACTAATAACAGTGAGATTATTAAACAGGAATCTGAAACAGAAAAGCCTAATTTTTACCATTTTCCATCAATTGGGAAAAACGAAACTGAAATGGTTGAAAAAATGGAAAGTCCGGGATTAAAAGCAACTCAGTCTGGTACTAACATTGAAAAACATGAACAGAAATCTAAAAATGCATCTGATGTAAATAGACTAGAAAATACTGGAATCACAGATTTAGAAGATAGTTTACAAATAGACTCTGATGCATCAATTGAAACGACTGGTGCAAATGCGACAAGTGTCGCTAACTCTGAAGTGCACACGCATTCAGACACGCCAACTCAGAAAAATGGAATATAAATGTGCGCTTCATGCAACATAGAGTCTTGTTTAGAATAATTTGGAGTCTAGTTTTACATTAGAGATCTGCATTTTAAAATAAATTTTAAATGGGTGCACTCTCCTTTAAAAAACCACTATCCTTACTTTATAATTATAAATTTTTAAAATTATTTTATACTTATTTTTTGAGTAATAGTGACAGTACTATTTTAACGTAGTACTATATGCAGATGAGCTGCACACTGAGCTATTGGCGTAGGTCTGAGAAATATCCCTGAGAATGATCTGAAGACATGCCGTCACAATTTTAATCCTCGGTAGATGGTTTCCCGTCTTGCTATTCTAATTACCTGCGCGAAGTCCCGCACTTAGGGTAGGAACTGTTCAACGAGGACCAATATCGCACTTTCTCGGTATCTAACGCACCTACACGGGCTGATCGAAATGGTCAACCACCCGCTCACTGACGGCAACCATTGATACTTGATTTTAGTGGTCTACTGGGAACCGTGACTTTATGATCAGTTCAATGTGGGTTCTTCTTATTTTAAACACTTTGCATTTTGTTTAGTTTATAGTTATGAAAAAAAATCTTCTGGGAAATTTTAAATTTAGAAAAAATGCAACCAATATTATACAAATAATAAATTTACTATACTTTTTAACGTACATCTCCGCTTAGAGGGGGCCATAGAAAAAACTTTGAAATCAGAATCTATATCACATACCTCTATCATTTGTCTCTATTAGCGTATGAGATGCCGGTTAAAGTGTAGAATCGAGGGCCCCTTGGTTTGGCGATAAATTTTAATTCTAAAATTTTGCTGAAACTGAGATTCAAGGTTACCATGATATTCTTTTTTTGCTGTCTCTACTTTAAATGACGCCAGCATCAAGTTACCACAATTTCTATTCACCGTTATATGATTGGTTCATGGTTTATTATCATAGGCATGTTTTCAAATCGAAAAATAGAGGTGCCCCCGATTCTGCACTTTAACCAAGGAACTTATTACCACAGCACCTATTACTAATTCTCAAAATACCCGTTGTACAGCAATACTGGTGTCAATAATAGTATGGTAATTTTCCACGGCTCTTCTTAATGGAAAAGTACCAAAAATATGAAGTAAAAGTATTACCAAATATTTGAAAAAAAAATTTGTGCTTACTTGCTATTATTCGGTTCTTACTTTCTATAAATTTAACTAGAAAAATGCATTTTAAACAATTCTGAAACCCATTTTCACTTAGAATGGTAAATTTAGTATGCAATGCAGGGCACTATTCAAATTACACAGTTAAATTTAAAAAGTACATACTTTTTTACAGTTTGTTTACAAAATGTCGTCATTAATAAACTAAATGGAAAATCCTGATAAAGAATGACGAATTATTTTCTTTTTATCTTTCACAATTATTTTATCAAATAATAGCGACAGTTTTAGATGCTTGGTCTTGTAAACAGTAAGATTTTTCAAGCAACTGTCATTATTTCCCTTTTTTCTTAGAAATGGCGTCAAAGGGAAAAAAATGGTACCATCAAATTCAATATGGTTTGGCAGTTTCAGATCAGTTGTAAAAATAAGTGGAAAAAAATATATAAGCCTACAAAATAGTAAAAGGATCACATTAAATTGAATTTCACAGGACGTTTAAACAATATTAGTGTTAATATCTGAAACTCAAATATAAAAGCAATGTGTATTTTTTGTAAAAAATCATGTTAATTATACTATCATGAAAATGCGGTGATTAATGTTAAAGTGTGTCAATAAATCTTGCAGTAGTTAAACCTCCGAAGATATAATTAATAGATTAGCATTTCTACATCAGTATTTTCTTAATATTATACAACTATTATACAAGTAAAAGTTCGGTTACTATTCAACGAAATTTTATTTAGTTCGGTAAGCATTTTATTAATTACAAGTGTAACAATTATTTTTCTACTTCAAATTTTGCGTAAGTTTAGATTTACAGTATCTTTTATTTAGTTGGCATTATTTTTTTTAATTCTTTTTTTTCACTTTGAGTTTCATAAATGTCTTGTAATTTGAGTAATATTTCTAGAAAGCACTCTAGGCTCATACGTAAATTGGTTGAATTTCGAAAAAATACGATAAATTGCATAAAACTGTCAAACTAATATGAATTAGTGACCAAGGTTTTTATGATTATGCTGCCAAAGGTTTAACACAGTAAAATTTCTTCCGCAAATTTTGTCGTGTGTTCATAAATATTATACTCATTATACTCATAAATATTTCGTATTCATTTACTTATTTTCTTCATAATTTCGTTTTCATTTTCAGGGCTATAAAATAAAACTCAAAATTTTTAAATAAACAAAACAAAACATATCGAATTTGTACATTTTTGATCAGAGTATTACAATATTTCTACGAAAAAGTCTGCTATTTCTTCCAAAGGAAAAACTGCTCTACCCACGGGCATCATCCTCTATTTTTTTTTAATAATTTAGCTTTTTTAAAAAAAATAATACTCAGGTACGATTAAAACCTGTTATCAGGTTTTTTAAAAAGAAAGAAAGAAAAGAAAGTAAGACAGAAAGAAGGTAAAAAAAAGGTGTTTAAAACAAAAGGGTTAAGAATCTGAGCATATATTTCGTTCAATACTTTAACATTTGTACTAGAGTAGTTTAGCACATTTATAAAATTATGATAAGGTTCAAAATTCTTTTGGCAATAGTTTAGCTCAATTGCTGAATTCAATTTTTTTTTCTCTTCATCTGAATTTTACAGTTATCTACATTAGAAAGACTGAATACTCGCTGCTATTAGCTGGAAAGAATAATGCTTGCAAACAAGTTTTATTAACTCCCATCAAAAGCTAAAAAACAAAAGAAGAGCCAAAATTTGAACCAAAATCTACGAGACATGTTTTTTTTTCTTCGTTTTCCTTATCTAAATTATTTTTCTCTTTCTTTTTTAGACAAACCAGCAGAAGTGAGCCCCGATGGCTCAGGGGAGAGAGCATTCACTTTCCAATGAGGTGAACCGGGATTCGATCCCGGCGATTGCTGGTTGATACGAATTCCGCATCCGGCTTGCACCGACCACAGTGCCGACGTGAAATATCCTCAGTGGTAGACGGATCATGGGTTCGAGTCCCCTCGCCGTCAGGGTAACAGTGGGAGGTTCTCGTGGTCTTCCTCTACATGTAATGCAAATGCGGGTTAGTTCCATCAAAAAGTCCTCCGTGAAGGCAAATTTCTCCTAATACTTGATCCAGCCGTTCCCTTGTCTTCTGGATTTGGTCCAAAATTACAAGGCTACGGAGTTGAACGCTTGTTGTCGTAAACCCATAAATTGGATCGACTGTTCATCGATGGTTATAAAACTAAAACCACCAGAAGTGTCAAATCACCAGCTAATTTTATCTGTCTTATGACCCCTACTTATATTTTACTGAAAAGATTGCAAATCCCATTATTCCAAAATTTCTGTGTTATTAAAGAGCTACATTTCTGTTCCTTTTGTTCATCAACTCCCACGATTGTTCTGCGGTGATGTCCCAATTCAAGCATTCCCAGTTCAGACATTAGAGGGAATCTATCTTGCTTAAGGCGGCAGTGAGGAGAGGACTCTTTCACTATTTCCGTTTGAGCCAACTGATATGGTGACTTCATATTTGGCGATACAAATTAATTTGGCTTCCAAATAAATTTTAAAATTCAATTTATATATCAAATACAACAAAGCTTAAAATTTGATATCAAAAGAATTTTTTGCAGTTGCTGATGGATTATGGATATTATCAATGTATTAGATGCGGAAAATCTCTGTAATAATGTTTTAATTTTTTTTTAAACGATTAAAGGAGATTACCGTCCAATATACATTTGCCTACTATCCCCTACAATAATGTTTTTTTTATATTTTTAAATTAAGATTAAAGGCCATTTCCCGGTACTCAGTTGTCTGGTCTTATTTCCTAAACTGATGTTCATTTAAGTTTAAGTGTCACTGTGCGGTATGAATTTGCCACTATCATGCATAAGGATCCTCATAAATTCGCCACTAAGGTTTCTTATAGATTTAAACGCCACTGCTCTATATACACTAAATAAATATTCCCTAACACACTCATGCCACTGGTCCTGGGTTCGAACCTCGGACCAGGCATGGTTGACTCAGACTTTCATCCCTTTAGCGGCTCGATGAAATGAGCATTCTTTGTGGCTAAATGCTGGGGGTGATTTCACTTTCTGCTCCTGCACCAGAGCCCAAGGTCAAGAAAAATGAGATGGGCACTGTAGGCATTAACCCTCTTTTTTTTGTCGCGTCACTGAGTTTTGAGTATACTCAACACTGATGTTTTTTCACAAAGTAATTTTAATGCAACTGCCCGGAATTCCCTGTACAAATTTCAATTAAGATTAATTGCCATTTTCCTACAGTGTTTTTTTTTAAGGATAAAGTTCTATTGCAAGGTATACACTTGACACGTATTCCCTATACTAATGTCTTTCCTGATATGCCATAATCGAGCATTTGCTATTATATAATGGGTGTACAAATTAGTTCGGTCCGTTTTTTGTGATCAAAAATGCATTTATTTCAGAACAAAATGAATACATTATTTAAAGTATTGTCCATCGCTGTTCACTACTTTTTCCCACTCAGGCAATTTTCGAATTCCATCTCGAAAAAATGTCTTGTCTTTTGAGGCGATCCAAGTTAGGAGCCAATTTTCGATTTCTGTGAAAGAAGTGAACTGGTGATCTGCCAAATCATGCTGCATCCCTCGGAACAACCACTAATCAGAAGGAGATATGTCCAGCGAATACAGTGTGCGCTGTGAAATATCCCACTTGAGCGTTTCCCAATAATTTTTTACGACTTTTGCGACATCAGGCTGATCGCTATTAGGCCAAAGAATAACTTTGTCATGTCTTTGCTCGTATCTTTGCTTCCGGGCGTTTTTCTCATAATGCACTGCTCAAACGAATCAATTGTAGCCAATACCAACCACCCGTAATGGAATCACCGGGATGTAGCAGCTCATAGTATACAAAACTATTCACCATTCACCATTCTTCATTCACCTTTCTTGTAAGGTCGAGACCATTCCCTACATGATTTATCATTTGGAGTGTTGTCACCATAAACTACTGCAAGAATTCGATGCGCTTCAATTGCACTTTTCTTCCAATTAAAGCAGAAACATAAAACCTCCGCAAATGCTGCTTCGTTACTACAAAACTTGACACTTTCAACCAAGTAAAAAACAGGGTTTTTTGTATGAAAATCAAAGCGATATAAACAGAATAGATTTGACAGATGTTTAACCTCTCTGAAACTACCGAACCCTGCTGTCACTATGAAACATTCATAACAGCAGAGCCATCTCTTATAAACGGACCGAACTAATTTGTACACCCAATAATAACCATTAATTATTATTAATAATAAAATAAGCCCTTTGCAAGGAAATTTGTTTTTCAAAAAAAGAACTGATATTTTGAATAAATGAAGTATTATTTTTCTTCGATCGTCAACGTGACATTTTTTTTAAAGACAAGAGTCCATGCTTACAATCTAATTATAATAATTTCAAGATTTACCACTAAAAGGAGACAACCTAATGAACCCTCTCCACTTGATTCAATACATACTATTACTGCGGCCACAAATCAGAACGCTCTAATAAGCACTATCGTTTTACGCAATTACATTTGTTTTTTGATGAGGAAGTAATTGCTGTATAAAAACTGAAAATTATGCATTTAAATTATAATTTTTTTTAATTGCATAAACATATATTTGGTTTAACAGATTAAACCTCTGATTTCACCCGGGAAACATTTAAACCTAATAATATTGCTAGGTTACAATTTCACTTTTATCTAATAAATTTCTTAAACTCTTTCTTCATTCTTTTTTTTAGTTCATTTTGATTGTCTAGTTAATAAGAGATGATAAATATCATGATATTGCGAAAAGCGAGTTCGTAATTCATATTGATTTATTTCATCTGAATTTAATAATTTGTATTACAATGTTCAGTAATAAGATAATATCATAGGATTACATAATATTATAATAAAAGAAAATTTGTTGCTTGTAAGTCTTTAATTTTTAATTATAATCAAATCAAAGGTAATAATATTAGTAGAGAATAATATTAAATTGTGATTAATTAGTATTACAGTTAAATACCGTTAAAAAATGGATAGATAAAATTTTTTCCGATGAATGCTTTTGTAAACTTCATTAGTTTTGCATTAATTGCAACCTCTTTTTGTTTATTCTCTTCAATGAGGACAATAAAGAAATGTGCAACAACTTCATTTTCTGATAAATAGAGAAGTAAATATAATTCTTTTTTATAATAATAATCAATTAATTACAATAGCACACAGGAACAACATTATGTTCAATTCTATCTTAATTCATAATCGTAGTTGAACAACGGACCTAATTTTGAGTTTACGACTACTAATGTTCAACTTAATAGCCTTGTAATTTTGAGCTCAATCTGGGAGACAAGGAATCTAATGAATCAAGTATTGGGAGAAATTTGCCATCGAGGAAGACTTTTTGATGAAACTAAGCATTTGTGTTACATGGAAAGGAAAAACACGAAAACCCCCCATGGTTAGAATGACAGCAAGAGGACTCTAACCCATGATTCTTCTACCAATGTGGTCTTGTTACACACACTTGAACTTGTTACACTCTCAAAATCCAAATACACGCCATGTTTCGTAAAGAAATGCATCATTAGCCACATAATAAGACTATCAAAGACTATGCACAATTTCAAATGATTTTCTGATCATGCTTTTCAACTCTATATATTACAACGTATTCAATATGCTTGAAAAGAATAATTTGACTATTTAACTGGAAAAGTATTTTGGTTCAATTGCATTACTTGTTTTATAATATAAAATTTCAATAAATAAACAGAAAATTTTCAATCTGACGATTACGACATATGTTCTCTATTGCAATCAATTTCAGAAAAAAATAAATTTATTTGCTGTTTAATTGAACAATATTATACAAAGTACAAAATGACACAATTTTGACGGTGACTGTAAAGTGGACGATTTTTGTTTTCGACGCCATGTTTTTTTTACCTCTTGATCTCGGTGTATCGGGACTACTAATGCATGTTGTTTCAAGTTATTTAGCTTGGTAAATGTCTTATTTAAATTATATAACCCTTAGCACACGGCGTTTAATATAATGAAGCCTGAAATTCTGGTTCACTTTTTATACCAGCCGTAAACAATTTTACACTGTAGAAGTTAAAAATAAAAAATAAAAATATAATAAATAAATAAGAATCATAATAACGTGTTTGTAAAACGTATTCGTAAAAAAAGGTATTTAGTATTAATACAAAAGTACTACAACTTATTCCCTTTCCACAATCTTAACCCTTTACATTCATAAAACAAACATGTGGGCAAAACGCTAACCAAGTTATCTTCTTTACAAAAGAACAATTCTTCTGCTATTTCAGGAATTTTGCAGAACTTTTCGAAAGAATGCACTTTTTTACCCACATATATACTCCTTATATCCCTTCAAGACAACTAACTATTGAAATGAATATTCAATAATATCAAAGTCATCAAAAAATTTTATACTCTTATTGCTATTTTAACATTCACTAATAACGACAAGTTCAATATAACAACGATTATTATTGTGAATTGCAGCTGTAAACGAAATGTGAAATATTTTTTTTCAATAAACTTAGTCAAGAGGCATGGTGGCTCGGGGATAGAGCGTATTGCCTCTCTGTTAGGTGACCAGGTTTGAATCCCAGCGATGGCTGGTCCATACGAATACCGCATCCAGCTCGCACCAACTCTAGTGCTGTCGTAAACATCCTTAGTGGTAGACGGATCACGGGATGGAGACCCCTTGCCATCAAGCTAACTTTAAAAGATTTTCATGTTTTTCCATTGCATGTTACGCAAAAGTGTGTAATAGCCTTCAAAAACTCCTCCACGAAGGCGAATTTCTCCCAATATTTGATCCAGGAGTTCCCTTGTCTTCTGGATTAGGTTCAAAATAAGAACGCAATGGAGATGAACATTGTTAGTTGTAGACTCAAAATTGAGTCTTTTATTCAGCGACATTTTTAACGCAAAATAAAATAAACTTAGTTACATATATTCCTATCTTCAGTTAAATAAAATAATTATATCTATTATTATGATTGACCAAATACATTGTAATACAATGTAATATATATATAAACTTTTAATCATATTAAATTACATCTCTTGGTCTCTTTCGTACATAGATTCATTTTCATCTCATATTTCCTCTTTTTTTTCATCTCTTAAAAGAACTTTTCCTTAGGATGAAACAGGAGTTAGAGTAAGCCTAGCATTCTCATGTGGCTCATTTGAAATCAAATCCTATCAGATTTATTTGAAAGGGGAGGAGTGGAATCCTGATATCTTTAAAAGGGGAAAGAAAGAAAAATCACATAAAAGAAATATCATTAAGAGTTGTCTTACTGTTGTCTTTTCCTAAAACTGAGTAAGAAAGTCAGTTAATATCCATCCCCTCCGATATTTAAAAGTAGATTTCAGTGCAAGATTCATCTTTCTCTTGGGATTAGAACAGTTTCATCTCATGAAAATCGGTTCTTAAGGACTCCATATTTCACAACAATTTTATGCGTCTCGATCAGAAAAATGGAGGGATAAATTGGAATAAACTAAAATCAGAGAAGGATGAGGATTTATCATGGGAAGATATTTTTCCGTTTTGAAATGCTCTTTTACAAACGATTGTTCCTCATAGTGCATTTAAAATTTGAATGTTTAATAAATTGCATTATAATATGGAGAATAATGTTATTTTGTATAATTTTAAATAAATCTTTGATAAACTTTAATAAATTTGTTTTAGTTTAATATGATTTACAAATAAATTTTTATCAAAAATTAAACTTAAATGCAATTTTTTAGTTATTTTTAATTTTTATCAAAATATTATTTACCCTAGATAATTGTTATAAGGTAAAAAGAACAATTTAGTTATATTTCCTGTTACTTTCTCAAAACAGACAACATTTAAAAGAACACCACAGAAATTTTACTTCTAGTTATTTCATTGTAATGTTTTTTGAAAAATATCTTTCTTTAAGAAGTGTATTCAAAAATGCGAAAACTTTATTGTTATGATACAGAAAATGCAACAAAAAATATATTATATAATTTAATTCGAATTAGCAGTTTAAGGAAAATTAATGAATCTAAGCACTTTTCCTGGGAGACACCAAAATAATTTCAAAGTTTTCTATTACTTACTTATAAAACTTACTCTTCTATTACTTATTTTTTATTTTCAACTGAATGTTATTATTATTATACAATTTTTTAACCCATAATTCAAAATAATTTCAATTTAATTTTACATTTTATACACAACTGTTAAATATCACACACAAAAAAATAGATTAAAAGTTTTAAATTACTTATTTACATTACTTTTCTATTACTTACTTTTTGTTCTTAACTAAATATTATTATTATTACATTATATTTTAATCCATCTTACTTTTTATCATGAATTAAAATTTTTAATAATTCGAAACATAAAGTTAAAATATTTTATAGATCAAAATTGTTTTTCTGCTATTATTTGCTTATCCAAGTGCTGTGACAATGAATTATATAAAAAAAATAAATATCAAACTAATTACAAATAATGCAAATAATTTGAAAATAAAAATAAAAGTATGATATGTGTGAGAAAAGTTTTTGTAGTTTACTTTAGGTTTTATTAAAATATATTCTATAATATTTGAAAAATAATCTTTCATAAAAAATTAGATTACATTATATTATTCTTATTAAATTTCAAGTTTTTTTTAAAAGAAACTTAGAAGTAATTTTGATATCCTGAAGAAAAAAGTATATCTATAATTATAATTAACAAAATGTCGTAAAAAATATAATTAATCCATAAAAAGTAAAAATTATTTGATGTTTTCTTTTTTTTTCAATTTTTAAATAAAACTCAAACTAATTATTTACGTAGTAAAAATCAACTTATTTCTTTTCAAAACCATTTATATTAATTCCCATACATCATAATCATTTCATTTTAGAATTAACACAATCACGAACTTCTAATTAAATAAGAAAAATAAAAAAAAGTCTTTAACGTAGTTTGCAAAACGTCTTTAACAAAATAATACAGGCATTCTTATGAGTGAATAATAATATTTACCCTTTATTGACAAACTAAATTTATTCTATGCCGTTTAGATCAAGTTCAAATTGAATATTGATATGTTTTTAAGCCCTAAGATTTATAACATTATTCGGAAAACACTTCTGTGAATTTTATGTAATGCGATAAACCAATAACTTTCCTGGAACTTCAAAGCCTGAAACTGTAGTTAATATCGTCCAGGGTGATTGATTAAGCTTTCGCCAGCTGACGGCTAGGTTTGGCGATAAAACTAAAGTATCTAAAATCTCCATCGGAATCTTGGCGGTTGTCGAGGCGCTATTTAATTAAGATCCATCAAGTATCCAGGATCCTCTTTTCAAATCCCCAGTTTTATTTCAGTGAAAAATACTTTAATTATTTTTCATATTATTTTATTTACTTTCAAAATTGTTAGTTTGAGATTGTAAATACATATTTCAGAAGTGAGTGATCTGTTTAGTAGAAATTTTGATGGTTTACAAATAACGGCTTAATCATCGGTGATTGTTATATAAAGGAGAAATGCAATCCAATAATGAAGCGAAAATAGAGACCTATTTATTTCAACAGCTACTTGAAGTTCTACATTTTTAGTAATCTTGTGCTGTTTTATTGAAAATTCAGCTCTTTGTAAACTGCTGACGTCACTTTGCAATGCGCTTGCAATGTTCATTGCGATATTGCAATAATCCTAACAAATAACGTCAGTAGTTTGAACATGCAACGAACTACCGACAACGTGAACATCTGTAGAGCAGGTAGATCTAAGTGAAGGAAGATTGTTTAGTGACATTTTTGATGTAAATATTGCATTTTCTGGAAGAAAGAATCAATTCTAAATTTATTTAACAAAAAAAAAAAAGATTTGTCTAATTATTAAAACTCTTTGTATAAAGGAACTATGTGAGATTCTGTGAATGATTGAGGAACATTAGTTGAAGTGGATATAACAACAAGTAGTTTACTGGTATATTTTTTTTAAAATTAAGCACAAATAATGCAAGCATTATGGCTCAAACACACACAATTGGCAGTTTAAATGCGTTTTAGAAATCTATAGAATTTCCTATTTGTAAGCTAGAAAGCCAGAAAATAGATGCAACACATGATTTTTTCATCTATTTTGAGCATATAAACTTTAAAACTAATTTTCCCGAGAACACTAAAGAGCAGAGCCGCTTAAAAACTACAGTCATTCAACTCTTTATATATCTATTGCGATTAATTGAGAATGTATAAAAATATAATTCATTATAATGTCTTAGACAGCACGGAAAACCTAGCTCAATTCAACTTTTAATTAATTTTCATTATTTCTAAATATATTTTACCGTTTAAAGCATATTAAAATATTAATTAATTGCATTTTTCTTAAGCAATTCTAAAATCATAAGAATGAAATAATCATGTCAAAAAATCGGAAGAGATTACATTTCTACAGCAGGATGTGTTTTATCGTTAATTGTTTAAAACGAATCAAATTGCTTTAAAACATCATGACTATACATATTTCTGTTATAAATTTTTTCGTAGATATAAGATTAGTATAATTATTTTTATAGAGTTATTAAAAAGTTAAGGAATTTAACATCTGTTAGCTGTGTTCAAAGAAGTTAAGGCCTTTAGATGTTGAATCATTGTGTGCCGCTTTTAAATCGCAGACAAGCTGATACACATCAATCTTAAGCAGATTGGGATTCAAGCTACTCCCTGGGCTTTGTGAAATGTACCCAGCACAGGGGTTCGTTTCGATTAGAGGTGAATAAAACAGTCCTTAGTTTTCCAAAAATATATTGGCAGAGATTTTTGAAAGCACTGCTTTTTTTAGGATTTAATTACAGCTTAAATAAGTCGGCAAAAGGCAAAAGTCGGCAGCCAAGTTGGCAAAAATGCGGCCGATCCGAGTCTTCTAGGCTTACCCTTCATAATTTTGTCTCAGTGCCTTAGCCACTCTTCCATTGTAGCTAATACATACTAAAATCGCAGCTTTTGTATACTAGAATTGTAGCTATTGTATACATAACTATATTCATGCGAAATTTAGTAATAAAAATATGCATTTTATTACTGAGCAAATACATTTTTGGATGATACATGAAAAAAAAAACTAGACAAAACTATATGCCAATATAAAATATAGCAGATTAGACAGACATTTATTGCACTAAGTAATGCTATTTAAGCTTTTTAATATTTATTCATTGAATCAAAAAACACATAAACCCATTAAAACAAGCACAACGCAAGATTAATCGTAAACTGTAATTTTACTGTGTCAAAACATTTTCAAACAATATTGGCATTTTTTTTCACAACTTGAAATTCTATTTTGCATAATTTAAGGTAGACAGGACATAAACCCACCCATCGTGTTATCTGACGTATCTACAGCCCACTTGAATATTCAGGAGATAGTTGAATGTCCTTAAATGGTCTAGTTAACAAGCGAAAGCTATAATCACTGCGTTGCTGGAGGTATGCTAGAAAATTCTATGGTAATCATATTACAAGGGAGCCCGTGCCGTTTTTAAGTGCTATTAACTGATAATTCTTCTGAAGACAGGATAACAAGAGATAATAACATTAATTTTTTTGTTCTTATCATTGGCGCCTTCTGTTTATTTGATGAAGACATTAATTTAATAGCTTTCTGAAAATGGGGGCTGAACAAGAATTCGCATCAGCTGTTGAGATCGTTTTATGCTGAAAATTATGACTTTTAATGTTACAAAATGCTACAGACCGCGAATTACCAATAATTACCGGTAAAAATTTAAAATACATTTTAATCTAATTGATCAATTTAGGACGGAGTAATGATCTTTTTAATTGCTCAGCTAATTTAAGTATTCTACATTTCAAAGTACTAATTATGATATTGGAGAAGACCAAAATGTATTAAGTTGCTAGTTTGGCAATAAAGAACATTTTTGTGCTTAATGATCCAGCTAAATTTCTATCATAAATATTGTGCATTAAATGATGCGTTTCATGCTTGGTTTTCATTACATTTTAATTTAGTATTATTAATATAAATATGCATATTAAGCTATACTTGCAGTGTTTAGAAGACTTTACCTTCAACACAGAAAACGGCGCAGCAGTATTTCATAACCATAAATTGTTAAAATGCTAAATATAATATTGTTCACCTATTAGGATCTATTATAAGACAAAATAATTAAAAAATTTATGAAAAATATGTTCAAAAAAATTTATTTTTCAAACAATACGTTTAATAGCCATCATAATAAAAAATAAACAGAAAAACCTTAAAAATTTAAGCTAGCATAAATATATTTAGCATTTTCTTAAATATGAATAACGTAAATAAAACGAAGAAAGGCTAATATATTGTATATTTTCATAATACGGTTACATTAAAATAAATAAATAACAATCGCTTAAAAACTGTCAGAACTGTTAAAAGTAATTTTAATTCTATCTCTTTTTATATAATTTACGGTCCAGCAAATTGAGGAAAGATATCTGAAATTTAGCTCTTTGATTCGCGGGGGATTTAATCTCGAAACGATGTCCACAACTTTTCCCACTCGCTAATACCACTGAGATTTGAGCTCATCAATTCCACCACTTTAATCAGAAATTCCTTAACCGATCGATTGGACTTTTGAGACATCGTCTATACAGTAGATTTATTTCAAATTTTAATCATTAGATTTGTTGCGTACAGAACCCTTGAGGCCTATACATAGATTTTGAAGTTTCCAGGTTTCTCCATTTTCCTATTTTAAGTCATTATCGTAACAACTCATTTCATTTAAGCAAAGTATTTATGTTGAAACATAAGAATTTTGAACACATGTTTATTAATTTTTTAAATTGGAATAAAGGTAATCCATTCAGCTTATTATTCACCGAATTTTACTCAACATAAGGGGTTTAAAGGTTAAATCTTACAATTGAAATTCAGACTATTTTCCGACTAGCTTGAGCGTTCAAATTTCAACTAGGTCTTTGTGCCAGGCTGCATTAAAATATTCAATCAATTCCTGACTTCGTGCTCATTTTTATATCAATGACTAAATTTTAAAGTAAAAAACTTTAAAAAAAAATATAAATGAAATTAGAAATTTTTTTAAATAAAAATAAATATACATAATAAAACGAATAAAAATATAGCCTTTACTGTGGCATAAAAAGAAAAAAATAGTTTTATTTTTGACTAGCATCAATTATGAAACATCCATTATGCTCCTTCAATTAATAATCGCAGCTTATGCTCGGTTAATGAGACTTGATAAGTCTTCATTTTTTTTTCAATCGTTCTTAATTTATTCTAAATAAATAGCTCTTAGCTAAGCGGAGCTCAGCAGTTTAGTCACCAATGTCCTTTAACTGTAAAAACACCGTGGTGTTAATACATTTTCTTCTATATTCTTCGCGGAAGGGGAATTACACGCGGTATTATCGTTCGTCGGTATTTCCAGACATTAACGTTGGTCGATATTTTTTTCGATGTTATCGTTTGTTGGTTTTACTCGATATTAACATTTGCTTCTACTCACATTGAATAAAGAGGTGTTTTGATCTTTCAGACGGAAAATATGTTTCAGTAATTCTCAGAGAATAGCTCTCTTTGTATTATCCCTGATAAATGTATTTGCTTGATAAACAAGCATCACTTATATAGAAATTAAATTACTTTCAAAACAGAAGTAGCACTAGTTTTTCTTCGTATAAATATGACAACTCAAACAAGCTCCTGAAGGCAGCAGGATCAATGTGACGTCGAGCAGTAGTGAGTTAATTTTGGCCAATATAAAGAGAAAGCCGTAAAATTAATGAGTCCAGGCACTATTTTCACCCCCTCCATTTCATTTGTTTATAAAATATCAATACCATAGAATCGGAGCATCTCTTCTGAATGCAACAGAATTTATGCGGGCCCGCAAAATGGCGACTTCGTGAAGACGGAAAACACTGTGGAACCAAGCCGTGAAATCGTGTAGGGGAACCAGCTGGTCGCCTCAGGTGACTAGCAAATAAATAAAATTAAAATCAATTTATTTACTAAACATTTTTCTATTATATTACGCACTCATTTTTTTTCCTTTTTCATTGCAATGAGGAAATTAATATTTGCGACAGCATGGAATAAACTTTTCACGTTTTCCTCAAGAATTGTATTTGTGTTTGACATAATTAAAGATATAGTAAATAGGCTGTTTTTATTTCGAATCTGAACAGTTCACATATATATTGCGCCAATCTTTGGAGCAACAAATATTTCCTTCGAAATGAAATCGAAATATTTTATCGGCATCTTTAACAGAATAAATTATATGAATTAAAAGAAATTATTTAATCAAGTAAACATACAAGCAAGCTTTAAATTTCACAATGAAAATTTGAGCCTGCACGCTACACGACATTTCAGAAATAGGTTGGAAAAAAGTGGTAAATAGCAGAATATGCTGAGGTTTTAGAAAATATTATATTGCTTAGTACTGCAAAATCTATCGTTTTAAACTAAAAAAAAATGTATAGAATAATGGTGTCTTTGAATTATTAATAGGTAATATACTGAAAAAGATAAGCACATTATTTAAACCATACTGACCATTGATCTGAAATTAGCTTTTAATCTAACTGAAACGGACATATTATAGAGAAAGGCTTTTTCTCTCTGCCAATTGTTGGGCTCACTGGAGTTCTCATTGGAAATAAAAAAAGAAACATTGTTATTTTGCGAATCAAAATAATAAGCGAAAGCAATGACAGTGCTTTAAGGTTTTTAACTAAAACAAAACGAATAAGCAAGCAAAGTAAGTGTCAGGAGAATGCAATCTATTTGCGAGAATAGCACATAATAGTAATTTAGTTAGAAAAATTTCTCAACATAAATAAAACAAAATATAGTTTTTATAAAATATCACATGTGAAAAAAGCTATTCTCAGTAGCAGTTAAAACGAAGGCTAGAGTCTTGTCTTTTAAGAATCGTGGGAAATATGACTAGTTTGATAATAGAGAGATGCTACTAAATTTTGTCACCGATGAGTTCGTCATAATACTTGTCTTCGGAATTGAATTAAATTTTTTTTTAAAATTATGCAACAAATGTAAAAGATTACCTCTAACGCAAAAGGTTGTAAAATTCACTTGAAACATATTCCTCAAAGGCCAATTTTGATATAGCTGGGGAGGGTGTAATTTATGAACTGTAAGATAAAATGTGGATGGCATGGATTGGCATGATTCTATCTGTAGCGGCATTTCCCACATTCCTTAAGGCCATCAAAAAAGAGTAAAAAGGAGTTCTCTAATCTAAGATAAAATTAGTAACTTTAGTAAAATTAAGAGCTTATCTCCAGTCGGTATGTGTGTCCCTTTTATAACTCCCGAACCGTTTATGAGTTAGAACAGTGAATGTTCTTGCATCATCTTCGTGAATTATCTTAACAGTAGATGAAAGGAACAATTGTAACTACAGATCCCAAAAATTGTTCCAAAACTTCAGTTTGATCGTTCTTGAAAGACATTAAAAAAAATTTTTTTTTCATTAGCTTAGAACTCGCTATTGATATAAATTAAATTGCACATGATACTTTTTTTCCTCGTTTAAACTTTTAAAAGTATTTTGAAGATATCATCAGTGATGTCTGTTTATTGCTCTCATTAATCAAATAAAAAAAGAAAAGAAAAGAGTTTATTGCAAGGTCTCTAATGTCTAATTATTTCTATTCGTTATGCCAGACAAATTCAATGATCAACGGAAGCGTGGTAGCAAGAGCGGACTACGTCAGCAAACTAGTATTCCTTGACTTATCTGAAACGACTCGTACATCTGTCTTAATAATAATGTGCTTTTAAATCGTATTTCTATAAAATTAAATAATTTGAAACAAAATATCTTACACTGTTAAGCAAAAGAAATGAAAAAATAGAGCTAAATCATTTAAGAGAAAGGTAAAAATTCACCTTACTAATTTAAATTAAGGAATTTTAACTAATTTTGATGTAATAGGTACTAATTAAAATAAATTTATAAGCTATACTATAAAGCCAAATAAATGGTGAAGTGGTACTAATTCGTTTTTGTAAAACGTGAAAAATTGCCTTACTATTATTCATGCCAATGGAGCTTGATTAATTTTATTGTTGTTGGCGTTGCACTTCCCCAAGATTGGTGCACCCTAAGAGAGTCCAACAATGCCATAGGATTGTCCGTCATATCTTGTCTGGTTAGCCCCAGGCAAGCAAGGATGTGGTCAGAGGACACCTGTTCATTGTAGTACATGGTGCAGGTATCAAAGCACCTGGAAACACCTCAATATTTTAAAGATCTAAAAGGACTACTGAGAAAGCGAGAGAGAGTGGTCTGATCTAATAAGCTGTATACAAGTGCCAGAAAGCCTCCAAGCCTATCACTTCTGTACCAGCGATTAGCTTGTGGGACAAGTGAAGAGTCTTTGCTTAACTTCATAATAATGATCTAATTGAAATCAAATACAAGATATGTAATGAAAAGCAAACTTACTGGAAATATAGAACTAATTCTCATAGGAGGAACTTAAAAAAATTGCCATGCTATAATTGATGCCTATTGTGAATAAATAATAATCATGAGATGATCTTAAGCAATATCACCATTAAAAAAGAAGCTGGATGAAAAAAAATTTTTTTTTTGTTGATGGAATGAACAACTGAAAATGTGTTTTGCTTAATTCAGTAACATAAAGCCACCAGCAAAGGAAAAAATAATAATAAATAAATAAAAAAGAAATCTCTTAGCATTATTAATTTTGCTGATGCATGTCTTTCATATTTGTGCATGATTTCGTAGTGTTTTTCAGAACTGATTTATTTATTGTTATATTTTTTTTATTCCGTACGGAGAACGAGTATTCAGCTAAGTGGATATAAAGGCAAAATAATAATAATAATAAGTGCAATTTTTAAGAACAAACCGAGTGAATTATAAGACTACATAATTTTTTCTACAGTTTCAAGACTGACAGACATTTTGTTTAAAAAATTTCTTTCCTTTCCAAAATATAGGAATATGAAATAGTCGTTTTCCTGTTTCAAGCGCTCAAATTAAGCTCACGTTTTCAAGACCTACCAGACGGGAATATGAAGAAGCGAAAGTGATTTTAAAAAAATCTGTTTTGTTTCTTCTCATTCACGTCTGGCACGTTTTAAAAATGAGTGCTTATTTCCGTGCTTGAACAATGTCATCAGCTATTTACAATCTGTATATTTTTGAAGCGAATTAAGTTTTTTAATCAAGTAATAAACACTCCAGTTTCTTTATATTAGTTATTTAATCTTACAAACTTTTTTTTCAATTTCCAAGAGTTGAAAATTTAATTTCATTTTCTTTTTGAAATTCTAGTAAACTGTTTGGTGCTATCACATAGTACGGTTTGCTATCACATTGTCTTCATTTCTTATGGTTTGTTTGACATATGAGTTAAAAGCTGTTTCATCTCGTATCAACCTCATAGCTATTAGATTTAGCTTCTGAAAGCTCAAGAAAAAAATCAGAATTAATAAAACTAAGTATTAAACTCTTAGAGAAAGATTTAAATTTATCACTGTATTAAGTAATATCTAAGATCGTATTTAAGTTTTTTTTCTTAATTTATTCATCTTTTGCAGAATTAATACAATTATGTGTGATGAAAAATAAAATAGTGCAATTACTTATAGGTAAACGAATCTGCAAATTAAGTTGAAGAGTATGATACAAGCTAATATTTTATGTTAAAAATTTTATATATAGAAAAACAAAATTTCTAATGAATTAAAAAATCTTTACTTTTTTGCGTTTACCCGAATCCGCTTGTTTGTCAAGGATTTGTAACGTGAAACACTTACTTAATATTAAATAATCAGTTATAAATACTTAAAAATTAAAGTAGGTTAACAAGAAAGAAATAATTATTGGACTTTCCTCAGTTTAATGTGTTCCGTGTAATATTGTTTAACACTTTCCCCAAAGTCCTTGCTCTTCTGGAAACTAAAGACCTCGGTAATTGTTTACTCCACACCCAAAGTAAACAAAAATAATCAAAATCCTTGACATTCCGTTTTCATCAAAACCCAACTGCGCTGATTTGAATACATTACCATCCAACTAACGCCTTTTTTTCCCCTTTGGCATTGGCGAGTCAATAAACAGGGTACAGAGGTTAAGTACATTAAAAGTGTGGGAAAATACGAATAAAAGAATTAATATGTATCCATTTCTTAACCCTTTACCATAGAGACAAAACAATATACAATTTCCTTTTATTAACTTTCAACCCACTTTTAACCTATCTTTCTTCTTAACTCTTTTCCTTTTCAAGTCATTTTGCAATCTGTTTTCCAAGGTGATGAGTTAAATAGTTTAACAAAGGGAAAATGGCGACCTTTTGCCACTCCAGAAAACTTTCTTCTTTTTTTTAATGGCCAGTTCCTTCAAATGCTTCCATACGCCGTGTTTTTCCTTCAAGACTGATCATCTCTGGTTCTCAGCAGTCTTTTTAAATTTGACCTATTTTTCAGTGAGCAAGAAATAAGAAAGTAGGGAGATAAGCGAACAATGTATGTTTGCAAAGATTAAAGGAGGATTGTCATAGACTCTTGACAATTGGTTTCCGTCATGTCGGCGATTACAAACTGCTGTAATGGTTTTGCCATTCAGATTTAGTTGAATGATAACATCTTTCCCCATTGTATTCAAACAACAAGGAATGTAGTTATGAACTCTTCCTTTCATTTGGTTTAAATTACATTGTATTACGACTTCCCATTAATACTATTGTGCATTAAATCAATGGACTGCACATTTAGAAGATAAATAAAATATTTAACAAAGAGGGTTTTAGATTAATTCATTTTGAACAGAGAGCCGGTCAATATGGGTTTTAAACAAAAAGGAATGTGTAGTAGCGTTTTGCTCAGCTATTGCATACCAAGATATACATGAATTATATTAGCTTTTAAAAGAATATGCATTTACAAGTAAATTTATTGAATTTTGCACATAATAATGGATTATTTCTTACAAAATGTAATTAATTTTCTTAAACTTTTTAAACAAAATCTCTCTCTCAATGTACGTGTTGTTTGATTTTAAATTGCAATACTTGAAAACCTGATCAATTATTATTTTTATAATGTCTTAAATTCATTCGCATCATTTTAACTTGAGTATGAAATTTACGAAAGAACATGCATGAAATGTGAAATGAATATCAATAAAAGAACATGCTTATAAACACCGAAAAAATTAGTATTTTTTTACGCTCAAATTTTTATAATACGCTTGTAAATTAAAAGCTCAAACAATTACTGTTTGATTAATATTTTATGAAGAAAAAAACATATTCTAGAAGAAATGATGTTTTCAAACTTTTCTAAATTTTTTTTTCATGTCAGTTTTCTATTCAGAAATTTTTTTTCTTGCAGTATTATTATTTTCGACCCTAAAAATTACTTGTTAGAATCAAAGTCCATTTTAGGCGTAAAGGAATATTTTGAAAGTTTTTAAAATTTTCGTTACTTTTTTTTTTGTATTTGAATATAACGTTTTCTATCCTTATTAGATACTGATTTCTATTAGATTCATAATATTTAGTTTCAAATATACCTCAAAAAATTAGAAAATTAATTTAATATTGAATCAAATGCTGTAGTTCGTTTCAAGTGGGGACGAATATAATAGTCATTGAAGACTAAATTTTCTTCCTACAAAACTTTGAAAACTATTTATGATACTTTGTTATAATTCAATTAACATCTCACAACAGTAAAAACACCATCTTCACAACCTCATATGAGTCAGTGTTCAGATCAGAACAGTACGACAATTACAAACATACGCATACACTCCATTTTATACAGCACGTGGCACTCCTTTTTATATAGGCATGGCGATGCAGCCCTGGAACTTTCGACATGTTTTTAACGATTTCCGAAAAATTCTGTTGATATTGGTTTTATCGCTTTAAAATTTCAAATTTCTAGAATCTATCATTTTGGCATCAAAATGGTCACCAAATAACTTAGATTGTCGCCAAGTTGGCGAAAATTTCCCCAAACTGAGCATTCCATATAAAATGCATATGCGTTATTTCCTCTCTCTATATTACGTTAGAACTATGCTGTTTTCTTGCAATTTTTATAGGTAAATTTATTAGTTTGGGAACGTCTGAGATATTTAAGCACAAAAACAAAAAAGTATTTACAAAAATATTGAAATATTTAAAAATCTGTCACTACATGGTACTTTAAAAAAGAACCTCAACTCTTATCTATTTAGAAATTTCCTATCAAAAACAGAGCAGGTGGCAAGCATCTCTTCATAACCTTAGCACCGATTTGAACACATTTAGTGCTAAGAATTTAATTAGTACTAAATAGAACATTATATCTTTATAGAATCAGTGGCACTAAATATTTGGAATCTTCTCCTCTTACGTAACAAATGCATGCTAAGCACTAAAAAATCTTTTTTTTTTTATTTCCATTTAACAGGTAACTCTGAATAAGAATCCATTCTTGAAAACGTGCTTCCGAGCAATTATATTATATTACCCACCACTTGAATTTAACGGGGTAATGAAAAGTATTTAAGAATTACTTTCGATATTCTTTAAGTATTAAATGAAGGATGAATTTAAAGTCCCCAAATCAAAGCTTAAAGACCCATAAATTATTGAAAACGCATTGAAATTCAAATTTTGTCACATAACAACTATAACAATTCAGCGTATTTCGTGTGCTTTAATCAGTATTGGTAATACCAAGCTTAGAGATTTCAATTTAGAGCAATTTTTGTTTATGACTGTGATATGCTGTTTTACCTGAAACAGCGAAATGTTACATTGTTCTAAAGTCATATTCCAATGTCATTGATAGGATTTGCGAGAAATATCTTGGTATAAGAGTATAGAAGAACTTAACGATTCACAATTTCAGAGAGCATTCCATATCGAAAAATCGACAGCAATCTGTCTATCAAATTCACCTTTGAAACTTACGGTTGGGAACGGGCTTGAAACAGTTTAAACCTGTTCTGGTTAAAAACCCGTGAATAAAGAACTATGTGGTTCAGTAATCATTTGAAAATAGCATGGTTCAAAACCATAAAAAAATTTAACTGAGCATTGGAGTTGGGTTATGGATGAGTTTTTTTTTCTTCAAGCAAACCTTATAATGCTGCGTAATTACATTATCTAGTGGAATAATTTATCATGCTTGCAGTATTGTGTGAAAGAAAGGGTAGTACTCCAATAGTCCAAAGTCACCAATTGAGGACACTGGAAATTCTTCATGTTCTTAAAGAATGGATGGAACATTGTGGTATCAACGCTGGCATTTGAACTCTAGTTCTGCCGATTATGAGTTTGAGAAATTAAAACTCTCTGTTAAAGTATGTGCCCAGCTGCAAGGAGCTAAATGTTGTCCCCCACGCACATATAACCATAAGATTATTAGGCATCCACTATTGTAGTAGGCATCCAATTATGGAACAAAATATGAATTCGTATTCCTTATCAGATGGCTTAGCTTCCAGCTTTCGCAGTACTTATATATATATATATATATATATATATATATATATATATATATATATATATATATATATATATATATATATATATATATATATATATATATATATATATATATATATATATATATATATATATATATATATATATATATATATATAAATATATATATATATATATATATATATATATATAAACTAAAACTTATTTAAAAAGAAATATTTTTTTTTTTGTTGAAAATTTGAAAATGCCAAATTTTACTTAACTTTTAAATATACTTAAAACTTTAGAAACATAAGAACTTAATGATTATGTATTAAGTCAACTATTAGCTAAACTAATATATGACTCGAGGGAATCTTACTAGTTAGGATTATCTGTAAAATATTACTTTAGATGAAGAGAAATTCAATTAAGCAGTTCAAATATTGCAGTAATATATTTTTCACAAAAAAATTAAATAAAATAAATTAAATAAATAAATTAAAAAAATATTAAAGGCATTTTCAGAATCTTATGAAATTTATACAAAAAAAGTAATAAAAAATTCCAGAAATAATTATAGTTATTAAGTAGTTTATAATAGAAAGATAAACAAATGCTGTTTATAATATATATATATATATATATATATATATATATATATATATATATATATATATATATATATATATATGTATATATATATATATATATATATATATATATATATATATATACAGTTGTTTTTCGAAAGTGGAAAAACGGTTTTTCTATTACTTATATTTATATTTTTGAATTTAATAAGAGATAGTTATTCAATAATTTTAAACCTAGAACCAATATTAGTGGCAAATGTAGGAAAAAAAATTCAAAATAATTTTAATAATAACATATAAAAAAATTTTATTAATAAAATTGTAATAAAGCAATAATAATTGTAAACTTACAGTTAATCGTTGAAAATCCAAGAGAAGAATATTAACATACATTTGAAATAAGTAATAAGGTTAAAAGTTAGTTTATTCTTATTAAATACTATTTTTAATTTAAAAAAAAATGCCAAGTTTAGCGATCAAAACATAATTTTTCAAGGCAGCTAGAAAATTATGTAAGCAGGCTGGTGTAGTACAAAAGATATCAAGTTGTTATGCTTAATTATTAGCTTTGCAACGAATGACTTTTTTTTAAAAAAAAAAAATACGATTTCTCCAAAGCTATTCTACCAAGTTCGTTAATTTTGTATTTTGCCATGTAAAATTTATAACTTTAAAATGATGTAAAAATTTTTATATCTTTCAATTCAAAATTTTTCGATTATCATTAAATAAAATTATGAATTGTTATTACAAATTGTTTACTGCATGGGATTAGCTTTGGATAAAATTATTAATTATTGCATGCAATTCTTTTTCGACTTTCTTAAACCTTTTTCGAGTGATGGTGAAATGAGCAAAATATAAAACTAACACTAACTATGAACCTCTCTCCTGGCGAAACTACTGGGATTTTCCAGATAGCGGTTACCCTCAAGATTTTAAGGGTCTGAAATCCAAATCTGTAACAGAAAAAAAGCGTGTTTATTCAAAGAAAGTACGTTTTTATGCGTAATTTCGTAACTTAAAATATCGTCTGCACTAACTGACCATCGTATATGTGAGGTTAACCCTTTCGAACCATTAAGATTGAATCTTTGTACGTGGAAATCCGATTATTAGATCAAATATCAAACGTTATTCTGGCTTATTCGTCTTTTTAATGTGCTTTGTACAATGAGTACTTAATGAAAATTACAACGGAAAGTAATAGGTTATTATTTAACATACCGTTGATCACACTGTTGGTCACGAAATCATGGATTAACCATCATTAACCTTCAATAGACTGTTGAGGGAGTAATTACTTTAAAATGTTTGTTTAAACGTGAAATTGCCTTTTGATGGTCCCCTAATGCTAAAGTAATGTAGATGAATAATGTAACTAAATTGTAGATAATCTAATTAATAAATAATCTAAATTGTAAATAATCCAACTATATTTGGTAATTAATTTCATTTGTTAGAGAATAAAACTATAAAATATAAAGATTTAGTGCGTTAATTTTAAATTGTGGATCTCTCTTTATGCGTACAAATTAAATGTGAACCATATTTCTAACTATATATAGAAATCTAATGCTGGCCTCACAGTTTTCCATTATTGTTATTCCATTGGTGCATTTTTATTGGCCAGAAAATCACATGGAATGATGTAGTTTTTCCCACATTAATTTCCTTATTTTTTATTGTCACCATCATAAAATTGTTGCGTCCTAAATATATTGTTTTCCAGTAAAATATTCTTGTATCCCGAATTTTAAGGTACTTACCATTAATATTTATTTTTCTTATTTTACTCTGCTGCTATTACGGTTTTGATTTTGATTGTTTTCTAAATTATCAGTTAAAAATCAAAATTTCTGTTTCTTTGTTATGAAGTTATTCTAGGATATTACCTTATTACGATATATTTTAAGATAAATTTATTTGAATCGATGTCTAAAACTATTAAATAATCTATATTTATTAATTTTTAGTGAAAATTATAATATACTGTTAGATAGATATTCGTTAAATCATATTCGAACTTATCGATAGCTAAAAGAGATTATTATTTCCCGTTTACTAACAGATGTTATTAGAAATCATAAAGGAAATAAAGATCTTTCTTACTAGTTATCGATTAGATTTCACTCAAATTAAACGTTTAATTTATATGTTTTATGTAATTTACTTGTAGGAAGGGGTGGCACAGGTGCAATCAAACACAACTCTTTTTAGTGCATATATTTCAACTGAATAATTTTAACTTATAGCTTCACCTATTTAGAGTCTGAGATTAGCAACAAAAACGACACTGCACAAGAAATACACACGAGAATCACGTTGGCCAATAAGTGTTTTTATGGTCTAAGAAAATATCTTAAGTCAAGCCTAATAAAAAGAAAAACAAAAATGTTACTCTATAAAGGTCTTATACGATCAGTGCTTACATACACATGTGAGACCTGGACAATGACCCGTGGAGATGAAAATATGATAGCTAGATTTGATAGAAAAATACTGCGAAGCACTTTTGGTGGAAAAAGTAAAAGCAGTACCTATTTTAGAAGATCAAATACGGAACTTTACAAAGCATATAAAGAACCTGATGTCATTAAATTTATCAAAATTCAAAGGATTTAATGGGCAGGCCACATTATAAGAAAGGAGGATAGCAGGACTACCAAAAACGTTTTCAGTGTCAGGCCAACAGGTACAAGAAAAAGAAGACGGCCAAACCTAAGATTTTTAGACTGCCTTGAAAAGAACCTACACGTTTTAAGGATAATAAACTGGAGAACCTAGACTTAGGGAAGAATGTCTTGGCATAGTCTTGTTGAGAAGGCCAAGGCCCATCCTGGGCTGTCGTGCCAATGAGAAGAAGAGGATTTTAACTTTTACAGAAGAAAAGACTATTTCATGCTAAGAAACAACAATTATTGAGAGATAATCATCAGAATTAGAGAGCAGCCACAAACAGGGAGCCTAAGCCCTTAGTATTTTATAATTTTACGATAATAACTTTAATATAACTACTCACGTAGAAAAACAGATTCATTTGCTGAACCAAATTAGCAAACCTGGTTTCCTTCAGATTTACCTTGAACTATGGTTCGCATTTAAGATATAATGGTTCAGCAAAGATTAGTTTTCGTCAAAGTTGAACCATGTTATAGTGTAATTTAGTTTTAGAAGTCTGAAAGTATTGTTAACCTTAGCACTATATTGATGGTTGTAAATAATTTGAACCATATTATAGCTCAGCAACTCTCGAAAATTTATGACTGTCTTCCAATTTTCATAAATAATAATTCGGCTCATTTCTTTAAATCTGTAAACCTCCAATTTCGCTAAGAGGAGAAAGTTAACGTTACTCACTGTTTAAAGTGCAGCGGTAAAAATAACATAACAAAAAACTGACAACATAAAAAATAACAATCAAGCGATAAAATAACAAGGTATATATCTTAGAAAAGAAGAAAGTAAAATAAGTTTGAATTTTTATTCAAAACAACACAATGGGACTAAAAATAAAAGAATTGATTAAAGAAAGAAGAATAGGCAGATGGAAGAAAACATTAAATCGTTTTCAGTTCTTCAAGATGAAGGGATAAGGGGGAAGGAAAAATTAAGGGTGGGGGAACAACAGCACGCGCGAATCGTTAGGCCAGCCCCCCTTCAATGTATTATTCCAACAAGTGAATCTGCACGTGGGCCCTTCAAGAACTAAACAACAATTCAAAAAAGAAAAAACAGAAGTGGGCTTATTTGGGTGAAACTACTAACAGGTGCATTAGTGTTTTGAGCATAGGGAGAAGGTGGTAGTGTTTGTGCTTTCCTTTAGTGGGAGGAACATTATGGGATCGTTATGCATGACGAACATGCCAAGTCAATTTCTCTTTCGTTTTATTGGTAAAGTATATTTTTAAATCTTTATATTTTTTTTAAACATTTTGATTGAAAATAAGCATTTAATATTTTATGTACCTTTATGAACATTATTATATTACTAAAAGAAGAGTTGCATAAAAATACCGCATTAAAAGTATTATATATTTTTATGTTACCAAACAAATCCATCTTCCGTGCACCAAGATGTGATTTCGTAATCAAGCTTATTTTATATACATAAATAATTTATATTTATTTATATTTGTAATATTTCAATTATAAATAAATATAAATTATTTATGTACATAAAATATGCTATGTATGATTATAAATCTCAATTTAATCGTTATTGTAAAAATATCTTATTCGTAAGTGTGTTATTACGTAAATATACCGTATTTTTAATGAAATAAAATTTTTATGTTTAAGAAACATGGCAAAATCGAAATTTTAATTTCGGTATGTTGGCAAAAGTCTTAACGATATCATACATTTTAAAAATGAAAATCACTTTTTTTATATAGAGATTTATAATGTTTTAGAAATATTCCTAAGTTAATTTAGTGTTAGATAAAGATCACATATTTGTAATGCGATGTTTTCTTATGTAACGAACATTTCAAATAAATTCTTTTTTAGTTTGATTTTTCTCTTTTTTTTTAATGTTGTTAACATTATTAATTAATCCTACTTTTTAAACATTTCTTTTGATATGTATTCTTACATGCTTATGATTTTCGTTTAAATAATATTTTCTAAACATGCCGAATGTTAGATATAGCTACCATTCCTAACATTATTCATGTCTTGTACCTTAAAGCATGAGCTCTAATTTTTTTTCTTCCTTTTTTTTTGCTACGGGATTCTTACTAATCAATCTTCTTTCTGCGGAGTCCCAACTTCATAAATAAAATTTACGGTAATTGAGAAAGTTATAACCCATAAGAAAGTTATAACCTATAAGAAAGCTATAACCTATAAGAGACTATATTTAAAATTCTTAGAGGAATGAAGTTTCTCATAATTTTATCATTAATAATCTTAAAATAGATTTTATATACGATAGTTAAATATGCAGTCCTTGTGGTATATCTAGTCCAGTTTTGAATTTGTTTCTGACGTATATAAAAAAGCTGAAATTATTAAAATAAGCGGAATTATGATTTTCTTCTAGATGAAATCTTAAAAGAACTGCTATAAACGTTGAAAATGGTTATCATGGAAAGATATTTCTTTATTAAAGAATAGGAAATAATAATGGAGTACGTGATTGGAAATACTAACGGAATACGCGATAGGAAATACTAATAGAATACGTGGTAGGAAATACTAATGAAATACGATTATAAATGCTTGCTTTTTTCATAATTTGTTCAATATACTGCTGCCAGAAATATTATATATTTCTTATATATTTATATTTTCCTTTATTATTAGCAATATTATATTTGTCTTACGATTGTTCTTACGGGATTCGTTCAATTTCATCACATATAAAATGCATACTAAAAACTAATAAAAACGTTAATTCAATAGCTTCATTTTAAAGCAGCGTTCACAAAAATTATAACTTATGTAGTTTTGCGTTGGCTATAGCCTCCATAACTGAAAGTATTTCTTTATTACAGCAAATCATAAGTGTACTTAGTTTGTATTAACTATTATTCGATGAAAAATAAGATTAACTTTGTCCTACTTAGGTTAAATCAAAATTTGAAAATTTAATGTGTGGGAAGAACTTCTTTGATGTTTGAGTAATTTGGTTGTTAAAGATATCTAAGTATACGTTAATTTAAATTTATAAGAAAGAATAATAGCTTTTTACTATATTAGATATATAAAGATAAATAACAAATGAAATGACAGCCTTTGAAAAAGTGCAGAAATGAATTTAATTCAGAGTTACTTTCATTTTGTTTTTCTAATATTCCTTTTGACATGAACAATTCCATTTCGAGAATGTGATATCTAGAGTGCTCTTGTTTGCTATTTCTTTTGATCTTGTTAATTACTTTTCTTAATTACCTGAAAATTCAAGTGATTCTTTGAAGTCAGGAAATAAATGAACTATGTAAACCTTTTTAATTTTACAAAAATTTTATTTTCTAAAAGATAATGGGTGTTTTTTTTTTTTTCAATTTCATCAGAATTTATTAAAGGTTGTTTTAATTAATTTTCTTTTGTTGATCCAGACTTATTTCAAATGAGATGATTGATAATTATTTGAAATTAATGTTTTTTTATTCTAAATTTTCTTTCTCAAAATCTAAAAATATTTTGTTAACTTTTAATTTTATTATAAAGTTATAATGTAGCTTTGTATGTCGTGCTATCTCAAATATAGAAAAAAATATTATTAAGGTTTATAGGACTAATTAAAAATGTAAATTTTAGTTTCGAAAAACGAATATTCTAAACAATATATTAACGTGAGATATTTTAAATAAGAAAAAAAAATAAAGAATGCCGGACAAAAATGAATTAATTTACATAAATAAGGCGAAAGACTCGGGGTAGCCTGGTTAACATGGAGTTGGACTCTCGTTCATGAGAACGGGTGTTCGAATGCAGCCGGCCGAAGACTTCCCGTGTAGTAAATAGTGACTGACACGAGGTCAATTTGTCGGGTCACAAAGTCCTTCATTTTCCAATAACAAATTATACCTTTGGAGGTACTGAAGTGGAGATTGATCCTTCCATGGTTCAGGTCAAAATTACGATCTGTGGATGAATGGATGCATGGATGTGTCAGACTTAAAAACGGGTGAGGCAGAAGTCAAATTCTTGACCATAGATGGCACCACTGGAAAGCAAGAACAATCGTACCCCACTGCCTTAATGGCCAACGAAAACAGCCACAAATAAATCGGAATCTTTGTATATACGCATGTCTGTATATACCTTATACAAATCCATTCCTACTTTGGTGTATATGAGCAATTCTACAAATAAACGCCAGTTAGGCGGCCAAAAAAAAAAAAATTTTTTTTTGGGAGGCACACTATTTCTACATGAATTTTCTTCTTCTATACACCCTAAAAAGGCGAGAAAAAATCGTGAACATGAAATTTTTTCTTTGTGACATACTTTAAATGCGACATACTCTTTCTGACATACTCAGATAAATCTGAGCCGTTTATTCAGATAAAACGATTTTTACATAAATATAATATTATTATAATGTCTCTCTAATATGTATTTATAGAGATTTCATACTATAAGATTATATTTTAGTATAAAAAACAAAAATAAAAAAATTTAATCAAAGTTCGTAAATTGAAAAAATTGGGAAAAATTCAAAATTGGTATTTTGTCATTTAAAGTATGTCACAAAGAAAAAATTTCATGTTTAATATTTTTCTTGCTTTTTTAGGGTATAAAAAAGAAGAAAATTCATGTAGAAATAGTGTGCCCCCCCCCCAAAAAAAAAAAAATTATTTTTGTTTGGCCGCCTAATTCGCGTTGATTTGTAGAATTGCTCATCTCGTCGCTTTGAAACAAAACCGTAAAACTCAAAAAAAATCGAAAAATGAGATATTTGGGTCACTTTGTGTAAAAAAAAAAATCACCCTTTTAGAGAAACAAAGTATTATCTTCATAGTTCAATAAAATTAATTTAGAGAGCAGATAAATCGTTATCGCATTGGCGCGATCAGCATTAACGCAGAAAGTTAGAAATTGCTCTCCTGAAAAATTTGCTTTTTTGAGTTACCACGGTTTAGTTTCAAGGCGACGATATGAGCAATTCTACAAATAAACGCCAATTTTTATACTAAAATATAATCTTATAGTATGAAATCTCTATAAATACATTTTAGAAAAACATTATAATAATATTATATTTATGTAAAAATCGTTTTATCTGAATAAATGGCTCAGATTTATCTGAGTATGTCAGAAAGAGTATGTCGCATTTAAAGTATGTCACAAAGAAAAAATTTCATGTTCACGATTTTTTTTTGCCTTTCTAGGGTGTAAAGAAGAAGAAAATTCATGTAGAAATAGTGTGCCCCCCCCCAAATTTTTTTTATTTTTTTTTGGCCGCCTAACTGGCGTTTATTTGTAGAATTGCTCATATACGTTCAACGACACGACGGACCAAACTATCTACGTTAAAATTAACTCTAATCACTGGCTTGCGCGCAACATTTAGAAGAAAAATTGTTCTATAGTATGTAATAAAATACTATTTTATAATTAGACGGTTTATTAGCTTGCAGCTCTAAACATTCAAACATTAGTTTTCTCGCACGTTCCTATGAGTTCCTTGTGCTTGGTAACTAATGTTAGTTTATCACAAGTAAAATCAATGTTAAAATTACACAAGTAATGGGAATGATCGTGCCGAATTCGTATTTTAAAAGGTATATGAAACTAAGTGTTTCTTATAATGATACTCTTTTATAGAGTGTGTGGCGTAACTACCACTATAAGTATTAAATACCAATTCACTAGTATTTAAGACATGTTAACTTGAATCCATCTTGAGGTACCTTTTGGTAGATGAAAGTTGACATAGTCGATTTATAATTCAACTAATTGGTGACCTCCTGACGTGATATGAACATGTCAACATTGATGGATGGTCCACATTGAACAGTTGATTTGCTTACAAATATACTGCTCAAAGAACGAAAAAAAATCCGGTGAAGAAAAAATAAAGTCTACCGGTCAATAAACAATATTGAAGAAAAAAAATTATGAGCGAAATGCTATGAAGAAAAAATATAATGAGCAAAATGGATAAAAATAAATAGACAGCATGAATTAACTAGTGGTATCCGTTCATCGAATTCTATCACAGATAAAATCTGGAAGGGGAGAAATGGGGCGTAACTACCACTATACATATTAAATATCAATTCACTAGTATATAATCCATGTTAACTTGAATCCATCTTGAGGTACCTTTTGGTAGATGAGGGTATGACATAATCTAAAAATATAAGATCCCCACAAGTGTTTCTACAAACATAATTAGTGGAAACTCAACAAGAACTAATGAAATAATGTGAAGTTGAATATATAAGTATTCTTTCTTTCAGTGAGTTGGAATTCTATCTCATATTCTGGTAAATCTAATTGTATGAAACTGCAGCGGAAGGTGCAGCAAATAATAAAAAATATTAAGAGTGTATATTAGGATGTAAGTAGGATGGTGATATTAGGGTACTTTTCCGTTTCGATGTGAAGCAAAGAATCTATTACCATAGTACCTATATTTTACTATCCTTAGTATAATAGGCTCTCATTACCACAGTACTTATAATGGCAATACCAGAAGTATTGAATACTACATTTAACTAAGCATTACACACATCAATTTTAGTTTGGCTGTTTCTTTCTCGCTTCGAAATAAGTACTGATATTAGATTGTTCGCGACAAAAGCCTATAAAAATATTTGTTTAGTTACTAATAATTTTCGAGAATTGCAATTAACTAAATTCACCAATTGGTATTAATTAAAATATAGGCTAAATATAAAAGGCTAAATTAATGGATAAAAAATGCTTATTCGCCTATAGAAACCGGAAAAAATCGTCGTATTGCTATTGACGCCAATCATGCTAAATTGATTTTAGTAATAGATACAAATTGAAATGGAAAATAAGTTTTGAAGTATAAAGATAAATTAAAGGGTAAAAGGTGCTTCTTCATCTAGAAAAAAAAGCAAAAAATCACATTATTATTGACGCCAATGATGCCAAATTAATATTCGTAATGTGTAGTACTGCTGCTATGTCGTTTGATGTATATTTAATCTATAGTAAATACTGTCATTGGAACTAAGATACCTTTGTGGAAATAGAATTTTACGACCCACTGAAGGGGGAATGAACAAGAGAAAATTATTGATTATACTAATTTTCTACTATCAGGAGGTGGCCAAGAGATACGGCATTATGCCAAATGACACCGAATGGAATCAATTGTTATTTTGAAGAGATGGACTTCTAAAAACATGTTTTGCTTAATCTGATAATGTAGAAAGCTACCGAGAAAGACAAAAATTAATTAGAAATAATCGGAATATTGCTCTGACTTAATTAATTGTGTTGCTATATGTCTTTCAGTTTTGTGCATCATTAATTCCACTGTTTTATTTATTTTTTTTAACCCCGTGCAAAGAACGAGCTTAAAGCTAGTTATAATAGTAAAATAAAAATTTTGTGTGTCTTTTCGCTCGTGTGCGCGTGTATTTTTGACTTATAACTCCAAAACAATTTGTTACGACTTAGAGAAAATTTTACATTGGGTGAAAAAAGAAATTTTGGAACGTGATTCTAAAAATGGTTTTAAAATTTCAATTGGGTACTTGCACTCGAAGAAGAAGAAGACAACCAATACCCATGCATGTGACCTATGATGTCAGCACCAGCTAATCTTTATCAGCAATATGGAGTACTAAAATTGAGCTAAGTCTCTCTACATAACTTAAAATATTAATTAACGTTGAGTTAATTAAATAGAGAACCGTACAGCAAATCAAATTTGTTGAAATATAATTCTTTCTAGTCTACTTCTTTTAATTAACTTTAATTTATTATTTGTTCATGTATATAATTGTAACTGTTATATATTTTTGTTTTGTGTACCTGACAACTTCGATGCATAATAAGTTTGTTTGTGTTCTACATGGCTTCGCGCCTGTCTTTGTGTTATTATATAGTGGTAGAACTAAAATATTTGTGAAAGATTATAGGCTGCGTTACTTAAGAGAATTGGTACTTGGCAGGCTTGGCTTCCTCAAAGTAGAATAAAAAGAACAGTTGCTAGCGTAAACAAATGCCACGTTTCAATAACCAATCAGGATCGAGATACCCACACTACGTCACTTGCAGGTATCCCATTATATAAATTCGGGAGAGACGTTCGAAAAACGGAATTTTTCATCGGTTTCTATTGTTTCCATGCCAAACAGCTATTGTTTCAAAGCCATCGTAGCTATCGTTACTATAGATTATTCTAAATTATCAAATATTTTAAGCAATAACATCATTCACGTCTGCTCTTATAGCTCTCATTAATAAAAAAAATGGTTTTTATTGCACGTTCTTATGTCAATCGTTCGGAAAAGACACTGGAAAAAGTTGAAATTTAGGATCGGTTTAGCATTGACCATAGTTTTAAATAAAACTATCATTGGTCTATATAAATTTTCAAATATTTTAAAAGTAAAATCATTGATGTTTGCTAGCTTATAGCTCTCATGATTTAAGAAAAGTATTTTTTGCTCGTTCTTTAATAACTTTATTTGTTATAATTGTTAATGATAAAAGATTTATGTGAACATGTTAATATGCGTGAACTACTTCACTAAATTAGTATTTCTAAAAGTATTGTAAACCACGTAATTATTTTGTTTGTAGTTATGCTTTTAAAATGTGTTTCTATAATGTTTTGTTTTCTGAAACCAACGGTAATGAAGAAAAAGTTAGGAACTTAAAAGAAAGAGAAATTAATTTAGAAATGGTGTTAAATCGTTTAATGAAAACGTAAAAAAAGGCATTCTATGATTGGTGTCAATGATGCTTAACTAATTTCGGTAATAGGTGCTAAACAAATGACAAAAATAAGCCATGTACTAATAAGCAAAATTAATAGTTAAATGATACTAGTTCACTTAGAAGAAAATAAAAATATAGCCATACTATTATTGACGTCAATAATGCTTTATTATATTTGGTAATAGGCACTACTTGTATTATGGTAGTTGGTGTAATTTTAATAGGTAGTGGATATACTAATATAGGTACAATATATTCTATTTGTATATTTATTACCCATTTAAACTGCATCAATCCTGTTAGTGTTATTATAGATACCGTGAAGAAAAAAAATTATGTCTCCTCGGTAAGTAATAAGCACTGAGGATTAATTATTGCTGCAAATGTTTCTCACTACAGTTAATACTTATTTTGATATGTTGAACTCTTAAAAATGAGATTTGCTCAATATAATAGCATAAAACCGTGAGGAAAGGTAACGAATAATAATAATAGAAAAAAATGAAACTGAAATTATTTTAGCAGCATTTATTTATTGCGGTTCTATGCAGAATTTAAGAGTAAATTAGTACTGTAACCCACCATGAAGGAAAAATTCCATTAATGAAATATAAAAAAAAACAATTTAATACACAGAAATAATTTAAAAAATATCACAACTCACTATCCTCTTAACTTTATGACCACTAGCGAGGTAACAAATAATTCGAGCAATACAAATACGTATGAATTCATTTCCCCCCTGAAATCTATTTAATTCGAAAATCTGCTGGTAAAGCAACGATTTTAGTTTTGCTTCAGAATTGACTACAACGCTGTTCAATTCTAAGAATCAGAACCTTTGTTAATAAGTGTGTTAAGCAATCTAGCACCACAAGAAAGAAAAATCTCATCGTTGAAATAAAATAAAAAGTATCACACTCAATAGTTTCTTAACTTTGTTAGCACTAGCGAGATAACAAACAATGACAGTACTTCAAACATGGCTAAATGAGATTTTTTTTCTAATACTGTCATTTTTATATAAACGTTTGAAGGTAAAATAATATTTTTAACGACTACTTTAGAGATTTTTTAACATTTCTATTTAACTTACTTACTAAATTATAACTGAGTTTTACCGCTACTTTGAAGAAATTTACCCGTTACTTTGAAGGAAATGACTTTTTTTTTTAATCTTAATATTTTGAACTCCACTCAATGATAGAAGAGTAAATATTAATAAAACGTAAAGGAAGTAAATACAACGAGAGTAAATTTGCACTTCTGAAATCATATTGCAACAACATTCCAGACTAGAAACATTTCTATGTACGCATTTTAAAAGAGCTAATACTATGAAATATTCTGAGAGAAATATTTTCAGGGAAAAAAAACGGTTCGAATCGAAGTGATGTATTTACAGAGCAAACAAATATGACAATCTTGTTTGCAAGATTGCGAGCAACCCATGTATCCAGGGCAACGTGACAAAAGTTGAAATCTTTTCAGTCGTCCTTTGACAGTGTGTAAAAATTTCAAGCAGGCGGAAATACAAATCATTTTTTCGTCTCCTTTCGAACTTTTAAAAGGAAGCATTCTCATAAAAGCCAGAATTCTATTCTCACAGTGAATTCTCAGAAAGGATTTCAGAGAAAAATTTTCGTGTAAAACAATGTGTTACATTTTCTCGCACTTTTGTTTTTATCGAATGCATATTTAATTACAGTTGTAAAGAATGTTAAATTTTTAAACCACAAAACCGAAAACAACGTTTTAAATTCGTGCGTTCGTGAATTTTTCTGGAGGAAAGTAGTTTTATTGGTTTATTTACTTGTCTGCGTAATAAACTTGCACTCTCTGCAACTAATCCCTTTGATTTTTTTTCTTCCTTTACTTTGAAATGGAATTTAAAGAAATCTAAGGAATTTCGTTAAGAGAAAATATCGCAAGAAAGTAATTCTTATTTGTATTAAATGAAGTTTTTCATTAAATTGTAATTCTGAAGAATTATATAAAAATACATTTTACTGTTTCATTAATGTAGTTCTGATATTTTTTAAGTAGAGAATATAATGAATTCAAAACTAGATTCAATAATTAAAAAAATATAGTAACTTGTAAGACTTAAAGCTGTTCTCCCTTTTGTATACTATCTGATGGCGATCTGCATTACATTCACCTTTAAAATAATCTGATATTTGTATTCAGAAATAAAATATTGATATAGTTTTTAATATGTATGCTTTAATATAATGATATGTAATAATATGTATGCTTTAGTGATTAAAAATTACCATGATTTTTTTTAATGATTAAGGCAATTTTATACAAATGAGGGCGAATTTAGTAGTACGGAGAGTACGGCAAAAAACAGTTTTCAAATTTCACTCATCTATTTTGAAAAAAGAAAGGAAAGAAGAAAAAGATATGAGCTTGCTTATTTTGGAATAATTTTATTTCACATCATAAGTTAAACTTTGTAAACTACTTTTATATTCTAACATATGAAACTGAATCTATTATTCAAAATTAGGAAACTGAGATATTGAATAGCAAAAAATATCGGTATTATGGGTCAGATAAATGACAAATTTCTGACGCATAAGTCTGAAATTGCGTGCTGTTTCAAACAAAAGTTTCAAAAGGCTTTGAAACTCTTAACTTTGTTTCTAAAGGTAGAAAATAAATTTTTTTCAACGCACTACTGAAATACTTTTGATACACATCTGCTGCGTCTAAATTAAATTTTAAGTTATTTATTTATTTATTCTTTTTGACGTTTCTGCGCGTCCCAGATAGCATTTCAGATTTCTCTTTTTCAATAACAATACTATAACACCAGGAAATACAAGAAATAATACTTTTTCAAACAGATTAAAAAGTTTACATGATTGCAATTCAGATATTTTTTAGTGATGGCGTCGAAAATGACACGAAATGAGATTATAAGATTGAACTTCTAAGAATTATTTCAAATGCAACTCACAAATCGCTGCCTGTAAAATGCTTATTTCATTTAAAGTGTGATTTGAAGGCATTTTGTCTGGTTAAAAGGTACGTCTTCTATTTTTAGAGTTTTACCAAATAAAAGAGGAAACTATAACTAGAAACTAACTGTATTATGTAATCATTGTGTAAATGATAATGAATATTATTTCCGATAATTCCTTTTACTCCAAATCTTCAGTTGCTGTTTTTTATTTCCTCGGGCAACAAAAATTAGGCAAAATTTGCTTGTTACCTTAGCTTTGGGTATAAATCAATTTGCTAATGACATACAAACAATTCCAAAGAAAGCTTTAATTTTTGCTGGACATAATTTTTAAGAAAGATAGTAGTTTTTAAAATAAAAGAAAATTAAGAAAATTTTTTTCTTAATAGTCAAATGTTCTAATTATTACCTCTAGAAAATAACTAACAATTGGAACGTTCCTTGTAGGTAAAAATTAAAATAGCTGTGCACGTTTTGATTTGCAACATTAAATATAAAAATTAAAACATTAACTTTGTTAACAATGTTCCAAAGTGTTTAAATGAAAAATAAGTTACCTGAAACAATAGGCAACTTGCGCTCTTGTCAAATTTCCACTGTAAATAACTAAAATTGATTTTTGTTAAATTATATAGGGTAAGGGTAGGTGAAAAAGTGGTAAAAGGTAACAAAGGGGAAAGCTGCGAGTAGAGCTTAATTTTAAATGGTCTAACATTGCAAATTACAAAATTTCAGTCATACAAATATTGATAACTACTAATGTAATGAAACTTAAATAATTAAATACTTAATTAAAAGTCATTAAATAAATAATAAATTAACATGGTAATGGAGAGGAAGTGTAGCAGAGAGGAATAAATAAATCTGCATGAGCAGTAATTGAACAGGACTTGAAAAGAAGAAAAGCTTATGTAAATCTGAAAAACTTAATTTGATATTAGCATAAAAAAGAATTAAAACAATATATTTAAAACAATTATGCTCGTAACAGAAGGGAAAGTGAATAAATCATCTTTACATTCTCAAAGCTTTATTTTTTTTTCGAATACAGCAAATATAATGGCAATTTTCAGAATGGCTATATTATCTATAGACCACGCAAAATGCCCTGGGTCCAGTTTTGCAAATTCAACATAAATAATTTAATTAAAACCATTACGGTAAGAGAGTGGAAACAAATCCTGGGACAACATTAAAATGTTCAATTTTTTGTCTAAAATAATGTAAAGACTGTATTTAAGATAGGCTGTGATATATTTTTCATGTAACGCCATTTTACAACTAGAGAAATCAAAGTTATTTTTAATAAAAAGTTCGTTTAATTGCAGTACAAGGCCATACAAGCAGCCCGGGGATCCATTTTTTCTAATTCAACACAGATAATTTAATTACGTAAATACGGTAAAAGAGTGGAAATAAATCCTTAGACAACATTTAAATGTTCGATTTTTTTCACGAAAATAATTTTAAGACGGTATTTAAGGTAAGCTGTGATATATTTTTCATGTTACGCAATTTTACAACTAGAGAAATTAAAACAAACTAAGGCAAACAACGTTAAAGAGCACAAAAATATTATTAAATGCAGACAGCTGCTTCGGATGCTCAAAGGGCAACCTTCATCAGTGCAACAGAAAGCTGTATAGTACTCATTTTCTGTTCCACTGATGAAGGTTGCCATTTGAGCATCCGAAACAGCTGTCTGCATTTAATAATATTTTTGTGCTCTTTAACGTTGTTTACCTTAGTTCGTATTTTAGCACAAAGGTCGCTCACTTGTGTATTTAGAGAAATTAAAATTTTTTTTAATTTAAGATTTGATTAATTGCAGTTAAATAAGAGGGGGTAAAGACTAGGAAGTAGCAATTTAATTGTAACTGGCATCTGACATATTAAAACTGTACGGAGTCATTTTTTTAACATTAATTTCTATGCAACAACATTTACTATAGACATTAATAAAAGTAAATTTGAATGCTCAAAAATTTTATTTGGAACTGTATTTAAGTAATTAAAATTACTTAAATTCTACTTCAAGATGAAAGGTACTCATTCCTTACTTCGTACACCTATCACTTGTCTAAAGCATAGGTAAATGAAGAAATAATTCTGGTAAAATTACCACATTGTATGATAAAGTCATTTTTTTATATAAAAACCCATAATTCTGGCAATAAAGCAAAATAAATGGTAATCAAGCCTTCAATTTGGTAATTTTTCTCTTCAAATGGTAATGGTTTACCGGAAATTTCTGTTTTTTAAAAATTATAGTTCTTATTACCACACATTTAGTAACATTTACCAAGCTAAAAACTATATATTACCGGATATATTGTTCTTATACTATGCTTTAAGCTAACGCGATAAAATTACAAAATAAAAAAAAATACTCCATTTACCCATTGCAAATTTTACCAAAATCATTCCCAAAGTGATGCGGTAAAAATTTTCTGAGTTTCTTGGTGTTCCCCTAGAGCCAGAAACACGGTAAATTTTACCATATTCAGGTAGTTTTTACCCTATTTTTTCTCAATGCTTTATGTTCATAAAAACATTAAATAAAAACATCATTCGTCAAAAGTATTCAAATTCAAATAATATCATGAAACATAAAAAAAAAAAAAAAAATAACACATGTGTTGTATAATTTTTTTTTTTCAAAGATTGATTGCGACAATTTTTTTTTCTCATATTTTGATGTCTCAACGCGAAGAATAAGTTATTTCATCCTTTTATTTATATGCGATAAAAAGTAAAGCGTATAAAAAAAAAAGAATTTTTTTTATTTATTTTAATTTTTTTTTATGAGGCTTTTTTGCAAATGATGGAAGAAGGAAATGGACAAACCTACGGAAGCTAAGACATCAGTAATTAAAGCTTATTTTTTTGATTTTTTAATTTAAAAAAGATTATTGAATCACTACTCATTTTGCACAATTTATTTTTCTTTTAAGATTGCTAAAAAAAATACTTTTAACGATGTTGGAGGAAGATGCAAAGTGCAAATCATTGGAGCGGATCATTAACTGCATGCATAAGCTCAAAAATTGAAAAAAAAAAATTATAAATAAATAAAAAGAAAAATGCGAATTGAAAATTAAAGTACAGTTTTCTAATCTAAAAGCTCTCTATCTTTCCCTAGTTTAAAAGAAGAGAAATATGAGATAAAAAAACCACTCTAAAAATGAAAGATCTAAAAGGTTTTTAAAGAAACTACCGCATTTGGCGATAAATCGCTTTTCGCTTAATCAGATAAATTGCATTAAAATTGATGCGGTGAGGCAAAAATTAGAGTTGTCATTTCAGCTAAGACGAAGAAAAATATTTGGAATTGGTAAGTTATGTATGCGAATTTTAATGACAAAATATGAAATCATATTTTTTCTTCTTTTAATGTGCACAACAATATCTTTTAAGCTTTTGATAATTAGTTTTGATTGCAGATTATTATCACGCTTTTAAACATAAAAGTCATTAAGTTTTTGATTTTAGAAAATGATAATTCCAATTACCTTATTTTCAATTTTCGTTTTACTTTTATTCATAGATGTATTGATTTTTAAATGAAAAATGATTTAAAACACTTTATCAATCAGATTCTTAATAGAAAACTAATATTCTTTATAATTTTGCTAAGAATTTGATTTTGAAGATACTCCATTTAAATTTTTTATTTATTTTATTTTTTGCTTTACTCAGTCACTAATTCATGTTTAAAAACAAGTTTTTTTTTCTTATTTAACGAGCTAAAAATTATATAAATTTGCTGTTTCAATTTATAATGTTATGCAAACTTTTTACTTCCTTATTTAAATTTAAACAACAACTATAAAATATGCAATATTTTTCTTAAAATTTCCTTTAAATAAACTTTTGCTATGGTTAAAAAATTAAAAAAGCATTAGGTGAAAATGTAAGTTTTAAAAGAAATTTTTCAATATATCTTTCCAAACATAGAATTTTTTTTAAAAAAAATTATATAACTATTTTAATATTACGTCTACGCTATTATTAATGTTTTTTTTTTTAAATATAACGACTTATATTGTTTCAATATTTATCTATATATGTAAGTAGTAGATTTTTTTTCCCACGCTGTTTATCACCTTCTTTGAATTTAAAATTTATTTCAAGTCGAAACTGCAATTGAAAATATTGAAATATTTACAATCAATCGGAAATGATGGATTATATTGACCAATGAAAAATAACGAATAAATAAATTTTTTATGTGTATTTTTTAATCAATACATTACGTTTTATTGTGGGTGAAAGTAATGTTCTGGTTTGAATTAAACATAAACCTAAAAACATTGAAGAAAAAGATGCCACGCATAAATCTCTTTGCTTTTAAAGTTTGTTAGTAATATTTAAAAGTGATTCATGAAATTGAGGTTGATGTATTTTTCTTAATAATCTTTTTAACCAAAACAATGGAAACTTGACTATAAATCCACTTTTATTACAGATCTGCAATCGAATAATATATATCTATATATTTTAATTAAAATGAACAGATATATTACAAGACGCTATTGGTTTCGTTTTTGAATAGACCACCTTCCGCGGTGCCATTGTGTCAAGGCTGGGCATTGCCAACCAGAACCAGTCTGCGTCAAGGTCAATCAAAACTGTTCCGGGTCATAATTACGAGATTTTCTGCTACCGTAAGATTACATTTTTGTTAGCATAAATTAATAAGTTTGAACGACGAATGTTTTTAAAGGTTTTTTTTAGGGTTTTTCCTTTGAGGATAGGGTTTTTATTTCGTATTGTTTGTTTTCGTTTTTAAGGGGTTTCTTTGTGCCAAGGACAAAGGGACTTAATGTTCCGTTTTGAAAGGAAGTAAATAGAAGTTTATTTTTTCTTGTTTATAATATTTCGGTTAGGTATAGTTAAATTTAATAAAATTTTTTGTGTTTTTTAATGTGAAATTTTGTTTGTAGCAATTCCATTTATATATTTTCGAGACATTTAATTTGATAAATCTTAATTAATCGCTAAAAAAATAATATTTTTATGATTTAAAAAAATAATTTCACTTCTTGCACTTATAATTTTGCATTCCAAATTTTTTTTTATCATTGTCAAAATTTTAAATTTGTTCTTTGCATGTTTGGGAATTTTTACTTCATACTATTTTTCTGATTCTTAATTTTTACTTCATATTTTTCTGACATTCATCTTAGTAACATATGAATTTCAAATTCCCAATTAATGACTTATATATAGTATAGTACAATTGTTTTAATTTAACCTTTGATTTATCATCGTAATATATCTACGCATGTAATATATCTACAACATTTGTGTACGTAATTGTATTCTTTTAAACACAAATTAGAACACGCCAGAATTGTAAAAAAAATTTTAGGAAGAAAAGGGGGAGATACGAGAATGTCTATCTCTTAGCATGATGGCAAGGTTGACTACAGTATCGATCTGATTACTGTGATTTAGTTCGATTACTTAAGTTATGAATATCACTCGAGGTATTACTAAAGGTACCTTTCATAATCGTAGCTGGAATTTGAACTAGTCCATCTACATGAGAGGCAAGAGCCTTAACTGCATTTTAAGTCAACTTTCTTATGTTTACAGTTTATTTGAAATCGCTATTCTTTAGGAAGAGGGCGATTTTTATGACTGTTTATTCACATTTTACAAGGGCTTTGGTGTCAAGGGGAGAGACAATAGGTGCCTAAAGGTATCCATTACTCCAAGTTATAGTAATTCTTTACTTATACTATTGGTAAAGAAGAAGTTTTATGGTAAAGTAGATTGAGCTTTATATCTATGTAAGAGTTAGTTATTTTTTATTAAATGGAAAAAAGAGAAGAAAAAAAACTTATCAGGGTAAAAAAACTTAAATACTCGATGAGTCATTCTCGCCGATTTCCTTTTCTACTAATAGTTTCTTGGGTGGAACATAACACATAAAAGTTATTTTGTCTATTATGAAGTAATCGTGAAATTATAATATTCCAAAAACTACGTTTTTTACCCTGAATTCATAGCTAAATTCTACCAAACCTTCAGAGGAAAACAACTGTTGTTTGTAAACGGTTGCTAAAATTTAGGTCCTTTCTACTTCGAAGACTAAATTGAAGAAAAGAAAAAAACAGGGTTAAAATTGAAATTAAAAATTCTACTTTTTGTGAAAAATTCTATATAAATTTGGGCTGCAATGAACATGCTTATAATCTCACAACTTACTATGTTTTATTTAATAACCGCCATTGAACCGCCGACCCAAATTTTAAGTTTATCCAGTTCACAATTTGTAGTTTAATTTATTTTCAGGAAATTTATTTTCAAATACTTGAATATATATATATATATATATATATATATTACAAAATTGAAAAAATTCTAGTAAAAGTTTATTTTACTGAGGGATTAATTTGCTCTCATATCATTTGAATTTAAAACTTTATTTTATAACCATCGTTTAACAGCTGACCTAATTTTGGGTCTTACGACTATTAATGTTTAACTATGCAGTCTTTTAATTTTGAACCCAATGCAGGTAACAAGGGAACTCCTTAGTCATGTATTGGGTAAAATTTTGAATTCGAGGAAGACATTTTGATAGAACTAATCCGTATTTGTTTTACATGGAGAAGAAAACCACGAAAACTTCCCATGGTTAGCCTGGCGGCAAGAAGACTCTAACCAATGACCCGTCTATCACTGAGGATATTTTGCGTCAGAACTGTGGTCAGTGAGAGCCAGGTACGGATTTTTGTATCGATCAGCCATCGTTGGGATTCAAACCCGGTTCTTCTTATTGGCAGGCTACCGCTCTATCGCCTGAGCACTGAGCCATGTTTATATTCTCACCACTTAAACTATAATTGATTCTGTTTTATAGTCTACACATAAGACTTACTCGTACAAATAAATATTATACTGCAGATAAACATTATGTAACTGGGTACCGTGATACCATTGTATATGTCGTTAAGCTCTGGAAACTTAGCGAAGTTTCGAAAATCCTTTTCTAAGAACACTCTATATACATTTGGCGCAGATTTCATAAACTTCTATGGTATCTACTCTTTACTGATGAAATCATATTTACTCTAATGTTTACTTCATGTTATTGGTATCAGAAGTATAATTTTAATTATCCGAATTAATAACTAAGGAATATGAAAGAGAAATTATATTGTATCTTTTTTTCTTACTTTTTTACGGTCTGGTATTTGTTGTTAGATCTTAATGATCATATCCTGCTTTCATGCTAGCTTTTCACAAAGATTGCTTCCCGTAGTTTTAATAACAAGACAACTTCTAAAAACAAAGTTAATAATAGAATAAAGGTTACAGTAATCATTAGCTACTACTAAATTCGTAACGATGATATGCTCATCTTTAAGTAAATTTAGAAAAGATTGTTTTGGGTCTTACTGGTACCAATGGTTAATTGATAGAATATTAAAATACATACGAAAAGGAATTGTTCAAAGAAAATCAAATTCGACTTTCTTGAGCAGAAAAATTTTTAAATTTTACTTAACTGCTATTTTTCATTGGGAGTTAAAAAGCATTCGTGTTAAAATTAAAATTTTAAATAAAATTTTAAATCATAATTTTTTTTTCTGTACTTAATTACGACTCGAAGCATTGCAAACTGTGTATTGTTGCGCTATTGTACCAGTACATAAATAACAATATTCTTTTTTTTCTTTTTTTAATGCCAATACATTTATTTCTTGAACATCTGACACAGATGGAGCAGTGGTGTTCCTTTTAAATATTGTTTTGTGACACTCTCATTGCAAATAAAAATATATTTTGGTATTTTTAATTATGAAGAAAGAGTCTAATAAGTCTTTTAGATAATGATAATTATATTTTAACCAAAATATGAAAACCAAAAGAAAGTGATTTAAATTTTTCGTCTTTTAGGTTCAAAGATTTATCAATAATTGATTTCGTAAATTAAAGAAATTTCAATGTAGTATGACATTTTCTCTTAGATCTAAAAAGCTACAAATAAGTGCAAATTTGAAAAAAAAAATATTGCTTGAAAGTGAGCAGCGCCATAACCATAAATTATAAAATTTTTGAATATAATATTTTTCCTATATGTTGACCTAAATTGATAAGAAAATGAAAAAGTATGAAAAATGTGTTTAATAAAAACTCTGAGTCAAAGGTTTAAAAAATTTGTACCTTTGGTTTAATTGGGTAGTTTTATATATTTCTTAATCGGCAATTATAAAATTATGCATTATTTCTAACATTGCTTTAAGTTTATTTTATACATATTTTTGGAATTATGAATATATATTATGTTTATGTTTTAGACAGTTAGAAAAATGCTTAAGTTTCAGTAAGTCGAAAGAATTATTGTATAATATGTAACCCAATAAATTTATTTCGTAAAATAATTATAGAAACTTTAATTCTTCACCATGGGTTGTCTTATACTGTAAAAAATTCAGAGTCAAATTACAGTATTACGTAACGGAACTTCAGCTGCATCATCTTTATAAACCATTTTATCGTAAGATCCAATTTTTAAATTATCATACTATAATTTTCACTGTAATATTTAACAAGGATGATATCACTCTTGTTAAATAACCACAGCTTTAATTAATTTATCACTGTAATTAATTAATCTATCGGATTTAATATATCCCTCTAGCAGGGCTCGAAAAAACTCAGAAATTTTACCCGTCTCCGAGGACGACTTGTCCAACAATGTACTCGTCCTGCTTTGAATCTAACCCGTAGCTTCTAAATAAATAAAAATATAATTTTCTCCTATAATTTCTCCTATTATTAATAAAAATATAATTTATTACAAACATTTATGTAAATTGCACAATGAATTAATAGTTACTAGGATTACAAATACTAGGATTATATTATACAGTAATGTAAATACATAAAATGTATCATTATACAGAAAATGTATCACGAACATTAACGGGAAAATGGCCGTCCGTGCGGACGGCGGATTCGAGAAATTCGTTGTCAGCGGGAAATTTTTGACCTCCGAGGATGGGCGGTTTTTCGAGCCCTGCCCTCTAGTTAAATAAGCATTTATTTTACGGGAATTATTGCAGTAAAAATTACTGCATGTTAAATGATTTTATTATATGATCTAACGGTAAAAATAATCAGCACCCTGAATGCCGGTACTTTTTACCGTAATTTGGTCTACATTTTTTACAGGATTGAAAAGACTATTGGTTTAATAAAATTTTATTGGTTTAATTAAAATATGTTTTTCTTCTGAAAATATTGGCAAATATTCAAAAAATTATTGTTTCATTGTGGTTGGAATTTTATGTTTTTACTGTCATCAGGTTTTCATAATATAAAAGGTAGAGTTGATGCATTATTTGAAAAATAGACTGAGCGTCATTGATAACTTAAAAATGAAAGAGCATTTGTTTTCTCAACATTTCCCCCTTCCTACTCATTAGTATTCGTGAAGCAGACTAGGTTCTCTAGATCCGCTTACCCCTTTCAACCTAAGAGCAATCAGGTAGCTGGTAAAACGGTAAGCTTCGAAGAGGAGATGACCCATAGCATGACGCTGGCCACGGAAGCCGGACTTTGGAAATGTCGACCTCTTGAACCCGGAGAAAGTCAAGAGAGAGTATTTTTGAGAAACAATTTTTATTTTGTTTGCCATTATGACGTTTTCGTCTTTACACGCTCGAACGATTTCTAATTTGGAAAATTGCCAGGGGAATTTTCTTCTGGAGTTAAATTTATTTTTTGATCTTTATTTCAGATTTTTATTTTTTAATAGGGGTAAAAGTATATTAGCGAAAAAAGAATGCATTTAGTTTAAATAAAATTAAATTTTATCTCATATTTAAAATACTTAGGTAAGTTAAGGCTGCGGCTCCCAAATAGAGTTCCATGGAACCCTAGGGTTCTGTGGAAGGGTTAATAAGTTCTGCGAGTTTCTATAAGCAGGATTGATTTTCGGAACATTCAATTATGTTTAGATAGAATCCCATTATACACTAAATAATTTCATTTAGGTTTCCGAAATATTAAATAAAGTAATTTTATAATATTAATTAATAACAATATAGTGAAACAATTTTAAAAATGAACATGCATTAGTATATTAATACTTCCTCCATCCGTTTTTTAAATCAAATTAAAACAACTAAACTTGTTAATAAAAAAATATGTTTTTCTAATAAAAATTTCCAACGCTTATAGTAATTGTTGTTAGTTTCTATTTCAAAGAAAATTATAATTAAGATTAAACTGTCTAGCCTAAAACATACTTTAAAATTAATTATAAAGCAATGAAAAAAATCATTCTTTCAATTAATTTTATTTTTCAAAATAAAGTAGCATTATGTAGGTTGACACTTTCGCAACTGCTACAACAAACAAAACGATAAATAAAATTTTTAATTTTGACTTGGAGATTGCTGACTAGAAAAGCATAAAACAAAGAGGTAAAACAAACAGCACATTACACAACAAATATAAAAATCAGGCATGTATGTTTAATATTTCAGCTACTTGTTTTTTATATTTATCTTAAATATAATTTAATATCCTTAAGGAAAAATTTGAAAATGCATTCTTAAAAATTTAAATTGCATTATGAAGGATACGAATTTTAAGTTTAAATCGATAAGATGCTGTATCTTTTTCACGCAGTGTAGTTTATTAAGAAATATTTCATATTTTTGATGAGAATCAATATAATTTTAATTCTTATTTGATTTTTTAAAAATATTGTTTGAAGATATGTAATAAATTTTAATTTAAATGAAGGGAAATACATAAAACATCGTTTGCATCTAAATAGTGTATTTTTTAAATCTTTGCATATTAAAATAGCAAATTTTAGGACAATTACAAATTCCAAATTTTTTCTTCAAGACCAATTCCAACAATGACATTTATTTCAATTTAAAATTTTCTTACTTAATATGTCAAGTGACTATTATTTGTTTTTATTTAAATCACTTCAAATTATTAATTCTATCTCTTCATGCAATTGAAATGATTTTCAATTGAATGAATTCTTCCATTCTAATTGAAATGAACCGATATAATTCTACGTTTATTATATTTATTTACGTTGTCACATCGATTTCTTCAGGGAAAAAAAATGGATGATAGATTAGCATATATTTTTATCTGATTCTAAACTCAATGAATACTAGATTTAAATATCGATTACTTTGTTATTTAATTACTCCAACCGTGAAGAATGATTTCCTGTTTTTGTTAAAAAACGGGTTAAGGGACTTCTTGTCTAAGTTGTCCACTAGACTTAAAAGTCATTGATAAAATCTAGCCCACATCGATTACCAGAAGCAAGACATAGGCGGTCGTGAACTGGGAATTTAGGTTAGCGTAGGATGATTCGAAAGGGAAAGCTTGGACATTACATCATTGATTGTTATTGCAAAATTATAGTTATCTTCAAACTTTAACCGCTTATGCATAAGATTCAAATGGATTTAAAGGATTTTTAGTAGAAAGCTCGATATGGATATTTTAACAGGTATGTTTTATTTCTGGTAGTCATATACAATTTTGAATGTGTAACAGGGATTTCAATTTTTACCTGTAATGATTACAATAATTTGAAATTACTGTTATAAGTCCTTTAGAAGGAATTTTATATTTAAGGGAAGCGGGTAGGGCATATACCAAGAATTCTAAAACTGACCTTTTTCGATGTACTTTTTTTCAGCATCTAAACAAGATATTGTTTTAATTTTTTTTCTCACAGTTTATTTATTTAAGCATGTTTACACTGTGATAACTGTTAATACATGACTTTGGCAGAAGTTTAATAAAAAAAATATGAACTGAAGACTTTTAATTTTTTAAAAAGTTTATTTTTTATCAAAAATCTTTCATAACCCAAAAAATATTCATGTTAACACTAAAACATTGGTATCGCATGCAATATAATATATCCTCCAAAAATTTCAAAGCTATATCATTAGTAGTTTCTTAGAAAAGGTACATTGAAAAATATCAATTTTAGCATTACTTATATATGCCCTATTGACTTCCCTGAAACCGATACTCTAAAACTTAATAGGGTTTTGCTAATGATTAACGAAAAGTAAAATTATTGCTTGAATTTTCCTTTTAGCGTAAATCAAAATTTCTTAAATTCTATATAATTTTTCGATACAAATTACACGTTTTTAAATTTTTTTTACTTTATTTATTTTATTGTAATTTTCCACATAATTTAAATCACCATTAAAATTTAAATTTAGAATGAATCAAATATTTTCGAAATCCTAATTTTAGATTATTTATTGTAATTATATTTCAACATTATTGTCCTTTCGATTAAAAATAAATTTATTTACAAGTGTTTCTAAATAATTTAACCTGAGTACAATTCTACGTTAAACAGATAGTTTTTTATTTCAAAATAGTCAATGGATCCTTTATACCAATATAATACATTTGAGCGATTTTATTTAAAAAAATTTTATAAATATACCATCTAAACCGGAACGAAATGGAAAAAAATAGAGCAAATATTTGTTTCATTCGAAAAGTCGAATTCCTAATTTTAGTTTTTATCAGGAAATTGTCTTAGGGTACAAGGCTGTTATTACGGTGAGAAAATTTTCTTGGCTCTTTCAATTATTTGCATGAGGCAATTCGTTCAAAAAGTCGTACGGAAAATAAACTTTGAATGCCAGTGGGAAATTTTCTTTTGCCGTTTTTACACTCTCGTCATGGTATGACAAAATAGTGTCATTTAATTGAATTTTATATTACTTTGTTACGTCCATAAAAATACCAGCTCCAGTAATTTTTTCTATAAAGTCAATTTTTACCGGAACATGTTACTTAACAGAAAATCTGATATATTGTAATTTTTACAGTAATAATTATCGTGAAATTGCTGAATCATTCTAGTTATATGAATAATACTGTAAAAATTACGGTATATTACCTTTCAGGTAAAATGGAGATTACAGTAAAAGGGATTTTACGGAAGACGGATCCAAAGTGCCGGTACTTTATACCGTAATTCGATCCGGTATTTTTAACAGTTCATAAATGTTTCAGCAATTTTTGAGAAATACATAAAATTTTAAGTCCGCTTTAAATTTATGATTAATGTTATTGTGTTTTTTTTCTTCTGCTTAACAAATGCTAACTTTTTTTATTCCTTTTTAAAAATAACCTATAATGAGTAAATTTACAAATACCATAATTTTTACATTTTTAAAATACATTATTTCGATATTTCAACTCCGTTATCTTTTTAAGGTATGTTTTCTAGGTCTGTTTTAAAAATTACTCTTTATCTACACTGATTCAAGTATGTTTGACGTGTGTCAAAAAAAATATACCAACTCAAAAAATTATCTAGTTCATCTCATCAACGTACAACTTTGAAATATGATCTTAGTCTATTTAAAAATCTTTTACTCAAAAGTTAAATACAATTTCTTCAAGAATTTATTAAGTTTCAAGAAAATGTCAAAAACTGTAAGACATTTATAGTTCGCTGCATATTTTGCAAAACAACAAGCAATTTTCACAACGCAGTTGAAGTTTCCCAAAACTTTTCAAAATAAGTCCTGAATGACAATCTTTCATTTCGCCTGATGCTTTATATTGTATTTTTCTATTCTGTCCCGAAACGTGTTGACAATAAACTTTCGCTTCGTAAAATTCATGGAATTTCCTTATTCATACAGTTTTGTATGCTGTCTTTCTGTTTCGTTTGACTTTTTAGTATTGGAATGCAGGTGAAAATCTATTTTTGAAACTTTTAGAAAACAAGATGAAATAAGAGCTGAAATTAAATTTAAAGATTTAAGTTCTGTTGAAGTAAACTTCGAAACAATCTTAACAACTAAGAAATTATTCAAGTGTGTTCGTAAACTTAATTTATGAATTTTATTACTTTGAATGTTATTAAAGACTTTATATATTTTCTTTTATATTTAATAGCTTAAATAGCTAAAGATAAAAACCTCTGCTACAGTATCACCTAAATAAAATCATTTCCTAAATCGATGCTGTAAAATGGTATTGTACAATAATGTTGCATCATTTTCATAGTCGTGAAAAACATTTTCAACAGTTTGTTTTTAACTTATATATTACACCGGAAGGATCAAGACTAAGTTTTTTTCAATGACTATTATTGGCTAAACATTTTAATCTTATAAAGGTAAAATAATTTCAAATATTTTGATAAAATATTTAAATTCTTATGATTTTACGCTAGAAAATATTTAGAATGGGTTTTACTTAATAGTGATCAAAGCGAGCATGATTTGTGAAGCAAACCATGTAAGATTGCGTAGCAATCTTATATCTGGGGTTCGGGGAGCGTTAGCGAGCATGGGGGAAAGCCCACTTGTAACACTAAGAAACATTACTTCTTAGAAACTGGAAACCAACTGGCTGTAAGTCTTTTTGAGACTGCTAGAAGATGTTTGATAAAAACAGCTCTGTTAAATTTCCTCAATATAAGTCTTAAAATGGAGAGAATTTAAAAATTATGTTTTTTAAAAAGAAAGAGAAAAAAAATATTCCCTCTCAATGCAGTATTCTAGCCTCTTGCAGTATTTTGATCACAACATTCAAATTGTATGTTATTTTTTGAACTATTTTATTAATTATTTAGTTACTTACGAAAATTTTAAAACATTTTTCAGGATTCATACAATTTAAGTTTTCATTAAGATTGATTTATATTGCGAAAAGAAACGACTATACATTTCCATTAATGCTAATATCAACAGTAATTTACGCATAGTAAAATAATTATACACTTTTGTGTCTCGGATAATTTTTTTATTTTTTATTTTCCAACTTTTATATATGTTCAATGTAAATCTAAGATTCTAAGAACAAGAAAACTTCATAAAAAAATTAAATTTTAGCAATATATTATAAAAATATCTTAAAATTCTTTTTGATCTGTTAATTTATCCTTGTTCTAAAACGATGTTCTTGAAATGATTATCTGAAATTATCTAAGAAGCGCTTATGGAAATACAACATTAATGAAATGTTTTGTTAGTTTTCACCGATTTCTATTTTCTCCAGTTAAGTAACATAATAAAATCCTGGGACTTAGGAAAATACATAAAAAGCAGATTACCTTCCTTTCAAAACATAAAATTGATGGTATCAGTTACTCTTTCCAATTAACAGCGCAACAGTTTTACTGTTACTCCTGGGAGTTTATTCAGCTTTTAAAGCAAAGAAATAAATAAGAAAATATTCCAACATCGTTAAGACTTGTAAGGGATTAGATGCGTTTACTTACTTCTCAACTTATATCCTTTAAACAAAATTTTCGGGACTAAGAAAATGAGTAAAAGCTTTTGCTTCTCTGCTGTAATATATAGTACCCAGTTTATACCTCTTTTAGGATATTTATAAAAATTAAAACATTGTACGAAAAGTTAAAATATTGCCAATCGTATAAGTCCTATAGATTGCTTTCAATAGCAACACATAGATATGTAGTACGATCAATACAGATTTAAGATATTTTTTCAGAAGAGAAGAATATTAGTAAATATCTTATTTTTCTGTTTTAAATTATATTGATCAAACTTAACATTTCTGGAGAAACACTTTTTGTTTTAAGGGGAGATATTTAAAATCTACCATTATTCATATCTTTTAACATATCTTTACATACCCAATTTATGAAACAAATATTTTATCTCTATTGTGAACATATTTTATATCTTTTACTTATCTTTTATTTATCATATCTCAAATTATATTTCTTTCTTGACATAAAATAAATGTTTTATAATTATACATTCATTGAATAGGTAGTTAACATTTGTTTCTGTTTTGTTGTTTGGCATTAATTATCTATATCATTTTAACATATATAATTGGAAAAATGTATAGTTTCTTAGTGCTCAGGCCACGATGTGAAATGCTACCTAATTTTAATTATTCATTTTCTTTTTTTTTTCTATTAATTTTTTAATTCAAAATTTAAGTTTGCAATCATTTTATTTCAATTAGCCATATAATCGCTATGAAATAGTTTTAATATAAATGCATTTTTTGCCACTATATTGCCACTATTTTGCCACTATTTTACCACTATTTTGCCACTTTATTTTTATTAATTACATTTATATATGAATAAGTAAAAAATTTCATAATAATAAAAAAACATAATTTTTGTCCCAAGGTGATTTAAACAATCACTAGAATTATTTTCAATTAAAGAAATTGGAAACTGAAATATAAAATGTTATTCAGAACAACGATTTTTATTTTAAAAATTGAAAACAGCCTTGTTTCTAATAAACTAATATTACTGTGGCATTTGTTTTGCTTTTAATTCTGAACCATATATCATCAACATTAAAAAAAAACAATTTTAATTTTACTGGAATATGAATTTATTTGCGCAATAGTATTCAAACATTTTTATTTTTTAATATTTTATTAAAGATAGAACAATTTTAATGTGATAAGCTTACTATGTTGTTTTTAATAATCTGAATGATTTCTTTCTGTACCGGATGCAATTAAATTCCGAATTATGTCATATAAACTGTCAAAAAAAAATGAAGTCTAAATTTCTTCCTCATTGAATATATTTGCCAAAATGTAATTGGTGAAATCAAACTACAAATTAGGAACAAAATTTTTCTCTCGTGTTTCACTTTACCGCAAACTTTGTGATTCCACCATCGTTTAAACATGCACCTTGCGCTCATTAGAAAAGCCTACGTTGAGTAGAAAACTGACGAATTCAAGGCTCATCTTGCCCTGCCTAATGACACGTCATCAGCGACTCGTGATGATGATGATTAGAAGAAGAGTGAAGAAGGCTGCCCGATCTCTACCGCTTTTCGACCTGCCTTGGTAATAGTCGTAGGGGGAAGAAAAAAAAGTAACTACCCCGGAAACTCGCATAATCACTGCTCATTAGAATAACTAAATAAAATAAATAATGAAAAGTGAAAAAAAAATTATTTGCTATATAAAAAGAGCGCACGTGATTAACTAGCGTATAATCCCATTCTATGCACATCGTTAACTTTTAGATTGTCATTCGCTTTATCTTATGCTTTCAATTAATAATGGTTGCGTGCTCTTTTGTTTTGTGATCAAAGAATGAATATTCATACCCGAATAAAACAGAAGAGCCTGCTAAACGAGATTTCTAATATCAAAATATGCCTGCGACAGATTGTGATGTTAGCTGAAATCAATTACTTTCTCTCAGTCGAGGTTCATTAGTTAGTTTTGTCGCCACTAGAGGGCAGGGAACAAAGGGAAATATTTGATCAGTGAACTTATTAGAGGGCGTTCATGAAATTAAATTTGTTGAACTTCATTACCTTTTTTTTAAAAAATAAGACTACTTAGAGTGTTTAAGAATAATTAAGAAGCACAATAGTTTCAATAATATTTGTTCTATTTTATACGAATGCATTATTAAGGAATGTATAATTTCCTACTTAAGTAAATTTAAAATTTTAAACTGGATTTTGGTATATTTAAAAAAATTGTGGGAATCGGAAAACTCAGGTATATGTAATAGCAATATTGAAAATCGTAAAAAAAATAATAATAAATGAAATAAATAAAATAATAAATTTACTGTGTGATAACTTGAGTATCACTGGGGGAAAAATTGCTTCCTTAATGCAAATATATGATCTTGTATAGTTCGGTTGTGAGGGTTTGGTGTATTGATCGTGATTGGTTGTTTAAACGGGTTATTTGCTTATGTTAGTCGCTGGATTTTTCCGTTCCATTTCCAGTTAGCCTGGTCCTCCAAATGCGAATTCTCTTAAGTGACACATTCTATATTCTTTCAAAAGGAAATATTAGGTTTATTTCTTACTTAACACAAAGACAAGAATGAAGCAGAGCAGAAAATACTTATGCAACTAAATTGCCTGATACACAACTTATAAATAATCACGGTTGCAATAAAATAGATGAAATAATAATAAATCGAGGTTTAATACAACAGGCGCAGGAGAAAAAATCATATTTTAACAAATACGTTTTGTGATACGGTGTTGAAGTTAATTAACTTCACTTTAATTAAAATTTCAACTTATTTGGAAAAACTTAGCTCGACCTTAGCCAGCAAAATCCAGAATATTAGTACACCATCTTGTATATAAACAAACAGCTGGCGGTGAGGTCATAGGTCAGGTGTCTGCGCATTATTGATTTTTTTTTTTTTTTTTTTTGAGTTTCAAGTACCCAAATAAGACATATCTATACTGAAAAAAAATAATTTTTATGTTTCGAAATAAAAGCTCACTTAGAAAACAAATAGTGGCTCACATTGTAAGCGATAGAACAAAATACTGAACTAATAAATTCTTAACTTGAATTTTATAAAGGACTAAAATAAGGCGAGCGATATGATAATTGATATAAAAAATGCTAAATAATAATTTTGCTTAAGGATATGCAAACGATAGTTTTCTGATACAATCCTTCTTTACAGCCTCTTTCATGAAGCATAACTTTTATTTATTTATTTATCAAATTTTTTAATTTCATTTATATTTGTATATATAGTAAGAAACTTTATTTTTTAATATGTAAAAAACAACTGTTTTTTAAAAAAAATTTAAAATTTTATTTATAACCGTCGTTGAACAGCCGATCCCAATTCATTTGTTATAAATAATTTTTGTAAACATATAACTACATGAATATAGAAAGTTGCAACCCTTTTTACATACTTTGACTTCACTCATACCGCTCATAAAATTAAACATTAAAAGAGCTATTATTTCTTAGTTATTAATAATTTTACATAGTATGCAAATTATAATTATACATAATTTTACATATTTTAAAAGTATTGCAAGTATAGCATTAAATTTTTTATTTCCATATTAAAATGATGTTTCTAAGTTTAATATATCCCTTTTATTGAGAAATAATTCTCTGAAGGCAATACAATAGGATGTCCAAATAATTCTAATAATATTAAAAAAAAAAACAAGATATTTTTAAAATCTTCTACACAAATTTTCAAGATGTTT